>NC_085138.1:153215528-153873862 GCF_035046485.1 Aedes albopictus | reverse complement strand
TCTACGGAGAGCTCCTAAAGATTTCCTCAGAGGCCCCTGAAGGACAATATCCCGGAGCCTTCAGAGAACATTCCCGTAGAGCCCTGAAGGAATCCCCTGGAGGGCCCTGACGGACATCTTCAAGGAGTCGTGAAGGACTTCCCCTGGGAGCTCTGGAGGACTTCCCGGAGATCCCTGAAGGACTTCTCCGGAAAGCGCTGGAGGACTTCTCCGGAGAGTCCTGAAGGACTTCCCCCGGGAGCCCTGACGGACTTACCCCGGGAGCCCTGACGGACTTACCCCGGGAGCCCTGACGGACTTACCCCGGGAGCCCTGACGGACTTACCCCGGGAGCCCTGACGGACTTCCCCCGGGAGCCCTGACGGACTTCCCCCGGGAGCCCTGACGGACTTCCCCCGGGAGCCCTGACGGACTTCCCCCGGGAGCCCTGACGGACTTCCCCCGGGAGCCCTGACGGACTTCCCCCGGGAGCCCTGACGGACTTCCCCCGGGAGCCCTGAAGGACTTCCCCCGGGAGCCCTGAAGGACTTCCCCCGGGAGCCCTAAAGGACTTCCCCCGGGAGCCCTAAAGGACTTCCCCCGGGAGCCCTGAAGGACTTCCCCCGGGAGCCCTGAAGGACTTCCCCCGGGAGCCCTGAAGGACTTCCCCCGGGAGCCCTGAAGGACTTCCCCCGGGAGCCCTGAAGGACTTCCCCCGGGAGCCCTGAAGGACTTCCCCCGGGAGCCCTGAAGGACTTCCCCCGGGAGCCCTGAAGGACTTCCCCCGGGAGCCCTGAAGGACTTCCCCCGGGAGCCCTGAAGGACTTCCCCCGGGAGCCCTGAAGGACTTCCCCCGGGAGCCCTGAAGGACTTCCCCCGGGAGCCCTGAAGGACTTCCCCCGGGAGCCCTGAAGGACTTCCCCCGGGAGCCCTGAAGGACTTCCCCCGGGAGCCCTGAAGGACTTCCTCCGGGAGCCCTGAAGGACTTCCTCCGGGAGCCCTGAAGGACTTCCCCCGGGAGCCCTGAAGGACTTCCCCCGGGAGCCCTGAAGGACTTCCCCCGGGTGCCCTGAAGGACTTCCCCCGGGAGCCCTGAAGGACTTCCCCCGGGAGCCCTGAAGGACTTCCCCCGGGAGCCCTGAAGGACTTCCCCCGGGAGCCCTGAAGGACTTCCCCCGGGAGCCCTGAAGGACTTCCCCCGGGAGCCCTGAAGGACTTCCCCCGGGAGCCCTGAAGGACTTCCCCCGGGAGCCCTGAAGGACTTCCCCCGGGAGCCCTGAAGGACTTCCCCCGGGAGCCCTGAAGGACTTCCCCCGGGAGCCCTGAAGCACTTCCCCCGGGAGCCCTGAAGGACTTCCCCCGGGAGCCCTGAAGGACTTCCCCCGGGAGCCCTGAAGGACTTCCCCCGGGAGCCCTGAAGGACTTCCCCCGGGAGCCCTGAAGGACTTCCCCCGGGAGCCCTGAAGGACTTCCCCCGGGAGCCCTGAAGGACTTCCCCCGGGAGCCCTGAAGGACTTCCCCCGGGAGCCCTGAAGGACTTCCCCCGGGAGCCCTGAAGGACTTCCCCCGGGAGCCCTGAAGGACTTCCCCCGGGAGCCCTGAAGGACTTCCCCCGGGAGCCCTGAAGGACTTCCCCCGGGAGCCCTGAAGGACTTCCCCCGGGAGCCCTGAAGGACTTCCCCCGGGAGCCCTGAAGGACTTCCCCCGGGAGCCCTGAAGGACTTCCCCCGGGAGCCCTGAAGGACTTCCCCCGGGAGCCCTGAAGGACTTTCCCCGGGAGCCCTGAAGGACTTCCCCCGGGAGCCCTGAAGGACTTCCCCCGGGAGCCCTGAAGGACTTCCCCCGGGAGCCCTGAAGGACTTCCCCCGGGAGCCCTGAAGGACTTCCCCCGGGAGCCCTGAAGGACTTCCCCCGGGAGCCCTGAAGGACTTCCCCCGGGAGCCCTGAAGGACTTCCCCCGGGAGCCCTGAAGGACTTCCCCCGGGAGCCCTGAAGGACTTCCCCCGGGAGCCCTGAAGGACTTCCCCCGGGAGCCCTGAAGGACTTCCCTCGGGAGCCCTGAAGGACTTCCCCCGGGAGCCCTGAAGGACTTCCCCCGGGAGCCCTGAAGGACTTCCCCCGGGAGCCCTGAAGGACTTCCCCCGGGAGCCCTGAAGGACTTCCCCCGGGAGCCCTGAAGGACTTCCCCCGGGAGCCCTGAAGGACTTCCCCCGGGAGCCCTGAAGGACTTCCCCCGGGAGCCCTGAAGGACTTCCCCCGGGAGCCCTGAAGGACTTCCCCCGGGAGCCCTGAAGGACTTCCCCCGGGAGCCCTGAAGGACTTCCCCCGGGAGCCCTGAAGGACTTCCCCCGGGAGCCCTGAAGGACTTCCCCCGGGAGCCCTGAAGGACTTCCCCCGGGAGCCCTGAAGGACTTCCCCCGGGAGCCCTGAAGGACTTCCCCCGGGAGCCCTGAACTGCCGTAATTCTGCAAAGTGACGTAAGCGCCATTCAAAATGTCGATATTTTTTGGTATGTTATATATAATATCTGGTGTAACAATAACACTGTGGTATGCCTGCTGTATTAGAATGCAAGATCTAGTCGTAATCTATCATCTATGGAAAGAAACTTAGAGGATGAGCAAGAGTTTTATGCAATATAACCAAAAAATGGGTAAAAACTATCAATGCCGCTTACGTCACTTTGCAGAATTACGGCAGTGAAGGACTTCCCCCGGGAGCCCTGAAGGACTTCCCCCGGGAGCCCTGAAGGACTTCCCCCGGGAGCCCTGAAGGACTTCCCCCGGGAGCCCTGAAGGACTTCCCCCGGGAGCCCTGAAGGACTTCCCCCGGGAGCCCTGAAGGACTTCCCCCGGGAGCCCTGAAGGACTTCCCCCGGGAGCCCTGAAGGACTTCCCCGGGAGCCCTGAAGGACTTCCCCCGGGAGCCCTGAAGGACTTCCCCCGGGAGCCCTGAAGGACTTCCCCCGGGAGCCCTGAAGGACTTTCCCCGGGAGCCCTGAAGGACTTCCCCCGGGAGCCCTGAAGGACTTCCCCCGGGAGCCCTGAAGGACTTCCCCCGGGAGCCCTGGAGGACTTCCCCCGGGAGCCCTGGAGGACTTCCCCCGGGAGCCCTGGAGGACTTCCCCCGGGAGCCCTGGAGGACTTCCCCCGGGAGCCCTGGAGGACTTCCCCCGGGAGCCCTGGAGGACTTCCCCCGGGAGCCCTGGAGGACTTCCCCCGGGAGCCCTGGAGGACTTCCCCCGGGAGCCCTGGAGGACTTCCCCCGGGAGCCCTGGAGGACTTCCCCCGGGAGCCCTGGAGGACTTCCCCCGGGAGCCCTGGAGGACTTCCCCCGGGAGCCCTGGAGGACTTCCCCCGGGAGCCCTGGAGGACTTCCCCCGGGAGCCCTGGAGGACTTCCCCCGGGAGCCCTGGAGGACTTCCCCCGGGAGCCCTGGAGGACTTCCCCCGGGAGCCCTGGAGGACTTCCCCCGGGAGCCCTGGAGGACTTCTCCGGAGAGCCCTGGAGGACTTTCCCGTTGAGCTCTGTAGAACTTCCCCCGGGAACCCTGGAGGACTTTCCCGTTGAGATCTGTAGAACTTCCCCCGGGAGCCCTGGAGGACTTCCCCCGGGAGCCCTGGAGGACTTCCCCCGGGAGCCCTGGAGGACTTCCCCCGGGAGCCCTGGAGGACTTCCCCCGGGAGCCCTGGAGGACTTCCCCCGGGAGCCCTGGAGGACTTCCCCCGGGAGCCCTGGAGGACTTCCCCCGGGAGCCCTGGAGGACTTCCCCCGGGAGCCCTGGAGGACTTCCCCCGGGAGCCCTGGAGGACTTCCCCCGGGAGCCCTGGAGGACTTCCCCCGGGAGCCCTGGAGGACTTCCCCCGGGAGCCCTGGAGGACTTCCCCCGGGAGCCCTGGAGGACTTCCCCCGGGAGCCCTGGAGGACTTCCCCCGGGAGCCCTGGAGGACTTCCCCCGGGAGCCCTGGAGGACTTCCCCCGGGAGCCCTGGAGGACTTCCCCCGGGAGCCCTGGAGGACTTCCCCCGGGAGCCCTGGAGGACTTCCCCCGGGAGCCCTGGAGGACTTCCCCCGGGAGCCCTGGAGGACTTCCCCCGGGAGCCCTGGAGGACTTCCCCCGGGAGCCCTGGAGGACTTCCCCCGGGAGCCCTGGAGGACTTCCCCCGGGAGCCCTGGAGGACTTCCCCCGGGAGCCCTGGAGGACTTCCCCCGGGAGCCCTGGAGGACTTCCCCCGGGAGCCCTGGAGGACTTCCCCCGGGAGCCCTGGAGGACTTCCCCCGGGAGCCCTGGAGGACTTCCCCCGGGAGCCCTGGAGGACTTCCCCCGGGAGCCCTGGAGGACTTCCCCCGGGAGCCCTGGAGGACTTCCCCCGGGAGCCCTGGAGGACTTCCCCCGGGAGCCCTGGAGGACTTCCCCCGGGAGCCCTGGAGGACTTCCCCCGGGAGCCCTGGAGGACTTCCCCCGGGAGCCCTGGAGGACTTCCCCCGGGAGCCCTGGAGGACTTCCCCCGGGAGCCCTGGAGGACTTCTCCAGAGAGCCCCGGAGGACTTCTCCAGAGAGCCCAGGAGGACTTCTCCAGAGAGCCCCGGAGGACTTCTCCAGAGAGCCCCGGAGGACTTCTCCAGAGAGCCCCGGAGGACTTCTCCAGAGAGCCCCGGAGGACTTCTCCAGAGAGCCCCGGAGGACTTCTCCAGAGAGCCCCGGAGGACTTCTCCAGAGAGCCCCGGAGGACTTCTCCAGAGAGCCCTGGAGGACTTCTCCAGAGAGCCCCGGAGGACTTCTCCAGAGAGCCCAGGAGGACTTCCCCCGGGAGCCCTGGAGGACTTCTCCGGAGAGCCCTGGAGGACTTCTCCGGAGAGCCCTGGAGGACTTCTCCGGAGAGCCCTGGAGGACTTCTCCGGAGAGCCCTGGAGGACTTCTCCGGAGAGCCCTGGAGGACTTCTCCGGAGAGCCCTGGAGGACTTCTCCAGAGAGCCCCGGAGGACTTCTCCAGAGAGCCCCGGAGGACTTCTCCAGAGAGCCCCGGAGGACTTCTCCAGAGAGCCCCGGAGGACTTCTCCAGAGAGCCCCGGAGGACTTCTCCAGAGAGCCCCGGAGGACTTCTCCAGAGAGCCCCGGAGGACTTCTCCAGAGAGCCCCGGAGGACTTCTCCAGAGAGCCCCGGAGGACTTCTCCAGAGAGCCCAGGAGGACTTCTCCAGAGAGCCCCGGAGGACTTCTCCAGAGAGCCCCGGAGGATTTCTCTAGAGAGCCCCGGAGGATTTCTCTAGAGAGCCCCGGAGGATTTCTCTAGAGAGCCCCGGAGGACTTCTCTAGAGAGCCCCGAAGGATTTCTCCAGAGAGCCCCGAAGGACTTCTCCAGAGAGCCCCGAAGGACTTCTCCAGAGAGTTCCGAAGGACTTCTCCAGAGAGCCCCGAAGGACTTCTCCAGAGAGCCCCGAAGGACTTCTCCAGAGAGCCCCGAAGGACTTCTCCAGAGAGCCCCGAAGGACTTCTCCAGAGAGCCCCGAAGGACTTCTCCAGAGAGCCCCGAAGGACTTCTCCAGAGAGCCCTGAAGGACTTCTCCTGAGAGCCCCGAAGGACTTCTCCAGAGAGCCCCGAAGGACTTCTCCAGAGAGCCCCGAAGGACTTCTCCAGAGAGCCCCGAAGGACTTCTCCAGAGAGCCCCGAAGGACTTCTCCAGAGAGCCCCGAAGGACTTCTCCAGAGAGCCCCGAAGGACTTCTCCAGAGAGCCCCGAAGGATTTCTCCAGAGAGCCCCGAAGGACTTCTCCAGAGAGCCCCGAAGGACTTCTCCAGAGAGCCCTGAAGCACCTTAGAACACTGATGGACTTCCCTGGAAAGCCCTGTAGGGGGAAGGGAGACAGTCGTGAAGGACTTCCCCGGAGAACTCTGAAGGTTTTCCCAGGTGAGCCCTGGGGTACTTCCCCGTTGATCTGTTGAGGACAAACCTAGAGAGCCCTAAATAATACATCTGGAACTCTCTGAAGGACTTCTCCAAAGAGCTCTGGAGAAGTTCCCTGCAGAGCCTTGATGCACTTCTCCAGAGAACACTGATGGAATTCCCTGGAGAACCCTGAAGGACTTCTACGGTGAGCCCTGAGGGACTTTCCCGAAGAGCCCTGGAGGACTTCTCCGGAGAGCCCTGGTAGACTTCCTCGGAGAGTCATGGAGGTCTTCACCGGAGAGGCCTGGAAGACTTCTCCGGAGAGCCCTAGAAGACTTTCCCGAAGAGCACTGGAGGACTTCTCCGGAGAGCACTGGAAGACTTCTCCAGAGAGCCCTGGAGGACTTCTCTGGAGAGCCCTTGAGGACTTCCCCGAAGAGCCTTGGTAGACTTCCCCGGAGAGCCCTGGAGTATTTCTGCGAAGAGCCCTGGAGGAACTGCTAAAACTATGCTTTGAACTACAAAACAGTTTTGGTTCGCGTTTCCGAAGAGCTTTGGGAGACATCGGTAGAGTTAGAGCTCGATCGTTCCCAAGCCGTCAAAACCTTGGGTTTGCTGTGGTTTCTCCAGCGGGACGTGTCAAGGTCCCAAAAGTAAATTATCGTTTCCAAAATCCAAAAGAAAAAATCGCAGCGCAAAAAACAGTTGTATAAAACTTGCTAGCAAATCGTGCAGTGCATCCCTACATTCCTCAAACACTACTCGGTGCAGGAAGTATCCATCGAAACCGCTGTGAACAAACACTTGAACCGCCGCCATAAAACCAATGTCTATATACACAAGCAACTCTATCAAAATTCACTCGATCAAACAAAAAACGAAAGAGAGTTCCAAAGCACAAAAAATAAATGTCTGATGTAAAGCCACTACCATAACAACCCAAACAGCAAAAACAACACATGTAGGATACGCAACGAGCTACGAACGAGCTGCCGTGCTGTGCTACCATACCACCCCATGGAGAGGAGCACCGTACACGGCCGTGTAGAGGTAGGTAGCCCACTCTCTCACTGTTCCGCTGACTGCCAAACGTCGTGGTTGGTCGTTTCTCTACTGAAGCAACAGAAACACACCAAACACCATCCGATCCATGCTGCTGCTGCTGCTGGTTGATGGTTGATCGAATGGAACATGCCACTTGCTGAGAAAACCTTAGTCAATGACGGTGGTTGATGATGATGATGATTGCATTGTATTTAGAGAAGTTCTGCTCACTCTCTCTCAGTTATGCACACTGATGGAAGTGTGCGTCGATGATGATGTTGACGAGTGCTGGAACCCCCTCGAAGAACGGGCTCACCAACTCCACACTCAACAACAGTAATTTGTGCACTTTGGGGTGGAAATTTGAGAGTGAGTGCACTTGGTTTATGGTGCAGTTGTGGCTACGAGAGTACTAATCAAGCAAGGAAGTGAGCAGTGAGATGGTTCATGGTTTACACTCCATCGAGGATTTCCGTATGTTTTCGATTGAAAATTTGAATATGAGCAGGAATCATTTGAAGGCAGTGCATTTTTATTGTTGAAAATATGGTGATGCTGATTTTGTTTTCATCGAAATAAATGTTCCTTGGATGCATTTTTCAAGCTATAGAGCAGAACTGTGTGGTTTCAATTGAGAAAGTAGGCACTATTTGGCTAAAATAGTTAATTTATTTGCTAAATCACCATGCGTCTCCAGCGTGTTCGTCTACTGGTTCAAAGCACCACCTCTTGGATATTGGCTTCACCGTAAAGTGCAGCGAGCTCGTGGTCCATCTTTCTCCGCCACACTCGCCTTAGCTCGTGTCGCTCGAAAACTCCAAGTGCTTGCAGGTGCTCTTCAAGCGTGGTCCAAGTCTCGTGGCCGTAGAGGACCGAGGTTCGATGTCCATTTATGATGCATCTTCGGATTTCACGACTCACGTTGTTATCAGCCGTTAGTTGGATCCCAGGTAGACCAATTGATGCGCTGGGACTTGGAATTCACGGCATTTCTGGAGGATTTGCCATACGGTGAAGATCTGGTTCGTTGTCGACCTGCCGTCGATGATGTTGGCTTGATAACTTTCCACGAACTCATTCGTTTTAGGTGACAGACGACGGAAGATGATCTGGGACAGCATTCAAAATAGTGATCGCTCTGAAGTTCTCGCATTCCAAATGGTCGCCTTTCTTGTGAATGGGGCAGATTACCCCTTCCTTCCACTCCTCCGGTAGCTGTTCAATTTCCCAGATCCTGACTATTGTAGAGAATGAGATAGGCTGCAATTTAGATTGATTTATTTGAAAACTTTAGTAGGCTACATGGTAGGCGATGATTTACAGGAAGAAAAATTATTAGTTTTGTGACGGAACTTGTAGAAGACGGACGAAAAATGCACTGAATAAAAAATATAGATATGTAAAAAAACGTACTTTCTCTCACTGAAAAGCTCCTGAACTTCCATTCAACAATACCGCATTGGGTCACGACATGGCGCATGTGCTCCCAGGAATGGAAAAATATCAAGAATCTCACGGTGTACAAGCGGACCAGATTCAATGTAAGGACAAGCCCCACAAGAAAATTTCCTCGCCTTTCGGTTGTCGTCAAGTAAAGTCTGGTCCCCGTCTCTGTCCTGTCCTGTCAAGTCAAGGTTCAAGTGTCTGGTGCCTGTCCCCGTCCCTGGTCACTTCTAAAAGTTCGAGTCCTGTCGCTGTTTGCCAAGCCCGCCCCTGTCCGGTGTTCGTTTCCATCCTTCCAACGATCAACCGTCGGTCTCGAGTCGTGGATCAAGCCGTTGTCCTGCCTGGATGCTGATTTTATCCATCCGATCGTCATTCGCCGGAAATCAAGCGAAACCAGACGGAAGCCACGAGATTGATCGACAGCAAAAGATATCGAGGACTAGATTCAATGTGAGGACACACCCCACACCAGCGACACCAAACTGGTGGAAAGTGTCCGGTATGTTCATTACGAAATGATCAGCGTAAGTTATGCACGTAAAACAGCGGTAAGTCAAAATAACGAATTAATAAGTAAAGAACGGTGAAAATACTTAAAATTCGGGTGACGAAAACTTACTTGTGAACAAGTTTTTTTTTCAATGTTTTTTTGTTGCTATGGATACTACAATTTAGTGCGCATCGAGCTGTAGTGATTATGTATCCGAGAATTTCCCAACTGTGATTTGGAAGAGGAGATTGATAACGTATGTCGAAATCCTTGAATTGTACTGAGTGCGAATCTTTCTCATATTTTGTTCAAGTTTTTTTTTCATGTTTCTTTTCTTTTCTACGATACTTTTCGATGTCAAATTTGATTGATATTTCGGAAATGCACATGTGTGTTTAAAAAGTATTGAAAAGCGATGAGTGGTTTGGTTGAAAAGAAGCATTTTGGATTCAGTGACGAATTAATATTCTAACAATTAATCAAACTGAAATATGATTCAGGGCTCGGTTCAAAGCTAGTTTTTTTTCTTGGTGTGAGAGTACTATGTAATTACATTTAACAAAGAGTTAAAATGACGAAGTTGGCGTGTACAGTAACTGTTAAGTCGAATACAGTTCCTAGCTGAATAGGTGTTGAATCGCTAATAATCAATGAGTTATGTTTTACAAAAAGAAAGATCATATTTGGATTGTTTTACTCGAAGTATTATCAAAATTGCGATATAAATTCATAAAGTTTTCGATTGTACTTATTGAATGTATACGTTATTTGTGGAGGCTGTTCTGGAAGGTTTGGAAAATAATTTAAGATTCGAGCGGTTATTCACAATAACAAACGCAATTGAATGAATTGAATTTTCAAAGTTTACATCAAGTGAACACAAGAAAAAAAGTGAAAGGTCAAAAAAATATAATGCAATTATAGCAATACTAACTATCAGCTCTTAATACTTATGAAAATCATGATATATGAATTGTACTGAAATGTAAGTTTTTATTATATAGCTTCAAGTGGCTACAGGTTGAAGAGTTGAAGGTTGTGGAACAGTTTCAAAGAATTGTAGATGTAATATTCTGAGCCGTGCAGTGGTGCAGTAATAGTAACAATTGATCAATGGTTTAATCTCGCGAGATATTTTTTTATTAGTGTATTTGTGAAACTCCTAATAAAAATGTATCATACCCCTACGATGGTATTTATAATTAAACCATTCTGTGTATCATCAAGGTGATAGCTCAAAAAGAAAATGGCAATTTTTGATTGAATGTCTGTCTTGATTCCAACCAGATAGACGATATTAAAGAACTATGATTGGATTGGTTGATAAGTAGCATTTTGGACTCATTGAAGAATTACAGTCGAACCTCCATGAGTCGATGTTCCTTGACTCGATATCGACTCATGGAGGTAAATTTTTCCATACTGTAAAATAATTTATGGGTTACTATGATGGTCCCCCCAAAAAGTTTCCCAAAGGATTTTTGTTCCACTACTCGATATTTCCTTGAGTCGATGGTCCCTTCAATATCGACTCATAGAGGTTTTACTGTATTAATGTACCATTTGAGTAGTATTTGAATTCTGATGAATAAAGAATGATTGCATTTAGTCGAAGCAATATGGCATACATTTTTAACACTAAATTGATTAATTTCCATTCCTCATATGAACAATATTTGTGAAATACTAAACTCGAGTGCATATATTCGCGATTAATATAAGTCGCATACAGATCAAGTAGATGGGAGACTTAGCCTTTAGATCTAGGGGCAAGACACTGTGCAAACGAGAGCAACTCTGAGAATTTCTGAGTAACTCTTTCTGTCGATGATCGACAAAATTTGTTGAAAGACATCCCCAAAACTGCAATTTTCATTCAGCACATGCAACACTTTGCAATTTGACATTGGTGCCAGATCACACTTTGGTATAAATGGGAGGAAATCTGAGGAACTGTGAGGAATTCTGAACAACATTTCGAGCACAGATTTTCTCTCGTTAGATCTGTCCTGCCCCTAGCTTTAGATCCGGTTACATATTGAATCTTTCATATCTAGCTAGCTCATTATCTGGTCCCTAAGCTTATTATTCAATTTTTTATTCTTAACTTACGACACGGAATTCTGTTGGGAGATTTGACTCAAACCAACGGACCCGAACGCATGCTCTGTGAGATAACTATTATTCTGTAAGTCAAGTGAGTAAACCAGCAATTAATTTAGTGAACTTTCGTACAAGATTTATTAAGAAGTTCTATGGATTCATTTTGCATGCAAGAAGATGATTCATACTATTGTTCGTTCTGAATAGGTGAACTTTTATTGAAATTGATTGTAATTGCACAAACGTGCTGCTTTATTTATATTATTTTCTACTACCACTGCATTGTTCGATTTAATCTTTCAATATATTTGTGCAAAAAAATATTAAACGCAAAAACGAAGTTATTCGTGCATAGGAACTGACAATGTCGAATGGAGTTTCTAGCTGATTAGGTGTTGAATCGGCAAAATCAGAAAATTTATTATTATTTGTATCTTTGCTAATAAATTGGTTGCGCATTGAAAACATTTAAAAATGTTCTTAATCTGACCTTATTTTACGTTGCATTTAAGTATTTTTATTTTTACGTTGCATATAAGTATTGAATTGGACGTTTGATTCGAACAGTACAACATTCGAAATTCTTGTGTTGACTTGTTCAAGTCTGTGGGTAACTCGAGCTATAGATTGAACAACGGATTCATAAAGAAAAACCTCTGAGTTGGTTGATTAGTAGAATTCTGGCCTCAATAAAGGATGCATCGAAAACCTCTGAGCTGGTTGCACTAAGTACTTTGGTCACAACTTGAACGCACTAACGGATTCATAGAATAACCTCTGAGTTGGTTAGTATGTCGGTTTTTGAACTCAACCTCTGTGTTGGTTGATAAGTTCGATCCTGACTTCTATGAAATGCGAAAACCTCTGAGTGGGTTAGCAAGTCGCATCTTGGACTCAATAACGGATTCATAGCGCAACCTCTGGGTTGGTTGATTGCTAGAATCCTGGCCTCAATAAAGGATGCACCGAAAACCTCTGAGTTGGTTAGTAAGCCGCATCTTGGACTCAATAACGGATTCATAAAATGACCTCTGAGTTGGTTGATTAGTAGAATCCTGGCCTCAATGAAGGATGCATTGAAAACCTCTGAGTTGGTTATTAAATTGCATCTTGGACTAAAAAAAACGGATTCATAGCGCAACCTCTGAGTTGGTTGATTTGTAGAATCCTGGCCTCAATAAAGGATGCATTGGAACCTTTGACCTGGTTAGTATGTTGCATCTTGGACTCAATAACCCTGCAGGTTGAACTGGCAAACCAAAAGGTGGAGCATATGTAATCGCCTGATGAACGGGAACGAAGGCTAAACAGGAAAACAGTTTAATAATGACGGACAAAGTAGCAACCGATGAAAAGTTAAGATACGAACAATGGCACGTTATTGAATTCGGAAGCTCAAAACCATCGCAGGAACTGGATATATCAAGATTAGCTTCAAGAATGCTGTATACCGAAAACTTTTTCAGCATATGTCAATGGCATTCAGTATAAGTATATAAATACGACTTGTATGAACAACAGTTTTTTTGCTTTATTTTGTACTTCAAATTGTTCTAACATGGGATTTTTTTCTAGTGCAGAAACTGATGACTGGACACATTATAATGAATGTACCATGGAAAAGGTTCTAAGAAGTATCTCAAAAAAAAATATATATGTATGAGCTGATGTCATAAGTAAAAGTTTTTATTGCTTGCTTCTGTACGAATTCAAAACATGAAAGAAAATTAGGAAATTAAAATTTCTGCTTATATTTGAAATTTATTTAATTATTTAGGCTAAAAGTAGACAAAGGAAGCAATATAGAGATTGATAATACTAGTAATGAACGCTAGTAAATTAAATGTAGGAAAGCAACTATTAAGGTGAAACAAAATAGAATCCTGTACTCAATGAAGGATGCATTTGAACCTCTGGTTGGTAAGTCGCATCTTGGACTCCATAATTCTTTAGGTTGGCATATGGCAAACCAAAAGGCGGCGGACAAGTAATCGTCAGATGAACAGAAACGGAGACCGAACTGGACGTTCGTTGAAATTGGAAGCATAAAATCATCGCAGGAACTATCAAACTTGCTTCAAGAATGCTGTTTTAAGTCATGTGGTTATTGCGATAAATATATGAATATATGTATAACATCATTTCAAAGATTTTACTGTTATATTTTTTTGCATTCCAATTTGTTTAACATGTTTTTTTTCCAGTGCAGAAAGCGATGACTAATTGATTTAAATTATGAAATCTTATCCACTGTATACATACCAAGATTATAATGAAGCAAGCAAAATAAAAAGAAGCTTAAGATTTTATAAAAAAAGCAAAGAGGATGCGAGAAACACACGTACAAGAGTTAAAACGCTGATGAATGAAGCATACGATGTCAATAATCTAGAAGTTTTCAAAACATATGATTTGAATCCAATGAGTATTATTATAATAGAATTATCCTTTGTTTTGAATTTATGAAATTGATTATAAGATTAATGAGTTTTATTTTATTGCAGTGTTAAAACTGGTGCTTCGAAATTTTACCCACTGAACATGAACAAGATTTTGGTATTTCTCCAAAGAAAGCTCAGAATCAAAATAAATATTTTTATTATATGTATATTTGGCTAAGAGTAGAGAAGGAGGGCAATGTAGAGAATGAGATAGGCTGCAATTTAGATTGATTTATTTGAAAACTTTAGTAGGCTACATGGTAGGCGATGATTTACAGGAAGAAAAATTATTAGTTTTGTGACGGAACTTGTAGAAGACGGACGAAAAATGCACTGAATAAAAAATATAGATATGTAAAAAAACGTACTTTCTCTCACTGAAAAGCTCCTGAACTTCCATTCAACAATACCGCATTGGGTCACGACAACTATCAGCCGATGCAAACAGGAGGCCAACTTTTCTGGGCCCATCTTGATGAGTTCAGCTGCGATACCATCCTTACCAGCTGCTTTGTTGGTTTTGAGCTGGTGAATGTCATCCTTAACTTCCCTCAGCGTGGGAGTTGGTTCATTTTCGTCCTCCGCTGCACTGGCGTCGTCGCTTCCTTCGTTGCCGTGGTCTCCCGTACTCACATTCTCCACGCCATTCATTTGCTGATAGAAGTGCAGCTTCCACCTTTCGATCACCTCACGTCCGTGTGTCAAAAGGCCTCCGTCCTTATCCCTGCACACTTCGGCTCGCGGCACGAAGCCGTTGCGGTCTGGTAGCACTTCCTTATTTCTTGGGAACGGCACAGCAGTTCCATTTCTTTGAGCTCCGCTTCTTCAAACTGGCGTTTTTTTCGAAAGAGGCGGGTCTGCTGTTTCCGCTTCTGTTTGTAACGTTCCACATTCTGTCGGGTCCCTTGATGCAGCATTACCGTCCGCGCTGCGTTCTTCTCCTTCCAAACCGTACTGCACTCTTCGTCGAACCATTCGTTCCGTCAATTTCGTTCCACTTACCCGATGGTACTCTCGGCTGGGTCGTTGATGGCAGCTTTCACTGTACTCCATCAGTCCTCATAGAGGGGCCAAATCGAACTCGCCCTCGTCCGGCAACGCGGCCTCGAAATTCAGCGCGTATGATGAGGCGACAACCGGTTGTTTTAATCACTCTATGTTGTACTGTGGCGGTCGCCGGTACCGTACATTGTTGATGATGGAGAGTTTTGGGCGCTGTAGTGGTCGAAGTGGATGTTGGCATCACGATAGGTTCTGACGTCGATAATGTCGGACAAATGCCGTCCGTCAATCAGAACGTGGTCGATTTGAGATTCCGTCTGCTGTGGTGATCTCCAGGTGTAACGATAAGGGAGGCTTTATTGGAAAAAGGCGTATGGCCACATTTCTGAAGGCGGCGAAATCAATGAGTCGTAGGCCGTTTTGGTTCGTCTGCTGGTGAGCAATGAGCTTTCCAATCTTCGATCTGAATTCCTCCTGCTGGCCTGCCTGAGCGTTTGAATCTCCTATGATGATTTTGACGTCTTGGCTTGGACAGCGGTCGTACTCGCGTTCGAGCTGCGCGTAAAATGCGTCCTTGTCATTATCAGTGCTTCCGGAATGTGGGCTGTGCACGTTTATTATACTGAAGTTGAAGAGTCGGCCCTTAATCCTCAACCTGCACATTATTTCGTCGATCGGCCACCAATCGATTACGTGCCTCTGCATATCGCCCATCACGATGAAAGCTGTTCCTTGTTACGTGTGTTGCCACAGCTCTGGTAGATAGTATGATTACCTCTAAACGTTCGTACCATGGGTCCTGTCCAACACACCTTCTTCAGCGCTACGATTTAGAACCCGTGGTCCTTCAGTAGATCGGTGAGTATGCGGGTGCTCCCAATGAAGTTGAGAGATCGGCAGTTCCACGTACCGAGTTTCCAATCGCAAGTCCTTTTTGTTCGCTGGGGTCGTTGCCGTTGGTCTCGGTTCGTATTATTCTGTTGCTGATTTTCCGTTACAATGTTTTTTTTTACGGCTGGCAACTTTCCGGAGTACCACAGTGATTATAGCTTATAGTCCTTCCCAGGTACTCGGACGTTGATCAGCCACCCCTAAGATGGGGATCAGACGCTGTTGTGAGCTGCTGCTCCTAGAGACCAGACGCTCAGGTTTGCAGAAGCAAACCCCCCCCCCCTTTCCCTGTCAGCCCACGACCAATACCTGATCTTCCCTAAGGTGGTTCGTAGTTTCCAGCCACGCAACCACGCAGAGGTAGGAGTAGGAGTTGCTGGGCAGAGGCTAGTGAATCACAATGGGATCTGAATTGCTCAGCATATCCAATTATAGTTATATGTTTTGTTATTTTAACACCTTACCGGCTTATGTTATAACCTGTTATAACACATTCTGTACATCAGTTATAATTTTGTTATGCCTGTTAACCCGGTGTTGTTAACCCGATCAGAAGGGTTGGCGAATAGTATGACGTTCCGCTTCATCCCTTTTCGTTTTCCCCACCAAGGTGGCTTGTGGGAAGTGGGGGTAAACTCATGTGTACGCTGTCTGCGTTGGATCCTTGGCTGAAGTAGGAAGTACTGAATTTTCACCCTCTGTCGTCTCTATCTATGCGCCCATAAGATCTGTCTAGCTTAACCGTTATGTGTCCGAAAATCGTTTTGCTTTTTTCTACACCGTGCCTTTTTAATGGTTGCTGGGTACCCGGGTACCCTGTCGGCCACATAAGGGTTAACTCCCAGTACATTACAGGTTTGGTTAACCTGCTCGAACCTGTCCTGTACTGCGAGTTAACCCAATTCCGCCCAGCGATCTATTTTTTTTTTTACTTATTCGTTTACAGGGTGCGGCAGGAAAAAAAATGCGAAAAGTTCAAGGCACTATTAAACACTAAATATGGGATATATATAACTATTTTTTCATGACAGTGTATCAGTCAATGTCTAAATTCTAGCATTGAAACATAAAAATGAACATATTTGATATGGAGCGGACCTGGTGTGATGGTTAGAACACTTGACTATCACGCCGAGGACCTGGGATCGAATCCCACTCCCGACACGCTCGAAAATTGTGAGTTCTTCCTTCGGAAGGGAAGTAAAGCGTGGGTCCCGAGATGAACTAGCCTAGGGCTAAAAATCTCGTTAATACAGACACAAAAAAAAAACATATTTGATGTTTAACATGTGATAATGTAAGCCTAATAAGCGGGTATCAATAAACTGCGCGACCAATGGTCATTGAACAAAATGACTATAACAGTAACAAAATTAGTTTAAATTCGATGAACAACCAGACCACACTGATCCAGAGCCATCTAGTTTCACATACTAGATGAAATAGGTACATATATTTGATGATATTGTAGAGAAGATTTGAAAATTCTGATTGTCTTCAGCTTCAGGCGCCGCCCTGTGAAGGTTAATGACCAAACTGGGAAAATTTTTAATTAACTTATCAGAAAACTAGCCTATTATAGATCATGGGACGTTGAAACATTAGGGGGATTCACTAAGGGTCTGTGTCAATTGGCGAATTAAAATTAATTTTTACTTAAATTTGACAGTTCAACACTTAAACTTGACAGTTTTCCTAAGGAAATAATTATCGAACTGTCAAGTTTAAGTGAAAATTAATTTTAATTCGCCAATTGACACAGACCCTAAACAGCGTAAACTGATTAAACTGATTAAACGTCGCGATCACCAAGGCAATCTTTGATTATTTCATTCGCAAAATCGTGAAACATTTCAAATAAGCAAAAAATCATGGCTTACGCAGCAATTTAATCTGTTTCGTGAGTACCCCTATTGATTGGTTAATGTCAAATGGACGAAAACGAGGTTTTAAGTTGAAAAACACTTTCGCATTTTTTCCTGCCGCATACTGTATTTGGATGGCATGGGCATAACTGAGCCGAAATCTTTTGTTTTTACAATGATTTTACATATTACAATTTATTACTGCCTTAATACTATGTTAGTTTGGGAAGCCGAAGTACTCGCGGCTGTTTACAGGTTAAGTTTAAGGTTGAGAAAAAAAAAGAATAAAATAAAATTGGGAAGGACGGATTTATGTGTTTAAAACTAAATTATTTGCTAACTTATACTAAAAACATTGACGGGACAAGTTGTCCATATCTGTAACGAAACCAAAAAGAAAGGAATTTATCGGTAGACAACGACAAGAAGAGGAAATGCGGAAGGGGTTGACGACAGACAGAGACAAACAACAAAACCAAAAGGCGGACAACGAAAACAAGGAACGTACTACATCAAACTCTGACATCAACACGTTTCAAAAACTGGTAAATCAGGTTCATGTATTCCAAATCAAGTCCTGCCAACACTTCTCTAACGGGTTTCTGTTGTTTTCCTCGGACCCGGAGAATTTCATGCAGCTCAGATCTGACCTCACGATACTCACTGCATCCCCATACGACATGTTCGATATCCTGGTAAGCCACGCCACAGACACAGAGATTGCTTTCTGAGAGCCCAATACGGAAGGTATGTGCGTTCAACAAATAGTGGTTGGACATCAGCCGACACATTACACGAATGAAATCACGGTTTAAATCCAACCCTTTGAACCATGGCTTCTTCGACACCTGTGGAATGATGGAGTGCAACCATCTACCCATCTCTCCATCTCTCCATTTGTGTTGCCAGCTGATCAAGGTCTCCTGACGGGTCAATGCAAAAAAATCGTCGAAGGCGATTTGACGCTCGTAAATATCGCCTTCGCTAGCACCCACCTTAGCCAGAGAGTCCGCTTTCTCATTGCCCGGAATTGAGCAATGTGAAGGGACCCAAGCTATGGTGATGATGTATGAGCGTTTGGACAAAGCACTCAAGAATTGGCGTATTCCATTCAGGAAGTACGCTGAGTGCTTCATCGGTTTCATTGACCGGACAGCCTCCAGAGAGCTTAGACTGTCGGTAAAAATAAAGTAGTGCTCAGGTGGAAGAGTGCGAATGTACTCTAAGGTGTAGTATATAGCCGCTAGCTCAGCAATGTGTACCGAACATGGCTTTTGAAGCATGAAGGTGGCGCTATGAAATTCGTTGTAGACACCGAATCCAGTCGAATCATCGGTTTTCGAATCGTCTGTGAAGAACTGTCTGGCCTCGCTAACATGCCCGAACTTACTTGCAAAAATTTGTGGAATACACACGGAACGAAAAGATTCTGGTATTACGGTGATCTCATCCTTCATGGACAGATCAAAATCCACAGAGCAACTGTCGAAGTTTGAGAAGTTGTCACGATTGGTGTTAACCGGAGATGGGCTTACCTCCAGCGTCATGTACCAGTAGTACACAGTCAAAAAACGAGTTTGAGGGTTCTGTTCGAGCAGCTTTTCGAAATTTTCTATGACCAATGGATTCACCTGGCATCGGATGAGGAACCGGAACGATAACTCTGCAAAGCTCAGAGGCTGTACACCAGCGAGTACCTCTAAACTCATAGCGTGAGTTCAGGTCTTGCAACCTAACGTGATCCGAAGGCAACGGTACTGAACCCGTTGAAGCTACAGCAAGTGTGTTTTCGCCGCGGATTGAAAACAAAAACTATCGTATTCTAAAACTGACAGAATGGTTGTTTGGTACAGCCTGATCAGATTTTTCGGGTGTGCTCCCCAGTCCCCACCATGTTCCGGTTATAGTTTGGATAAAGTTGATTCGCTTTTGGCATTTCTGTATCAGATACACAATGTGTGCTTCCCCCAGGTGCATTTGGAGTCGAACCAGACGCCGAGATATTGAGAAGACATGTTATGAGTGGTTGTCTTACCCATCAGATGGAGCGGAAACGTTGCCGGTTTGTGTTGTTTTGGAAAAGACAACCATCTCAGTTTTCTCCGGAGAGAATTCGATACCCAGCTTGAGAGCCCAAGTAGACAACCGCAACCTATCTTAACGTGCAATTTTCCATGAGACACTCATCTATGTCTCTAACATAAAAGTTGTAAAGAAGGGGGCTTAGACATGAACCCTAGGGGAAGCCCATGTAGCTAATTCGTGAAACTGTCAAGTCGCCATGAGCGAAACTCATCTGCTTCTCAAACAGCAAATTATACAAAAAGTTGTTTAAAATTGGTGAAGGCCACTTCCGTGTAGTTTGTCGGAAAGAGCATCGACACAAACTGAATCGAAAGCTCCCTTAATATCCAAAAACACTGAGGCCATTTCCTGCTTTTGAGCAAAGACAAGCTGAATATCTGAAGAAAGTAACGCAAGAGAGTCGTTCGATCCTTTGCCTCTGCGGAAACCAAATTGTGTATCGGACAACATGCCATTCGATTCAACCCATTTGTACAGTCGGAAGAGAATCATCTTCTCCAACAACTTCCGTAGGCAAGACAACATCGCGATTGGACGGTACGTATTGTGATCCGACGAGGGTTTCCAGGGGTTTTTGAACAGCTATTACTCTCACTTGCCTCCAATCATCCGGAACGATGTTGTTATCCAGGAACTGATTGAACAAGTTCAATAAGCGCCTCTTAGCAAGTTGAACTCAATTCGATCCATTCCTGGAGCGGAATTGTTACATGAAAGAAGAGCAATTGAGAATTCAACCATCGAAAACGGCCTATCCAAGTCGTAAAAAAAGGCTTCTACGCACTATTATTTTACGACTTTTTTTCTGTAATTATTGCAGAAGGGACAACTCTTCTCAACATCTTTGAAGAATTAAATAGAATTACCTCCATGAACACCACCAGAAATTCATTTTTGGATATACAGGATTTCCAGAATGTATACAGAATGATGATTGTCGCAGGATTTCTTAGAATGGCTTTAGCAAGAGTTCCCCTAAAGATCCGTTTTAGTATATCTTTAAAATGTATCTTTGTTCAGATATGCTTCTAGGAAACCCCACACGAACTTTCCTAGGCATTTCTTCAGGAGCTTCCCAAGAAATTTCTCAAAAGATTAATCTTGAAACTGGCCTACGGTTTTTTCAGAAATTTGTTCCGAAATTCGTTTAATATATTATTTATTTTATTAATATAACATACTTCTTTGGACCAATTGATTACAGAAATAAAATTGTCTCTGGGATTTAATAAGAAATTTGTTCAAGGATTGCTACACACGTACATGCTTGTATTCTTTCATGCATTTCTTTAAGCATTTCTGAAGGAATTCCTACAGAAATATTGTCAATTTTTTTTTCAGGAGTTTTCTCTGAAAATTCTTCAACAAATTTCTCAACGGGTTCTACTGGGAATTTATTTAGGGGTTTCTCCAGGCGTTTCTTCAAATGATACAAATCCAGTTGATAATTTTACAAAGATTCGTTAATTGTTTCAGAAATTCTTCTAGGGATTTCTTCTAGAAATACAGATTATATTCTTCGATTTTAGTTTGACCTCAAGAGCTGGTTACTCAATGAGTAACTTGGAGTAACCTCAATGACACCACTGCTTTACAGCTGTGGCTATAGGGGCCCTTGACGATATATCCTTGAATTCCTTCAAGAGGTTCTCTAGGATTCCCTACAACTGTTCCTTACGGGAATCCTAAAGAAGTTTCTTATGGGAGTTTTTCTGGATTTCTCCAGATGTTTAATCTGGAAATCCTCCAGTAGTTCCTTTTTAGAGCCGTCCTTGAGGAAATTTATTATAAGTTGCTGGAGAAATCGCTACACAAAATTCCTAGAATAACTTCCATGAAGGCAATCTTGCAAAAATTACATACTGAATTGTTAAAGAAATTTTTAGTGGAATCCTTGAAGAAATCTCCAGAAGGACTTGTGAGAAGCATTGCTATTTTTTTTTTATATTAACATGAATTTCTTTTTATTTAAACATGATTGGCGTAGAAATTTGTGTGCGAAGGAAAGATCGAAAAATGATGAATGTTGCCCTAGATTATGGTACACAAGCCATTCTTAGAGTGTTTTCGGGATACAGTAGACGCAATGCATCTGTTTAACCTGCACCAGAATCTATTTAAGATAAGATTTCCACCACCTAAAAATAGTCAATCAAAATGGATTCCACATCGAGGCAAATAATATAAAAGCCAGCTTCATTTTTGATGCCACGGATTAATTATTCGTCTGCAGTGGGAGGGTGTCGTAGGAAATTAGAGCTACGAAACGCCTTAACAAAGTCCGACGGGATCTTTGTCGCAAGGGGTTCGGCGCCTTCTGCACTCCGGAGGGTTGGCTTAGATGGCTGAAAAAAAAAGAAAAACTTTAATGAAAAAAGAGAACTTTTTTTCGTTCATTACAACAGTGCGAAGCATTCCCCTTGTTGGCTTGAGTTACATCTTTCGCGCGGAAGATTTTTTTTCTCTTGGTTTCTTATTTGCATACCCCCGCCCGTACCCCGACAGGAGACGAACCCCTTCCCGGAAAAAAAACGTATTCTTGATGGGTACAGTTTTTAACAAAGCGAACGAGTGCGCGCCAAACGAAAGTGCGTTTGTAGGTATCTCGGAAGTCAGAACCTGGACCGTCTGTCTGCGTTGACAAAGTGGTCGCGGTTCAAGATGTTTTTTTTTTCGTGTTTTGGTGGAGAAATTGGTTGGATCAAAACTAATTGAACTTTCATGTTAGTGACAGTGGCCAGTTGTGAGTGACATGCTGGTGTACCTGAACCGGAATCTGATATGCGCATAATCCTGAAGAAATATAGCTCTAGTTTTGTCAGAACAAAGAACTGCTTCAGGTGCATCTGCTGTTTTTTCAAGGAAAATAATCCAGGAACAGGATTATTTTCGCTATGCAACTTTCACATTTCATCACTTATCACCTGAAGAATGTTACAGTGGCAAAATACGTCTTAATTCAATTAGCGCCGATGATTGTGCTGGTTTTCACTATGCAGTTATTCTTAGTCAAAGAAAAAGTCACTCGAAGAAAGAGTCATTGGGTTGCGCTGTGAATTGGAAGGCGAAGGAATCGGAAGAGAGGTCTATTTTGCACAATTATGCTTACGAAAGTCTATAGACTATAGACTATAGACTATAGAGAAGAAGAGAAATCCTGACCAAGACTGCCAAACATATTTGGTTCAATCGGTTTCTTTCCTAGAAGAGGGGTCCCAGCCGACGACGACGAAGACTCTTATGTCAAATCTACCTGAGTTAAGGGCATGCGTTACATTTTTGAATTCTGTTTTATTTTGCAGATAACGGCAATCGTTTTTACAGCTTACTTCGGCACTAATCTGGACAACTTTAATGCTTAGCTTAGCTTAGACTGGCTGCATACATTTATGACTATTGTTTGCTACACAATAATTGATCCAAACCAATGACAGTTGCACAATGAATCAATTGAGTGATTTATGGGAAGTGGTGAACATCCCCACTGTGCACACATTAGAGACTCTCTTTTACGGTACAATAACGACGCTGCCACGTCCTTGTATGGTTAGAAGAGGGAGTTTGGTTAGGTTAAAAGAGGGAAGTAATATTAGTACCAACCTTTGTTATCCCAAGTAACACACTTGTCACCGAAGAGTCACGGCGGCGCAGGTTTTTGTTGCGCAGAAGTTACTGTGACTTACTTCTAGCTAGTAAGTGTTTATTTGTTAGAAGTAAGTCATAGTGACTTCTGCGCAACAAAAACCTGCGCCGCCGTGACTTTTCGGTGACAAGTGTGTTACTTGGGATATGAAGAACCGCATTTATCGCAGCGAGTCCACATAAACTGCAGAAAGGAATGTTAGTAGTGATGGTATCGTATCGTTGAGGTTGGATTCACTTCGAAAAGTACAGTGTATCAAACAATTGTCCGTACAGCAATTTTTTGGTCAAAATAATTTTTCATTTAAATGTTTATAACTTTTTTATACGTCAATCAAAAACGCTAAAATTTTGACCAATTATATCTTATATATTAAAGCTCCATTGGTCAAATTTTGAGCGAGATCGAATATGTTTTCTGAAAGTTATAGAACTTTTAGTAAAACTTATAAGATTATTGAACACATTTTTAAAACATTATATCTCAATATGTACTTGATAAAACTTTTTCATTTTTTTTTGTGTTGTAGCTTATAGGGAATCGCGCCACTTGGGCGGTGGCTTCTATATTCGTCTGTTTCCACTATAACTCAGTCAAATTTGAATCAATTGACACAATTTTTTGAATGCGGTGAGATAGGTATAGTATCTACCCGTGTACAACATTTCAAGTCAATTGGTTCAAAATTGACTGAGTTATAGTGGAAAACAGACGAATATAGAAGCCACCGCCCAAGTGGAGCGATACCCTACCTAAGGCTTTTATATGCAGCTATGTTTGGGGCTTTATATTCACTACAAAAAATATAAAAAAAAATCGAAATTGAAAAAGTTAACGCCAGAAACCCGGTTTTTCTTGAACCACCCTAAGCTTATTCAGAAAAATACCTCTAGATCGGTCAATTTTACAGCTGTATAAAAAGTGTCTTCAGAAAACTTGCTCAAAATTGATAGATCTACAACTATTCCGAAGAATGTATATAGTTATTCTTGCAAATAAAAAAGTTTGGTTACCAATTTCTTTGAAAATATGGACCATCCTAATTTTCATGCGCGGGCCTTATTATTAGGGACAACTTTGCAGAATACCATATGAATCTAGAAGATCATTTGAAGGCGCTGAATGCATCTTTCCTCGTAAATCTGTTTCGTGGACCATTGTGCACTGTAGCTGCTGCCTTGGCTGCTGCTGTTCCATGGGGTGGTGATGCCTCCCGCCACCCTATGCAACAATGACAGCAGCAGTGCTGCTGATAGAACAAAACAAAAAGCCGTTCGTTGGATCACTGATCGGTAATAAATCAATAACTTTTTCCACAAGCATTCAATCGTTTTTCGGTCATCGAAGGAAAGTTTCATAAAAGATGCTTTTACAAGAAGCGTATATCAATTTAAAATAAGGAGACAAAGGGCAACCTCTAGGATTTTTTGTTTGAAAGTGTAACTTTTCCCATGGTAAATCCTGTGTAAACTTTGAACCGCTTGCGCTAAATTATAGTTTCACCGATTGCGCTGAAATTTTGCACAGTTCATATGGGACCAACATGGGAACTAAAAAGTCGACTGGAGCAAGGATTTATTTTTTCCATACAAGCGTGTCCCATATTATTGAGCATATCATGTAGACGTATTGGCGTGAGTGTTTTAGTATATTTAAACACAAACGTTGGGAGTGACATAGCTAAGAGATTTGATGTCACTCCATGGCCGTTTTTAACTTTCATCATTTATTTTGACGAAATATCTTTCCGCTTCAGATTGAAACGTCCAACACACTATTCCAGATCAACTAATTCATATTCTAACAATACTAATTCATATTCCACTTTGAGCAGGCTTCATTCAGCAAGATTGGTTATTTTCTCAAAAAACACCAAAATATATCTCTCCAAAATTTTGACATTATGTTTGCCTAGTATTGATGTGTATTTGCTGACAATTCCAGGGTGCAATATTTTGCGCTTTGTGAGATATCATAATATAGAAATTACTCAAACTTCGGATCAAAAGTTATTATTTGACACATCTACATCAGAAAATATTTAAAATTCGCAGTGTCTCGTAAAAATACCAAAATAAGCTCAAAAACTGATTCTTGTCTATTGAGTTTTTTTTAAAGAGCTCCAAACAGCAGGCTGTGGAAATTTGACGTCTACGAAAGGTTTCCCAAGAAACAATTATCAGTTTAAGGACAAACGTCTTGAAATCCCGCTTCAAAAGTGCATCAAAACTTCAAACGCACAAATCCCAAGAAGCAAGCTTCAAACAACAGTGAATTTTATTATTCTGTTCTTGCTCACTTGTAATAAGCTTAAAATAAAAAGATCAGGTGCGCTGGTTTTTTTTACGAAGGGGTTTGTGCGCTCGAAATCGTGAGTAGGTCCCAAAGTCGCCCATTGTGACGGCCATTTTGGGATTCTAACAAGTCTGTCCTCAAGGAATGTTTCTAAAAGCAGCGTTGTTAAGCTTGAAGTCGAACTATATTGGGTTTAGTTGAGATGAAACTGTTGTTCAATTCTTGTTAGCCCAGAAATGGAGAACTTGTTCAACAACAGCTTATAGCATTGTGAATGTTATGTTTATTCAATGATCGTGCCATCGTTTAACAGCTGTTGTTCAATGTTCAAACCTTTTACTATTTACAAATATATCAGAAACTTTTCTTCAACGTTTATTGAACCAAGTTGTATGATGTCTTTTTGTATAATCGTTTAATAAAAATTTTAGAAACAATGATAGCAAATTAGCTGCTCCGTTCATTTGGTCGAGATTGATAGACTGAACCCGTGTCACGATAAAGGAATTATCAGGGGGAAAACTTCTTGACGCTGCTAGTAAGAGGAGCCAGCTGCCGTTTTTAATCTTGATAGTTTTGTGAAAGGTGAGTCGTGATATTTTTTGAAGTGTGATTTAATGATTTAAAGCTGTTGCAAGGCTCTTGTTTGATGTCAAATGGTGGGTTTCATGGCCGTGCGGGTAGATGCGTCAGTCATCTAATACCGTTTCATAAGCCTCGGAGTGTGGGTTCGATTCCCGCTCCAGTCGGGGAAAACTTTTCGTCAAACGGAAAATTCTTCACCAACCATGTTTACAAATGTGAACATGGTGAACAATGGTAATTAAGTGATATTATTACACTGCTAATCAGCAGCTGAACAAAACCTTTAAGACAGTATCCTTAAACTATATTTAAGGCACTTGGTCCACTATGAGTAATATGTGAAAAAACGGCATCTGATGCGAAGGAAACAGCTTGTCTTCGTACATTATTACAACACTATTTGACTATCGATGGAAATTCTTTAACAACTTTCTTTAAACTTCTGTTCGATTAGTTGCTCAATTAACAAAAATATGATGAACAAAACTGCTGTTTTCGCTGTATGAAATATTTATTCGACTCTTTTTTCAGCACATACTCTTGTTCAACTGTCGGTGCTTTTATAGAACACTTGTTAAAATGGCTTGCTTATTAGTTATTCTGAATTGTTACTTGGGATTGTTTATTTTATCAAAATGAATAACTTTGCCGAGGACACAAAGTCTCTAGGACGTAACACTAAAAAAAATAGATGGTGGCGCCACCTAATCACTACCGATATCTTGCGAACTACAAATTTCTTGGCAGTTTTGGTCGGCTTTTGGTCATTACAAAAAACTTTGTCGAAGGCACCGTGTGTCGGAAATGCTTCATTTCGAAGTAATTAATTTTGTCCCGCTAGATTGCGAATCTGCGCCGCGGATGAAGTCTCCTCGAAGTTATATGAGTTGAGTGGGAATTGTTTTCGTCACAGTCACATTGGTCGAAGCGTCACTACTGGTTGCTCAGAAAACGATCCCGTAAATAATATCTTTAACCTTAAATCTTAAATCTTTATATCTGAAACTTTAACCAACTAGTGCTGTTGTCTGACCATAGTTTGAAAAAGTTTTTTTTTATAAATTGATTCAGGAATTCTTTCAATAACTCCTCCATTCGCTGGAGAGTTTCGGAAATTAAGAACTTTTTTTTTCCTGCCGTCACAAATTTCCTTCTCAGCCTCTGCACACGGTGGAGACGGCGTTGCTTTTCTCTGCATGTCACTGATAGTTTTGCGAGATTTCCGCATATTATTCTATTCCAAACTGTTTTTCAGCTCAGTAAGCACAAGACTAACTAGTTTCAGGCCGTTGTCACAAGTTGCGAAGCATCGATGTTTTGAAGTATTTACCTTCCCTTCTTCTTCTTCTTCTTTATGACTCGACGTTCGCATTGGACCTTGACCTGCCTCTCTTCAACTTAGTGTTCTTTTGAGCACTTCCACAGTTATTAATTGAAAGGCTTTCTTTGCCTGCTATTGCATGAATTTGTGGCAAGTACAATGATACGCTATGCCCAGGGAGTCGAGAAAATTTTCTCGACCGGAACGGGAATCGAACCCGCCGTCTCCGGATTGGCGATCCATAGCCTTAACCACTAGGCTAACTGGAGACCCCTATTTACCTTCCCATCTGAATTAATACATTCTCGTTTCGTATTAGCCTGGAACAAACAGCATACACCCTTAACCTGAGGATCCGTCTACCAAACGGTTCAACGTAGTGGTCAACAGTGGTAAAATGAAGTGGCTGTAAAATCAGTGCGCATCTTAAACAGTAATTAGCACTTGATTTCCACTAACTATCAACCAACACCTGGTGGCTATCGATAGAGCTTATTGCCGTGTTTATGTGAAGCTGTTATCCGAGAAAATTGTCCACTGCTGTGATAAATATCGTCGAAATCATTTCTGCTTGGTAATACCACGATATCCAGTTTGACAGTGGACGCTAGCATTCATCTATGAGTCAACTGTGGACCCGAAGCAAAACGAATAGCATGTCACAGTCTACTAGCAACACGAAACGGATAAAGCCTGATGAACCTTCCAATTCACCAACATCTGACGTGACAAACAATGAGCTGGCTCGCATGATTACCAATCAAAACAAAATCTTGCAGGCTCGTATGGATAAGCTGGAAGATGAGCTGCATAGCCAACTTTCGAAGGGATTGGACGAAATTAAGGCGGAGTTGTCCGATGTTAACACCAGACTCCGTAGGGTTGAAGCAGAACAGGAAGGTAATGCTGAATCCATTGCTAGGACCCTACTGACTGATGACCTCACGATCAGTGGCGTCCCGTACACCGTTGGAGAAGATCTGCAGCGCTATTTTCGTTGTTGGTGTTTGGCTATGGGATATGCTGATAATATGGTCCCATTAGTTGACATCCGGCGCCTGACTAGATCACCGTTGAATGCTGGTAGCAATTGTCTCATCTTGATGCAGTTTGCCTTCACGAACCAGCGAAATGACTTTTTCTCCAAATATCTTGCGATGCGATCCTTGAACTTGGCGCAAATCGGGTTTCAAGCGAACAAACGAGTGTATGTGAACGAGAGTTTGACTCCAGCGGCTAGGAAAATCAAAGCGAAGGCGATTGAGTTGAAGAAGCAAGGGAAATTGGCGTATGCTTTCTCCAAAGGTGGTGTGATTTACGTCAAGGAGCTGAACAGCGAAGATAACGTCGTCGTCAAGTCTATGGAAGAGCTGCAGCGATTTCATCAACGTTAAACCTTTCCTTTATTGCTTTCTCTATCCTTCCAATCCACTCCATAAGCTGTCCATGATTTCCTCTCCTGAAAGTTTTGGGGGTTGCTGTTGCTGCTGTTGGGGTGTTGGGTTGTTGTTGCTGCTACTGCTGCTTGTTTGATCTGCTGATGGAAAATCATGTAGTCTCATTAGGAAGATTGTTACAATTGTAAAATTATGTTAATTACTGTTTGGTGCGTTGTTTAAATAGTTAAATTATAAGTTTGCGTTTGATTAAAAACATTGTATTTTTTAAAGTGTTTAGATTTAATTGCTTTTAAATTGTTTTCTTGAACTGTAACTTGCTTTTTGTTCAGCATAATGGCTAATAACCTGAACGTCAATACTTCTAATAATTGGAATACGCCAGGAATCGTTATGAAGTCTGCATTGGTTCGAGATAAACTTTCGGTTTGTTGCATGAACAGCCAAAGCATTTGTGCAAGGAAAATGTCTAAGCTTGAAGAGCTAAAGAAAATAGCAAATATTTCTAACGTTGATGTGATGAGCATTTCCGAATCTTGGTTGAATGAGAAAATATCTGATGATGTCCTGAATATTGATAATTACACGGTTATCAGAAATGATCGTTTGGGTCGACTGGGTGGTGGCATAATCGTTTATATTAAAAAACATTTCCACTTCAGAATTTTGGAAAAATCATGTTATATCGCCGGTGAAACTGAATATATTTTTCTAGAACTTCAAATCAACAAACAAAAAATTCTTTTAGGTTTCTTTTACAATCCTCCTGAATTTGATTGTTCACCATTGCTAACACAAAAGTTCTCTAGATTTGAATTTCAATACGAGCACATTTTGTTAATGGGTGATTTTAATACAAATATACTCAACTCGCAAAGTGATAGAAGTCGGAGGTTTACGTCATTTATGGAAAATTTCTCATTTTTTTCTTTAGGCGATACTCCGACACATTTCCATAGGACAGGATCATCTCAAATTGATCTAATGATTACTAATAAAACTGAACTTGTGCTTCGTTTTAACCAAATTGATGTTCCATTCATGTCGAATCACGATTTACTATTTGCGTCTTTAGATGTGGATGTTTTACGATCTACACAACCAACAACTTTTAGAGACTACAGAAACTTTAATCCCTCCGTCGTTATATCTGTGTTCAACAACATCAACTGGGATGATTTTTACCTAACAAATAATCCTGATTTTTTGCTTCCATTTTTCAATGAACATGTGAGAAGTATGTACGATTCAACTATACCTGTGAAAAACTACACAAGGAAACAAAACTCTAATCCATGGTTTGATAATCAGGTATCTAGAGCAATAGTCGATCGTGACCTTGCTTTTCGAAAATGGAAAACTACAGGAAATAATGACGATTTTGTAGTTTTTAAAAGACTGCGAAATAGTACTACTTCAATTATCACAAATGCCAAAACACGTTACTGGAACGCTAAAATTTCTAATTCTGGTACAGTTAAAGAGTTATGGAAGAACTTAAAGTCTTTGAATATTTCAAAAAAGAATGATAGTGTTTCTTTGAGCTGTAGCCCTGATGACATCAACAAACATTTCGTTCAGAATTTCAGTTCACCTGTACAAACTTACTTTTCAGATAATAATGGCTCGTGCTCTACATCATTCCGATTCAGTGAGGTTCAAGATTTTCATATAGTTAATGCAATTAACGATGTTAAGTCTAATGCCGTTGGGCTTGATGATATACCCATTAAATTTATAAAAATGATATTCCCCCTACTTCTGAAGCCATTGAAACATATTTTCAATAGTATTTTCAAAAGCGGTATCTATCCCAAAGTGTGGAAGTATTCCAAAATTATACCCATAAAGAAAAAGCCCATGGATAACACACTTGAGAATCTTAGACCAATCAGTATTTTAAGCGCAATTTCTAAAGTCTTTGAAAGATTGGTAAAAAACCAAATTACCTGTTATCTGTCTGAAAACTGTCTTCTATCACAGTTTCAATCAGGATATCGCAAAGGACACAGCATAAAAACAGCTATGATAAAGGTTTGCGATGATATTGGTGTTGTCCTAGATAAGGGAGGATCTGTAATACTTTTGCTGCTTGATTTTTCAAAAGCGTTTGACACCATTTCGCATATTAAGTTATGCAAAAAACTTGAGAATAACTTCGGTTTTTCATATGATGCGGTTCAAGTAATACGTTCATACCTTTCTGATAGAAGTCAAACTGTTTTCGTGAATGACTGCTTTTCCGAATATCGTCCAATATTATCCGGAGTTCCACAGGGATCTGTGTTAGGGCCTTTGCTGTTTTCCATTTATATAAACGATCTACCGCTGAAGCTTAACGGTTGTCAAATCCATTTATTTGCAGACGACGTTCAAATTTATGTAGATGTATCTGGTATGACAAAGGATGTTGCTGCAAATTTGATCAACAATAATTTATCTAATATTTCATTATGGGCGTCAGAAAATTCGTTAAAGTTGAATGCTCGAAAAACACAGGCCTGTTATATCACACGCTCGAATCGAAACTATGAGAAACCTGATTTAAACTTGAACGGCATTCCTATTGTATACTCAGAGACAGTGGTTAGCTTAGGTGTAACCATTCAAAGTAATTTCGAATGGGATGGATTTGTTTTAAAACAATGTGGGAAGATATATTCAGTTTTACGCACATTACGTTATACCGCTGATTTTTTACAACAAGATACAAAACTGAAGTTATTCAAGAGTTTGATCTATCCTCATTTATTATTCTGCGATTTTGTAACCACCCAGGCATCTGCTTACATTATGAATAAACTCAGAGTAGCTCTTAATTGCTGTGTACGATTTGTGTACAATTTAGATAGATATTCTCCTGTTTCTCATCTGCACAAATCATTGATTGGTTGTACATTCAACAACTTTCCGGTAGTAAGATCTGTGTTTATTTTACATTCAGTAATATTCAAGAACTGCCCCCTATATCTATATAGTAAACTGATTCGTTTGAGAAGTCCAAGGGGTATTAAATTCTCTATGCCACGAGCTACGACTTCACACTATGCAAACTCTCTACTTGTTAGAAGTATATGTAATTGGAATTCATTGCCAGTTGAACTACAAAATATTGTTTCTCCTCTGCATTTCAAGAAAGCATTTTTACAGCAAGTTAGTTAAAGATTTTGTTCAAAAAGTGCATTATTTAATTAATAATTATTGCTCAGTTTTACAACAACGCACTTCATATTATCATTGAGCATCTAAAACATAAAAGACAGTGTCTTAAGTTTTCATGAATAAAAATAAATAAATAAAAAAAACAAAAAAACTGCCTGGCACTGGCTGGCTGGAATGACTGAAGATTCTTCGGTGAAGCTGTGTTGACCGACTCTCCCCTGGTTCGACCGGCGGCGAGACGCCGAGAAGATGCCACCGCATTTGATTTCCGTGTCCCCTTCTGTACTGTTTGCATCACGTTGCGTTTTGGGATTCGCCTTTCCCTTTCTCGGGTCCTTCGCCTTGTTGTCCGAGACCGACGACGGAGTAAATTGTCTTGTATAGCCGTTCGGTTTAACGATTTTTAGGAAATCAAAGCAGGAAAAAAGTGTCTTCTCGAAGGAACGCACCGCCGTCGTCCAGCCAGAACCTAAATAGTGTGGAATCACAGTTAAATGGAGGAATGGCAGACAAAAAAAGAAGTTAAAATCGTAGCAAAAAAACGCACAAAACAAATTCTGCATTAACATGTCTAAAGGGTCTAACTCGTTTTGTAAACAAACATTGTTTCTGTCGCTGTAGGGTCTATCTCGATCCACCCACGCATCTGGGGGCCGTTATCAGAAAGAGCGAAGATTGATCTTTCTGATAACGGCCCCCAAATGCGTGGGTGGATCGAGATGAGCCCTACAGCGACAGAAACAATGTTTGTTTACAAAACGAGTTAGACCCTTTAGACATGTTGATGCAGAATTGTAACATAAACACACACAGAAATGGCACGCGCTAACAGCCCATCACACTCACTTAACCGACGACGACGACGACGCCGAGAAGATGGCAATTGGCTGGTTAGAAAACTGCTACAGAAGACAAAAAACCGAAACGCTTAAACATCGTTGCATTGCTGCCAGACGAGATAAAAAGGAGCGTTGATGATGAGGTTTACTCTTTTTTTTGCGTTGCCCCGTGCCTTCCTCCTCGTGCCTATAGGAGTTGGTGATTTTTCACTCCTCTTGGTTGGTGTGGTGTGGTATATCTTGTATCGCTCCATTAGAGTGTGCCGGCCGCCCTTCGAGCTATGAGATGAGGGTGCGCGGAATGCAGCGAGCTAGCACGTGGTTTTCCTGACATGCGCCGCGTTTTATCGGCGGTGTTGATTCCAAAGAGATTAGGTTTTTTTTTCTGTATTAGAGGTATTTTTATAGCATTTAAGGCCATTTTCGTCGTAATGCCTAGTACAACAAATTGAATTAAATAAAGTTAGTCTCCTACCTTGCTATGGGATCAGAAGGTACAAGAACATGTGGAGCACTGTGGACAAACAGGGCGGACCAAGTCGAAAGTTCGTTGTGTAACGTAGAATGGCTGACACTGTTATGTTGAATAGCAGCTTCACTAGTACTCAATATAAAATACTCACTAGTTCCACGGTCGATCAATGGCAAAGACCGTGAGCTAAGCGTTGTGTGTTCAGCTGGTAGTGCAGCCTGGCACTGTTGTCCTTCTGACTTCAGCTAGATTGAGGAGGTACGATTCGAGCATCTGTTCACCAACGAGGTGCGGCTAAAACAGCGTCTGTTCTGGCATCCAGCGGCTGAGTAAGAAACGCTGTACCACGACCAGCTAGATTCATGGTGGTAGCCCCATCAGCGTGGTCATCCCAGTGTTGGTTGGGACGTTAAACAGAACTGGCAAGATGGTCCTCCGGCGAGACAGGAGCATTGGCGTAGGCCCAATAAGCTACCCGTAAAAAACCCCATTACAAAGAACCAGGAGAAAATACGACTCGATACAATTGGCAAAGACCCACGCGACGAAATAAAGACTACGATTGGAAACATGGAACAAGGAATTGCAAGTCACTTGGTTTCGCTGGATGTGACTACGACGAACTAAATCCCAGAAACTTCGACATCTTGGCGTTGCAGGAACTTTGTTGGACTGGATAGAAAGTGTGGAAAAGCGGGCATCGAGCGGCTACCTTCTACCAAAGCTATGGCACCACCAATGAACTGAGAACAGGATTTATAGTGTTGGACAAGATGCGACAACGTGTGATCGGGTGGCAGCCGATCAACGCAAGGATGTGCATGTTGAGAGTTAAGGTTCTTCAACTACAGCATCATCAACGTCCACTGCCCACACGAAGGGAGACCTGATGACGAAAAAGCAGTGTTTTACGCGTAGTTATGGACACGCAGATATGGTTTTCTTCAGATTTTTTTTACCCAGGGCTTTCTACAGAAATTTTTCCGGGAATTAGTTAAGAAAGTCCTTCTGAAATTCTCTAAGGAATTCCCCATGGGATTGCATCCGGGATTCCTCATGGGGATTCTTCAGAAATTCCTCCAGGGATTCACCCCGGATTTTCTTCTGTAATTCTTTCAGGAAGAATTTCCGGGATTATTTTAAAAATGTCTGCCTTCAGAAACTCCTCCAGGAATCAATCCTGGATTTTAGATTTTCATCAGGAATTTCAACGATTTCTTTAGTACTTCCCCTGAAATTTCTTCAGAAACTACTCATGGAATTATCTCAGAAATTGAACCTTGAATTTCTTCAAGAAATCTTTTTGGGATTCCTCCAGAAATTCTCCAAGAATTCCTCTAAGAATTCCTGCAGGGATTACTCTCAAAAATCTCACAGTGATTTTTACAGGAATTCTTCTAGAGATTTCTATAGGAGTTTTTCTAAAAATTTCTCCAGGAATTCCTCTAGATGTTCTTTTAGGGATTCCTCCAGAAATCCCGCCAGGGATTCCTCCTGAAAGTGATCCAGTGACTCTTCAAGGAAATCTTCTAGAAATTTCTCCTTGGATTTCACTAGGGAATACTTATGAAATTTATGCAAGGAATCCTCCAGGAATTCCTCTGGAGGATTCTCAAGGAATTTCTCTAGAGATTCCTCCAGGAACTGCTACAGGTATGTCTCCAGGAATTTATCCTGGGGTTACTCCTGGCATTCCTTCCAGAATTCCTCTAGGGAATCCTCTAGAGATTGGCATAGGAATTCCTCCGGGAATTCTTTTATAAACACCTCCAGGCATTCCTCCAGTAGTTCCTCCACGGATTCCCAGAAATGCCTCCAGGATTTCAATCAGGGACTCCTCCAGGAACTCCTTTGAGAATGCCACCAGGAATTACCCCAGGAGTTCCTTCCGAAATTCCAGGAATTGATCCAGGAATTCCTTCAGAAATTACTACCGCAATTTCTCGAGGAATTTCTCCAGGAAATGTTCCAGGGACTCCTTCAGAAATTACCCCAGGAATTCCTCCCGAAGTTCATCCAGAATTTTTTCCAAGAACTCCTCTACGGATTCCTGCATAAATTCCTCCTGAGATTCCTCTAAGAATTCCTTGATGGATTTCTTCAGGAAACCTCCGGATTCCTTCAGAAATTCTCCCAGAAATTCCTCTAGAGAATTGCTATAGAAAATCCTCAAGAAATTCCTTTAGGAATACCTCCTGGCATTCCTCCAGGCATGAATTACAACAGAATTTTCAAACTTTTTTTCGGGAATTGATCCAGGAATTTCTTTGGGAATTCCTCCGTAAACTCTTTCAGGGTTTACTACAGGAATTCATCCAGTAATTTCTACTTCAGGGATTTCTTCAGGCATTGCTTTAAAGATTCCTTAATTAATTATTTCACGGATTCCTCCAGAAGTTCCACCAGGAATTCATTCAAGAATTTTTTCTGAGATTCCTCTAAGAATTACTCCGATTATTACTTCAGTAATTTATCCAAGAATTCCTCCTGGAATTCCTCCAAAAATTCATCTGAGATTTTATATAGGAATTTCTTCAAAAATTTCTTCAGAGATCGCTTCCAGAATTCCTCTAGAGATTCCTTAAGAAATTCATTCAGGGATTCCAGGATTTCTGCAGGAAATTTTAGAGGGGGCCGTTCCTTCAGAAATTCCCTCAGAAATCCCTCCCTTAGTTTTTCCAGGAATTATTTCAAGAGTTCCTCCAGGGATTCCTGCATGAACTCCCCCTAAGATTATTCTAGGAATTCCTTCAGGGATTTCTTCAGAATTCCGCCGGAAATTCCTCCCAAAATTCATAGAGGAATTATTCCAGGCATTTCTCCAGGCATTCCTGCAGGAATTCCTCCAGGAATTACTTTAGGTATTTCTTTAGGAATTCCTACGGGAACATTTCCATGAGTTGATCCAGAAATCCCGCCTGGAATTTCTTCGGAAATTCCTATAGCAATTCCTCCGAAAATTCCTGCAGGAAATCCTCCAAAGATTCCTTCATAAATTGTTTTAGCAATTTCTTCAAGAATTGCTCCACGATTTTTTTTCCAGGGATTCCTCCGGAAATTCTTCTAGGAATTAATCCAAGAATTTCTCCTCCAGGGATTCCTCCAGAGATTCCTCCAGAGATTTCTCCAGGAATTATTTCACGGATTCATCAAGAATCTCCCAGGAATTCCTCCAGGAATATACCAGGATTCCTTCAGTAATTCCTCCAGAAATTAATCCAGAAACTTATTCCAGTATTCCTCCTGGAAATTCTTTAAGAATGTCTTTAGTTATTTCAGAATTCCTCTAGAGATTCCTCCAGGAATTCTTCCAGGGATAGTTCCACGGAATTTTCCTAAGAATTCCTCTAGGGATTTATCCAGTAATTTGTCCAGAAGTTCTTCCATGCATCCCTCCTAAGGTCAGTCCAGAAATTGCTTCACGGATTTCTCCAGGGATTTTTTCAGGAATTCTTCCAGGGATTCTTTAAAGAATTTATATAGAAATTACTCTATGAATTCTTCCACGAATTCCTCAAGAGATTTCTACAGAATTTTTTTCAGGGAGTCCTCATAGAATTCCACTAGGGAATCCTCCAGGAATTCATGCAGCGATTCCTTCAGGATTTCTTCCAGGGTTTGCTCTAGGAATCCATACAGCAATTTCTCCAGGGAGTCTTAAAGAAATTTCTTCTGGAATTCCTCCAGCTTTTCCTGCAGGTATTCCTTTCTGAATTCCTCCTTCATCTAGGGATCGCTCCGGGAATTCTTATCTCTCACAGGATTCCTCTAAAGATTCCGCTAGGAATTCATCTAGAAAATTACCCAGGGAATTGCTCCAGGGATTCCGCCAGGATTGCCTCCAGATATTCCTCTTGAAATTTATCCATGAATTCCTGTGATTCATCCAATAATTCCTGCAGGGATTCTTCTAGGAATTCGTTCAGAAATTCCTCCAAAGATTCATCCAGATTTTTTTCTAGGAATTCCTACAGAGATTCCTGATACGGTTTCTTCAGATGTATTTCCAAGAGAAATTATATCCATAGGTTTTTTTTTAGAAATTCATCCAGGGATTCCTACAGAGTTTACTCCAGGCATACCTGCAGGAATTCCTCTATTGATTTCTCCAGGAATTCCTTCAGGGGTTGCTCCGGGAGTTCCTGGAGTGATTCCTTCAGAAATTGCTCTCGGGATCTCTTAAAAAAAATTTTAGAGTTTCGTTCAGAAATTTCAGTTTTCCGTCCATCATCTTTTCCAGGGATTCACCCAGATTTTTTTTTTCAGGATTACCTGAAGATTTTTTAAACAACTTGAAGGATTTCCAGAGGATTATCTATTGGAGCTGTTTAAGATAATTTTTGAGGAATATAGGAGCCAGGAAACTCTCCAAGAAGTCATCCAGGAATTCTTTCACAATTATCTCTGAGAAATCATTAGGTAACAGAAAAGCTTGTAGTTAGAAGGCACAGAATGTTGCTAATTGACAAATTGAGAGATGAATTTGTGAAAAAATCACGTTCTGGTGGGATTCGAGCCCACGACTCCGTACTCGCTAGACCGATGCTTTAACCAACTAATGATTCAACTAATGATTCTGCGGAATAGAAAGCCAAACTGAACTCGAGCCCTCGCCATGAACAGTCCTTTTTTCCGAACCATCTCTTATTCGGCTTAGATGTCAATCCACAACACACCCGCGTTTGTGCCCAATAACTACAAGAGAGAGAATATTATGTTTACTTGAAGCCAAGTCTCGCACTCCGCATACATAGCCACCAAGCAGTCTGTTAGCTGGTGTCTAATTCAGTATGCGTCAATAAACATTTGAATTTGTGCAATGTTTGATAGACGCGCAAATACTCGATGCCCAAGAAAGTCTCGATGCCCCTCTAGCTACGCCAATGGTTATAGGGAGTGGGGATAAGCAACAGTGGTACGATTTTCATGAAGTCCGTTCAGCTGCTTGGTTTACGATAGTGGAAACGTGTATTCGACTAAAATATGAAGCCAGACGAATCGGATTAGTAATTAATGTGCTGAAGACAAACTACATGATAACCAAGGCCTTCAGTGAAGTTCCAACGCTCCCGCCATCCTGAATCTCAATCGACGGTGATGAAATCGAGGCGGTTGAAGAATTCGTGTACTTGGGCTCCCTAGTGATCACCGACAACGACATCTGCAGAGACATTCAGAGACGCATCGTGGCTAAGAAATCGTGCTTACTTTGGACTCTGCAGAACTCTTCGATCGAATATAGTTCGCCGACAAACGAAGCTAACTATTTTTTTTTTATCTGTATTAACGAGATTTTTAGCCCTGAGCTAGTTCATCTCGGGACCCATGTTTTACTTCCCTTCCGAAGGAAGAACTCACATTTTGTGAGATTGTCGGGAGTGGGATTCGATCCCAGGTCCTCGGCGTGACAGTCAAGTGTTCTAACTAATTACAAAATGCTGATTAGACCGGTAGTCCTCTATGAGCACGAAACAGAGACCTTACGTGCAGAGGATCAACGCGCCCTTAGAATTTTCAAAGGGAAGGTGTTGCGTACCATCTACGGCGGAGTGCAGATGGAAGACGGGACACGCCATTAGGATGTCGGGTAGCAACCTGATGAAAATAGTTCTCGGGAGCAATCCGATCTGTACAAAAAGACGTGATGCGCAGCGAACTAGGTAATCATAGCTATTAGTGCTGTAAGACGATCCTTCCGAAAAATTTTCTCTTCCCTTAGCGAACTAAGTCGTGACTTTCTCATGCGATTATTTTAAATTTAGAACTGAAATTTGAACCAAACGAAAATATAATTTTGTCAAGTCATAAAAACGACCGTACCTACCTTGTGTAACTCAATAACTACCCTCCATATGATTGATTTACGACCCGTCACGAAACTGCCACCACCAGGCTGAATTCAACGATTTTAATTGACCTGATCGATTGAAACCTGCTGATCAGAAACCGCTTGCTGTGCAAAAATACGACAACCAACGCGTCCAGTTCATGTTGACATTCGGGACCATATCAGCCATAATGAGATCAAATGGTTTCGCTTTTTTAATGTGATTTTAACGATCGGATCGTTTCGCTCCCGGCCGGCAGCAAAATTGGCAATCAGCTCGTCTGGATCGGAAAGGACACACTTTTCGCCCGGGAACAGGTTCAACAAATGCTGGCTCAACTTGATGAAACCAAGCCACACGGGGTAAAAAAGGCTGTGTTGCGCAGGTTGGTACGGTGTTTTGTAATGAGTCGTCGAAGCCAGCGAAGAAAAACCATCTCATGTTGTTCATGCGTCATTCCGTTCGCGCGAGAGATTCGAATAATGTGCATCCTTTTTTTGTTTTGGCGGAACCATATGGTGTGATGGTACGGTGGCTTACGGGACATTGATAAGGATGGGGCAGCTTCACGAATGCTTCGATAAAATACACGCAATGTCTTTTATATAAAATATGAGTTCATCTCGCTGTTTCCAATACTTTCCATATTCATTTTTGTTTCACTTCTTCTTAATTTTCTTTGTCTTCTTATATTTTTTTCTTCCTTTTCTTATAATTATTATTATTATTATTAGACTTTAGAACTTCTCAGCAAAAATTGTAGAAAACTTTCACCTACCACGGGCAGTCCACGAAAATTTCAGTAATTTCACATTAAAAAAAAAATGGTGAAATGACCATAACTTTTTTTTAAAATGCATCTAAAAATCTAATTTTTTTACTGGAAGTCGATCAATTATTTGTGTATCAATGATCAAAATTTGGGCAACATCGGGCATTCTACGTGAAGGTAGAAAGATTCTAGAAGAAGTCATAATTATCCGATAGCCAACTTTGAACTGTTATATCTCCGGTTTCAATGATCCGAATGCAATGAAATTTTGAGCGTTTATGACTCATATATTGAGCTTTGAAAAAATTTTGACTAAATTTGAAATTATTAATAAGAAAAGAAGTAACAGCGATTTAATTTATTTAATGATTTTTTAGTAGTTTGGTTTAATTTCAATATGCTTCCCATTACTTTTTCAATTTATTGACAGTTATTTTGTTACTTCCTGTCAAAACATATTGACATTGAAGTCAATTAGAGGGAATTCAAACAAACTATAATTAACATATCGAATCTTGAACCAATCTTGAAATTTTCGATAGTTTGGTATTATACCAGAAAAATCGCTATAATTTCCTTCCGTGTTAACAATTTTAGGTTATATCAAAAGTTTTTTGAAAGCTAATTTTATAAGTCATGAACGCTCAAAATTTCATTGCATTTGGTTCATTCAATCCGGAGATATAACAGTTCAAAGTTGGCTATCAGATAATAATGACTTTTCCTAGAATCTTTCTAACTTCATGTAGAATAGCCCGATCTTTCTCAAATTTTGACCATTGATATACAACTAGTTGATCAACTTCAAGTAAAAATTTTAGACTTTTTATTACACTTTTCGAAAATTCTTACCCATTTCACCATATTTTGAAAACTGGATTTTTTTCCTGTCCCGATCATTTTGTCTATCCCCTGTATATCCTAAATGAGTCTGCTTCATACAAGTATTTTTTTTAAATTAGTTCACCAGATATTCATCATTAATCTAGGAGTTCCATTGACAATTCCTCCGCAGGAATGTTTCCCGGAATCATCCAGAGTTTCCTGTATTATTGCTTTCAGTTAGTCACGTAGAAATTCTTCCAAAGATTCCTACTGAGGTTCACACAGAGATTTCTTGAGGATTTCCTCCAGATATCCTTCAATGTATTTCTCCAGAACAATCTTCGGCACTTCCTCTAAGCATTACTTTATGATTTTTTCATCGATTTGTTTAAGGAATTTATTCAAAAATATTTCGTAGGAATTTCTACAAAAATTCCGTTGGAAATATCTCAAGAGTTTTTTCAAGGGCTTTTAACAGCAACTACAGGAATGCATGTAAGACTACTCCAGGCATACTTTCAGTAAACTACAATAAAATATTAGAGGATTTCTCCAGGAATTTTCATGAAATACTTTTCAGTGAACTTTTCTGGAAATTCCAAAGGAGTTTTTCTTCAAAGAATTTCTCAAAAATTTAAGGATTTATTAAGAAGTTTCAGCATGAAATTTCTTCAGAAGCTCTCCCTTGAAGTTTTCCAGAAATTCCTCTAAAAATTACGAAAAAAAATCTTCAGAGATTCCTTTCAAAATTCATCCAAACATCCGGTTAGAGGTGCAGTACTGACGATCAAAACGTGATATTGGTTTGATTGATATAAGAGAAAAATGTTTTTGAAACATCAGAAAAAAATCAAAATTTGATATTTTAAGATCAAACAAATAGCTTGCTGCTATTGGTTAAATGTTACAAAATCTGAATATGATGTGATGATGATGTTTCAAGAGTAAATTTTAGATATTATTTTCAGATCTTTTATCTTTTGTATCAATCAATTCAATATCACATTTTGATCTCAATATAAAATATTCTATTATTGAGCTCTTTTCCTCTGCCCGGGAGGGTTCCTCCAATAGTTCCTTGAGAAATTCTTTAAGAGATTCTCCTGCAGAAATGCGTACAAGGACTTTTTTTATGAAATTGTTTTTGCAATTCCGTCAGAAATATCTCCTGAGATTCCTTTACAGATTTCTGTACTAATTGTTTTAAATATTTTTCCATTGATTGAGAATCTCTGAAGGAGTTTTTAAAAAGTTCTTAGAGGATTGTCTGATGCAATCACTTAAAAATTGCTGGAAAAATTTCTGAAGGATATCCTACAGAAAAAAAAACGTGGAGGAATTCTATACAGAACCATTGAAGAAAATTGTAAAAATGATATTTTTTTAAGGAATATTTGAATACCTGGAAAAGCTGGAGAACAATCTGCAGGAATTGAAAGAAGAGTTTCTTGAAAAAAAAATCTTCAAAATGCCAAGGAATAGATTCTAAAGTATTTTTTTTCAAGAATTGCTGAAAGAACCTTTGGAGAAATTCAGAAAGTATCATAAAAAAAACTCTGGAAAGAAACCCCTGAAGAAAGATTTGAATAAATCTTAAGCAATCCCTGAAGAAACCTCAATAGAAACTCCTGGAGGAAGTCTAGAGGAATATCTAAATAAATGCCTGAAAGAATTCCTGAGTATCGAGTAATACCCGATGGAACCTCCGAAGAAATTCCATTATTATTTTCAAAACAAAATCTACACTTTGAATTATCTAAATTTCTTAATGAAAACACTAGAGGATTTTCTAAAAATATCTCCGAATCTGTCCAACAAAAATTCTCCTGGAAAATTTCCTGGAGTAATCCTAAAGAAAAACTCCTGGGAGAATCTTTTTAGAAGTGTTGGAAGACATACATGAAGGAATACATGCACTTCTATAGGAAATCTTAACGTAATTTTCTTAAGAATCCTTGAAGGAATCTCTGGGTGTATTTCTGAAGGAATTTTTGAAAATTAACCAACTTCTCCAGGAATTTATCCAGAAAATCCAGCAGGAATTTCAAGAATTTCCTCTATGGATCTTTACAGACGCTTATCTACAGGGGATGGCCAAAATGTTTGGGATAGGCAACTTTTTTTCTCCCACAAAAAATTTCAACATGCTGTAACTTTTCATAGAGTGCATAAAAAAATCTCAGATTTTGACTGTTTGTCAGCCTCTTATATGTGCATCATTGGTACAAATTTGGGCTCGATTGATTAATTTTTCGCGAAGTTAGAACGCGAAGTTCAGGTAAAACACTATTATAAAGACAACTGATTTTTGAACTGTCATATCTCGGCAACCAGTGAACCGAATTGAATGAATTTTTAAACGTTTATCAACAATATATTGATACTTATTACGACGTTTTAAAATGTAATATTTTCTCACGGCGAATTAAGTTATACAGGATTGGAATTTTTACCCATATAGAGGAAAATAAGTCAAATTTACAATACCACACAAAAATTATTAAATGTGTTGTTTCTTCAATCTAAATAGGCTCTAATATATCTGATTAGAGATAACTTGTGAAAGGAAGTGGAAAATCTTTGGGTATCAACACTAAAATTTATTGAAATTGATGTAAAAAATACTTTTTTTCGAGAAAAATCCAAAAAGTGTCAATCCATTATAACTTTTTTCAAAGTTTAAAAAGAACCTATGTTTTAATAGTTTGTGAAGCATTTACATATTGTTAGTGTACGTTCAAAATTTCATTCAATTCGGTTCACTGGTTTCCGAGATATGACACTTTAAAAATGAGTTGTCTGAAAAATAGTGTTTTACCCGAACGGTTCTAACTTTGCGAAATATTAATCAATCGAGCCCAAATTTGTACCAATGGTGCACACATAGTAGGTTGACAAACAGTCAAAATTTGAGATTTTTTGATGCGCTCTATGAAAAGTTATAGCTTGTTGAACTTTTTTGAGAGAGAAAAAAAAGTTGCCTATCCCAAACATTTTGGCCGTCCCCTGTATGTGTCCACAGAATTCTTCACGTATACCGTCATAAAATCTTCCAAGAATATTTTTTAAGGATTTCTCCAGGAATTTTCCTATAAATTCCTCATATTTTTTTCAAGAATCCACTAAGAGTTTTCCGAAAAGTTACTCCAGGTATTTTCCCAGGAAGTTTTTGAAAAACTGATTCCGAGATTCCATCTTGAGTTTCCATGGAATTTCTTCAGATATTCCTCAAGAGATACATTCAAACATACTTTCTAAGATTACACTGAAAACCAAACCTACCAATTTTTTGGGTTTATTTTACCCAAAATAGGTATATTGATTAAATTCACTACCCAAAACTTTCATTGATTTCTCTTTCTTCATCACCGATGTTTTAAAAAACAAAGCGAGGTGCATCGATCCAAGTTTGGCACAATAAGACAATTTTGGGTAAATACAGTTTATGTCAAAATAAGGTTTAATAAACTCACATTTGAGTTAAAATTACCTACTCTTAAGTGTAGAATTAGCTATAAGTTAAAATACACATAAATATAAACAAAAAAAAACCTACTCTTAAGTTTATATTTTAACTAAAGATAAAGGCAATCTACCTACTGTGAGTTTACTCAAATTTGATTTATTGGGCGTCAAATTAACTCAAATTTTGGTACTTTTCCGATTCCGTGTAGGGATTCTCCGGAAATTCCTTCCAGGGGTTCTTTCGGAAATTCCTTCTGCAAATCCTATGAAATTCCTTTGACAAGATATTTTTATTTTCAGAGACATCTCAGGAATTTCAGCAATTGAGTTGAACAGGAAGGAAGACTCCTTATTTTGTGAGTATTGTGAGTATCCCAAGTCCGCGATGTGACAGTCTTAAGTGTTCTAACCACCACACCAGGTCCGCTTCACTAGGATTTTTCAGAAATTCTTCTAAAAACTTCTTCACAAATTCTACAGGGATTTCTTCGCAAATTCTCTAAAAGGTTTTATTTATTTTTTATTTATTTATTTATATCACCGTCTTCGACATACATCGTACAGACTCAAGATTTTTTTTTTCGAAAATCCTTCAGTGATAACTGCAGACATTCTTTCAACGATTTTTTAGGAGCTGTTCCTGTGATTCACTTGAAATATTTTCTGGCATGTCTTTGGAGATCACTGCAGAATTAATTCAGGTATACTGTTCGGCAATGAACACAAGAATTATAAGGCGAAGCACTGGACTGTATTGGGAGGGTATAGCACGGCAGAAGAGAGAACGGGGAATTTCGGACCGCGAGGGAAAAATCACTTTCACTTTCACTACACTAAACACTTTATTTCTCTTCTAGCTTACTATTTACATTTCACTTTGGATAATTTCACTTCGCGTTGTTCGAGCCACGCGAACGCTCATAACTTATTCACTTTTGGATTGCAACTGACTCGCTACTGGGAACGGGTCGCATATTTATACCCAAAAATATAGAACCACGTGGAATATTCTACGCGCGCGTAGAACCCACGCGACGCGTGTGGAACAAACCATCACGCTACCTGCAGGGCGACGACGACGAGAGTCGATGATGACGGTTGCGGCGGTGCGGTTCGCTGATGCACTCACGGCAGAATCTCACGGCACTCACTCTCTCGCTGCTGCTCGCTGATGTTTCGTCGGCTCGAGTGAGTGCGCGTGCTTCGTCACGATGATCGATGATGGTCCGATGCAATGGTTGGTGGTCGCGCAGCTTACCATGCTGCTGCCGTCATTTGGAGCGTATGTTCGCGAACATATACCTTCAGCGATTTTTTGAAGATCTTCCAGAAATCGCACAAAATATACTGAGGAGTGTTTGAACGAATCTCTGAAGGGATTTCTAAGAAAATCCTGGAAGATTGTCTCAAGAAATTCCATGAAATCTCACGTAGATAGCTTTGGTAACTCCTTGGAGAAATTCTTGAAAAATTTCTGGAGGAATTGCTGAAAAAAAAATCATGAGGCAATATATGAAGCTATCTCTGGAGCAATTCCTGGATGAATGTCTAAGATAATACCTGAATATCTTGATAAACCCCCTAATTCTCAAAAAAAAAAAAAACATCTTGAGAGACTTCTACAAGTAATCCCCTAAGAAAAAAAATACTTCCTGAAAAAATTCGTGGAAAAATCTGCTAACAAATTTCTGCACAATTCCCTGACAAAAGTACTAATGGAATTCTTGAACAAATCTCTCAAAGAATGTCTGACATATCCCTGGAGGATTTTTTGAAGGTATCCTTTGAAGAACCCTTGAAGATACCTCTGGAAGTATGTATTATCAAAATAATATTAATAATAATAATAATGCAATTTCTGAACTACTTGGAAAAAAATCTGAGAGGAATCCGGCAAAACCAAAAAATAAAATCAGAAGGAATTCCTTAGAAAAGAATCTTTAAAATATTTCCTGGAAGAACCAGAGAATCCTCTGCCAGTATTCATAGAAATATTTCTTGAATAATTCTTTGAAAAATGCCAAGGAATAGACTCTGGAGCAATATCTGAAGAAATTGTGAGATTTTCTGGAAAAACTTGGAAGAATCCCTGAAAGAAGGTCTGAATTTAAATTTAAACCTGGAGGATTACCTGAAGGAGCTACCTGAGGACCTGAGAACCTGAGGCATTCTTGGAAAATCATCTGGAGAAATTCTCAGATGAATTTCTTGAGAAATTTCTAGATGATTTATGGAGAAATTCCTAAGAAAAACTTTTGGAAAAAATCTGATAATACGGCCGGAGCAATTTATTCGGAAATATTTGAAGAAATACGTGAAGGAATACTAGCATGAATTTATGTAGAAATCCTTGATGGAATTTACTATATAATTCCTTGAGAAATTCTTGAATTTTGAGGGACCTCTTGGATTACTTTGAATCCTTCGAGAAATACAGGGGATAGACAAAATGATCGAGACAGGCAAAATTTTTACTTTTCCAAAAATATTCAACTATCTGTAACTTTTCGAAAAGTGCATCAAATATTCTCAAATTTTCACTGTAAGTTCATCAACTAGTTGTGCATCAGTGGACAAAATTTGGAAAAGGTCGGGCTATTCTACACGAAACTATAAAGATTCTAGGAATAGGTATAATTATCCGATAGCCAACTTTGAGCTGTTATATCTCCGGATTTAATGAACCGAGTGCAATGAAATTTTGATCATTTAAGACTTATATAATAAGCTCTGAAAAACGTTTGACACAACTTTAAATTATTAACAAGAGAAAAAGTTATGGCGATTTCATTTATTTTATGATTTTTTAGTAAATTGGTCTATTTTTAATATTCATCCCAATACTTTTTCTATTAATTGAAGGCTATGTTGTTACTTTCCTTCAAAACATATTTATATTAAAGATAATTAGAGGGAATTTAAATAAACTATAATTAGCATTTTGAGTTTTGCAACCATGTTGAAGTTTTAGAAAATTTGGTGTTTAATTAGGAAAATAAACTAATCGTAATAATTTTCTTCCCTATAAAGAAATTTAAGTTGTGTCAAAAGTTTTTTCAAGTTCATTATATAAGTCTTAAATAGTCAAAATTTCATTGAATTCGGTTCATTGAATCCGGAGATATAACAGTTCAAAATTGGTATGTCCCAAGGAAAACTACTGGAACAGTTCCTGAAAGAATTTCTGAAGGATAATGTTTCAAAGATGTCCAAAAGAGGTCCCTGGAGGTAATCCTGACGAATTCTTGAGAAATTTCAAGAAGAATGCTTGCTAAGCTCATATGAGGAATATCAGTAAGAGTGCCCCTTCCACGATAATTACAGAAAAAAAAATCGTGAAAAAAAATAATTCGAGAACGGTTTCTCGACATAATTCTCAATTAAGCGCAGTATTGAAGTTTTTAACATGGGGCGTACTAGTAAAGGGGGCACTCCGATTTTTTTTCCATGACAGTGCTGATCTAACGTAAAAGCCTGTTATAAATATTTCTGGCTCAAACTAACGTTTTTTCCTTTTTTTTGAAATTTGAGCCTAGAATAAAACTAAAATGCTTGATTTCAAAAACTTTCGAAAAATAATATCATCAACCAAACAATTTTCTCAAAAACGTTTTGTCACTTAGGGTGCAACCTCGAACTTGATCACTGTGAGTATTGCAAAACAAAAAAAAAATGCCCATACTAAACGAGTTCACAGCGGAGATTCTCCGCACCATCCATAACAGCCGGGTTCAAAAAACTGCAGCAAAAAAAGTGACTCCGAGATATTTATTTTTCTCGGGGCTTGAGTTGAGTGGTAGTTTTTTGGAGATTTTCTTGCTGACAACTCGCTGTGTTATTTTTTGTTGGTTCTACTGACTGCGAGTATAACGAGGCAAGCAGACGACGATTGGGATGCGAGCATTTCTTTTGGGAAGAAGTTTTTTGTTCGTTGCTGTTTCTCGATGCGCTGTGAAGCCAAGTCGAGCGAACAGGTTGTTGGGATGCAACTCGGTTTGTAGGTCCCGGGGCGATTGACCGAGAATCAAAACAAACTGCGGTTGATGACAAACTACTGAAAAAAAAATTGTAAATGGCAAAAAAGTGTGAAAATTATAAAAAAGTGAGACGATTTCAGTAAAGAGGCAAAAAATGGCGCCCATCCCAGAGTAGGTTAATTTAGAATGAAACGGAAAGCAATCTTCGAGAATAGCGGAACAACGAGACTAAAGACCCCTCCGGACAATTATGCTCGTACCTGATGCAGCAGAGAACATAAATGTAACAGTGAATGCGAATTTTAGAAAATGAAATAATCTGCAAAAGGAGCGGAATGGGACGCTGCAGCTATATGGGACGAGTGTGATTATGTATTCGATCTGGACCCAGACCAAGATGCTCATAAATTTGACAAACAAGAAAAGCTGAGAGAAGATCCGTTTTGGGGTCATAAGGTCTTCAACTGAAATTTTCACCCAGTTTGATGCCGGCCCGGCAGGAATAAATTTGATACGACAGCTTGGTGTTTGAAACAACTGCTTCCAGTCCGGAATCGTTCGGTTGTCCCCAAATCAGTTGCACACTTTTCAGATTGAGACCCTTTTCAAAAGACCCCTTCGCTGTAAACTTCCCAGCAATGGCTCTGGTTGTAAACGTGGAAGCAAGTAACGGTAGGCTCAACGTTTTGCAAACACGCGTTCTTTTACAGCTCCTGTAATTTGAGATTTTTTTGGAACGGTTTAGATAAAGGAGTACAAGGACAAGAAACCATTCAAAGCTTAAATGCTCATTCACTCAAGTGTTGACCTTTTCACAAGGCGCAGGTCCTGTTACATAACGCAATCGTGGACAGCCGTAGCGGAATGAAAGTGAAACGGTGATGGACCCAAACCTTGTCAGGTAGAAATTAGGATCTATAGTGCCACTTGTTTTTACATCCGGGTAATTTAACTGCCTTGAATAACTCTTTAAGCAATAAATTCCAAGAATAACGGTTTGACCTTAAGCGCTTTAGTTTCGTACACTGTCCATTAGAAACATAGAATTTCTAATTGCTTTATTGTCACCGCTCACAATTTCAAATAGGCTTGAAAAGAACCGCAATGCGTAACCCTTCTTTGGGCTCCGTATTGGCTTCACTGAGGTCATAAAAATTGAAACCCTTTTTTTTGTTCTCTCTCTCGGACGCTTCGCAGTGTGTTGTAATAAAATCGCATGAAATTAGACCCTGATTGGGGTGGTAATAATCAATTTTTTTTCGGGTAAAACTGTGCAATATAATCCTTTTGCATGATCCTTCCCGTAAGGTGAACGGTAATTTCGTTGGTAAGAGAAAAGAGTTCTAGTAGTTCACATTTTCTCGAAACAAAAAAGTGATATTTTTTCAGTAAGGTTCCCATCAAACGTACTTATTGGCTTCTGACGATGGCGAAGACAAGGTACCTATGACACGTTAGATGATATGATGGCTTGGCCACCCATGAACCCATGAACGCAATCGTCATTCTGGGAAGGTACCAGTATTATTAGCGCAATGGTGACCAATAGGACAGTTTCAGTCTTATCCTATTTGCATGTTACCGGTATAGGGCCCATATAGCCGAGGCGGTAAACGCACGGGTATTCAGCATGACCATGCTGAGGGTGACGGGTTCGATTCCCGGTCGGTCCAGGATCTTTTCGTAAAGGAAATTTCCTTGACTTCCTTGGGCATAGAGTATCTTCGTGCCTGCCACACGATATACACATGCAAAATGGTCATTGGCAGAGGAAGCTCTCAGTTAATAACTGTGGAAGTGCTCATAGAACACTAAGCTGAGAAGCAGGCTTTGTCCCAGTGAGGACGTTACGCCAAGAAGAGAGAGAGAGTTACCGGTATACCTCGATATAGTGGACATTTCAATTTTTGAAATGTCTATAAAATCGAATTTTACACAGAATCGATGCAATTTTTTTTATTTTATCTATATATATATAAATGCAGTGGCATACGTGGGACCGCGCATAACTCACGAACGGGAAGTCCGATTGGGGTCGTCTTTATTTTGTTCTGTTAGTTTTCACCCAAGGAAGGTTTATGAGGCAAAAAACATGGGATAATTGAGAGTTTTTGAAAATCGGGTTTTCATACATTTTGAACAGGGACTTATGGGCTTGGGTATAGACTTGAAACCACAAAAAACGCAGTAGGCAAGACAAAGTTTGCCGGGTACAGCTAGTTTTTATATAAATTTTATACCAAAATATGTCAAAACATAAACAAACTGCATGACAATTTAGTTTTCGATAAAAGGCTCGAAGTTGTTGGCATATACTAGTAATTCTCGCTAAGTAACGAATGAACACTATCTCGCTATTTTGTTACAATCGAAATCTTTTGTCCAAAACTATGTATGGTTGATTGTTAAGCCAATATTTTGAGCAATGAATAAATACAAAAACGTTATTTGCATAAATGTCCCAAAAAATGAAAAAAAAAAAATCAGAAATTCTTTCAGGGATTCCTTTAAAAAACACTCTCTGAGGATTTATTTATCCTGGAATTTCTTTACGAATTGATTCATAAATTCCTCCAGGGATCCCATCTGAAATCCCTCAAGGGGTTCGGAAATTTAGAGATTCCATGTGTTCCTCCAGAAGAGTCATAAAGAATTATTTAACGAAATTCGACAAGAATTGCTTCACCAATTTCTACATGATTTACCACAAATCATTTCAGAGATTTTTTTTGAGAAACTCGCTCAGGGATTACTTCAGAAATTCCTCTAGTTATTTATTTAAAAATTTCTCTCGGCATTCGTTTGGAGAATGTCTTGGAGATTTCTTTGGAAAATCTTCCGAAAATTCTTCAGAAATTCATGCAAAATATCTTTCTATTTTTGTTTGCGGAAACTTGTCCAAGTATTTGGCCAAAAAATCCCTTACGGATTCGTTCAACAAATGTTACATGGATTCATTTAGAAATTTTTTTCAGGGATTTGTTTAGAATTTTTTTTATTCTATAAATTTCACTAAGAATTATTTTCAAGCATCTTTTATGATTTTCTTTTGAAATTCCTCCACTTTATTTTCAAAAATGCGTTCAGAGATTCTTTCAGAAATATCTCTAGAATTTATTCATAAATTTCTCCAGAGATTGCCCAAACTAAAAATTTCTGCGATGCCTTCATTCACTATTTTTCAGAAAAAAATTCAAAAAATCTTTCAAAAATATTAACTGGGATTACTTTTGAAAATCTTCCAAGATTTTCACCAAAAAATCCTACAGCAATTTCTACCGAAATTCCACTAGTGATTTCTCCAGAAGTTTCAGAAAGAGTTGTGTCTGATTTTTTTTATAGAAGTTCTTCCAGGGGTTTCTTCAGAAAATCCTTCAGAGATTTACCTTTTTTTTTGAGAATTTTCTAGATTTTTCAGAGCAATTCTTCTGAAATTCCTTAAAGTTAAAGCATTCTCTCAAACGATCCCCCTAGGATTTATTTCAAAACTTTCTTCGGGGTTTGCTATAGAAATTGCTCTCGCGAGTTTTTTTTTAATCTGAATTTTTGTCAGAAAAACTACCTGGGATTTCTTTAGAAATTCCTCCAGGGACTCATTAAAAATGTGAGATCCATTCAGAAATTTTCTGCAGGGATTCCTGTAGAAACTACACTGGGGATTCCTGCTGAAAATCTCCCATGGCTTTTATTATAAATCCGACTAGTAATTTCTTATAAAATATCTCCAGATTTTGCTCTAGAGATTTCTTTACAAATTTATCCATTACTTTGAAAAAAAAACTGCCACAGATTTTGCGATGATTCTTTCATGGACCCTAGCTGAAATCCGTCCAAGGATTCTTTCAAAAATCTTTCACGAGTTCCTTAAAAAATCTTTGGAAAACTGCTCATAGATTTACTTCAAAAAATCATCCAGGAAATCCGAAAGAAATTCAGCCAGATTTTTTTTTTCACAAAATCTTCTCGAGATTCCTTTAGATTTCAGAAGGTTATTTTGAAACTTCTCCAAGTACTCCTTAAGAAAATCTTGCATGGATAGCTTCCAAAAATATTGCATGGGTTCGAATAATCTTGCATAGATTATCCCAGAAATTCAGCTACGAATTTCTTCGGATTGCTTTAATAGAGATTCCTTCAGATATTTTTCAAAGCATTCATCTAGAAAACCTTCCATGAAGTTTTTCAAATAAAAACCATGATTTTTTTTAGAATATGATTCAAATTTTGAAGAAGTTTTGGGTTTCTGTGGGTTGTTTTAGGAACTCTACAAGAGATTTTTAAGGAAATTACTTAAATTTATTCACATTTCTTTTGATATGGCTTCAAGACGTTTCTCTTTCAGAAATTGCTCCAAGAATTTCTTAAGAAAGTCTTAGGAAATCCTCTAAGTATTACTTCAGAATTTTTCTACAGATTTTGCAGACTTCTACAGAGGATTGCTATGGAAAGGCTAGAAGACACTCTTGCAGAGATTTCATCAGAAATTCCGCCGGGTATTCCTCTACATATTTTATCAGAAATTCCTCCAGGATTTCCTCCGAGAGTACCTCTAAGAATTCCTCTATGGGTTTCTCATACAATTCATTAAAAAATTTTTTTAGGATTTTTATTTCTCCAGAATTTGTTTTTTTTTCAAAAATATTTCAAGGGGTTTGCAGGTATTCCTTCCGGAGCTTCTTCAGAAAACCAACTATGAATTTTAAAAAATATTCCTTTTTTCAGGAATTTATTTAGAATTTTCTCCTATTTTTTATTTATTTATTTATTTATTTATTTGCTACTACATCTCTGACAAAAATTGTCACACAGACTGTTTTAAAAAAAATTTATCCTATTCTTAAAAACTAGTTTACTTATATTAAAATCGAAAACGTCACATACTTGATTAAACAATCTACAACAAAAATCCAACGGGTTAAACAGTCCATAGTTAGTGCGGTGGCCAGGAATCCACAACAGTTGCCGATTTCGGAGCTGACGAGTAGGCGCGTAGAGTCTTACGTTCTCGAGAAAGGGAGGTGCAGGCGATATTGCCCTTGATGACATCAAAAATGAATAGTCTTTGCAGCATAATTCGACGACTTGCTAGCGGTTGTAGACTTATTAGTGCACATCGTTGCTCGTAGGGAGGCAGTTGAACCGGGTCGTTCCATGGGAGATTCCGTAGAGCATACCTTATGAAACGTTTCTGGACATTTTCGATACGGTTGACATTAACATCGTAGTATGGTGCCCAGACTTGAACTCCGTATTCCAGTACGCTTCGCACTAAGGCACAGTACAAGGCCTTTAAAGCATACACATTATCGAATTGAGCTGTATTGCGGCGCAAGAATCCGAGCATCGCTAATGCTTTTGCAGATGTCACCGCGACATGATCATGGAATCGAAGCTTACTGTCAAGCACCACACCGAGGTCCTTAATCGAGCTAACCTTTTTTAGTGGCGTGTTGTTGAGGGAATAAACAAACGTAGTAGCAGACTGGCGACGTGTGAACGTGATCGCGTTACATTTCGACACGTTCATCTGCATTCCATTCACATTACACCAGCGTGACACGCACTCGATGTCAGCTTGCAAAGCACAACAGTCCACAAGCGACTTAATCACGCGGAAATTCCTTCTAAAATTTCTTCAGTGATACTTTCGGAATTATCTTTAAATGCGTGTTCAAAGTAACTAGAATTACACTTCAGAAATTTCCGCAGGGATTTCTTCGAAAGTTGTTCCATGGAATCTTTTAGAAGTTGTTCCAGCAGCTCCTCAAGAAAGATTGTTCCGGGAATTCATCCTTGGAGTTGGAAATGTGCACCTGAAGGGACGCTGAAATCGGGGAACCTTGACTAACTAGCTCTGATTCTACCATGACAGCACTGGATATAATTTATAACACATCTTACCAGTAATCAGCCGAAGGATTACGATGACCTTTTTATGGAATTCGCTACAAATTTTGGAACTCAATCAGCAGGCATCTACCTAAAAAATCTCAGGAATATAATACAATTCTCGGTGACGAAGTCATTAGAAATGATAAAGAAAGTATTGAGAAAGTCTGAGCGTCAGACCGCGCCGAGCTTTCGACGCATACTAATTAGACACCAGCAAAACAAACTAACTGGTGGCTAGGTATGCGGAGTACCTACGAGAGTAAGTCTCGACTTCATAAAAATAATTCGCTCTCACTTGTAGTTAGCGGGCACAAACAGGAGTATGTTGTGGATTAGCATCTAAGCCGAAAAGAGAGATGAGTTTGTGAAATAGGAGTGTTCACGGTGTGGCTTTGGAGTCAGTTTGGCTTTCTATTCCGCAGGTCCATTACCTGTTCTGTGGCTTAGTTGGTTAAAGCGCCGGTCTAGCGAATACGGAGTCGTGGGTTCGAATCCCACCAGAACACGATTTTTTCACAAATTTCATCTCTTAATTTGTCAATTAGCAACATTTCGTGCTTTCTAATTACAAGTTTTTCCAGAAAAGAAAGTTTATTAGAAAATTTTGAGGGAAGATCTGGTGAATGTGCAGTTTGCATGCATCCGCCAAAAATGTTGTTATTTCTAGAAGATCTGTGAAAAATATCGCCAGAAAGTCAGTCCGTATACTCCGTGATCATCGACAAAGCCAGGGGTATTTATAAAAAATGAAGTCAGAAAGGGAAGTATGAGATAACGGTAAATATATACAACTAAGAATATCGTAAGGTATGCTTTGGCGCTAATTTGGGGGCTCCACAAAACAATTTATTGATGTGAAGTGCTCCGCGTGTCAAAAGGCTGAAAACCCCTGCATTATAAGTCATCATGCTCAAAACAGCAAGATTTAAACAGATTGAATATTAAAAAATGCCATTAAAAAAAGTACATAAAATCGAGGTAAAATGTACATAAAATCAAGGGCCTATATAATCGATGGTCCACTAAATCAAGGTATACCTGTATAGTAGTTCTGAAAGTAATTATTTCTTCAGATATTCCTCATGGAATCAAAAATCTATTATTCGAAAAGTCAAGGTATCAACTCTATCATGAAAGATATGCATATTATACATTTTGTAGATCATTTCTATTTTTTTTAATCGGTTTCACAAAGGGTATTTGAAAAATACCATTTTTCTAAAATCTAAAAAAATACATTTTTCGTATTTTTTCTTTCAAATTCTGCATTGTTTTTATATTTTTGCATTTTTCTCAGGACTGCTAGGCGTTTATGTAGGATATTGATTTTTTAAATATTTTGTCGACAGAACCGGTTTTGTGCTGATTAAAAGACTATTTTGTCACAAAGACTAATTTGCAAAAAAAAAATCTTGTATGTGCAAACGTTTGAAGCATTGTTCATGTTATGAAAGCGTTATGTCTTAGTTTTAAGATAATTTAAAACTTTTTCAAGAGAAGTGGCGCAAAAGAATAGTACATACAAGATAAAACTTTCGTAATTGAAAATAAAAAAATGAACATATATGTTTCGGGCAAATTTGGATGAAAAATGTTCAAAAATAGTCCTTTAAATAGTATAAAAAAATGATTTTGCGTTCAAAATTAACACAATTTATAAATAACCAATACTCTTCGTGAATGTCTAGTAGTCCATGAAAACTACAAAAATATGTTAAAAAATGGAAGTTGAAAAGAATTTAAAAAAAAAAAAATTTCGAGATTGTGTTATGAAAAATGGTCATTTTCAAAAACTGCCCCAAATGTGTGAAGAATTAGCATTAAGTTAAAATTCACAAATACAAAAAAAAAAAACTAAAAAAACTGCCCTGGCGGAACCGCCACATGATTTTTTAAGAAAATCGAAAGTTTCTTCAAAAATGCTATAAATAGATTTATTTTCCATTTTGGGATTGAGCACCTTAACTTTTCGAATATTGTGTTTTTTTTAGCCAATCTAGTGAAGAGGTGCCTCTAGACATTATTCTGAGAATTTTTCCCAGGGTTCCCCAAGCTTTTCCACTGTACTACTTCACAGGACGTTCCACCATGCTGACAAAAAGTTCCTCAACATTTTTTTGTAGATTTCCTGGAAGAATTCTTTGCAAAACTCGTAGAAGAACTTCTCAAAGGGATTCAAAAAAAGAATAATAAATCAATTGCTAGACAAATTCTGGAAGAAATTAGTAGAGCAATTCAACACATTCCACACACACATGTTGATGATGGTTTCGTTACGCAAGAAATGCTTGAGAAAATTTCAAGAAGAATTCTTTGACGAATTCTTAAGGTGAAACTGTATCCATTTCAAGGTATCTCTTGAGTTTTTGTTCCATGTTTTGATGAAATCATTTTTAAACAAAATTATTAGAAATGTTTTTTTTTTGCAACAATGAAAATATTTTCCACCATCAGGAGATACCTGGATACTTTCTCAACAGGTGTTTATGTTTTCTCCGTTACTAACAAAAAAAAAAAACAAATAATTTGGAAATGTTTCTAGTTTCGCCTTAAATAAATTTCTGGGAGAATTGCTAGATGATTTTTTGGAGAGCTCTCTGACAAATTCCTGGGATATTTGCTAAAGGAATTCTCGGAGTATTTCTGGGATAAACTTTTTTACCTTACTAGCTAGTTCTGCACTTTGGGGGAGTAGTATAGAAAAACCTTGGGGCAATTTCTGGAAGAGTTTATAAGATAATTCCTAGATAATGTTTTTGGAAATTCCTGGAGAAATTCTTGAATCCTACATGACTTTTCTTAGAATTTCATGAATTAATTACTGAAAGGAATCCCAAGAGGAATTCCCGGAGATATTTCTGGAGAAATTCCCGAAAGATTTCCTGTAGGAACTCCTGTTGAGTTTTCTAGAAAAATTCCCGGAGGATTTCCTACGGGGTTTCCGGAAGATTTGCTATAGAAATTTTAAGAGGATTTCCAAATGGATTTCCTAGCGGAATTTCTAGAAGAATTGGCATTCTAGTGGCATTCCTTAAAGAATTCCTGAGGGAAAAACTTGAAAGATTTTTGGAGAAACAGCTAGATGAATCACTGCGAGTATGCAGGGGGAATTCCTAGAAAAAAAAAAACATTGGACAATTTTTAGAGAAATTCTCGAGGCAATTCCTAGAGGAAGTTCTGAGGCAATTCCTAAACTACAGGTATTTCTTGAGCAATTCCTAGAGGCATTCCTGGGGCAAGTTGTAGACGAATTGCTTAGATTATTTTAAAGGAATTGATAGGGGAACTTCTTAGATAATTCCTAAAGAAATTACTCAGAAATTTTCAAGAGAGATACTTTATGAAATTCTTGGAGGAATTCCTGGGTCAATTTCTAGAAAAAATGCTGTGGTAGTTTTAGGGAAATTCCTGGGGCAGTTCTTAAAAGAATTTCGGGGGTATTACCAAGAAGAATATCAGGGGAATTTTTAAAGATATTTATGTATAAATTAGTGCATTAATGTATTAAATCTAGAGAAAGTCCTAGAGACTTGGAGGATCTTTGAGGAATTTATTGGGAAATCACTAGATGTAGTACTGAGTTTTTGGGGCATTTTCTAAAGTATTTCCTGGTTAAATTTCTAGAGATAAGTAATATTTAGAAGAATTCCTGAGGAAATTCTTAGAAGAATGACTGAGACAATTCCATGAGGGAAAATTTCTTAAAAAAAATTCCAAAGGAACTCCTAGGATAATTTCCAAAGCAATTTCTGGGAAATTCCTAGAGAAATTTGTCAGAGAAATTTCGAGGGGAATTCCTAGAGAAATTCCTTAGGGAATATATTGAGGAATTCCCGGGAGACTTCTTGGCGAACTTCTAGAGGAAATTCTTGAGGAGTTTTCATAGGTTTTCTTTGCAAATCTATAGAGAAAATCGCAAGGAATTCCTTAAGGAACTCCTGGGGCAATTCCAACAAAAACATTCTAGGGTAGGTTCCATGGGATTTTCTGGGCTCATTTTTAGAGAAATTCGTGGTACAGCTTCTAAAGTGATTTCTTAGTAATACATAGAAACAGGACAATTCCTGTAGTAATACATAGAAACAGGACAATTCCTAGTGGAATTCCTAGGGTAATTTCCAAATGAATTTTTGGGCAATTCCTTGATACATTTCTAGATCAATTTTTAGAAAAATCCTTGAGAGAAATTCTAGATGGATTCTTAGGGGAACTCATGGCAGAATCGCTGCTAGAATGATAGAATCCCTAATAATCATTCTTCCTAATAATCATTTGTTCTAATCAAATTCCTAGAATAATTCCTAGGTCAGTTTTCAGAATGATTTCTGAGGCAATTTTTATAAAAATTCTTGGGACGATTTCTAGAGGAATTCCTGAGGCAATTTCTCAAGAATTCTCTATAGGAATTTCTGAAGCGATTTCCAGAGAAACTCCAGGAGTGATTCTTAAAGGAATTCTAGGGAGACTTCCCAGAGGTGGCAATAGTTCCCGACCCGCTGGTGGCAAGAGTTAAAAACATGGATTGTTAATTACAAGAAACTTTTTTCAATTGCTGACGGTGTCGGTAAAGTTTTGTTTTTAATTATTTTGTCGATAAAACAGCTCTGAATAATTACTAATTTATAATTAGTATATAGATGTTGGCTTTCTCGGTCTAGGGTCAATCTAAACGGCTAGTTTTGGATTACCCGACGTTTCGGCTGGTTTTGTTTGGCCTTTATCAAGGGAAAAATCAGTCAACCGTTTTTGGTCTTAGGGTTTAATGCCGCCATAGTTTTTTTTACAAATTTTCTGGACTGCACAGGTGAACACTACAGTACTTGACGGTACTCAACGGTTATTATGTATACTAGAAGTATTCCGGTCGAAAACCACCTAAAATTCCTAATTTATAACAAAACCTGTTATCAATCAGCTGTCTTTTTCCATGATGATAACTGAGTGTAATGTTGAACAAAACATTGTATGACACTATTAGTTATCAACTTGAACTCAATGGTAACTTATCTTCTTATAATTTTGGTATTCGAGGAGTAAATTTGAGTTATTATTTCTGTTATGTTGGCTCTTAATCCAATCTAAATGATAACAAACCCAATCATCAAACGAATGATAACCAGGTAACAGAACTTGCTATCATTTTGTTATCCGCCGTAGTCCGAGTAATACGATCCTTCCATGTGGGATGCCAAAGCTGGATTGAACAGCCATTTCGTACACGACTTCGTAAAATTTTTAGCGAAGTCGTCATTGATCGCCTGGAGTTGTTCCTTCAAGTTGTGCGTTATTCTGGTGCAGGAATCGAATGTGATAGCTTTCTATGAGCACCTTCTACACATGATTGTTTCTTGGAAGAAAAATAGGATACTTCACTTCACCCCACACCAAATGTACCATGAACAGGATGCATATAGGACATGAGACATGGACTATGCTCGAGAAGGACTTGCAAGCACTTGGAAGCGAACAACATGTGGTGGCGAAGGACAAACCGCTGCAATCTTCGGTGAACCGAACAACCGAATAACCAGAAGGTGACCAAAACCGGAAGGATACGGTGACCAAGGTATATTTCAAGAATACCGGACAATAACCCTGAAAAGTTTATGTTCGCTAAATCGCTTTGTTCCTATTGAAAATTGTTCGGATCGGTTCAGCCATTCCGGAGTTATGGCCATTTAGGTGTTTAGGCTTTTCCGATAATCTGATGAACGGAAAGCAGGAAAATAGTCTCTGACCATATCTGAACCGGTAGTGTTCTGAAACGGGTTCCGGGTGTCCCACCGGTAGAGGCCAAATATGAAAGTGAACCAAAATTATGCATGCAACACACCAAATAGCAGCTTTTTAGATATCCTTATGCACGGTTAACAGGAAATCAGTTTCAGACCATACCAGAGCCGTTCCGGAATCGGTTCCGGGTGTTCCACTAAAAGTAATCAAATATACCGTTGGTTTGAACGACTTCTAATGCAAACCAACGGAATTTATTTTAAATTTGAATTTCTATAGTCGCCGAGAAACAAACTGAAGCTAACCTTTTTTACTGTTTTGTTTTGGTTATGTGTTCCATTTCACCCCGTTCCATGAGCAGAATGACGTTTGAACAATTTTTAGTCTGAACGATGTGCATATTAGCAGGTTTAAAACTAAAAAGTTTTCAGATTAGATACGGCAAACCAACGGGGGTAGACGGTAAAAGTGTACAAAACCCATGCAAGCGACACATCAAATCAATGATGATAAGCACGGAAACAGACTCAAGCCGTATCTGAACCCAAAGTGTTCTAGAACCAGTTAATCAAAATTCAACCATCGCGCAACAATAACGACAATGTCGCAACCTGAATTTGTTGCGACATTCTACCCAATGCGACATAGGTTTGTCCCAACTTGAACAGAATAGGACAAAGATCGTGCACCAAGAGTTTAGAGATTTTTAAGGCTTGCATTGTGATTTTCGAGTGGTAACTTCGAGTCGGTAAACACTGCAATGCTGCTGAAGATGCATCATCGAAAAGATTCGATTTTGGGTTGGTAAATATTGATTATTCACGAGTTGAAAAGAACGCAACAAATTCAGCTTCCGTTTTGTCTGCAACAAAAATTTTCGAGATCATGTCATTATCTGTTACCAGTTGGGATAAAGATTAATCGCCGCGACTTCTTTGTTGCTTGTTTTGTTCCTCTTTTGTCTGACAATTCTCTTCCCTGTCTAGAACCAATCGATCCAGTAGTTTTCGAATCCATAAGGGTCAGACAGAAATTTATTTTTATATATTAAGATGTCTTGTATTGGTTGTGTCTTTTTACTGTCATCTCACCATGATCCTATTATTGCATGCTATCCCGAGCAGGAGAAAATAGTTGAAGAATAACAAACTCAGGTATGGAAAACCTAATACCTACAACCTGAATGAGGTATTGAGAAGCCTTGCATAAGAAGTAAAATACTGAAAATAATAACTGGTTTGTATTCTGTGCATAAAACGTAAATAATGACACCAGGTATGGCAATACCTGAATAATAATCAGCGATTTTTTCATACAAATAGTGATTTTTCCATAACTGAATAATACCTCAAGCAGTCCTCAACACCTAACCAATAACTCGTCGAGGTATTTTATCAATATCTGGAGAATACCAAAATAAGTTATTTTCAATACCTGGGTACCTGCCCAATACCTCGTCTTGGTATGATACCTGATTTTGGTATGCTGCAGCTATGTGGCAGTTATTCGTTCCTGCTCGGGATTGCTCTTGACGTCATCATCAAAAAGCAGGTACATAATCATGTTTTGTTCCTATATCGTAGGCTCATGAAAGGTTTCAATCGCTTTGTCAAACATAAAGCGTTCAACCATTGTCCAAGTGTCAAATTATGAAACATAAATCGAAACACGCGCCCAAACCTCGGAACCCTTTGCCATTCAATAAACCCCGAAAACCCGATCAACCAATAATCCACTTTTTCTGTACCGAACACGCGACCCCACCGGATACAAAGGGAACACACACCCAAGTCAAACCGAACTCCTTCCCGATTTCTTTCCCGACCAAACAATGCCAAAAAATCGACCCATTATTCGCATTGTCTGCTCTACTTTTCACCTCTAATAATATTGTGAACAAATTTCACAGCCAGTCAACGCACGGATCGGGGAAGACCGGGGACAAACGGGTGTCACTCTTTGTTGATACATCGTCGATTCTTTCCTATATTCGGCTGAGAAAATATGGCAAAATTAGTTTGGGCTAGAAGAACCGCACTTTCATAATCGCTCCATTACCTACTGACAAACCCATCCGAGACGATAATCGCAATCAATAATCTATTCTTCTTCTTTGGCTGTCGGAGATTGAATTTCCCATTTTCGGTAGAAACCGGAGCACAAAAGCAGTGTCTTTTGTGCGGATTGTGTTCTTTTTTAATAAATACCGACACATTCTCGGCTAAAAAGGGGTTGCAAATCGGCGATTGCGATCTACCTCTACGCAAACTGTATTCCGGGCCCGGGTTTGAGGCAGGGAATTGTGATGCAAAATTGAGCCATTTTCGAATGGCGAAAGAATTACCTGCGCTTTGAGGAAAGGATGCGGAAGGATTGGTTTGGGATTGCGAGGGTACGTGTCAGGAACAATGAAAGAAAAAATCGGAGCTTTGCTGGGGTGGACAACTAGACGGGGAACCCTTTCGCACACCTCTTTTTTCAGGAATTGAAGAATTGTACAGTAAGAACATGTGGGTTCATTGATAGATGACAGTGGTGCGGGAAGAGCTGCCACCATCGATCATAATTTTATCCTCGTCAGGTTGCAGAACGTGACATTGGAACATGGCTATGGGTTTAGGCAGACGAGATTCCGTTGGAATGAGGTAATAGTCAATACAGGAGTCGGAGGTTGCCCCCCCCCCCTCTGACCGACAGATTTTTTTTAATTCAAGCCGGCTCAAAGATTGTCAGTAATTCAAGTGTTCCAGAAAAAAAAATATTTTTTTTAATCTGTATTAACGAGATTTTTAGGCCTAGGCTAGTTCATATCGAGACCCACGCTTTACTTCCCTTCCGAAGGAAGAACTCACATTTTTGCGAGTTTGTCGGGAGTGGGATTCGATCCCAGGTCCTCGGCGTGATGATCAAGTGTTCTAACCATCACACCAGGTCCGCTCTCCGGAAAAAACATATTTTTTTTTTAGAAAAAATATTAAAAAAAAACTCTTTTCTAGACTATTCTAATAATTGAGATTTTTATCCACAATTATCCAACCTTTTTTTCTTGAGAAATTTCGCCAAGTATTTCTCCAAGAGATCTACTTCAATCTTATCATAGAATTTAACCAAATAACAATTTTGTGATGTTTATTCATGGAACACAAAATCAGCATGTCAAATTTTCGGTAGGGAAAAACAAGGACTTTGTAGAATTATATGCTTCTATAGAGTGCAGTTATATGCTATTGCTAAACGAATTTCCATTTGTATTCAATTCAAACAAACGTCATGCTAAGATAATAATACCTGGGATTTCTTTACAAATTCTTTCAAGGACATCTCCAGAAATTCCTTTAGGCAGTTTTTCAGGAACTTTTCCAAGGATTTTTTTTAGAAATTCCTCAAGGAACATATCCAGAAGTTTCTCTTTCGTGAATTCTTCCATGGACATCTTGCAGGGTTCGGATAGTTTTTTTAGGGTTTGTTCCGAGAAATGCTTTAAGAATCCCCGCCACGATTCCTTCAGTTTTTACAAATACTTCTGCAAGGATACTTCGATGAATTCCTTCAGGAATTTTCCATAGCTTCCTTCAGTGATTCTAGCATGGATTGCTTTAGAGAGTTTTCCAAGAATTCCTGCATAGGTTTCACCAGGCATTCCTTCGAGAATTTCTCCTGGGATATCTTTAGAAGTTCCTTCAGTGATTGTTCCAGTGCATTTTTCGATAATTCCTCCAGAAATTTCCAAGAGTTCTTTAAATCATTGTACAAAACATTCTCCATCCAATTCCAACACTAACTCGTCCAAAAAATTTTGCAGACATGAATGCCTTCATTTTTTTTCCTACAGAAATTCTTCCAGGAATTTGTTAAGAAAGCTTTCTTGGGATTTCCTAAGGAATTCATCATGGGATTGCTTCCGGGATTCCTCCAGATTTTCCTTCAAGCATTCCTCCAAGGATTCGACCGGGAATATCTTCTGTGTTTATTTCAGAAACAACTCCAGGAATTATTTTAAAAAATCCTCCAAGGGTTCCCTCAGGAACACTTTTTAGGATTCCTTCAGAAGTACTCCAAAAAATAATCCAATACTTCCTCCAGGAACTATTTAGGAATTCCCCAGGATTTTTCCTGGGGTTTCTTCAGGAACTGCTACAGGGATTCCCCAAAGCGTTCTTCCACGAACTCTTATTAGTATTCCTTCAGGATTTCTCCAAGGATTCCATCTGCAATTTCTTCAGAAATTTTTACTGGGAATTCTCCATGAATTTCTTCAGAGATTCCTCTAAGAATTTCTGAAACAACTTATTTTAAACATCCTCCAAAGATTCTCCCACGAACTCTTTTAAGGGTTCCTCCAGCAATTCCTCATTGTATTTTTTAAGGAACTTTTATAGGAATTGATTCAGTACTTCCTCCAGGAACTACTTAGGGATTCCCTTAGTAATTCCTCTTGAAATTTCTTCCGGGTTTCCTTCTGGAGTTTCTTCAGAAACTCTTCTAAGGATTCCTCCCGAATTTGTTCAAGAACTCCATCTGCGATTTCTTGAGGAATTATTTCTGGTATTCCTATACGAATTCCCTAAGAAATTCATCCACGAATTTCTTCAGGAATTGCTCTAGGAAATACTCCAGGAAATCCTTCAGGGATTCCTTTAGAAATTCGTCCAGGATTTTTCCTAGGAATACCTTCTGGTTTTTTTCCAGAAATTCCGCCAAGAAATCTTCCAGTATTCCCTCCAGGAATTGCTACAGGCATTCCTCCAGGGTTTACACTAAAATCTCCTCCAGGAACTTTTCTAGTGATTTTTCCAGGGATTTTTATTAGAAATTCCTCCGGGAATTTCTCAGGCGATTTTTTCAGAAATTTTTCCCAGAGCTCCTCTAGAGATTCCCCCAGAAATTCATCCCCAAATTGTTGAAGGAATTACTTCAGAGATTCCTCCTAGAATTCCTTCAAGGATTCCGCCAGCAATTCCCCAAGGATAACCTCCAGCAATTTCTCCAGGATTTTATTTAGGAATTTCTCCAAGAACTATTCCAGGAAATTCTCCAGGAATTACCCTAAGAATTTCTTCAGGAATACCTCCAGAAATTTCTCTAGGAATTGATCCAGGAATTGCTCCTGGACATCCTTCAGAAGTAATGTCAACAATTTCTCCAGGATTTTTTCCAGAAATTCTTCTGGAAATTTTTTCAGACATTCTTCCAGTAAATTCTCCAGGAATACCCTCAGGAAATCCTCCGAAGATTCCCCCAGGAAATCCCCAAGAAGTTCCTTTGAAGATTATTTTTGGAAATCCTCTAGGGATTTCTTCATAAATTCTTTCAGGAAATTCCTGGAGGAATACCATCAGCATTTTTTTAGGGATTCCTCCAGGAATTTCTTTACAAACTGCTTCTTGGATTCCTCCAAGGGTTTCTTCAGGAATTCCTTCGAGGATTTATACAACAATTCCTCCAGAAATTCCGCTAAAAATTCCTCCGGGGTTTTCTCAAGGGATTTTTTCAGAAATAGAAAAATAATAGAATAATAATAGAAATTTCCCAGAATTCCTTTAGAAATTCATCCAGTTATTCTTCCAAAAATTCTTCTAGGGATTCCTCCAGAAATTCCCAAAGGAAATTCTCAAGGAATTTCTCCAGGAACTTATCTAGGAATTACCCCAGGAATTTCTACATGAATTCTCCCAGGAATTTCTCCAGGAGTTTCTCTTGGAATTGCTCCTGGACATCTTGCAGAAATTATGTCAACAATTCCTCTAGGTATTTCTCCGGGAATTGCTCATGAGATTCCATCAGGAATTGCTTAAATCCCCTAGGGATTTCTTCAGAAATTCTTCAAGAATATTCTCCAGGGATACCTTCAAGAATTTTTCAGGGATTCCTCCAGGAATTAATCAAGGAACACCATCATAAATCAGGGATTGCTTCAGAAATTATTCCAGGGTTTTTTTCTAGGAATACCTTCTGGAATTTTTCCAGAAATTCTACCAAGAAATCTTCCAGTTTTCCCTCCAGGAATCGCTAAAACTCGTCCAGGAACTTTTTCAGGGATTTTTCCAGAGATTTCTCCAGGATTTCCTAAAGAGATTTCTCTTAAAATCTCTCCGTAAATTTCTCAGGGAATTTTTTTCAGAAATTTCTCCCAGAGCTTCTCTATAGATTCCCCCAGAAATTCATCCAGAAGTTGTTGAAGGAATTCCTCCAGAGATTCCCTCACGGATTCCACCAGCAATTCCCAAAGGAGAACCTCCAGCAATTCCTCCAAGATTTTATCCAGAAATATCTCCAAGAACTATTCCAGGATATTTTTCAGGAATTACCACAAGTATTTCATCAGGAACTCCTCCAGAAACTTCTCTGGGAATTGATCCAGGAATTGCTCCTGGACATCCTTCAGAAATTATGTCAACAATTTCTCCAGGATTTTTTCCAGAAATTCTTCTGAAGATTTTCTCAGAAATTCTTCCAGGAAATTCTCCAGGAATACCCTCAGGAATATTTCAGGGTTTCCTTCAGGAAATCCTTCAGAGGATTATGCCTGGAAATACTCTAGGGATTTCTTCATAAGTTCTTCCAGGAAATTCCTGGAGGAATACCATCAGTAATTTTTCAGGGATTCCTCCGGGGACTTCTTTACAAACTGCTTCTAGGATTCCTCCAGAGATTCCTTCAGGCATTCTTTCAAGGATTTATCCAAGAATTCCTCCAGAAATTCCGCTACAAATTCCTCCAAGATTTCAGAAACAGAAAAATAATAGAATAGAAATAGAATTCTCCCAGAATTTCTCAAGAATTTCATCCAGTAATTCTTCCGAGAATTTCTCTCAGAGATCCCTTCAGAAATTCCCAAAGAAATACCTCTAGCAATTCATCCAGGTATTCCTCCAGGATTTTATCCAGGAATTTCTCCAGAAATAACCCCAGTAAATTCATCAGGAACTACCCCAGGAATTGCTGCTGGACATCTTTCAGAAATTATGTCAGCAATTCCTCTAGGTATTTCTCCAGGAATTTCTCCCGAGATTTTATCAGGAATTGCTTCCTGATTCCTCCAGATATTCCTCCAGGGGATTTCCCTTTTGAAGGGATTCCTCCAGAGATATCTCCATGAAAAATTTCTTCAGGAAATTCTTTGAAGATTTATTTAGGAAATCCTCCAGAAGTTTCTCCAACGATTCTTCCAGGAAATCCTCTAGAGATTTCTTCAGAAATTCTTCAAGAATATTCTCCAGGAAGTCCTTCAGGAATTTTTCAGGGATTCCTCCAGGTATTCCACCAGGGATTCCTCCAGATATTCCTCCAGGGATTTCTTCACAAATTTCTTCAAGGAACCCCCCTGGGATTCCTTCAGGAATTCCTTCGAGAATTTCTCCAGGAGCTCCACTTACAATTCCACTTGAAATTCCTCCAGGAATCTCTCAAGGGGTTCTTTCAAAAATAGAAAAAAATAACAGAAATAGAAACAGAAATCTCTCAGAATTCTTCTGGAGATTCCTCTATATATTCATCCAGAAATTCTTTCAAGAATTCCTCTAGAGATTCCTCCAGGAATTTCCACAGGAATACCACTAGGAACTCCTCAATTTATTGCTCCGGCATGTTATCTAGGAATTTCGCCAGGAAATTTCTTCCGGAATGCCTCCAGGAAATACCCCAGGAATTTCTTCTGGAATATTCCTGGCATCCTCCAGGAATTATGCCAGCAATTCGTCCGGGAATTTCTCCTGGAAATCCTCTTGGTATTTCTCCAGAGATTCTTTCAGGAAATTCTCCAGGAATACTTTGAGGAAATTTTCAGGGATTCCTCCAGATATTTCTCCAGAGATTTCTCCAGCAATTACTTCAGGGATTTCTCCACGAATTTTTAGAGGGATATTTTCAGAGATTCCACCAGGGAATCCTCCAGAAATTCCTCCAAGCAGTGGTGAAAAATTCATTTCGTCATATCTAAATTCAATCGCCTACAGCTCATTTCAGAAGCTGAACCTGAGAATATTATATATGTAAAACTTGTGCGACTAATCCAGTTCTACAAGAAAGTCACGGAAAAACCGCCATTTTTCAAATATTTAAGGTACATGTCCGTGACACCGTGACCTCCGAAAAATGACAATGATATGCACGGTGAATATCATTTGGCATTTTTTAAAGGTACTCCGTGACATTTACTTTAAATATTCGAAAAATGGCATTTTTTCCGTGACTTTCTTGCCGAACTGGTCTAGCCGCACAAGTTTTTCATATACCACATTCTCAGGTTCAGCTTCTGAAATGAGCTGTAGGGGATTGAACTTAGATATGACGAAATGAAATTTTCAGCACTGCCTCCAAGGGTTCTTTCAGGAAATCCTCCTAAAATTTCTCAAGGGATTTTTTTTTCAGAAATTTCTCCAGCAATTCCTCTGGAGATTTCTCCAGGAATTTCTCCCAGAATTCTCCTAGGGATTCTAAGAATTCACCCAAAAAAAATGCTCAAGGGAATTCTCCAGGAATTATTCCAGGAAATTGCTAAGAAGTTTCTACAGGCATTCCTCCAAGGATTCCTTCACAAATTTCTCAAAGATTTCATATAGGAATTTTAAAGACATTTTCTATGAAATTTTACTAGGGATTCCGTCCAGAATTCCTCCAGGAATTTCTCCAGAATTTCCTCCAAGGAATCCTCCAGAAATTTATCTAGGATTTCCTCATGAGATCATTTCAGAAATTTCATTAGGTATCCCTCCCATAATAATTATCCAGGAATTCATACAGGTTTATTTTTTGAAATTCTTACAGGAATTTCTTCTGGAATTCTAAAATTCAAAAAAATCTGGAGGAATTTCTCCAGCAAATAGTATTGGAAGATAAATGGAAGCATACAAGAACCAGGAAATTCTAGGTTTATCCTCAAAAGAGTTCGTAATTTCCAAAAGAGTTCAGCTATAATTTCTGATGAATGTTTTGTAGACATTGACAAAAAAAATCAGAGCAAAATACCAGCACCACGTTGGTTTGTGTAGATGAGGCGAGTTTTTGTTAACGTATTGTACAAAATACAACAGGGTTAAGGGATAAATAAAGCTTTTAGAATATAATGTCATTATATTCAATTTCATCGTGTTGCGTTCAGTAATAAAAGCTAGAAGGTACATTTTTACTAAGGGTGCTTGCCCCCCCCCCCCCCCTGACCAAAAAGCTGGCTACGCCCTTGGGCGGGGACATAAACACCGTATTGTAGAAGCCACGACAGTCTTTAAGTTTTGGGGATTGGGTCAACATAGTAGAGTTTTTTTTAGCATCTAAAACAACTGGGCAACATTGATTGCGTACTCCAATACTTAACATCATCTTTGCATCACAAAAATCAACCAGATGAAGTTCTCGCTAAAAAAAAGCATCCCAGATATATACCTGCCAACCGGTTTGCGATGAAGTGATTTATTGGTGGCACTTCAGAAATCGTGTGGGTCCGGTTTATTTTTTTTTGCGGTCGCTCATTCTGCAGAATCTCACTTTTCGTGTTCCCTGCATTCTCTTCACAGCATCCAGCAAGCATTTTTTTCTGCGATCTGCCCAAACATGCTCTTAACACTAATTTTTATGTAATTTTCAATACCGAAAAAACTGGTTCGATGACTCTCCGGCGCGGCGGCGGTGGCGAAAAAGTTCACGATTGGAAGAAAGTTGTTAAATGCATGAAATTGGGAACAATGCACCTGCCCTTCACGCAATTATCAATCCCTCCATCAATTTGGACAGGTAACAGCGAGAAGCGAAGCAAAAAAAACCAGTTCCCTTTTGCTCGAGGAAGAATCTGGACCAGTTTCCAATCATTCCACCAAGGACCATTTTTCCTCCAAATTAAAACATTCTTACAGCAAAAGGGAAGCTGTGCCAATGCCTGCCAGAGCGAGTGACTGTGTCGCCCTTTCCGTTGATGTTCACCGGCTGATCGTTATCAGGCCATTTTCCTCTCGATTGCTCCGGTTCGGCGGTGGTGCAACAAGTTCCACATCTGGTGCAGGGCCAAAAAGAGCAATTTCGTGCCTTCCGCTGTCGACGTGCAAGAAAAAAAAATATCGCCCATTTCCCTTTCACAGGGAGGTTCTTATCACTTTCTGCCTGTCGGTCGGTCGATGCACATTATCTGCGTGCCACTTCCCTTTCGCTCCCGCCGCCGCAGCGGAAGCCCTGAGAAAGATGTCCAGACAGGGATGCCAGGAATGATTTGGTCAAACGTCTTCTCGAAACAGATAAAATGCATATCGCACATACAAGGTTAGGTGCGTAGCATGCAGCAACGAACATCGATGGTTCTTTTTGGGGCCTATTTCCCGAGTGGTCCACCAACACGCCCGACTGTTTTGCAAGCACCAAGAACTGGTACTTGCGTGCAACGTGATTTGACCTGTTGAAGGCTCAGGCCTTATCAGCTAGCCTCAGAAGAAGTTGCTAACAGTGGGGCCTGACACTTGCCCTGGCCCTTACCGGGGACCCCTTTCCAACCGCAGGCTAGGATCCAACCTAGTAGACCGATGCCACGACAGCAACGCTACCAGGACTTCCTCTCCGCGGCCACTTAATCGCTGTGAAGGTTGATTGCGACCGCAGAGCACCGGTATGACCTACTTAGCCGATTCCAACCCCTGGACCACCTCTAGCCTAGCCACATCCACTAGCTATTCTCCGAGCCGCACGCCACATCCTCTGTAACCCCAAGACGATGTGGGTGATAGCCGTTGAAACGGTGCTCCAACCAAACTCATCCCTTCGCATCTTCTGGGCAAGATTGTCCGGAGTTGTGTCCTCCACCGTTTCCTCTAAACCAGCACAAACCGGACATTCGGGAGAACCTGCATAACCGAAACGATATAAATACTGTTGGATTGGAAGAAGTCATACCCTGAAAGGACCTGTGTCAATAGCTGTGGGTACTCCTCCAGGTTTTTTTTTCGGGAATTTCTTCAGGAATTCCTTCGGGGATTCATCAAAGAATTCATCTCGATTTTGCTACAGTATTATTTTTCGGGGATTCTTCCATGAATTCCTCCGGGGAGTATCCGTGGAAAATCCAGGAAGAGTCCTTAAAGGAATTCTTGGAATAATCCCCGGAGGAATCCCTGTAGGAATTTCCGAGTGAATCCCTGAAAAAATCTCCGGAGAAAATTGTGAAGGAATCTGCGGAAAAATACCTGAATGAATTCCCAGTGATATTTCTGGAGGAATTCTAGGAAGAATCACCGGATTAAAGAAGCTGCGGGGGAATTGCTGGAGAAATCCATGGTGGAATCCCTATTGAAATTCCAGGAAGAACCGCCGGTGGAGTTCCTTCTGTAAACTGTATACCCGCACGATGCATTACTGGAGCAATTGCAAAAAGAGTCATCGAAGAAGTTCTTGGAAGAATCCCCGGAGTAATCCCAGTATGAATTCCTGGAGTGATTTATGGCGGAATTCCTTGAGAAATTTCCGGAGAAGTTCCTGGAAGAATCCTTGGGGAAATCTCCGTAGAAGCGCTGGAGGAATATTTGAAGTAATTCCTGGAGAGTTTCTAGAGAAATTCCTGGTGAAATCCCCGAAAAAAACTTCTGAAGGAAACCTTTGTAGAAGTCCTGTAGAAATCCCTAAAAGAGTTCCTAGGATTATCATCAGAGGTATTTCTTGAATAATCCCAAAAAAAATGCTGGAGGAATACCCGGAGAAATCCCCCGAAGGAATATCTGGAGGAATCTCCATAGGAACTCCTGAAATAATCTCTGGGAGAAATCCAAGAGTTTCTCCGGAGAAATTTCAAGTGGAATCCCTGACGGATCATCTAAAGAAATCCCCGGAGCAACTCCTGGTGAAATACCCCTTGGAATTTATGGAAGAATCCCTGGAGAAATTGCCGTAAGGATCCTAGGAGAAATTTCCGGTGAAATCTCCAGAGAAATTCTTAGTGAAGTCACCTGTGATATTCCTGGAGGAATCCCCAGAAAAATTCCTGGAGTTATCTCCAGAGTAATTCCCGGAAGAATGCCTGAAAAAAAATGCTGTAACAATATTCGGAGGAGCTTGTGCAGGAATCCTCGATGGAATTCTCGAAGAATTTCAGAAGGCATTCCTGGAGAAGTTCCCGAAAAAAAATTAGGATGAGTTTTCGGAATCTACGGTTGGAATATTACCAGTTGGGAATGCCTGGTGGAATCCCCTGTGAATTTCCTGATGGAAACCCTGGAGGCATCCCCGGAGGAAGTCCTGGAGGAATCCTTTCTGGAGGAATTCCCGAAGAAATTCCTGGAGTTATTTCCAGAAAAGTTTATGAAAAATCCTAGAAAAGAATGCTAAAAAAGTACCGGAGGAATTCGTGGATGAATCCCTGGAGAAATCTCTGTAGAAATCTCCGAATAAATTCCTGGAAAAATCTCCGGAGGAAATGCAGGAGGAATCCCTGGTTGAATCCGCGGTGATATTCCTGGAGGAATCCTAGGAAGATTCACCGGAGGAATTCCTGGAGGAATATTCGGAGGGAATTCTGAAAGAATGTTTGGTTGAATCCCCAGTGAAACTCCTGGAAGAGTCGCCGGTGGAGTTTCTGAAAAAAAATCCCGGTAGAATTCTTTAAGCAATCTCTAATGGAATTACCGGAGGAATTGCAGGAAGAATCATCGGAGGAATTCCTGAAAGAATCCTTGGAAGAATCCCCGTAGGAAGCCCAGGAGGAATCTCCAAAGGAAATCTTGAAGGAATCTCCAGAGAAATTTCCGGAGGATTTACGGGTGGAATCCTCGGAGAAATTCCTGTGAGAATCCCCGGAGGAATTACTGGAGGAATCATCAGAAGAAGTTCAGTAGGAATCCCTATAAGAATTCCTGGAGGAATTCCTAGAGGAATTCCTGGAAAAAGTCCCCGAAAGTATTCCTGAAGTTATATCCAGAGGAATTCCAAAAAAACTATTGCTAAAGGAAAACCCAAAGGAATTCCTGGAGTTATTCATGGAGAAATTCTTGGGAGAATCCCTAAAAAAAGGTAGAGGGTACCCGGAGGAATTCCAGCAGGATTTCCGGGAGAAATTTTTGAAAGAATTCCGGGAGGAGTCCCTGGAATCCCTGTAGAAATCCCTGAAGGAATTCCTGCAGAAATCTTCGGAGGAATTTCTGGAGGAATGCTTGGTGGAATACCCAGTGCAATTGCTGGAAGAATCCCTGGTGAAATTCCTGGAAGAATTTCCGGTAGAATTCCATGAGGAATTCCTGGAAGAATCCTTGAAGGAATCCCCGTGAGAGGCCATGGAGGAATCTCCGAAGGAATTCTTGGAGGAATTTCCAGCGAAATTATCGGAGGAATTACTGGTGGAATCCTCGGACAAATTCCTGGAAGAAACCTTGGAGTAATCCCTGTAGGAAGCTATGGAGGACTCTCCGAAGGAATTCACGGCGAAATTTCTAGAGGAATTTCTGGAGGAACTCCTGGTGGAATTCTCAGAGAAAGTCCTAGAAGAATCGTCGGAGGAGTTCATGGAGGAATCCATGGAGGATTTTTTGGAACAATTTCCGGAGAAATTCCTGGAATAATTTTTGGTGGAAACTCCTCGAGAAATTCCCGGTAGAATTGCTCTTGGAATCCCCTGTAAAATTCTTGAAAGAATTTCTCTTAAGGAATTCCTGTAGGAATCCCTAAAGAATTCCTTGAGAAATTTCCGGAAGAATATCTGAAGTTATCCCCAGAGGAATCCCAAGGAGAAACCCCGAAAAATAGGCTGGAGGAATTCCAGGAGGAGTAGGAATCTTTGGATTAGTTCCTGGTTGAACCCCCGATCAAATTACTAGTGAATCCTCTGGTGGGAATTTCCGGTGGAATCCCCGGTAAAATTGATGATAAATCAAATCTCCTTGATGAATCCCAGGAGAAATTCCTGGAGTTATCTGGAATTCAGATGAAAAAATCTTCGAAATCAATTGCTTGAGAAATACCTCCAGTTGTTACTTTCGAGAATTCTATGGCAATTTCTAGCACAACCGCTTCCACAATTTCTATTATCTATTCTTTCTGGGGATTTTTTTTTTATCAATTTCCACTTCGAAATCTTTCACTTTTTCCAGCTGGGAATTTTTCCAGCATTCTTTTCCAGGGAAATCTCAAGGCAAATCCTAGGAATTCTCCATAAATTTTTCGAGAGAATTCTTCACCGTTTTTACGGGAGGCTTCCTTACGCTCACTGTTCTAGCAATTCCTCCGTTTGATCTATAAACTTTTTTCAGCCGCCGTAGTGTCTAAAATAAAATTTCAATTTGCTTTTATTTACATCTGCAATTTTCCAATCAAACTAGCCTAAGCCCTCTTTAATGAACTAGCTGGTTGTTGCAGAACAACTTATCGTGTAGCATGTGACATCACCGGTGCAACTCATCAAACAAACGATAAGTACAATTAACAACTCGCCTCTGATGACGAGAAAGAAGCGTTCTACGCGCAGTTAGAGCAAGCATACGATGGTTGCTCGCCGCGTGACGTGAAAATCGTTGTCGGCGACATGAACGCGCAGGTAGGACGGGAGGAAATGTACTGACCGGTAATCGGGCGAAACAGCCTGCATGCCGTATCGAATGATAACGGCCAGCGATGCGTAAACTTTGCAGCCTCCCGTGGTATGGTATTCCGAAGCACCTTCTTCTGCCGCAAAGATATCCACAAAGCCATCTGGAGATCACCCGACCAACAAACAGTAAATCAAATCGACCACGTTCTAATCGACGGTAAATTCTTCTCGGATATAACCCATGTCCGCACATACCACAGTGCGATTATAGATTCGGATCACTACCTACCTAGTCACTGTATGCATGTGCTCAAAACTTTCGACAGTTATCACCACGCGTCGAAGTCGAACGCCGCGCCTCAACATCAAGCCACTTCGTAACGTAGATGTGGCTCAAGACTACGCGCAGCAGTTAGCAGTGGCCCTACCAACGGAAGAGCAGCTTGACGCAGATACACTTGAAGATGGCTGGAGGGACATCGGATCCGCCATAGGTAGTACCTCGGCTACAGCACTAGGCTTCGCGACTCCGAATCACAGAAACGACTGGTACGACGGCGAATGTGAACAGTTGAAAAACGAGAAGAATGCAGCATGGGCGAGAATGCTGCAACACCGTACGAGAGCGAACGGGGCACGTTACAAACAGGTGCGGAACAGGCAGAACTCAGTCTTCCGGATGAAGAAGCGCCAGCAGGAAGAACGAGATCGTGAAGCGATGGAAGAGCTGTACCGCACTAAGGACACACGAAAGTCCTACGAGAAGCTGAACCGCTCGCGCAGAGGCTTTGTGCCACAAGCCGACATGTGCCGAGATAATCACGGGAATATTCCCACGAGCGAGCGTGAGGTGGTCGAGAGGTGGCGGCAGCATTACGATGAGCACCTCAATGGCGACGTTGCAAGTACCGAAGGTGGCGTGGTAACAGATCTAGGAGTATGTGCACAGGACGAAAGACTTTCGGCCCCTGACCTCCAAGAGATTGAGGAGGAGGTTGGCCGGTTGAAAAACAACAAAGCCGCTGGAGCAGATCAACTACCAAGCGAGCTTCTAAAATACGGTGGAGAAGCATTGGTGAGAGCACTACACTGGGTCATTACCAAGATTTGGGAGGAGGAAGTATTACCGGAGGAATGGATGGAAGGTATCGTGTGTCCCATCTACAAAAAGGGCGACAAGTTGGATTGCGGGAACTCCCGCGCAATCACACTACTGAGCGCTGCCTACAAGATACTCTCTCAAATTTTATGCCGCCGTCTATCACCGATTGCAAGAGAATTCGTGGGGCAATATCAGGCTGGATTTATTGGTGAACGCGCTACAACGGATCAGATGTTCGCCATCCGCCATGTGTTGCAGAAATGCCGCGAATACAACGTGCCCACACATCACTTGTTCATCGATTTCAAATCGGTGTATGATACAATCGATCGAGAACAGCTATGGCAGATTATGCACGAATGCGGATTCCCGGATAAACTGATACGATTGATCAAGGCGACGATGGATCAAGTGATGTGCGTAGTTCGAGTATCAGGGACACTCTCGAGTCCCTTCGAATCTCGCAGAGGGTTACGGCAAGGTGATGGTCTTTTGTGCTTGCTGTTCAACATTGCTTTGGAGGGTGTAATAAGAAGAGCGGGGATAAACACGAATGGGACGATTTTCTCGAAGTCCGTTCAGCTGCTTGGTTTCGCCGATGATATTGATATTATTGCTCGTAAATTTGAGACGATGGCGGAAACGTACATCCCACTAAAGAATGAAGCCAGGCGAATCGGATTAGTAATTGATGTGTTGAAGACAAAGTACATGATGGCAAAGGGCTGTAGGGAGAAATCACCGCGCCCGCCACCCCGAATTCATATCGACGGTGATGAAATCGAGGCGGTTGAAGAATTCGTGTATACTTGGGCTCACTGGTGACCGCCGACAACGACACCAGCAGAGAAATTTAGAGGCGCATTGTGGCGGGAAATCGTTATTACTTTGGACTCCGCAGAACTCTACGATCGAATAAAGTTCGCCGTAACACGAAGTTAACCATCTACAAAACGTTGATTAGACCGGTAGTCCTCTATGGGCACGAAACATGGACCCTACTTGCAGAGGACCAACGCGCCCTTGGAGTTTTCGAACGGAAGGTGTGGCGTACCATCTACGGTGGAGTGCAGATGGAAGACGGGACTTGGAGAAGGCGAATGAACCACGAGCTGCATCAGCTGCTGAGAGAACCAACCATCGTCCATACCGCGAAAATCGGGAGGCTACGGTGGGCGGGTCACGTCATCAGGATGTCGGATAGCAACCCGACTAAAATGGTTCTCGAGAGTCATCCGACCGGTACAAGAAGACGTGGAGCGCACCAAGCTAGATGGGTCGACCAAGTGGAGGACGATCTGCGGACCCTACGCAGAGTTCGGAACTGGAGACAAACAGCCATGGACCGAGTGGAATGTAGGCGGCTACTATGTACAGCAGAGGCCACCCCGGCCTTAGCCTGATCGGTAAGGTAAGCAGTTTTTTTTTATCAATTTCCACGATTCGTGGGGGAATCCCGGAAGGACTTCCTAGAAGAATCCCGGAAAAACTATTGGATGAGTTTTGGAAGAAATTTCTGAATGAATCTCGGAAGAAATTACTGGATGAATCACGGAAGTAACTCCTAGAGAAATTCTAAGAGAACTTCTGGAGCAATCTTGGTAGCAACATCTTGAGGAATCGATGATAGAACTCCTGGAGGAATCCCGGAAAGAAGTGCTGGAGAAATCTGGATAGAAACTTCTTGACGAACTTTGGAAGCTACTCTTGGAAAAATCTAGAGAGGAACTCTTGAAGAAACGCCGGAAAAAACTTCTGAAGAAATCTGTGAAGGAACTCCCGGAAGATTTCCGGAAGGAAATCCAGGAGGAGTCCCGGGATAAATGCCGGTAAGAACTTGCAGACGAATCTTGGAAGGAACTATCCTATTAAGAAATCCCGGGATGGAGTCCAGTAGGAATCCCCGATGACATTCCTGGTGGAATTTAGGTTAAAGCTCCATCCTGGAAAATTCCGGAAGAAATTTTTGGAAGAATCCGGGAAGGAACTCCTTGAGATATATCGGAAGGAACTCCTGGTGGAATCCCGCAAAGAGCTTTCGAATGAATCTTGCGAGGAACTCCTGGAAGATTCTTCTGGAGGAAACCCGGAAAGAGCTACTGAAAGAATTCCAGTAGGAACTCCTGGAAAAATCATGAAAGAAACTCCTGGAAGCTTGCCTAGAAGGAATCTGAATAGAAACTTATGAAAAAAAATTTGGTTGGTTCTCCTGTAGGAATCCCCTCGATGATTTCCGGCGGAAAGTTCCAGAGTAATCTTTCAAGAAATTACTCGAGGAATCCTGAAAAGAAGTCTTGGAGGAATCCCGAACGGAACTTCTGGAGGAATCTCGGATGAAATTTCAGGTGAACCCTCAGAATGATTTCCTAGTAGAATCTGCAATACATTACCAAACATGAGAATGTGTGTGGAAACCCCAATAAACCAATAGATTTTCTGATACCTGATACCAGCGAAGCCATCAGAAAAAAATCAACCATTGCTACAGATATTCCTTTGCGTAAGTTTTTGGGAATCATCCTATTCAGGAGTCCTTTAAGTGTTTAAATCTATAGTTGCTGAATGTAATTTATTTCAGAAATACTGTCATGAATTCATTTGGAAAAATATCCAGAAATTTTTCGAAAAATGCTCCCACTAGTTTATTTACAAACAACTCCAGGAATTTTGATGGGACTTGCTTCAACATTTTGGGAATTCTTGCAGAAACTCCTTTAGGATGTTTTTTGGAAATTTATTTTTATTACTTACCTTACCGGTCAGGCTAAGGCCGGGGTGGCCTCTGCTGTACATAGTAGCCGCCTCCATTCCACTCGGTCCATGGCTGTATGTCTCCAGTTCCGCACTCTGCGTAGGGTCCGCAGATCGTCCTCCACTTGGTCGACCCACCTAGCTCGCTGCGCTCCACGTCTTCTTGTACCGGTCGGATGACTCTCGAGAACCATTTTAGTCGGGTTGCTATCCGACATCCTGATGACGTGACCCGCCCACCGTAGCCTCCCGATTTTCGCGGTATGGACGATGGTTGGTTCTCTCAGCAGCTGATGCAGCTCGTGGTTCATTCGCCTTCTCCAAGTCCCGTCTTCCATCTGCACTCCGCCGTAGATGGTACGCAACACCTTTCGTTCGAAAACTCCAAGGGCGCGTTGGTCCTCTGCACGTAGGGTCCATGTTTCGTGCCCATAAAGGACCACCGGTCTAATCAGCGTTTTGTAGATGGTTAACTTCGTGTTACGGCGAACTTTATTCGATCGTAGAGTTCTGCGGAGTCCAAAGTAGGCACGATTTCCTGCCACAATGCGCCTCTGAATTTCTCTGCTGGTGTCGTTGTCGTCGGTCACCAGTGAGCCCAAGTACACGAATTCTTCAACCGCCTCGATTTCATCACCGTCGATATGAATTCGGGGTGGCGGGCGCGGTAATTCCTCTCTGGAGCCCTTTGCCATCATGTACTTTGTCTTCGACACATTAATGACTAATCCGATTCGCCTGGCTTCACTCTTTAGTCGGATGTACGTTTCCGCCATGGTCTCAAATTTACGAGCAATAATATCAATATCATCGGCGAAACCAAGCAGCTGAACGGACTTCGTGAAAATCGTCCCATTCGTGTTTATCCCCGCTCTTCTTATTACACCCTCCAAAGCAATGTTGAACAGCAAGCACGAAAGACCATCACCTTGCCGCAACCCTCTGCGAGTTTCGGAGGGACTCGAGAGTGTCCCTGATACTCGAACTACGCACATCACTCGATCCATTGTCGCCTTGATCAACCGTATCAGTTTATCCGGGAATCCGTATTCGTGCATAATCTGCCATAGCTGTTCTCGATCGATTGTATCATACGCCGATTTGAAATCGATGAACAAGTGATGTGTGGGCACGTTGTATTCGCGGCATTTCTGCAACACCTGGCGGATGGCGAACATCTGGTCCGTTGTAGCGCGTTCACCCATGAATCCAGCCTGATATTGCCCCACGAACTCTCTTGCAATCGGTGATAGACGGCGGCATAAAATTTGGGAGAGTACCTTGTAGGCAGCGCTCAGTAGTGTGATCGCGCGATAGTTCCCGCAATCCAACTTGTCGCCCTTTTTGTAGATGGGACACACGATACCTTCCATCCATTCCTCCGGTAATACTTCCTCCTCCCAAATCTTGGTAATGACCCAGTGTAGTGCTCTCACCAGTGCTTCTCCACCGTATTTTAGAAGCTCGCTTGGTAGTTGATCTGCTCCAGCGGCTTTGTTGTTTTTCAACCGGCCAACCTCCTCCTCAATCTCTTGAAGGTCAGGGGCCGGAAGTCTTTCGTCCGGTGCACATACTCCTAGATCTGTTACCACGCCACCTTCGGTACTTGCAACGTCGCCATTGAGGTGCTCATCGTAATGCTGCCGCCACCTCTCGACCACCTCACGCTCGCTCGTGAGAATATTCCCGTGATTATCTCGGCACATGTCGGCTTGTGGCACAAAGCCTCTGCGCGAGCGGTTCAGCTTCTCGTAGAACTTTCGTGTGTCCTTAGCGCGGTACAGATCTTCCATCGCTTCGCGATCTCGTTCCTCCTGCTGGCGCTTCTTCATCCGGAAGATTGAGTTCTGCCTGTTCCGCGCCTGTTTGTAACGTGCCTCATTCGCTCTCGTACGGTGTTGCAGCATTCTCGCCCATGCTGCATTCTTCTCGTTTTTCAACTGTTCACATTCGCCGTCGTACCAGTCGTTTCTGTGATTCGGAGTCGCGAAGCCTAGTGCTGTAGCCGAGGTACTACCTATGGCGGATCGGATGCCCCTCCAGCCATCTTCAAGTGTAGCTGCGCCAAGCTGCTCTTCCGTTGGTAGGGCCACTGCTAACTGCTGCGCGTAGTCTTGAGCCACTTCTACGTTACGCAGCTGCTCGATGTTGAGTCGCGGCGTTCGACTTCGACGCGTGGTGATAACTGTCGAAAGTTTTGAGCGCATGCATACAGCGACTAAGTAGTGATCCGAATCTATATTCGCACTGCGGTAAGTGCGGACATTGGTTATATCCGAGAAGAATTTACCGTCGATTAGAACGTGGTCGATTTGGTTTTCTGTTTGTTGGTCGGGTGATCTCCAGGTGGCTTTGTGGATATCTTTGCGGGGGAAGAAGGTGCTTCGGACTACCATGCCACGGGAGGCTGCAAAGTTTACGCATCGCTGGCCGTTATCATTCGATACGGCGTGCAGGCTGTTTCGCCCGATTACCGGTCTGTACATTTCCTCCCTTCCTACCTGCGCGTTCATGTCGCCGACAACGATTTTCACGTCACGCGGCGAGCAACCATCGTATGCTTGCTCTAACTGCGCGTAGAACGCTTCTTTCTCGTCATCGGGTCTCCCTTCGTGTGGGCAGTGGACGTTGATGATGCTGTAGTTGAAGAAACGGCCCTTAACTCTCAACATGCACATCCTTGCGTTGATCGGCTGCCACCCGATCACACGTTGTCGCATCTTGCCCAACACTATAAATTTTGTTCCCAGTTCATTGGTGGTGCCACAGCTTTGGTAGAAGGTAGCCGCTCGATGCCCGCTTTTCCACACTTTCTGTCCAGTCCAACAAAGTTCCTGCAACGCCACGATGTCGAAGTTGCGGGGATGTAGTTCGTCGTAGATTATCCTGTCACATCCTGCGAAACCTAGTGACTTACAATTCCATGTTCCAAGTTTCCAATCGTAGTCCTTATTTCGTCGCGTGGGTCTTTGCCGATTGTATCGAGTCGTATTTTCTCCTATGTTATTCGCAATGGGGATTTTTACGGGTGGCTTATTGGGCCTACGCCAACACTCCTGTCTCGCCGGAGGGCCATCGTGCCAGTTCTGTTTAACGTCCCAACCAACACTGAGACGACCACGCTGATGGGGCTACCACCTTGGATCTAGCTGGGCGTGGTACAGCGTTTCTTACTCAGCCGCTGGATGCCAGAACAGACGCTGTTTGAGCCGCACCTCCTTGGTGAACAGACACTCGGATCGTACCTCCTCAATCTAGCTGAAGTCAGAAGGACAACAGTGCCCAGGCTGCACTACCAGCTAAGCACACAACTCTTAGCTGGCGGTCTTTGTCATCGCTTGACCCGTGGAAGCATGAGGTAGGAACTTGTGAGGACCAGAGCTATATTGGACGCTCTCCTTATCGACTCACCGTTTTGCAGCCCAAATTGCTTAATGTTAATACAAGAATTTCAAATGTGATTCACACGTTTTCAGAGATTCTATAATAAACTAGCTGCACCCGGCAAACTTTGTCTTACCTACTGCGTTTTTTTGACGTTTCAAGTTTCTAGCCAAGCCTAAGTCGCCGGTGGAAGAGGTATAGAAAGTCGATTTTCCGAAAACTCACAATTTGTCCATGTTTTAGGCCTCATAAACCTTACTTGGGCCCATATAGCCGAGGCGGTAAACGCACGGGTATTCAGCATGACCATGCTGAGGGTGACGGGTTCGATTCCCGGTCGGTCCAGGATCTTTTCGTAAAGGAAATTTCCTTGACTTCCTTGGGCATAGAGTATCTTCGTGCCTGCCACAAGATATACGCATGCAAAATGGTCATTGGCAGAGGAAGCTCTCAGTTAATAACTGTGGAAGTGCTCATAGAACACTAAGCTGAGAAGCAGGCTTTGTCCCAATGAGGACGTAACGCCAAGAAGAGAGAGAGAGAAACCTTGCTTGGGTGAAAACTAACAGAACAAAACTAAGACGACCAAAATCGGACCTTCCGTTCGCAAGTTATGCGCGGTCCCACGTATGCCACTGCATTTTTATATATAGATTTCTCCAAACGTCTTCACATATGGCATCCCTGCCCTTCCGAATCGCCCCGGGAAGGATGTCGATCGAAAGTAAGGCCGGAAATCAGAACGATGCATGATCTCCGCAAAGGAAAAGCATGAAATCCCCATTGTCGGCTATTGAGTCAAAATTATTGTTATTCGATTCAATTAAAAATCGAACGCATTTCCCACAGCAGCAGCAGCAACATCAGGGCGAAATATGGTTCATGGTGCCAGGTGAAAGAAAGGCCCAGACCTGGTTCTGTGCCTTTAACCCTCGAACGATCGCGCTGTTGTATTTTGTACAACACGTTGAAAAAATCTCGCTTTTTGTACTCAGCATTAGCGTGGTGCTGACGCAGGTAGTCAACCGCGCAAGTTACGGAAGGTTAATCTCAGTTTCCACGCAGCAAGAACAGCTTCGGCGGCAGCAGCAGCGGTATCAGATATCGAATAAATATATGTTCGGCACCAAGTATAGGTACACTTTGGGTACATTTTCGGACCATTTGCGCGGGCATCAAACGCAGCGGGAGAGTGAGGTGTGTGCTGCTGTTGTTGCTGCTGCTGCTAAAACCCGGAAACACCTTGCGCCCGCGAGTTCTGGAAGAGATTTTTCGGTTTCACTGACTGCTGCAGCTCGGCTCTTCGACGAAGGTTGTTATTAGCCACGCGCAACTGAACTCTGCTCTCAGCCTTTCGGCACATGCTCCTCCACTAACTATAGGTTTTGGTTTTGGTGGTTCGCGCGGAACTGGTTTCCATACTTACATACCTACATGTACTGTGTACACATATATTGCGGATTGATAAAAGTGCTTCGCTTGCGAGGGGAAGTTTTGTGAGATAACAGTTTGCACAAGAAGTGATTTTTTTCCTGGCGGTTGATGACCGTTGGAGAGATCATACCGTACGCGGGGGGTTGGGGCACCTCGAAAGCTGCTGTCCTGAATGTGTATGCAAGCAGGATGCTGTTACGATGGGGATAATATTGATTGCACCTGCGCTTCGCCGTTATGTGTCCTAATGGGTTTGAATATTCTGTGGTATGATGCACAAGCAGTTTTTGGAACTAACTGGTTTCAGAATAATGTTTGTCAATTGTTTCCGACGATTGGGAAACTTGGCTAAGATATCGATGTTAGTAAATCGATTCTAATTTGATCATCAGTATCATTTCACTTTTTTCATCCAATGTTTCCATATGGATTCAAAGCCAGAAAATATACGAACACTATAGAATGAGTTGTTGGAAAAATGAAATCTAATTGTATACTACTTATTACTTTCAGTCCTAATAACCCATAGAGGTCTTTTTGTATGGCAAACACCAAACTTGCAAGATTCTTCTTCTTCTTCTTTGTGACTCTACGTCCCCACTGGGACTTGGCTTGCCTCGCTTCAACTTAGTGTTCATTGAGCACTCCCACAGTTTTTTTTTCTTCGCCTGTTGGGGAAATTAAGCCACTGCGTCCAATAGGCTGAACTTTTGTGGCATACTCCCACAGTTATTAATTTGCCTGCCATTGCATGAAATTGTATATTGTGAGGCAAGTACAATGATACATTATGCTCAGGGAGTTGAGAAAATTTCCCCGACCGAAACGAGAATCAAACCCGCCGTCTCCGGATTAGCGATCCATAGCCTTGACCACTAGGCTAACTGGAGACCCAAATTTGCAGGGCTATTATCAGGCATTCCTGACCACAGAGAGATGCCGGTCTAAGAGATCATCCATAAATGACGTAGCATTTTAGCGTGTAGGGGGAGTCTCTGGAAATGCTACGAGCCATCAGGTATCAGAAAGCCGGCTTCAGAGGCACGATATCCTTCATTTGGGACATTTGTGCCATCGCCATACATATAAGCCTATTTCATCATTTACCTCAGGGAGAATGGGTCAAGGGATGGGAATTAGGAAAGGGAAAGGTGATGAAATAGGAAGGGGTACCCTAGAAGAGGGAATGGACGCATAGCCCATACCACAACGGGTTTAAACAGTGCCCTAAAAAGGACACTGTAAAACGCATAAGCGTAAAGAGAGCCTATACATTGGAGGTAGCTTGTGACGTCATGCGACTTTCAATATGACATTGAATGACACGTCATCGAAACCATCCTCAATATTCGAGAAATCACCCAAGCAAAAACTACGTTTGAGCGAGTACTTCACTTTCTCGAAAACTACAAGAGTCACTGGGAGTCATGCGAGTTCACATGAATAGGCATGTCAGCCAGACGAACATCACAGATGTGATAATCGACAATGCGTTTCAAGCATTTCAGAAAGAACGAGGTAACCAGATAAATTTGAATCTCATTCCATCTTTATACAACGCACGCACCCTTTCGGGATAAAACTATCAAGTAATTTCACGCCATGTACAGGGGATACTCAAAATAGCTGGGACAGGTAAAATTTTCACTTTTCAAAAAATGTTCAACTAGCTGTAACTTTTCGAAAAGGGCATTAAATATTCATCAACTAGTTGTGTATCAGTAATCCAATTATGGAAAAGATTGGGCTATTTTACACGAAGTTAGAAAGATTCTAGAAAAGGGTATGTATAATTATCCAATATCTAACTTTGAACTATTACATATATCTCCGGATTCAATGAACCGAATGCAATGAAATTTTATATCATTTGTGACGATTATAATGAACTTTGAAAAACATAAGTCTAATGTTTCAAATTTCAAATTAATAATAGGAAGAAAAAGTTATAGCGATTTCATTTATTCTATGCTTTTTTAGTAAATTTATCTATTTTTCATAGGCATCCCATTACTTTTTCAATTTAATGCTGCCCATTTGGTTGCTTTCCTTCGAAACATAAATGTATTCAAGTCAATTAGAGGGAATTTAAATGTACTATAATTACTATGTATCTCGAATTTTGAAACGATGATGAAATTTTGGATAAATTGGTGTTATATTAGAAACATAATCTAATCGTTATAATATTCTTTTGTGTAAAGAATTTTAAGTTTAGTCAAAAGTTTTTAATAGCTAATTATATAAGTCATAAATGATCAAAATTTCATTGCATTCGGTTTGTTGAATCCGGAGATATAACATCTCAAAGTTGGCTATCGCATAATTATACCTTTTTCTAGAATATTTCTAACTTCGTGTAGAATAGCCCAATCTTTTCCAAAACTGGACCACTGATACACAACTAGTTGATAAACTTAAAGTAAAAATTTGAGAATATTTGTTGACCTTTTCGAAAAGTTACAGCTGGTTGAACATTTCTTGAAAATTGAAAATTTTACATGTCCCAGTTATTTTGAGAATCCCCTGTAAATATCCCATACAAAACTTCAAGAGTTCAAAACATGTTTGAAATACCCAAATCCCTCCCAAATAGGACAAAACCCCATTTGCTCCTAAAGATTTGAAGTAAGCAGAGCTTCATAGGGCCCACTAAGCGGATTATATAGCTATAATTCTCAAGCGGAAGCTAGAGATTCGTAACTATGCAAAAGAATGTTTTATCCGAAGATATTTTGAACCTGAACAGATCAGAGTTCCATTCAGGAATACCTCTTGCGATCCGCACACACCGCAGAGGACAAGCTTCATTCAAAGCAATAGTTATGGTATACCACAATGGAGGGCGTTGTAGTAACAAAACCACAATTAAACTCTCTTGGAATACTTAGCAATGGAAGCGAGTTATCCATAAAATGTGGTCACAACCAATTAGTACAGGTTCCTTAGTTTGTTGAGCAGGGACGCCTGAATATGCACATTTTGCAAAGGAACACTCAAAAGTGCAAAGAAGGTCAAATGGAGACTCCTAATCTGACACATGCCAATCAGTCAACTCGTGACAAATTCTGGTCATGTAGAGTAATTCTATGTTAAGTTATTATTAGGTGCAATTCTATGTTAAGTTATCCATTAACTGTACTCTTAAGTAATCCATCAAACTGAAGCATCTCAAACTAATGTTTGAGCTACTTCAGATGATATAATCATCGTAGTAATACTTCCAAATATCAGTGGAAAGATGCTGGAAACAAGAGCACGCTTGAAGGCATCCATAAGGAAAGGTTGAAACATACTGTTATCGTTATTCTAAGATATAGCATGCTCGAGGCACAACACTTCATTTATAATGAAGAAGCAAAACTGGGCTCACAAGGTAACCTATACAGAAGTTACCCTATGAAAATGAACTTTTTGTACTACGTTCGTTTCTTACGCTGAAAATTCATCTGAGGTTTTCTAGCCGTAGCTTATCCGAACTAGACAGGATTACACTCTTCACAATCACAGCACAAAAAGGAAACATCAACGACAAACCAAATCGGTGTCAATAGAAAAACGCCAATGGCGAAAACGCATTAAGCGAAACTATATTGAGACTTAGGAAGGGCAACTGATTATCTCAGAGAAACGCAAGGTCCACTGCACCATTGCTCCGGGTAGCGCAGTAAGGGCGTAATACTGTGGAGGACGCCCTAATTTTCCACAGGCTCCGTTCGTGGTTAGGTTTTATTAGACCCCCCTAATCATTCATTCCTTGGCACGGTAAGCATAAAGTCGCATAACACCATGAGATTGGGGTCACTTTGTTGCAATAGAGATTCAGTTAGGACCCAGAATATAATAATTATTAGCATTAAGACACAACAAACAAAATCAATAGAAAAATAGAATCACAGCTCGCTCCGTGTAAGCTGATCCCAACTGAAAGGCCTTTGTTGCGCGACGGCGCCACTGCCTGCAAAGCTTCAGGATTACACAACTACACCTCGCTTGCTAAACCAAGGGCTCGTAACTTGAATACGACCTCATTCTCTTCGCTCGACTGCAACGAATCGCACGGTCATACGGTCCCGAAAACCGCCATCGTGATCTTTGGGAATCAGAAAACGTGGCTGGTCAACCGACACGATTTACGGCGCCCTAAGAGTTGGGACAGGTAAAACAGCTAATACCAAGTGCAGCATATCGAGATTTCATTCCGTATCTTTACTCAGGAAGTGTCGACCAATTATCCACATTGAGAAGTGCTGGATTCAGATCCCCAAACGCCAACACGCCGTGGAAGACTCGGACGAATCAGCTACGGCGAGGTGAGAATCCAGAGACAAGTCACTGAGATAACGGGATTACTCGGGCAACATGGTCGCCGCCTGAATTCAGTGGTGTAAGAAACTCTGGAGCAACATTTGAAAAGGGCCCAAGAGGTCTTGTGTCTTTTTTCGAAAACGCTCCGTAGGGCATATCAGCAGCCCGCCCACGCAAATGAACACCGTTATTCGAAAGATCGATGTTTGCTCTATCTGATAACGGTCTAAGTTTTTGTGAATAAGCTGATGGGGGCGCAGGAGCGACGTTTGAAGTCATTGTTTACCAATGCTTGTATGCCCTTTTCAAATGTTGCTCCAGAACTGATCTTCCTTTCTCCGACTCTAGGGGGTCGTCAATTGGCCATACGACAGAAATAGAGGACGAAAGAACCAGCCAGGTTGCCACGTGTCCAGACACGTGCCGCGGGAAGTCAACTCTAGATCAACGAAAGCTCCACAAAGGGTGAGTTGCAGGGTGAGCAGCTGAAATACAGCAACTAATTTCGGCGATATTAGGGCTTTCGTTTGGATGCCCTATTTCTTTTGCGATTAGGAGCCAGAGTGAAGAGAAACGACGGAGTGAAGACTCGAGGAAGAACCCCGGCACGAACCACACGCCAGCGGTGCGGATGCACCGGCCCAAGAAGATCCATCGTACGCGAACAGTTAGGGTCGAGAGTCGAGGTACCGGGCGCTTCGGGAGTGGAAAGGACAAGGTCTGATCCGAAGACATAGAGTCGCGCACGAACAAGGAGGCGGAGAGACGAAGGGATCGGAGTGGTCCACCCGGAGCACTACCAGATAGTGGCGTGACCTCAACTAAGGCGGACACGGAGCCGCAGGGGCAAGCAGCACGAGGAGAGCATCTTCCGCAGCACGTGGAGCGAGCGGGAAGGTTGTCACGTAGTTCACGGGCCCGTGAGTAAATTAATGTTAAGAAAAGCGCTTTAGTTTTAAGAAACTGCATGGCCTACAAAAAGCCAACGAACCGAATTGGTTCTAAATTGTAAGGAAAGTTTAGATTTGATGCTACAATACAATCATCTAAAATGAAAGTTATGGGTTTAGTTATGTTGTTGGTTTGAGGAAGTTTCATCTCATTCCGCTGCTTAGGAACATTAAATAGGGCATCCAAACGAAAACCCTAGGGGGTGGAAGCTCAGGTAAAATATTATCTCCTGGGCGCCCATTAAAAACACCACGCCCGGCGAAGACTGGCGCTCGAGCCCAGCTATTTAGCACTGTAGTTGGATGAAATGCCAATGCAGAACCCGTAGCTTCCGGGAAGGTAAGCCCAGCTCCCTGGGTTAGTGGGTTGGTGTCAGGCCCTGCGAGCCAGCCGTAAAAAAGACTAGCACCGGAAAATCAACAAGAGAAGAATGCGAACCGATACCAATGGCGACGACCACAGCGACGAAAAGGGACTTGCGATTGGAAGCTCGGTACGTGGAACTGCAGATCTCTCAACTTCATCGGGAGCACCCGCATACTCGCCGATATACTGAAGGACCGCGGGTTCGGAATCGTAGCGCTGCAGGAGGTGTGTTGGACAGGATCTATGGTGCGAGCGTTTAGAGGTAATCATACCATCTACCAGAGTTGCGGCAACACACGTGAGCTGGGAACAGCTTTTATAGTGATGGGCGACATGCAGAGGCGCGTGATCGGTTGGTGGCCGATCAACGAAAGAATGTGCAGGTTGAGAATCAAGGGCCGTTTCTTCAACATTAGCATAATAAACGTGCACAGCCCTCACTCCGGAAGCACTGATGATGACAAAGACGCATTTTACGCGCAGCTCGAACGCGAGTACGACCGCTGCCCAAACCACGACGTCAAGATCATCATAGGGGATCTAAACGCTCAGGTAGGCCAGGAGGAGGAATTCAGACCGACGATTGGAAAGTTCAGCGCCCACCAGCTGACGAACGAAAATGGCCTACGCCTCATCGATTTCGCCGCCTCCAAGAACATGGCCATTCGTAGCACCTTCTTCCAGCACAGCCTCCCGTATCGTTACACCTGGAGATCACCACAACAAACGGAATCGCAAATCGACCACGTTCTGATTGATGGACGGCACTTCTCCGACATTATCGACGTCAGGACCTATCGTGGCGCTAATATCGACTCCGATCACTACCTGGTGATGGTTAAACTGCGCCCAAAACTCTCCGTTATTAACAACGTACATTACCGGCGGCCGCCCCGGTACGATCTAGAGCGACTGAAGCAACCGAATGTCGCCACCGCATATGCGCAGAATCTCGAGGCAGCGTTGCCGGACGAGGGTGTGCTCGATGTGGCCCCTCTAGAGGACTGCTGGAGTACAGTGAAAGCAGCCATCAACAACGCAGCCGAGAGCACAATCGGGTACGTAGAACGGAGTCGACGAAACGATTGGTTCGACGAGGAGTGCAGAGCGGTTCTGGAGGAGAAGGATGCAGCGCGGGCGGTAATGCTGCAGCATGGAACCCGACAGAATGTGGAGCGATACAGACAGAAGCGGAAGCAGCAGACCCGTCTCTTCCGGGAGAAAAAGCGCCGCCTGGAAGAAGCGGAGTGCGAGGAAATGGAACTGCTGTGCCGTTCACAGGAAACACGCAAGTTCTACCAGAAGCTCAACGCATCCCGCAAAGGCTACGTGCCGCAAGCCGAAATATGCAGGGATAAGGAAGGGAGCCTCCTGACAGACAAACGTGAGGTGATCGAAAGGTGGAAGCAGCACTTCGACGAGCACCTGAATGGCGAAGAGAATGTAGGCACGGAGGACCAAGGCAGCGGAGGAAATGACTATGTTGGTGCAGCAGAGGACGGGAACGAACCAACTCCCACGCTGAGGGAAGTTAAGGATGCCATCCACCAGCTCAAAAACAACAAAGCGGCTGGTAAGGACGGTATCGCAGCAGAACTCATCAAGATGGGCCCGGAAAAGTTGGCCACCTGTCTGCACCAGTTAGTAGTCAAGATCTGGGAAACCGAACAGCTACCGGAGGAGTGGAAGGAAGGGATAATCTGTCCCATCCACAAGAAAGGCGACAAGTTAATGTGTGAGAACTTTCGAGCGATCACCGTTTTGAATGCCGCCTACAAAGTGCTATCCCAGATCATCTTCCGTCGTCTTTCACCTAAAGTAAATGAGTTCGTGGGAAGTTACCAAGCCGGTTTCATCGACGGCCGGTCGACAACGGACCAGATCTTCATCGTACGGCAAATCCTCCAGAAATGCCGTGAATACCAGGTCCCAACGCACCACCTGTTCATCGACTTCAAAGCGGCATACGACAGTATCGACCGCATAGAGCTATGGAAAATTATGGACGAGAACAGCTTTCCCGGGAAACTGACTAGACTGATAAGAGCAACGATGGACGGTGTGCAGAACAGCGTAAGGATTTCGGGTGAGCTATCCAGTTCATTTGAATCTCGCCGGGGACTACGACAAGGTGATGGACTTTCCTGCCTACTATTCAACATCGCCCTGGAAGGTGTTATGCAACGAGCCGGGCTCAACAGCCGGGGTACGATCTTCACGAAATCCAGCCAATTTGTCTGTTTTGCGTATGACATGGATATTATTGCCAGAACATTTGGAACGGTGGCAGAACTGTACACCCGCCTGAAACGTGAAGCAGCAAAGGTCGGACTGGTGGTGAATGCGGCTAAGACAAAGTACATGCTGGTAGGTGGGACTGAGCGAGACAGGACAAGCCTTGGCAGCAATGTTACGATAGACGGGGATACTTTCGAGGTGGTAGAAGAATTCGTCTACCTCGGTTCCTTGCTAACGGCTGACAATAACGTGAGCCAAGAAATACGAAGGCGCATCATCAGTGGAAGTCGTGCCTACTATGGGCTCCAGAAGAAACTGCGGTCAAAAAAGATTCACCCCCGCACCAAATGTACCATGTACAAGACGTTAATAAGACCGGTGGTTCTCTACGGACACGAGACATGGACGATGCTCGAGGAGGACCTGCAAGCACTCGGAGTTTTCGAGCGACGGGTGCTAAGGACGATCTTCGGCGGTGTGCAGGAGAACGGTGTGTGGCGGAGAAGAATGAACCACGAGCTCGCTGCACTTTACGGCGAACCCAGCATCCAGAAGGTGGCCAAAGCCGGAAGGATACGGTGGGCAGGGCATGTTGCAAGAATGCCGGACAACAACCCTGCAAAGCTGGTGTTTGCAACTGATCCGGTTGGCACAAGAAGGCGTGGAGCGCAGAGAGCACGATGGGCGGACCAGGTGGAGCGTGATCTGGCGAGTGTTGGGCGTGACCGAGGATGGAGAGCTGCAGCTGCAAATCGAGTATTATGGCGGCAAATTGTTGATTCAGTAGTATCATGAATTTGATGTGAACTAAATAAATGAAAATGAACGAAAGCCCTAATATCGCCGAAATTAGTTGCTGTATTTCAGCTGCTCACCCTGCAACTCACCCTTTGTGGAGCTTTCGTTGATCTAGAGTTGACTTCCCGCGGCACGTGTCTGGACACGTGGCAACCTGACTGGTTCTTTCGTCCTCTATTTCTGTCGTATGGCCAATTGACGACCCCCTAGAGTCGGAGAAAGGAAGATCAGTTTCTTACACCACTGAATTCAGGCGGCAACATGGTCGCCAGAGTAATCCCGTTATCTCAGTGACTTGTCTCTGGATTCTCACCTCGCCGTAGCTGATTCGTCCGAGTCTTCCACGGCGTGTTGGCGTTTGGGGATCTGAATCCAGCACTTCTCAATGTGGATAATTGGTCGACACTTCCTGAGTAAAGATACGGAATGAAATCTCGATATGCTGCACTTGGTATTAGCTGTTTTACCTGTCCCAACTCTTAGGGCGCCGTAAATCGTGTCGGTTGACCAGCCACGTTTTCTGATTCCCAAAGATCACGATGGCGGTTTTCGGGACCGTATGACCGTGCGATTCGTTGCAGTCGAGCGAAGAGAATGAGGTCGTATTCAAGTTACGAGCCCTTGGTTTAGCAAGCGAGGTGTAGTTGTGTAATCCTGAAGCTTTGCAGGCAGTGGCGCCGTCGCGCAACAAAGGCCTTTCAGTTGGGATCAGCTTACACGGAGCGAGCGGTGATTCTATTTTTCTATTGATTTTGTTTGTTGTGTCTTAATTCTAATAATTATTATATTCTGGGTCCTAACTGAATCTCTATTGCAACAACCTGTTTAGTGGACTCTTACCACTGGATCAGGCGGTCCGTAGTGTTATTCTTAACCAATAGAGACAACCGCTACCGACATTACACAGCTATCTAGGCTGATCAGAAAAAGAAGTTTACATTGATGGTTAACTTCCAAACGTGCCCGAAAAGCCCCAGATATTTTCAGGAATTCGTTCTGGGAATTCTGCAGGTATTTTTTAATAAATTCCCCAAGATGGTCCTTCCAATATTCTTCAGGAATTTTTATACTATGCTGTATTTGTTTTTTTAGAACCATTCGTTTTTACAAAACATATATCTCTTTCGTGAGTGAGCGCAAAAAAGTAAAAACTTATAAACAAATGGCTTACTTTGGCTCTCCAGCCAGAACTCTTAGATTTCACAACAAAAAAACAGTTATTTTTCCTCATTTGAAAAAACTACCCTTTATCTTTTCATTTATAACTGTGACTTCCTAGATAGGGTATTGGTTCCCTTATTAAGCATGCTCCAAATTTCATTCTATGAAAAACAAGAGATTGAAGCGCTGTTTGTTTTGTTTTTAATTTTTGTATATTTTGTTAGAAGTGAGCACCCATGAAAACAAAATGAACGGAATCAATCGGTGCCGTAATCGCTTGTTTTCGAATAGGATGAATATGGGAGCGTGAGATTACTTATGGCACACATACCCTAAATAGGAAATAAAAAAAAATATGCGACAAATAAAACTTTTTCATGTTTTACGGTTTTTGTCCACTTTTTGTTTACCTTGTTGGTGTAAATCTCACAGGCAACGTAATATAAGTAAAGGCTGAATTATTGGAACAGTTCACATCACATAAAACAAAGTCTGAACAGTTGAGAAAACTGTTATCGCTCAATAGCACAATCGTGCTGGTTCGTCACAAAAGGGATATATCTGATTTTTTTAAAATGTTTTCTTTGGTTATTCCTACTAGATTGCACTTAGATTTATTCAACAATTCAATGAAAAATTTCTTCAGGTATTTCTCAACAAGATCTTCCTCACTACTTCTGGATTCTTGGATGGAAGTTGTGATGAGATGCTAGATGAGTTCTAAGGGATTTTCATAAGGGATCTCAGAAAAAAAAAAGCCAGAAAGAAATATTTGAAGAATCTCAAAATGTTCATCTGAAGGAATCGCTGAAGCAATTTGGAGAATGAATTTCTGAGAAAATCTTAGATGGATGTTAAGGATTTTACCCTGGATATCCTTCTAGAATAGATTACAAACTGATTCAACGGCAACGACTTTTAGCGCGAAATAACGGACAAGAATTGGAACTTGGAATGTATTAACCCTAGCCCTGCAGGGTAAACTGGCACAACTAGCCAATGAGGCATGCCGTATGAATCCCTGGTGGAATCATGGAACGAATATTATAGAAATACCTGGAATGATAATAGGTCTCCTCCAGAATTTATTGAAAGAATTAGCCTTGCAATAACAACCACTAGCGTAGGCAGTCTTTTCTTTTTTGATTAATTCTTTTTGATAAATACTAACAAAAGTGCTGCTGTGAATCCTCCAGATATTTCTTTAAGTTATCCTGAATCGGATTCAGGAGAAAACAGAGGCGGCAGCAAGAGGGTTCCGTGCCGGAAGATCTTGTGTTAACTATATTGTCACGCTCCATATTATACTGGAGCAAGTTAACGAATTCCAAGAGTCCCTCTTTGTTCATTGAGTACGAAAAAGCTTTCGATCGTCTGAGCCCCGAAAATCTGTGGGGCGCCCTGAGACGCAAAGGAGTTTCGAATAAAATTGTCAACCTCATGGAAGCGCAGTACGAGGCTTTTACATGCAGAGTCCTGCACAACGGAGCTTTGTCGGACCCCATCCGGGTAGTTTGGTACTATCACCGCTGTTTCTCAACGTAATCGACAAGATCATGGTGGGGGCGATTGAGTATGTACCAAATCGTAGGCTAGTTTGGCAGTCCATTGTAATGGAGCTTACTAGACCAACGACGCTCTAACATGCAGAATAAGCTCGACGACCAGATCGAACGCTCCATCATCGTCAGCAAGACCAAATCGTTGGCTATCAACACGGATCAAGACGTCTAGGACTGCTTTTCCGAATCTATGAAATATATGGAGATCCAATCAGATCAGTCAACGCATCAAAACTCGAATTTTCAATTCCAACGTGAAATATATGTAGTTGTACGCCAGCGAAACCTGTCAGCAGAGACCATACAAAAGCTACAGATTTTCATCAACCGATGTCTGCGGTTTATAATTCGGGCCTGTTATCCTCACAACCGGATTTCGAGTACTGAGCTCCTTCGACGATGTCATTGGAAACCGATATCAACAGAAATTCAAGAACGTAAATGGAGGAAGTCGACCACACACCACGAAAGAATGGAGACGAAATCTGCAAGCAAGCGCTGGATTGGAATCCGGCAGGACATCGCAGCAGAGACAGATCCAGGGGCCCGTGGCGACGAAGCCTCAACAAGGAAATCAAAGAAGGCGAACCTGACCTGGGTCCAGGTCAAGGATGAAGTCAGCAGCAGCCCAGGATGGAGATCTTTTACGTTGGCCCGAAGTACCCCCAGAGGATACATGAGTGAGTGAGTGATTCCTGCAGAAGTTCCTTCTGTGATTGCTACAGGGATGTTTAAAAAGTACCTCCAAAATTCACCATGGAGATTACTCAAGAATGCGTGCTGAGTTTCCGCCAAGATTACTTCATATGATTCCTACAGGAATTTCTTTCAAAATTATTCAATAATTTCTTCACAAATTCACCCAGGGCTTTTTTTGCCGAATTCCTTTAGTGATTTTTCTCTGAATTTCTCTTCGTATTCTGGAAATTCTCTTCAAATTTCTTTTGATATTGATGGTTCAATCGCCGCGAATTGATGTGTTGGTGGTTCATCGATTGTTTTCGGCGAAAATTTCTTTGAGAATTCCTGTTGAAAGTGGTCCTGAAATGGTACTGTGCTATCGTGGTGGGAATCCTACAAGAAGTGTTGCTAGAATTCTTCAAGCAATTCCTGCTAGAAATACTTCAGGAGGATTCCCAAGAGCAAAAACTGCAGAAATGCCATCTAGGAGTGCTTAAGAATTCTCAGCAAGAATACTTGGAGAAATCCTGGTAGAAGTTCATGAATGAATCCGTGCAGGAATTCTAAGGTTATTCCGAGATAAATTATTGGAGAAATCCTTGGGAAAATCCCTAAAAGTATGACCGGAGCAAATTGCGGAGGAATCCTAGGAAAATCCATGGAGAAATTCCAGAAATTTCCAGAGGAACCCATCAGACATTTCTAGAGGAATTCCAAGAGGATTTCTCAAAAGATTTGGGAAGTCTGCTAGGGTGTCTCTGAAAACTCTTCCTGGGATTCCTCAAGGGAATCTCTTGTAATTCTTTCAGAAATTTCTGCTATGAATTCTTCAGAGAATTTGTGAAAAATAACTCTAGGAATTTCTTATTGTATTCCAGTCTTTACTGATGAAATTCCTTCAGGAACTCTGAATTTTTTTCGAATTCTTGAAAAATTTCATGCATTTTCAGCATCTCCAATTATTACTGTTGAGAATCTTCCAGAAATTCCTGGATGATTTCCTGCAGGTGGGAAACTTAGAAAAAATCCTGGAGGATTCCAGCCTGAAATTTATAGAAGAATCCCAGCAGCAGTCCAGTAGCAATCACAGTAGTAGTTCCCAAAATAATCTGAAAAGGATTCCTAGTAGGAGTACTTAGTTTCTGAAGAAATCCATAACAGGTATCGCTGGAGGAATTCCAGCAAGAATTTTTAGCGAAATCGACAGAAGAGTTTTTGGAAGTATCCTTGCATAAATTGCAGGAGCAATCTGAAGAATAAATTATAAAGGAATCATTGGAGCTACAGGCGGAATTTATGAAGGAATTTCGAGAGTAATTTCTGAAAGTGTCTATAGAGAAACCACTGGAAGAACTATTGCAGGATGTTTTAGAAAAATCCGTGGAGGAATTCATGAAAAAATACTTGGAGAAATCACTTGACAAATCACAGGAAGAATTCCTGGAGGAACTTCAAGTGGACTCCCTGGAAGAATCCTGGAGGGTATCAGCAATCCCAGTAGCAATTCCTAGAGGAACCCAACAAGCATTCTGGAGACAATCCAAGAGAAATTTATGAAAACATTATCTTGGAATCCTTCAACAAATGCCTGATGGGATTATTTTAAATATACTTGCTGGGATTGCTTCAAAGGTGTCTGCAATAGTTCCTTTACATAGGATTCCTCCAGAGATTTATCTAAGGGGTCCTATAGAAAATCCTCTAGTTATGTCTCCAGAGATTTCTTCAAGAATTTCTTCAGGACTATGTCTTAGAATAGCAACAGATATTACTACTTTGACTTCTCTAGAAATTACTGCTGGGGTATCTTAAACATTTTCAGCTGAAAGAACTCCAGGATGATCTGCAGCGAGAGATACCTGCGTAATCCCAGCAAAAGTTCCTGTAGGTTTCTACCAGAAATTTATAAATACATCCCAGCAATATTCCTGAAGTAATACCAGTAAGAATTTCTTAAAGAATGTAAAGTTGATTTCCAATAGGAATTACTGGGAACATTTTAAGATCATTTTTGTAATAATCCTCGTAGAAATCCTTGAAGAAATCACAGCAGTTAATTTCGAAGAAATCTCACCTGAAAATACTAGCGTTGGCATACTTGTCACTCTCCTAAATAAGCACAAGACAGAGACAGATGAAAGAGGAGGATTAGTCCTCTCCGTCATCCCGCTTTTCTTAGAAAAGGCTGCCTACGCTAGTGGCTGTTATTGCAAGAGGAATTCTTTCAATAAATTCTGGAGGAGACCTATTATCATTCCAGGTATTTCTATAATATTCCGAATATTATATTCGTTCCATGATTCCACCAGGGATTCCTCCAAGGGCTCATTAAGAAAATCTTACCTTACCTTACCGGTCAGGCTAAGGCCGGGGTGGCCTCTGCTGTACATAGTAGCCGCCTCCATTCCACTCGGTCCATGGTTGCTTGTCTCCAGTTTCGCACTCTGCGTAGGGTCCGCAGATCGTCCTCCACTTGGTCGATCCACCTAGCTCGCTGCGCTCCACGTCTTCTTGTACCGGTCGGATGACTCTCGAGAACCATTTTAGTCGGGTTGCTATCCGACATCCTGATGACGTGACCCGCCCACCGTAGCCTCCCGATTTTCGCGGTATGGACGATGGTTGGTTCTCTCAGCAGCTGATGCAGCTCGTGGTTCATTCGCCTTCTCCAAGTCCCGTCTTCCATCTGCACTCCGCCGTAGATGGTACGCAACACCTTTCGTTCGAAAACTCCAAGGGCGCGTTGGTCCTCTGCACGTAGGGTCCATGTTTCGTGCCCATAGAGGACGACCGGTCTAATCAGCGTTTTGTAGATGGTTAACTGCGTGTTACGGCGAACTTTATTCGATCGTAGAGTTCTGCGGAGTCCAAAGTAAGAACGATTTCCTGCCACAATGCGCCTCTGAATTTCTCTGCTGGTGTCGTTGTCGGCGGTCACCAGTGAGCCCAAGTACACGAATTCTTCAACCGCCTCGATTTCATCACCGTCGATATGAATTCGGGGTGGCGGGCGCGGTGATTCCTCCCTGGAGCCCTTTGCCAGCATGTACTTTGTCTTCGACACATTAATGACTAGTCCGATTCGCCTGGCTTCACTCTTTAGTCGGATGTACGTTTCCGCCATCGTCTCAAATTTACGAGCAATAATATCAATATCATCGGCGAAACCAAGCAGCTGAACGGATTTCGTGAAAATCGTCCCACTCGTGTTTATCCCCGCTCTTCTTATTACACCCTTCAAAGCAATGTTGAACAACAAGCACGAAAGACCATCACCTTGCCGTAGCCCTCTGCGAGATTCGAAGGGACTCGAGAGTGTCCCTGATACTCGAACTACGCACATCACTCGATCCATCGTCGCCTTGATCAACCGTATCAGTTTATCCGGGAATCCGTATTCGTGCATAATCTGCCATAGCTGTTCTCGATCGATTGTATCATACGCCGATTTGAAATCGATGAACAAGTGATGTGTGGGCACGTTGTATTCGCGGCATTTCTGCAACACCTGGCGGATGGCGAACATCTGGTCCGTTGTAGCGCGTTCACCCATAAATCCAGCCTGATATTGCCCCACGAACTCTCTTGCAATCGGCGATAGACGGCGGCATAAGATTTGAGAGAGTATCTTGTAGGCAGCGCTCAGTAGTGTGATCGCGCGGTAATTCCCGCAATCCAACTTGTCGCCCTTTTTGTAGATGGGACACACGATACCTTCCATCCATTCCTCCGGTAATACTTCCTCCTCCCAAATCTTGGTAATGACCCAGTGTAGTGCTCTCACCAGTGCTTCTCCACCGTATTTTAGAAGCTCGCTTGGTAGTTGATCTGCTCCAGCGGCTTTGTTGTTTTTCAACCGGCCAACCTCCTCCTCAATCTCTTGAAGGTCAGGGGCCGGAAGTCTTTCGTCCTGTGCACATACTCCTAGATCTGTTACCACGCCACCTTCGGTACTTGCAACGTCGCCATTGAGGTGCTCATCGTAATGCTGCCGCCACCTCTCGACCACCTCACGCTCGCTCGTGAGAATATTCCCGTAATTATCTCGGCACATGTCGGCTTGTGGCACAAAGCCTCTGCGCGAGCGGTTCAGCTTCTCGTAGAACTTTCGTGTGTCCTTAGCGCGATACAGCTCTTCCATCGCTTCGCGATCTCGTTCTTCCTGCTGGCGCTTCTTCATCCGGAAGACTGAGTTCTGCCTGTTCCGCGCCTGTTTGTAACGTGCCTCATTCGCTCTCGTACGGTGTTGCAGCATTCTCGCCCATGCTGCATTCTTCTCGTTTTTCAACTGTTCACATTCGCCGTCGTACCAGTCGTTTCTGTGATTCGGAGTCGCGAAGCCTAGTGCTGTAGCCGAGGTACTACCTATGGCGGATCGGATGTCCCTCCAGCCATCTTCAAGTGTAGCTGCGCCAAGCTGCTCTTCCGTTGGTAGGGCCGCTGCTAACTGCTGCGCGTAGTCTTGAGCCACTTCTACGTTACGAAGTTGCTCGATGTTGAGCCGCGGCGTTCGACTTCGACGCGTGGTGATAACTGTCGAAAGTTTTGAGCGCATGCATACAGCGACTAAGTAGTGATCCGAATCTATATTCGCACTGCGGTATGTGCGGACGTTGGTTATATCAGAGAAGAATTTACCATCGATTAGAACGTGGTCGATTTGGTTTTCTGTTTGATGGTCGGGGGATCTCCAGGTGGCTTTGTGGATATCTTTGCGGGGGAAGAAGGTGCTTCGGACTACCATACCACGGGAGGCTGCAAAGTTTACGCATCGCTGGCCGTTATCATTCGATACGGCGTGCAGGCTATTTCGCCCGATTACCGGTCTGTACATTTCCTCCCTTCCTACCTGCGCGTTCATGTCGCCGACAACGATTTTCACGTCACGCGGCGAGCACCCATCGTATGTTTGCTCTAACTGCGCGTAGAACGCTTCTTTCTCGTCATCGGGTCTCCCTTCGTGTGGGCAGTGGACGTTGATGATGCTGTAGTTGAAGAAACGGCCCTTAACTCTCAACATGCACATCCTTGCGTTGATCGGCTGCCACCCGATCACACGTTGTCGCATCTTGCCCAACACTATAAATCCTGTTCCCAGTTCATTGGTGGTGCCACAGCTTTGGTAGAAAGTAGAAAAGAAAATCTATTTACGTTTTCTCAAGTTGAGATGCAGGCTCTGTTCCACCTTTAACGTTATTCCAATGATAAAAAAGCAGAAGAAGGTGTATTTCATAACAAAGAACAACTTTGTTGAACACACGAAAATTACCAAAAATCCGCAGAAAAAGATATAACGAAAAAAACTATTTTTAGGGGTCGTTCACAAAAAACGACACATATCTTTTATAATTAAGCAAATAAGGTAATAGTTTGTTCGGCAAACTTTCCAACAATACCTTTTTCTACAACTTTGCAGAAGACTCCAACACTCTATCTTCATTTTTGAAAAAAAGTGAATTTCTTTCGCACTTTTAGGTGGATTAATCACAAAAGTGAAAATCCCAAAATAAAGAGTTCAGTATATAGAACAAATTCTTCTAAGACACTATTCCGCTAAAGTCAATATATAGAGCTGCAAAAAAATGTGTTATGGTTGTGTACCCCAGTATACAGTATGTGGCAGGTTCCTCCGGAGATTATGTCCGGTGGCCACATCTGGTAGTTCCTAAACGGTCAAAAACTGTGTGGAAACAATGTTTGGTTGCAGAGGTATAAGTTTTAGTTAAAATAGAGTGAGTTTAATAGCGAATCATAATGGAAAACACTCTGTGTACCGAAAAACAGCCCTTTTTATACGAGTCTGACCCAGTGACCCACCGGAATAACTCCGGCCATAGGGACCATTCCGACGTTCTCTGTCCACGTTTACAAACTAGACATATGTACGAGTGTACTGTCAAAAAAATATTTAATCCGTTGTGTATTCGCTGAACGGCGACATTTTTAGTTCATATGCGCTGACTCAGGCCGATACGGGTTAAAGAGAGGATAATTGCAGCCACATTCAGAACACGGGTTCGAAACCTCACCATGATCCAATGTTACGCACCAACCAATGCTGCCGAATTTCAAGACTTCCACAGTCAACTGAATGTTGTCGTGGACAAGATACCGAAAGGAGATATCAAGATCCTCATAGGCGACTTCAACGCGAAGGTTGGTTCCGACAACTCGGACTATGAGCACGTCATGCGACGCCATGGTCTCGAAGAAATGAGCGAAAACGGAGAGCTGTTTGCAGAGTTTTGTGGCAACAATGACATGATGATTGGGGGATCGGTCTTTTCTCATCGACCAGTGCACAAAGTGACATGGGTGTCCCGTGATGGCGTCACGGAAAATAAAATCGACCACATCTGCATCAGCCGAAAATGGAGACGGAGCTTTCTTGATGTGCGGAACAAACGTAGCGCCGACATTGCGTCCGACCATCATCTCCTAATCGGCGAGATCCGACTGCGCATTCCTAGAATCCATCGACAGGAGGAGAAAATCGGGCGCCGTCTCAACACACGCCGACTAGAAGACGCTGCCGTGAAAAGGTCATTCGTAGTAGAGACGAACCAACCAAGGGCTGAAAGTCTCTATAGTATATCTGAATCAATCAATCAGGTCCTTCGTCGAGGAGCTAGAGAACCGTGCTGCGGATATTCCAGGTGGATGCGTAGAAGATCAATGGAGCGCCATCAAGAACGCCTTCATCGCCACCGGCGAGAATAATTTGGGTGAGCTACGCACCCGGAGAAAGCAGTGGATCACAGATGGTACCTGGGAGAAGATAGAGGAGCGAAGGAACGCCAAAGCTGCGATAGAGCGAGCGAAAACACGAGGAGCCAAAGCCGTAGCCCGTCAGCGCTATTCGGTTCTCGAGAAGGAAGTAAAACGTTCGTGTAGATGGGACCAAAAAACGTGAGCGGACTCCTTAGTCGACGAAGGCGAGAAAACCACAAACACCGCAAATCCGTCTCCTCTACGATGTTTCACGTCGCCTTAGTGGGAGTAAGATGAATGCTGCGATGCCCGTGAAAGACACGTCTGGACAGTTAAAACGCTGGTTCGAGCACTTTGGAAACTTTTTCAAGTGTTGGTCACGCCTTCAACACCTCAAGATGATCCACCAAGGGTTCGACGTATTACGTGTGTTAACACCGAAGCTCCATCAGTGCAGGAGATAGAAACAGCCATCACATATCAGCTGAGATGCTCAAAGCTGACCCCGCACAACTACTGCATTAATTATTCTGCAACATTTTGGAAACCGCGACATTTCCGGTCGACTGGATGCAAGGTGTCTTAGTAAAGGTACCCAAAAAGGGTGACCTGACTGTATGCAATAATTGACGGGTCATCATCATGTTACTGTGTGTCGTTCTCAAAGTCCTCTGCAAAGTGACCCCTAACCGGATACAGGAGGAGATTGACGCAACTCTCCGACGGCAGCAAGCCTGGCCACAGGTCAAGGCGATGGCTGGCAATCGCCCAGGGTGGAAATCTTTCAATTCGGCCCTCTGCACCCCCGTGGGTGCCTAGGACTGAAAGTAAGTAAGTAGTGCTTTCTAGGATTTCTCACTAAGTTACTTTTGAAATCTTAGAATGAACTTTATGAAGATCACAAGAAGAATCTTCTGGAAGAATCCCAGACAAAATTCAAGAGGGATCTCAGAAGAATATCTATTAGAAAGCCTAAAACGATCTTGTCTTGTAAATTCATGCAGTTTGACATGTTGCAAGGCAGGTTTTAAAACTGATCAAAAATTTGCCACTTCCCCGGGGAAACCGGGTTCCGGAATGTGGTCAATCAATGTGACCAAAAATGTCCGAAATAGCCAAAAATGAGCAATCCTGATAAATTCATGAAAATTGGTATGTCGGAAGGCATGTAACAGCAGAATTTAGCATACGTACCATTGCCCGGGAAATAAAAACTTAACTCACGATACCCCGGGATAGTTTCGGGACCCTGAGGCCAATGATTTTTTTTTTCTTTTTCACATTCATTGGGGCATCCTCCAATGTGAAGTGCTTGCACTATATATAATTGTATGATCTTGGTTGTATAATTATAATGTTTTGCTTAGTACCGTGCTACAATGAATGGAAACCATCATCATCATCATCATCATCATCTGAGGCCAATGACATTGATCAGTACGCTGATCGTGAGTAAAAATGTGTATACTTCAATTTGTAAATAGTTGAAATTATGTAACTAGTATTTAGAATTAAGTTGACATGAACTAGCACATTAATTAACCCACAATGAATTAGTACCCGTCACCACACTTAAATACAACACTGTACCCAAACAAACCCATTCCATTGGATTGTAACATACCATACCCAGCAATAGAACAGTACGAAATAGACACCCAAAGCGATCGGTAGCGTGTTCTATTCTTTTATCCAGGCCTCGCGCAATAAACCCAAGTTAAGTGCAAACCATATCAGATCGAATATCTATCCCTATCCGAAACCGTCTCTGCGGTAGTGGTCGACGGTGGCAACAAAACAATCAATCGATCGTCAGATGTGCGTGCGTGAGTGAAGGCACCGTAAAAGAGTGGGAGCTGGTACCGTGAAGTGCGTCTGAAAGTGTGAATCGTGCCTACAACTTGTGATACAAGGATCATTGAAGTGATCCTAGTGACAATCCCAACATTCCCGTGATTTGGTGCGCCGCTGTTGCTACAGCGGGCAAGAAAAACCTCCGGTGGCCGGCAATTAGAGCTCCACGCTCGAACAGACATTTTTGTTATTATAGATATAAATTCTAGAGCTGCTACTGTTCATTTTGATTAAAAAAATGAAAACCGGTCCAGAAACGTCACAGATATATGTTTTGAGTCATTTGACGTCAGTCAAAATGTATCAAGGAAGGACAAGGATTTGAATTTTGCATGTTTATATTGTGGACAGGCACGAAGATACGCTATACTGAAGGAAATTAAGAAACCCTAACGAAGAATTCTTGAACTGACCGGGAATCAAACTTGTAACCCTCAACATGGTTTTGCTGAATACCCGTTCCTGTACCGCTCCAGAAATATGAGTCCTGCTTTGTTCTACCTCTTTCGTCTTTTATATTGCTATTTTCACCCTCTCTATTGCTTCTTTTTTATCTTTCTGTTATGCTTCTTTTGTCTGTCTTATTTGTTCTGTCCGCCCTTTTTGTTCAGATGATCTCTATGCTCTGCCTGTTCTGTCCATTCTCTCCTTAATATTTGTTCGATTTGATCTGTTAGTTTAATTTGTTTTTGTTGTGTGACTTTGTCAGTCCTCTCTGTTCTGTCATTTTGGACTTTTCCTTTCCTGTCAGACTTTTTTCTGTTCTTCTTGTTTCTATTGTTTTGCCTGTGTTCTCTGTTTTATCTGTTCTCTCTGCTTCCCAAGTAACCAGTCAGCATTTAAAATAGTACCCCTGTCCTTATAGTTGCCTCTACGACAAGGCTACGTACGACGATGTAGGCTACGGATCTGGATCGACCAAGAACCGAGCCCAGAAAACCTCAGCATGGTCTAGCTGAACATCCGCACGTTTATCGCTTCGGCTTCATTATCTAAGTCTCATAGTTTCAGAGATTCCGTCCACCTGTTCTCGTTTTTCAGTGAACAATTTTAAAGTACCTTGCTTCACCCACTTTTTCTAACTGAAAAAAAAACACTGACCTACAGAACACATGTTTAAAACGGTTGCAACAACGATCCGATCCTAACAAAACCCGTATTCTTAATTTTGAATGAAACGGACATACGGTGCCTGAATACGACCGTCCCACTGATGATGATGACCTATTGATGCGTAAGCGTAAATTTTCTAACACGTACAGATGCGAGGGCAGTTCCTCATTTTTCCTGTTCCTGCTACGGATCCTTACCTTCCATTTCCTTGACAAAGGTGTGTACTGCACATCTCGACCGATCGTCGTCCTCTTCGCCGTTGAATCAACAGGAAAGGCAAGACCACTGACTGATTGCTTCTTTTGCTTCGCCCCGGGATAAGGCCGTAGAATGCATACGGTGTGGCGGCAGCTAACCAGGACGGACGGACAGCCCGAAAGGATCTCCGAAACGAATGGCCCGAAGAAGCAGAGCGAAAATTGAGAGAACGCAGGAAAAAAACGTGGGAAAATATCGTGTCGAGGGAAAAATCACTAATGCAGGTATAAATTTTACTACACACGAGAGGGATACATATCATCATCACCGACCGGTGCCATTGGCATTGGCTTTGGATGCAAACCGGACTATGGTCGGAACGTCATCAATCAGAGAGCTATCCATGTGACTCATGTGGCTGGTAGCAGCAAATTAGAATTTTGTTAACCTTCTTTGCTTTGATGTGATGCTCTCGAGGTATTTAATAAATATGTAGATATAGTGGGACATTGGATGAGTACAACAAAACTATTGGAAAAGCATTTTAAAATTTAGAAATGATAGTGAATATGTATAAATATAAATTGAGCTTGAGCCTGATTAGATGTTACTTCAAGTACCAACACAGGTCTAAGTGAAGAAGGGGACGGTAGTGATGTTTGCAATCGTTTATCAACGCCAGACCGTCTTTGCCTTTAATACAAAATACATAGATGTTCACAGTTTTAATAAAACCCAAGCAGAGTCAAAAATATACAAACTAGAATTTTGAAATCTAACGTTCGAAACGTCACTCATCCGTATGCTCCGTGATTCGTTCCAGCAGACGTTGAACCCGACTCGACCTGGACTGCAGCTGGTAGCTCCTGGTTCTGCGCGCCTGCCTTCTAGCGGCGATCATCAGCCGGCGAGGACCGATTTTGGTAACGTGCCGGCATGTCGGACAGGTTCCCTTCTTCTCGAGCCACATATCGATGCACCGTTCGTGGTAACTGTGGGAACACTCCAGCGCTTTTACGTTGCTGTCCAGCTCTTCCAGGCATATGGCGCATTCCTTTCTGTAAGTAGAGAGATAAGAACATTTTTGACTAAACATTTCGTCAAAGGTAAGGGTTTACTTACTTGGCTTCGGATGTTGATGACGGTTCCGCATCCTCAGTGCTATCCACGTTATCCACCTTATCCATAATTCATCAAAAATAGCTGGCAACAACAACACGATTTGACTGACGTTTCCAAATTATCCAAAGCTTACTTTTCTTATTTCCGTAACCGCGCTCATATACTTTTGGGACATTCACTGCCGTGAATCGCAAGTCAGTCCCATCTGAATTTTGGACAAAAATGAGTTAATGTCCGTTTTCGATCTTTCTTGCGATGATCTTTCAGCTGCGTGAATAAAAATATATAGTTTGTTCAGTAAAATTAAAAAACAACATCAAGTCAGATTGTCCCAAAATGAAATGTAATCGCAAGTCAGTCCCATTACGAACTTGTGTACCCTCCAGTACAAAACTGAACACTATTAAAGTCAGTTTTATATTATTCACTGTTACGTTTTCACGTTTGAAATAATGTGTGAAAGTTTCATGATGATTGCTGAAGTTTTCAATTCATGGCGATTTTTTAAAGTTTCACATAGAAATCGAATTTGCAAACTTCAGAGTCCATTTTCTCAATGCCTACTTTTTCCAGATGGGACTGACTTGCGATTCACGGCAGTTCAGGTTTGTCCAAACAGGTCACAACATTAGGGGTACTCACTAAACAGATTAAATTGCTGCGTAAGCCATGATTTTCTGCTTAAGCACAGTTTCGAGTTCTAAAGGAATCGCACAAGAAACTTCTTGAGTGATTCCTGGCAGAAACTTTCTTCGGTGACTGCCATTTGAACTATCATTTCTTCGCTACTGCGTACTGCGATCGAAGAAAACCCGGTTTTATTTGAAACTAGCTGTCCCGGCAAACTTTGTCTTGCCAACGTTTGACAACTGTTGGGGTCATTGCTGCACCGCACTCTAGATTGGTTTCTTTTGTATCGTATTGATTTTCTTCCCAGCTCATAAAAAATCAATACTTTATCAATTTTCTAGCTTTGTTTTGTTAATTTTAATCACTTTTTGTGCATATAAACACAGCCACCACGAATACGAACCGAACCGTGCAAGAGTCATGCTGATCGGTTCACCCGTTCGTGAGTTTTGTTGCCTCAAAGGAACTTCAAACTCATTTATATATATATATATATATATATATATATATATTAGCGTGGTTCAAAAAACCGTTTTTGCTCCACACCGCTTATTCGATTCCTATCCAGATTATATGCCTTCTCCCAAAATTTGAGCTCATTTGGTTGAAAATTGAGACTGCACAAGCCCTTCAAAGTTTGTATGGGAATTACTATGGGAAAACGATGTTTTCCATTCGATCCACTGTAGCATTTCCCCAAGTGCCCTAGTGGGTTAGTCGACCCTTGGTAATCCTAGGCTACTCTATCAGCTACAACTTTGTCGAAGACCGCATTCAAATCGAACAACTCATTAATTAGTTATCGATTTTTATCTAGAATCGAAATCTTTACTCATGATGGTTGAACTATTTGGTGGGCATCACTGCATTTTGCAGTGAAACATAGTAGCCATGATTTCAGTGTGCTATCTTTGGCGCCATGTGCAGCAATGTTGCCTGCTGGGAAGCTGGAGGATCACTGTTAAAGTTTGCCCAGTTGGATACAAATCGATAACTAATTAATGAGGCGTCCGATTTGAATGCGGTCTTCGGCAAAGTTGTAGCTGATAGAGTGGCCTAGGATAACCAAGGGTCGACTAACCCACTAGGGCACTTGGGGAAATGCTACAGTGGATCGAATGAAAAACAGCGTTTTCCTATAGTAATTCCCATACAAACTTTGAAGGGCTTGTGCAGTCTCAATTTTCAACCAAATGAGCTCAAATTTTGGGAGAAGGCATATAATCTGGCTCGGAATCGAATAAGCGGTGTGGAGCAAAAACGATTTTTTGAACCACGCTAATATATATATATATATATATATATATATATATATATATATATATATATATATATATATATATATATATATAGATGTTTCATGATTTTGCAAATGAAATAATCAAAGATTGCCTTGGTGATCGCGACGTTTAATTAGCTTAATCGATTTACGCTGTTTAGTGAATCCCCAATCCAGACCAACCAAATCACTTTGGAGAGGAACACTTCAAATCGATACTCGTAACAATAGTATCCGCCATACATAGCAATGATGCATAATCAACTTTGATTACTGAAACTACATGAAGTGTTAAAGAAATTATAATATGATATTTGGTCATTCAGGATCGTCCAAACTATGCTGAAGCTTAATCCTTGACCGCTGTCACAAGGGTTATTTTCGCTTTGAATTGTTATCCAAGTATAAATTCATGGCAACAGGTCCATACCATTAATCTTTTTAACTAACAAAATGCGGTGTTATGTATTTTGGGATATCTTTTGCCATCCAAACTATAATAGATCTTAGTTCAGCAAATTCATCCAAAGTTTCCGGAGTACTTCAAAATTTATTGCTATCACAATAGCTTTTACGCTAAAAATAGTAGTTCAGTAGAACAGTACAAAGCCGGGGTTCATGCTTCGGTTTATGCATTCATTTATTTATCAAGACTGAATTGACAATAATACGACTTTCACTTCGATTTGCTATGGGTTCTATCCAACCTCAGGAACGTCCTATACTCTTTAAATTCCTTTCGACCTGGTTAGCCCACCTTGGCCGCTGTGTTCACCCTCGTATTATACCATCTGGATATCTCGCAAATACAATCTTTGCAGGGTTGCTATCCAGCATTCTTGCAACATGCTTTGCCCACCGTTTGCTTCTGGATTTGGCAACCTTCTGAATGCAGGGTTCACCGTAGAGTTCAGCAAGCTCGTCCTCCTGCATGCTCAGCGTGCTTGTGTATCCTCTTCGAGCATGGTTCATGTCTCATGCCCATTAACCTGGGAGCGGTCGAGACGTGTACTCCAGAGTAGAGGAAAAGATCTGAATAACATCAGTTTCAGATATTGAAAAATGAACAACTGATGATCATAATGAGCTATTGGTATGTTTGACATAAAATAGTATCGAGAAATACTGGATAATATCTTTTAGATATCATAAGATCAAAACAAAATCTGGCCTCATTCTTGATGACAAACATCAAATGAATATCATAATAAGATCTGAAAGAACATAAAAAAATAATAGAAATACTACCAACCAGTGCCGAACCTCGGACCTTCAGATCCATGAGCCGAGATCTCAACTACTCAACTAGAACTTATTGCTGAAGACGGGAGGAAATAAGATCATTAAGTTCTATAGTCTCTTGTATATCATAGAAGCTGCTCTTTCTCCCAACTTCTTCGACGGCCATTCTGGATTTCACTCAGAAGAACTTATCCTGATCTAATAGAGATATTTTCATATATTCCAATGTCAACAAAACGTCCACAGGTGAAGTTTCCGAATTGAATAGTGGCAGTGAATAAAACTGAGATGCAGTGAGTTTTTTTCTTCAGTTTGGATGGTATACTGCGGTGTTCCTGTTTCCCGGTTTGTGGGCTTATCGATGTGGCAGATTGCCATCGAAAAACTGCTCCCGCTGTCCGTGATCCATGCGCAAACTTGCAGCTGGATCGCTCCGAAATAAGTTTTTTGCCGTGCTTGATTTGGAACCCTCTTATACCCTGTAGCTTCCCGAAACCTCCCTGCAATCTCCTGAGATTGCCGATACTACTTCAAAACTTCAACTCGCTTTAAAACTCACATGAAGGTCTTCAAAAATCTGCTGAAGTACTATGAAATTTCCACGGACATCTCAAACCCCGATGAATCTGCATGGAGCTCCAGCAAACCTGTTTGGAACCCCACTAGTACCCTTTGAAGACTTTCAGAAGCACTTCCGAAATCCCTTACACCAACTCCCCTGAATACATTCTAGGCGTTCTATCGAACTTCCCTGGAACATGGTCTTACTTACAAGTCATTAAACCTCCATATTTCCCTAAAGAATATCTGTCAATTTAGGTCATGAATTGACTCCATTTTTGCACCACTTCTATAATAAAGCACATCTTTCTGACGTGATTGGTCGGTGATCAATTCATCCAGCAGTGTAACCAAATCTTATTTTTTTTTTCTTCAAAAAGGCAGATAGATATCGCTCAAAATAACAAGGAAAAATTATGTAAGCGTAAAACCAATTAAGTTGTGGGTACGAGTTGCATTTTCAAAGAGAGTTCAATATGTGATCTGTGTCCCAGATTGAGGACAACGTGCCTCTGGAGCCGACCTACTGACCGTTCTACGCCCATTTGTCCCATGTTACATGGGAATCCCATATAACATAGGACAAATGCCGGCTTTTCGGGCCCGTATCACCAATATCAACTTCTTTTCCCGATCGGCCCAGATAGCTGTATAAGTGTCGGTAGCGGTTGGTTCAACTGGCTAAGAATAGCACTACGGACCGCCTGTTCCAGTGGTAGGAGCCCACTAATCAGGTGACCCCTAATTCAAGGTGTGATGCGGCTTTTCGCTTACCGTGCCCAGGAATGAATGGTTAGGGGGGGTCTTATAAAATCCTAATCGCAAACGGAGCTTGTGGAGTACCAGGGCACCCTCCACAGTATTTGCCCTTACTGCACTAACCGGAGCAATAGTGCGGTGGACCTTGTGTTTCTCCGAGACAATCAGCTGCCCTTCTTCAGTCTCATATTTGAGGCTGAATAAGGGCGGAATTATGAAGATGTTATTAATTAGCTTAAATTTTCACCTATATGGTTTCGCATAATGCGTTTTACACAGTGTATTCTGTGTATCCTCGCCTTGGCGCACTCAAATCGATACCGATCTGGCTTTATTGTTGCTGTTCTTTTTTGTGCTGTGATTGTTAAGAGTTCAATCTTGCTTAGTTTGGGTAGTAGCTACGGTTAGGATAGCTATACGGTTAGGATAGCTCAGATTAATCTTCAGCACAAAAGAACAGCAACGATCAATCTTTGCAGACTTATGCAAAATGGTACAGCCCAAGTGGCGTTAGTCCAAGAACCTTGCTTTTGTAAGGGGAATTTCTATCTAGGAAACCTTGTGAATCCGGTGTTTGCTACTGTCAGTAAATGAAATGGCAAACTCACGTATCATGCCTCGAGCTTGTGTGCTTGTCAACAACGCAATCGTTGCTACACTCATCTCTGAACCAACTACTAGAGATGTATGTGCTATCACAATCGATGTATCTGTTGGAAACCTCAACAGGAAATACGTTTATTGTTCGGTTTATTTCCCGCATGATGAACCATCCCCTACGGATGCTTTCAACCAAGTCATCGCATACTGCACTTCAAAAGGCCTTGCGCTAATTGTTGGTAGTGATGCTAATACTCACCATATAATCTGGGGCAGCTCAGACATCAATTTGAGAGGCTCCAGTTTGATGGAATACTTAAGTAGTACAGATTTTGGATTACTTAACATAGGCAACCGTCCAACCTTCATAATATCTGCTAGAGAGGAAGTGTTAGATATAACGCTTTGCTCTAGCTGAATTAGTCACGAGCTGACCCAGACAATCAATTTGCACATATAATGAAGTTTATGTTCATGTTATACGTACTTTTATGCAGTAAAGTTACATCGCATAAGATGCAGTAAAAGTGCCTAATGCATACAAAAGTCGAGGCACTATACGTGCATTGACGGGAATATAATAACGCTATATGACTTGAAGCGATATCTTATGCGATGCACGGTGAGCACTATTGCGACGTAATATAGCATCTTATGCGACTTTATAATATTCGACAAAAAAGCAATTCTTGTCACCTCAGTATCGAACTAATAATAACCTTTGGATTATCGAGCCACACTTCACACTTAACACCAAACACCACTTATAAAACACACTGGCTAATTGTCATGACTAGCGGTGTGGGCTAGGGGTCGCAGTACCGACCACTTTTGGTGAGTACCGGTATTTCGGTACTGGGACTTACAGTACCGGTAGTACCGGTAAAATACCGGTACTGGACATTTTACACTAGAATGAAGAGTAATTTATTTTGCTCAGAAAATCTACAAATGTCTGGTAACATTTGTCACGCAGAAAAAAATATGGTAAAATTAAAAATATTTGAGGTAAATTCAAATAAATTGTCAATTTGCTCAGGCAACAAAAATAAAACTGTTTGAAGCAAATCGAACGTCTCATTTGTAGCGAATGCAATCCATGTTTGAAACAAACATGCATCTTCTGACAGGTTATGTGAGAAACAAATAAATTTTGGCGGAAATATTTGTTTTTCCATTAAATTTCACTTTCTTCGCTGAAAAAAAAACACCTCTCGCGTGGCATTTCCAATGCCAACACCATGTAGATAACATACACTCCAGAAAACAACGGGATTTCTTGGTAACTTCTGGTGAAACGTGATTTTTTTGCAGGAGGAAATCTTGTTTGGAGTGGCAGCTGGAACTTGTGAGTTTTTGTTTATAATCTCGACGGTGGAACGGGGAAACGGGCTTGGTGGTCTAGTGGCTACCGCTTCTGATTTATATGCAGAAGGTCCTGGGTTCAATCCCTGGCCCGTCCCTTTCCTCCTACTTTGTATCTTTCTATATACTTTCTCTCTGCTCTCTACATATACAACTCATGTATATAAACATGTTCATAGCCGTCGCTAGAACAGAAACGGGTTGAAAAAGCCGTTTCCCTTCCTTCCAAACTTTCACAGCACAGTGTCACAATCCTATTAGAAAACGCCTACAAGTTATGCAATCAAGGGAACTGTGCCGCACATCTTCAAAATAATAAAAACACACAATTCTATCACCTTCCCCTGGTATCCACACACCAATTTGTAAACCTTCTGCCAACCAATTCCCACCAACACTCCAACAGCCGCATGAATTTGTGCTGGCGCAGAGGTATATTCGGCCAGATGTGGATACAAACGATTGCAATCATCACTTCCTTACCCCTTCCCCACATTGACCTGCAACCTGACGTGGCAGGCGCCATTGTCGCCTAAAAATAGAAGATCATCAACGCTCACACACTGAAGATGCCTGTTAGTCCCCGGCAGTTATCTCATTGGTCCTTGTGTGAGTGCAGCTGGTCTGGCGATACTGGAGTAGCATCCACGGGCGGTCAATCAAGCTCAAGCTCATAATCTCGACGGTGGAACGGGGAGCTCCTCAATTGGTATTGTAGAAATCAATATGTAATAGAGATAGTTTTAAAAATTAAAATTTTAGTTTTAATATTTTTTTCAGTTTACCGAATAAACTTGAATATTTTTGTTTCAAACGAACGAAATTTGTCTCCGTGGTGAATTCCGGTTTTTGAAGATATCATAAAAACTTATCAGAAAATACTAAATTAGCAGTATCTTTGTCAGTCTAAAATAAAACATGTACCCAAACTATATAGATAGGCTAGGTGAATATAGAAAAAGATTTTACTGACTTGATGATGGATTCCAAAAACTGAATAAATAACAAGAAACCCTAATCTAACAAGTTTTATTCCAAGTTAGTTATTGAGTTTCTCAAAATTTATTAGACTTTTGTGCAATAAATTTTTGCACAGTGATTATTTGCACACCTCACTGAACACCTGCGTTTCCTCACGGTTACCCGGACAACAACGTTTTTCCTCATTGTTAGGATTTTTTTCATTCAACGTTTGATGAGTTGAATTGTTTTGATTACCGTCATATCGACATAGTACGTCCAAAAAGGCAGCAGAGCCGATGAAAATAATGCGAAATAGAGGTCATGTATTCAGTAGCATGGGGTTCTCGGAGTGAATAAAAGTGATTCTGGGGCTCTACAAAGTTTTGGTGAACCAGTTCGATGAGTCTGGGGAATTTAGAAACAATTTGGGGGTTCCAAGAGCCGAAATCAGTTGGGGGATAGTTGAGGGAGCGATGGATTACAAATCGAAAGCTAATAAATCCATGATGAAGCTAGGGATTGATTCAGTCCGTTAAAATATGTTGGGTAGAAACTATAATTTTAGTTCTGCAAGGTACATGAATTCAGGAATAAGGTGGTTGGTACAAAAAAATCGGCACCTAGCTGCATCACATAGCCCGGGTTAGAGTAAATTGCCAGTGCATATCACCCGGGAAAAATATTCTTTGACTCTTGTTTCACCCGGATGCAGCCAGAACCATTACACGGAATATTTCCCAAAGGCAAGTTTCGCTGAATGTCGTCGTATGTGAGTTCGTTTTTCTTGTGTTGGTAAAATGTCAAATATTTTGATGCACACGCCTACTAATATTAGTGAGTGTGCAAATTGTATCTCACTAAAACGAAACTGCACTTGAGTCTAAAAATTCATGCAATCGTCAATAAATCATTTACAAAGTCCAACGTTTAATCGAAAACAGCTTAAAACTTGAAAGATTGCATTGAAAATATATTCACTTGTATCCGGAATACAATGAATACATTTTACAGCGGAATTTCCAGATTCGAACGAGAAACTGCTTTCGAATTTTCCAATGTGATGGTTATGTCAATGACAATCCTTCAACTTTCAACTAATCATTGCTATGATATTCTGGATTTGCAGAAAGGTTGCAATAATGAAATGTTTGTTTGTCAAAGTACTTGGTTTTAAATGTTTTCGTTTAAAAGTGTAGAATAAGCATAAGAAATAACAATTTAATAATGTGTTCGTTTATTTCTATTGCATATTGGCTACACTAATGACAGGATTTCAGCACTTCGGGAGAGATTTCACGGTACCGAAAGTACCGGTACCAAAGTTCAGTCAGTACCGGTATTTCGGTACCGAAAATTGGTCGGTAATACCGGTATTCTCGGTACCGGTACTACCGGTACTACATCCCTAGTGTGGGCCGCCGCGCCACGCCGGCGCCGCCGCCGACTTTCGGTTCACGCCGCCGCCGCCGATTATTTTTCGGCGCGCCGCCGCTTACGCCGCCAAACTCCAATTTTCTACGCCGATCTCAAAAACGCATTGATAAATTAAATTATTTCTTGATTTATTTCATTACAATATTTCAAGCAAAAGAGTCATCTGCATACATATCATTTTGAAAGTCGTTTTCAGCGGTGGTCCATTTTTTTTGGTCCAAATTTATAACAGTTCTAAAAAAGTGAAAGAGTTTGTCCTTCGAATTAAAACGAGTTTACAAAGATACCGGGGGTTCTGAAGATAAGTGATGGGTGAAAAAAGAATCAAGGGATTCCGAAGATTCAATAAAATGCTGGTGATTCTAAAAAAAAAATGGTGTCGTGTTCATCTCCAGAAGAGACGCAATTTCTCCAGCAACTCTTTTGAGGATTCTCCCAGCAGTTTCGCCAAGAATTGCGCTAGGAGTTCCCCCTGTAACTCTAGAAAGTTCTTCTGGAATTCCGAGAGTTTCTTCCGAGACATCCCCTAGGAGTTCCTCCGGGCATTGCTATAGAAGTTTCACTGAGACATTTTGGAGTACTTCCTCTAGAAACTCCTCTAAGAGTTACTACGGGTATTCTTTTAGGAGATCCTCCAGGAATTCATCTAGAAGTCTAGAAGTTTTTCCTGGGAATTCATTTAGGACGGATGGACGAATGATCACTAGGTTAAAGTCTCTCTTCAAAACCAAATACACACACAATTCCTCTAGGAGCTCCTTCAGGAATTCCTCCACGAGTTTTTCAACGAGTTCATCCGGGAATTCCTTAACAAATTTTTACAGGAATTCCTTTAAGAGTTCATAGAAATTGCACTGCAAATACCAGAAGTTTCCTCCGATAATTCCTCTAGGAGTTTCTCTTGTAATTCCTCTAGGAGTTCTTCCGGGAATTCTTCTGGGAGTTGTTCCGGCAAGTTCTGTAGCAGATCCTCCTGGAGATCTTCCAGGAGTTTCTTTAAGAGTTCGCCGGGAAATTCTTCCAGAAGTTTCTCCGAACATTCCCCTAGAAGTTCCTGTGGGAATTTCTCTAGGGTTTCCTCTACGAATTCTTTCGGGAATTCCTTTCCTTCCGAGTTTTTTCGGGGATTTCTCACCATTCTGTTCCGAGAATTACACTAAGAGTTTCACCGTGACTTTGTCTAAAAGTTCTTCCGAAAATTCCTCTAGAAGTTCTTCCGGGAATTCATCTAGAAGTGCTTCCAGGAGTTCAAATATCTTCGGAAACACCTTTACGAGTTCCACCGGGAAGAAATTCCCCAGGCAATGTCACTACGAGTTGCTATATAAGTTTTCTCTTGCACTGGGTATGCCGGGAAATTCCTTCGAGAAATCCTTTAAGTATTTCCCCGAACGTTCCTCTGGGAGTTCTCCCAGGAATTTCTCTAGAAGTATCTGAGTTCTTCCTGGAATTTCTTCACGAATTTCTTGTAGGAGTTCCATCGGGAGTTGCTCTATAAATCCGGCTGGGAATTCCTCAAAAAATTCTTCCGGGAAACCCATTAAGAGTTAATCCTTGAACTTATCTATGAATACCTCTGGTAATTCCTCTAAGAGTTACTCCTTGAATTCCTTTTCGAATTTCTTCGGCAATTTCTCTACGAGTTCCTCCGAAAATTCCTCTGGCAATTACTTTACTAGTTGCTCTAAAAATATTTCTGGGAGTTGCACAAGGAATGCCCGGAATTTCCTCCGAGAATTCTTCTATGAGTTCCACCGGTAATTCCCCTAAGAACTCCTCCGGTAATTTCTCTAAGAGTTCTTCTAAGATTTGTTTCCGGAATTCTTTCAGGAGTTTCCCCAAACGATCTTCTAAGAGTTCATCAGGGAATTCTTTTAGATGCTATTTTGGAAATTCGATCAGAAGATCATCCGGAAATTCCTCTAAATGTACCTAGAGGAATGCCTCTACGAGTTCCTCCAGTAATTCCTTAAAGAGTTTATTCGGAAATTCCTTTAGAAATTCCACCAGGAATTCCTCTAGAATTTCTTCCGGGAATTTCTGTAGAAGCTCATTCTGGATATTTTTGTGGCAGCTGATTCGCCATAACAATTATTTCAATAAATTTTCAAAAAAACATGTAAAAAAAAACTAAACCGTAACTATAAACATGTCATTGCATCTTCACCTCTAGTCTAACTCACCTCAGTGTTTGTTAGATTGCAAAGGGTTTCCCTGAGTTGTGCGTATTCGGCAGACTATCTGGAGCTCAAAATGACGAAGCGTGATTTCGCACAGTTATCTCTTGCTAACACAACTCATTGTTAATTTTCACACTCATTGTTAGCTTGTTTTGTCACCATAATGATGACTGCTCACTTTCTTGTAGATTTTTGGCACTCCCAAAGCACCTCTTTCATTGTTATCACGTATTTGAACGAGTTTATTTCCACTTTTATGCGATTTAGTTTGTACACAAATGTGAGATAAACTGACATAATAAGAAAAAAAAACCAAGCGAAGTCGTATAATCATCGCAGTACGCAATTATACGAATTCAATTGACACTTTGCGAGTTCGCTCGAACGCTTTTACGAATAAGCAAAGTTCGTCGCAATAAAATATCAGAATATCGTCGACTACGATGTAGTCATACATGATAAAAGCTAATTTGCACTCTTTTATGATTTTTTTCAGATACATCGCAATAAGTTCAAAAAATAACATCATATGCGATGAAAAGTGTCCCTCAGCCGTACACATATGCGATAGTGACTTAAAATAAGTCTTTTTGCGATGTACAGCGTGCATCCTTATGCGATTCCTGGTTCACTGGGGACCAACTGGCATGTGTCAGATTAAGAATCTTTATCTGACCATTGTTACATCTTGTTTGAACATGTGAATGTTACTTTGCAAACTTTGCGTTTCAGAAACCCCCAGTCAACCAACTGGGATCTCTTTACCGATTTTATTGCAGTCAAATTTCATGGATACTCACTGACCCACTACACATTCAACTCAAACAAGAAGTACTTTCTTGCAATTTTTGCCTATAGGTATTCGGTTTACTACGGTTCTTGTGAACCGTAGATCAACACACACCTCGTTGTTTCCACTTTTGGGGAATTGGGACAAAATTGTCCTTGCTCCAAGTGATCTTACAATTGCTTGTAATTTTCCATATAGGACATTTTCCACGAAATTCCCTTCCCGGGAAGAGTGGACATCTGGTTATCTGGAGAGAAGTATTTCAGACGGCATCGTATGTTACACTGATGGCTCCCTTCTCGAAGGTCGACCAGGTGCTGGTGTTTATTCTCGTGAGCTAAGGCTGTATAAGTCTTACTCACTTGGTAGACACTGCACCGTTTTTCAGGCCGAAATCTTTGCTCTTATGTGTGGAGTGCACTCAGCACTTCAGCAGCACGTAATGGGCAAAGTAATATACTTCTGTTCAGATAGCCAGTGCTATTAAAGCACTTGCGTCGGCCAACTCCAGGTCGAAGATAGTTATCGCTTGTCGAACTCAAATCGAGGAGCTGAATTCAGCAAACGCTGTTTACTTTGTATGGGTATCTGGCCATTCTTCCATCGCTGGAAATTGTAACGGTAGCCCTTTTTCGTTATTTGTTTATTTGTTATATTCTTATTTAATTCATTGTTCAATAATTAGAATTCACGTTAAATGTATAAAATTTGATAAATAAAAGATTTAGCATCAAAATAGCATGGACATTAGCTGAATCAAAATGATACCAACAATTGCATACAATTTCCTGAAGCGTAGATAGGTTATCCGCTACGCAAGCACACGCTGTAATGAGTATCACTGTTCGTGCTCTCGTTACCTTGTTAGAGAACCCCGAAGTAGATAGCTTCTGAATAGTTGATTTTGTAACGGAATGAGATGAAAAGACATTTCAAAGGCAAGGGAGATTTCTTTATCCGAAATCATACAGACCTGATCAACGGAGACCTTCGGGCTACCACTTCGTGGTAGAAGAAGGATCGCGAAGTAGTGTCTTTCCCGTGGTGTGATTTTGTGAGTTAACTTAAACGTGAAGAGTACTTCAACGAGTATTAATTGTCTCTGTGTATCCCCGTTTAGGCCAAAAGTTCAATAGCTAGGTTGTGCGGTGAATTGTGCGTGTTGAACCCGAGTACCAAGTTCAAAGGTAAACGACTTGTGTTGTGTGGTATTTTATGTGCTAATTGTGTCATCTAGCCAAGTGCGAGCGACGGCTATACCTCTACTCCAAAAATAGCACGTACATCGCACAAAGCGAAGAACGAGAGCGTCCACCACCTTACGTCGCGCATCCACCCTGCGTCCTGGGGCCAAAGTTTGCCCGGCGATTCCAGGCCGGAAGGGAGTCGCGAACGTCACCAACGCACACTGGGCCACGAGCGCGATCTAGCAAGTAAAAACCTCTAGCACTTTGGGAGTGCATTTTATTGAGTTGGTGTCTTCGGAGACTTGTGTTTATTTTGCATGTACTTTAATGTGGTGATAAAAGTTAGTTGGTAATTTGGCCGCATAGGTGGCGCTGCGATACTAACTTTTTTGTCTTACGTCCTAGAGGTTTTCCGTCTTCTGCAAAGTTGTAGAGCGTGCAAAAATAAGTAAAGTCGCCGAAGACACCAAAGTTGTGGGACTTCAAATAACAAAGATATATTGAAAATAGTAAAATTTAACTGAAATTAACGTTTTTGTTACTATTTTTAATGTTATTAGCAAATGTATCACTTTTAACGCCTCACACGTGTCAATCAAAGTAGCCTGCATCTGATGATACCAACTTTACAGTTTTTCGGAGCAATTATAATGGTATTTTTAGCAAAATAGTAAAAATTACTATGATTTTGAATAGTATTTTTTTTTGAAAAATTGCGAATTTCGGCAAAATTTGATAAATGCTTCAAAATGTACCACTTAAGATCTACCAGATCTGAAAATTTGACGGAGGTATAATTTGGTGTTTTTGAGATATCTGGATTGAAAGAATCAGTGTATTTCTAAGCTGTTGCAACTATTTATTTATCCATATACTATTTCAAAAGCAGTTGAACTGCTTCTGGAAATTGTAACTTTTCATTAGCTTTGTAATTCTTATGCAGAGTCATCACCGGATCAGAGGTCAACAACAGACGATTGAATACGTCCGTTATATTCGCCAGACGGCTGAACTGGCGAGAATGGTGTTCACGAAACTTTCTGACCGATTTGTTCCGTCTTTCTTGTGCTTCTTCAGATAGAAGGCCAATCGGAGCTTCGCAATGGCTAATAATCGTTGATCCATGAACTAGGATTCTGTGCACCGATGGTGATAGAGGGTAAAAGTCGTAGAGATGAACAAACAGCTGCCTTGTTTCTTCTGCATAAACCTCAAATTTGTTTACGTCGATTTCCAACTTTGACGATAGTGCGCAAAGGATTGAAGCGAATCGATGAATGATTTCCTTGTCAATGCCAGTTATTTTGGCCGTTGTCTCCGGATCTTGGATGAAGCGTCGAGCGGTGTTTCCATCGTTTGTGTTGCCTGTCGAAAAAATATAAAATACATCTCAGAAAAACAACCTACATTAATATTGGGGAAAGTACCTCCAGATGGTAGCGGTTCACTTATTCTGAGGCCTATCTTTTTGAACTCCTCCTTTATCAAACGCTGTCGCTCCGAAAAGATCTCATTGCCCTTGTTTATCCGCCATTTTTTTAGCGGAATCCTATACGCCACGTTGAGAAGTAACTCCATACTTCTTATATACGCATGTAGTACTGGAATAATTTCCAGCTTGTCTGGATCATCAAAACGCGCTGTTCCGACGGGATTGTTAAGTGCTTTGCCTGATGCTCTGCAAATGTTGCACGCTTGCGAGCTCGTTCCTGCGACGCTGTTAATGACTTTCCCATCAACCATACTTAGAATGAACTCCGATGAAGCACGAACAGAAACTCCATTCGTTATGAAGTTAGTTGTTTTCAAATCAGCGATCTGAAATCTTATGTTTTCCACTTCTGCTTTTATAATATCCGTGGTTTCTTTTTGAAATATCATACGAATTGGGCGACACAAATTAATCGATGATGGACAATTGTTGCGCCATACTACATGACGTCTACCAGAGATCGGGTAAAAATAGACCACTATCTGAACCAGGCAAACCAAGAAAATGTGCGAGTCATTGTATGAAATAATGTCATCATCGACTTCTTCAAAAAAGGGCATTTTGTATCGCGAATGGTTGCTTGAACCATCACACCCCCATTTGAACAGAACGGAAAAATTTCCAGGTTGATGGATGTACGCGTTGACGGATTTGTCAACCGCCATAAAAAGCCGCTCCACCGTATGGTCCACAAGTTTTTGAAGCGGAACTTCCGCGTATGAGGATCGAATTGAAATGTCTAGAAAACTCACAATGATTTTTTTTTAATATACTTAAGTTTATTGAACTTACCCTGAGGATAGCATGTGTCTTTGTTCTCACGAATGGCATTATAGGATGGAAAAATGTTGTGTCCTTTATCGACTGTGATGTTCCTTATATTTTGATATTGTTGTTTTGTCAGATCGTTCTCGCACAAAAAGCGTAAACCTTCATCAACTGAAAGAAGGTTTGTTTCACGTTCAGCCCCAGACTGTAAAATACTCTTAATACGAGTAGCTTTTTCTGGATGTTGATACAGATGCTCGATAATCCATGCCAAGGAACGTTTGCCATCAGTCCTCAACGCTGAAGCCGTCGACGAAATCAGTTCTTCAGTGCTGTATTGCTCTCGTATGCGTTGGGACTTAAGAAGCCTGCACCTTTGCTTCAACTCACCGAAGGATTTTCTCGGTCTTCCACCACCAAATTTTTTTCTTAGAAACATGTTTTTTGACCTCAAAGGTTGATTCCAGCCATTTCGCATTGTTTCGCAGAAAATCTTGCTTCATGCGGTGACTCTTGACGTATCGCGTGTCAAATTTTGCTTTCAGTAGATTGAGGGACTTTTTAAGAATTTTATCGTTTTCTTCATCTTCAGGATAATTGAATTTTTCCTTCACCCACGATGCCACAGTATCGAGCGGTAGTTTTTTGAGAAACATTGTCACGATTTCTCGTACAGTAATGCTGCACACTATTATTTTTATTAATAATATACATACTTTGAATAAATAAAAGCAACCTACCTTGAGCCATGCCAAATGTTATGAATTTTGATGTTTGTGTTCAAATTAAGAAAATAATTACTTACAACGAACAAAAAAAAAATAACTATAAAAATTGACTATGCTACACTAAACTGATTAATTTATCTTAAACTGACTAAACTATCTTAAGCACCGTAAACTATCTTATATGAACAGACTAAATAATCACGTAAACAATTTCAATGAGCTCGTCAAAATTGAAAAACCGCGTGCGACCTGTATGAGGTTGTTGACTAACTACACTATTTCACTTTAGTTTCTGCACGGCCTGCTATGATTTCAATAGTATCGATTGTAGTTTGATATAGCTATGATACTCACAGGGTAAACCCATTATAAAATTATGCGTTCAATCGACCATTCAATATTTCAGCACAATTGATTCAACAAATGTATACGAAAAATAGTTGACCATCTTGAGTAATCAAAGCTTTGGTACAACATAAAACTTTTAATTTAAAAGTGATCTGGGGACATCTGAAGGCAAAATCATTCAGGAATTAAGAATTGCTTCTTTTTCAAAATTATTTAGGTATAAAATCATCAATATTATAAAACAAGATATTCAGAAAACACCGATTTATACCTCCGTCAAATTTTCAGATCTGGTAGATCTTGAGTGGTACATTTTGAAGCATTTATCAAATTTTGCCGAAATTTGCAGTTTTTCAAAAAAAATACTATTCAAAATCATGGTAATTTTTACTATTTTGCTAAAAATACCATTATAATTGCTCCAAAAAACTGTAAAGTTGGTATCATCAGATGCAGGCTACTTTGATTGACACGTGTGAGGCGTTAAAAGTGATACATTTGCTAATAACATTAAAAATAGTAATAAAAACGTTAATTTCAGTTAAATTTTACTATTTTCAATATATCTTTGTTATTTGAGGTCACACAACTTTGGTGTCTTCGGCGACTTTACTTATTTTTGCACGCTCTACAACTTTGCAGAAGACGGAAAACCTCTAGGACGTAAGACAAAAAAGTTAGTATCGCAGCGCCACCTATGCGGCCAAATTACCAACTAACTTTTATCACCACATTAAAGTACAGGCAAAATAAATACAAGTCTCCGAAGACACCAACTCAATAAAATGCACTCCCAAAGTGCTAGAGGTTTTTACTTGCTAGATCCCGCTCGTGGCCCAGTGTGCAACGCACTCCGAAGGCAAGCGACATTCGCCAATCGTCCGCTCGTTTGGTCACGAGCACGAGAAACACTCCACGAAGCTCGTGCGTGGCCGTGAATCGAATTCACCGTAGAGGTACCGATCTACCAATCGTCGACACTATCGTCAACGTCATCGGCGTCGTCGTAGAAAGCACCCGATCGAAAGCTCGTGAGTACGTTCCACTAAGTTTTGCATGCAAGTGAATTAGCACCTACACACACAAAAGCGCTAGCCATAGTTTGGAAAGGGGAAGAAGAAGGAAGGCCGGTCGGACGCGACTGTAGAAATGCATAGGTTATCAAATTGATTCAGGCCATGATTATCCTAGGTTATCAAATTGAATAAATGTTGAATATATAGTCCTTGTTTCCCTAAGAAAAAACATGTGTTAGCTAGTGATCGTTAAGAAAGTTCAAGTACATTTCACGTTTCGTTCCGTATTTTTTGGTCCGTCTTGTTGTAACATCCATCTTCCAAAACGGAATGGGATTGAAGTGGTTGGGGAGTCTTTGCCCGTGATGAGAACAGGATAAGGTCGAGTTCTGGGATATCGGTCGTTTGGGGGAATTTGTTGGTTATGTCTGTGTGGCTTCCGCTATTGAAGTAGAGTCCTTGTATGATGAGTCTGCTCGCTTGTTCCCGCGCCTCGTTGATTATTCCGAAGCTGACTCTTCGGTCAGTATCTAGCCGGGCATCGTAGAAAACGACGGGTGGTCCTCCTAGGAGGTGGCGCTAAAGCCACTTGTTTAAAAATCCGGGCCGGAAACAAGAAGCAGACTCCGAGCGGGCCCATGGCCGCTACAAAATGAATAAGCTGATGAGTTAGCTCGCACTGGAGCATCACATGACCTCATTGGACCTGAGCCAGCTTTTCCGATATCGAAGTGTTGGGTAAAGCTTCAGATTCACACCTGGGCTGCCACTCATCACAAACAATACTGAAATAGTTTGGAGTCATGTCGTCAAACAAAATTGTATTGTACTTGAGCCATCTCCAAGGGTGGCGAAGTATCTAACAAATCTGTCACAGCAGAATTGCAGCATGCTAGTGAAAGCATTGACTGGCAACTGCCGACTCAGCTATCACATGGCGAATATTCAGCAAGCTGGTTCATTTGCCTATGATAGCTGTGATTCCGATTATGGAACTTCGTATCATTTGATATGTAACTGTCTAGGTTTTGCGCAACTGCGTTTCCGAGTACTCGGTAAACACTTATTAAGTGAAACTGACTTCAGACGTTCTGTTGTTCTTGACCCGCTGTGGTTAAGAGCTAAAGGCTCTCTTCACGCTTTATGGGCTATCACAGTGCTCTTTTCAGGGCGCTGTTTGAACCCATTGTGGAACGCTTATGCGCGCATGATGATCCTATTCCCTTACCTGCCCTTTCCCCTGTCCCATCCTTTTTTCCCTTCCCTCCTCCCTCAGGTAAATGATGAATAGGCTCGTGTTCATGGCGATGGCACAAATTTCCCAAATGGAGGAGAACGTGCCTCTGGAGCCGACCTACTGATACCTACCCATGTAATATGGGAATCCCATGTAACATGGGACAATTATGCGTAGAACGGCAGCGTAATACTGATTAAATGTTCAACTCATGTATCTGAAGATACTAAAACTTATAGAGCTGGTATATTTATAACCATTGAGATAACTATGTAAGTAATATTAAATATGTCTACAGATAAGGAAATTCTTCCAGCAGTATTTAAACATTAACAATAACTATGCACCGCCAATGTTCGTCAAATTCAAACGAAAAACATCCGTTATGTCCAGTAGTATACCATGTGCCAAAATAATGTAAACTATCCACAAATCATAACAAGGTCAACTCATCTTCAAAATCCATTCAAGTGCGGCAGCACTCGAAGCGTTCGCGCAGTGTGAAAAAGCAATCCAAATAGAAGCACTTCTGCGCTCCTGACCGCAAGCTCGCTCGTTGGTTGCCGCTGGACAGTAGTAGTTTGAAGTTATTTGACTACCAGCCAGGTTTATACCTACCTACCACAATCGCCAAACATGCAAAACGGCACGCTGCTGATCGCTGCCTGCTGCCGCCAACCAACTCGCGCCAAAGTGGGTACCCGGGGTCCGTTCAAGGTCCGCCTCAAGTGTTGGCACAAGATCACTCGCTATCGACGCCAAGCCACGACGGTCGTTGGAGAGTCTTTCCGCAAACAGATAACATACAGAATCTCGCTGGTGATGATGGTAGCAGTAGTATGCTCGGAGTGTGCACACAAAGTAATAGAGGCAAATTTTTGAAAAACTTCTTAAAAGTAGGCACCTACTTACCCAGTCTTTCTACACGAGGGGAAGGCCACTAGCTTGCGTGAGCCAGCAATTCAACTGAACGACAAATAAAATTTGCATAACTCTTATCGCCGCCGGGCCAAACGCGAGTCGACGTAGACCTGCTACGTTTTCCGGGTGTTGTCTTGAAATTTGATCACCGGCTTGTGCGTCACGAGATCTTCCTGTTCAAAATTTCTGCTTGATGTCAATGTTTTCCGAAACGTGTGAATTTCCCAAAGCGAACCGTAATTAGATCGACAGATTACCATTTGGGCAGAAGATTGTGTTACTCTACACCAACGATATGATCGCATTCTCCTGTAATCAGCTTCCGATTTGGGTGCACAATGCGCGCAGTGGAGTCAGGTAACGCACAGCGGAGGATCATTTTGCATGGGAAAATGGAAACGAACTTGTTACGAAATGTTCGGTCAAATCCTATTACACCTGAGTCGAGGGCGAAGGAAGATGCCGAAGAAAAAAAGCGATTCGATGAGAAAATTTCGCCAACAATGAACGCACTGCCACTCATTCTCCAGGCAGGACACAGGAAGAATACCGCGCAGACAAAAGCTTCTGAAGAAGCTTGGTAGCAAAAGGAACTGACAAACCATTGAGGCCTGTGTTCTTTAACAGAACACGGCCAACTTACATTTTGACAATAACAAGATTAAACAAACTAATCTAGACGGAACGATCATGCGTGTGGGTAGGTACTCGGTGCGAAGGCAGGCCGGATTTCAGTGAATTGCATTTGGGATTAGTTTGAGACATGAATATACCGTGCACGGTGTGCAAAATTTGGAGCTTTAGTAGACAAAACGTTTGACCGATTTACCAAAAAAAATATTTGTATTACTAAAACTTGTATTGTTGGTAATCTTAGAGTACTGAAAATACGCTGACATTTTTTTTTTATAAATCCTAGTCACTAAAACAAACATAAAGCTAAAAACGGGATTCATGAGGTCGAATAGAACAAAAGCATTGTTCTGTACTATAGTTTATGGCAATTAAGTGTTAAATAAGATAGCTTTTTTTAAACTTTCTACTTACAAAACTTTTACTTTTAGCTAGTTTTTCACTCAGGTTGAAATATAATTCATAGTCAGGGCAAATGAGAATAACCATAAAAATAAATTATAGACTTTAAAGTTCCGATTCCATTATTTTAAATAAAGTTGAATATTGGCTAATCGTCATTATTGATTGCAAAGTAACACAAGTGATTTCTGTTCTCAAGGATATTGTCGATCAAACGCCCTCCTTCTTTCTCATTCTGTCTTTCCGAAAATAATAAGGAAGGGGAGCGGACCTGGTGTGATGGTTAGAACACTTGACCATCACGCCGAGGACCTGGGATCGAATCCCACTCCCGACAAACTCGCAAAATGTGAGTTCTTCTTTCGGAAGGAAAGTAAAGCGTGGGTCCCGAGATGAACTAGCCTAGGGCTAAAAATCTCGTTAATACAGATAAAAAAAATAATAATAAGGAAATGCGCATAACGTCATGCTACGACGTAACTACTATTCAATGGATATTCCAAGTAATATGTTTCATCTGTTGATCCCGCTACGTTGAGCCCCCAATGCTCCAGCTTGGATTCAGGACATTTGGTCGAAAGTACGTTTGGTCGAATGGACATTTGGTCGAACGGACATTTGGTCGAAACCCATTTTGTGGAAGAAAAAGCAAATGACATTTCAATTCATCGTACGGACATCTGGTCGAATGGCACTAACTGATGAAAAGAGATTTAAGTGGAAAATAATATTATAGATTACGGTATCCTAATTTATATGTTACTGAACTTATTTGGTTGACAGTACGTATGATCGAATGGACGTTAGGTCGTATAGCAATTTAACATATTTAATAATTTTAAACACTAAAAAGCAAATATTGTAGTGTTGTGCAGTTTTCGGTGGCATTGTTGAAATAGTTGATTTTCCATCAAAGATTTCTCCTTTTTTTCTCAACATTTGATGTTCTTTCTCGTTTGTTACTTGTGCTAAGAGTGGACATTATGATTGTGATTTTTTATCAATGATTTTTCCTTCTTTTGAAAATAGACTATTCTTTCAAGTTTGTACTGTGTTTGAATGTTATAGCTGTTGTCTTTTTATCATGTTTTTTTTCTTCTTTGAAACATAGGCTATTTGTTCACGTTTATTAATTTCATTGCGTTTTCCTGTACCAACTGCTGAATGTTCCAGAAGAAATTTCTCCTTTTAAACATAGGCTGTTCTTTGATGCAGTGTTGCATTTCCACGGAACGCGAACCAGATATGATTGAATGCGTCTTGAACGCGTTCGAGAAAGCTCTTCACTCAGATCCCAATTCGGCTCTGAACTCTAATGTGCTTTTTCTATTGATATGTCATGCGAATAACCGGTCCGATCACCCAAAGCTCCTGAAATATACTCTATTAACATACTAATATACATTGTTGGGTTGAGGTGTGAGAAAGTGGTTTTGTTAGTGATTGCTGCTTGAAAATCCTTTTCTGAAATGACCAACTAAAAGACTGTGTCCGTGTACCTGCCGGCTTAGAATAGCACTACGGACCACCTGTTCCGGGGGTAAAAGTCCACCAAACAGGTAACCCCAATTCAAGGTGTCAGGCGACCCGTGCTGAGGGATGAATGGTTGAGGGGGTTTAAAACATGCTCGATCTTTAACGGAGGCCGTAGCGTGGGTAGATCACCTTTTTGGGTTGCGTTGCGGCGAAAGATCTACCAAACCAAACGCTAGTCCTAACTGCATCTAACTATGGAACAGCCTACTTTAGTAATTTAAGGAAAAACTTTGGTCCTTATTACATTTCATACCTTGGTAAAAGTGATAGGTGTCGGTTTGGTTCTGGCCGAGATGGATCTTGCACCAAGGAAAAATGGATTAGTAATCCTAATCTTTTATTCGGTATTCATTGGTTTGAGGGAGTAGGGACTAGGGTTCCGATGCATGGTCAATATCGGTATCATTTCTTGACTTTTTCGTTAAGGAATCCGATTTTGACTGAAAAAGGAGCGTGTTAAAAGCGGAACCTATCAATCAGAATCCTTCCTTGCGAACTAGTTAAAAATGACTACTGTAACAAAACCGAATTCTTTATAACTTCTCAGTGGTGATAAAGTAATACGACATGCACTATACAAAGGACACGGGGTATACCTCAATACATCAAATATTGGTCGCAGTGGTTATGCCCCGAACAGAGAAAAAAAACTGAAAGACTGATGGCAAGACTGGTCAGTGTTCAGGCTATCGGTTGAGGCAATTTTTTTTAAGTTATTGTAGCTGACATGACAAACATGTTCCTGGAAATCCGGATTTCCTTAAACCAACAATAAAACTAAACTAAAATTATCTAACTGGAAATAGATGTATTGGAAATTTTCAAGAACCATAAAATTTAGGATTAAGTGAACAATTTTTGTTTCGATTCTACACTTTACGGAGTACATAACATAGTTGTGTTGCCAGACTGGAAACACGGGCCACGTGAATTTCTGTAGTCAGGCCCTTGCACAGAAAAAGCTACAAGGGAGGTTTTTTTTCCTAATTTTGACAAAAGGCGGAGACGTGCCTAGTGTATCCCAAGCAACACATATGTCACAAAGTAGTGTTGACAGTGCAGGTATATGGCACATCAGCAATACCTCTCTCTTCAGCACTGACTTGTCTGTACAGATAAGTATTTCAACCTTAACTGTAAGGTCGTCTTCAGTGTCTTAAGTTGAGGTCGAAATACGTATTTGTCAAAGGATGCAAATTCAAAGTGGAATTCAAAGGAACAGTACTTATCACGATTTTCTTTTTCACTTACAGATATGCCCCTAAGAAGCTCAGGTTCATCATCCCAAGTAACACACTTGTCATAGAAGAGTCACGGCGGCGCAGGTTGTTGTTGCTCAGAAGTTACTGTGACTTACTTTTAACAAATAAATACTTACTTGCTATAAGTAAGTCACAGTGACTTTTCCGCAACAAAAACCTGCGCCGCCGTGACCCTTCTGTGATAAGTGTGTTACTTGGGATCATTATCTGTACACTTCCTTCAATACTATCCGTTCTTGGAAGATATGCGTATCCTACCTTGATACCTTGTTGGCCTCACTAAAGTCTGCCGTATTTTATACGTTTCAGTATATTTGCATCTTTGCTCACTTGGTACAACTCGTGATTCATGCGTCTGCGTCACATTCCTTTTTCTTATTTCCCACCGAGAATTGTACGCAGAATTTTGCGCTCTAAATCTCCGAAAGCTTTTCGGTCTTCCTGCTTCAACATCCACGTTTCGCGACCGTAGAGAACAACTGGGAGAATCAGCGTCTTATATAGAGCGAATTTCGTTTGCGTTTACGAGACCTAAGCTGGCTACGCCTGCAATACGCCTTTTCAATTTACAGGAAACATCATTTTCACATATCTCAAGTGTTCCAAGATAAAAAAAAATTCTTCAACAACTTCAAACACATCCCCATCACTCACTATCTTAGCACAACCACCACTAGGCCTGTCTTTGTCTCTTCCCGCTATCATGTACTTCGTCGTGGTAGAGTTAATGGTCAAGCCTGTCCTCGCTATTTCTCTCTTCAGAGGAGCATAAGCTTCCTCCACTGCCCAACGATCGATGCCGATGAGATCAATAACGTAATTTATGTATTGCCATTCCTCTACATACCAGACCTCCTAATCGCTCCGTCGAGTGTACTGTTGAACAGCACCCTGCTTCAATCCTTCCAAGGTCACAAACGAGGTAGACGCTTCGTCTGCGATCTGAATACTTGGTTTTGATCCATCCAGCGTTGCGCGTATCAGCCTAATTATTTTCACCGGAAAACCATGTTCTGACATTATCTAGCAAAGATAATTTCTTTTCACAGATCGTACGCTGCTTTAAAATCAATGAACAGATGGCGAATCTGCAAGATATAGTCCCAAAAATTAAGGATCGTATCGTTAATCATGAGTACACCTTTGAGGCTCTGTATTAAAAAGACTATGCCTTATTTTGACAACTGCTATGTGTCTATGTGTTGCTAACGTTGTAAACAAACGATAACCTTCATTAAAAGTTAAAGTTTTCCTCAAGTGGAACAATGCGAGGGTTTACGGGGAAGAAGCGAAAATCGATTGTGACCAGGCACTGCAATGAAAAATGATCATCGCTAAGAAAATTAGCAAAAATTGAATGTGTTAGGGTTTTTGTTGTCCCAAATGCTATCAAACGATTCGATATGCACTGAAAGACTTACCCGGACGCGGCAAAAAAACAGGTGCGTCCAAGTCAAATTTGGACAGCAAAATTTGCAAAATCGTTGAAGGAAAATAGGAAGTGTCCATTAGAGATTACGCAAAAAAGTGTGGAACGACTGTTGGTATGGTTCAACGCGCCAATGAGCGTAATTCCCTGAAGACCTACCCAAAACAGAAATGTCCAAAACGCAGTCAAATTCTGGCGGATTATGTGAAAACTCGGGCATGGAAATTGTACGACGATGTTTTGAGCAAAAATTGCATGTACATAATCATGGATGATGAAACGTATGTCAAATTGGACTACAAGGCACTTTAAGCGGCGCAGTTTATCACTGTGAAGCATGGCACGGATGTTGCGAATTAGGAGAAATCGATTTTTTGCGAAAAAATTGGGAAAATATGTTGGTTTGGCAAGCAATTTGTCAAAGTGGTATGAAATCGTCACCTTTCTTCACCGTCTTAAGTATGAACGTCGAAATATACCGGAAGGAATGTTTCCAGAAACTTTTTCTGCCACTCTTCTAAAAGCACAAAGGTCCTACATTACTTTGGCCGGATTTTGCATCTTGCCACTACGCGCGTGACAACTTTGACAGGTATGAAGAAAATAATGTTCAATTTACAAATTTATCCTGATAAACATTGAAACCGTCGTTAATCGGCCCTCACGAAAACCAGCCTGGTATTCGCCGACAAAAGACTCCTCAAGAGGTCTCAGTCTGTTGAACAGGACACGCAACAGTATCTTATATGCCGAATTCAAAAAAGGTAATTCCTCTGTAATTGGCATACTCTAGTCTGTGTCCAATCTTGTAGATTGAGCATATGAGGCAATTCTTCACCCTCCCAAATCTATACAATAATCTGGTGGATTGATTTATGTAGCTGCTCGTTTCCGTGCTTAAGAAGTTCGACCGGGATCTCATCCTTCCCAGCAGCTTTGCTCTTTTTCACATCTTTAAACTTCCTTTTGCATCACGTTCCTTTTGCTCGCTGACGAAGTGTACGGTTTGGGTAAAAAATTATCCTAGTGCTAAAAGAGAGTTAAGGGCCTTCTTAACCTCATCCAGTGTTAGTGGTTTCACTACTTGACCGTCATCCATCATCAGGCCCGGATCAAGGATTGTGGGGGCCCGGGACAGGCGTGGATCAGATCCCCCATCAGATCCGGCCCTGTCCATCATGGTGATCTTGTTCTGGGTGCTTCTACCATTCAACAAATCTTCGAAATGCTGCCAATGTAACGGAAAAAAAGTTTTGCGAAACACTACAAATGCATTGTGCTCCCGATGGGTACCACAATGTAGACAACTGCTAAAAGAACCCTACAAATGCGCATTTTATTATCCGCATCGAGCCCCATATTTTGAAGCTAGTGGGATACGAAAAGTAAAATATAACGAATACATTGGAACCTTACAAATGCACATTTTATTTTCCGTATCGGGCCCCACGTCTGGGAACTTAGATACGCAAAATAAAATGGAACATTACAAATGCACAAAACACAAACATGCAAAACATAACATAAATTGTGCCCAGTTACCCAGTTAGTTGTCTTCACTCTTTAGATTCGTTACAAATAAGTGCGGCTTATGATCACAGTCTGAAAGCCATTGAGCTTTGCAACACCAATTTATCGTAATAAGTGATCCTTGAGATGTAGAATCTAAAAAACACACACTTTGCAACGCCACTACATATCGTCCCCTATATGCTAGAACTTGGTAACTCGAAATTTGACGTTTTTGAGTTGAATATACCATTATATCGAGCTTTTTGAGCTCTATAATTATTATAATATATTCAAAGACCAATGAAATACGATTAGTAACGACGAAAACATTCACCAATTTCAAAACTAGGTATATCTACATAGAATACAAGAACTGAGTGCTATAACCAGGTAACTAAGAAAATCATATCTATTTCCAACCTCACAGGTTAAAAGCTATCGGATACTTGGACGTGGAAATGTTACTAGTCATTCTTTTGTTAGTAGATTAAAATTTGTTTAATTTAGAAATTTGCTGGGACCGTAACCCCAGATTGGAAACCGCTGAGGTTTACAACACCACTCCTCCTCCTCCTTTTTGGCTCTACGTTACCACTGGAACTTGGCCTGCCTCTCTTCAGGTTAGTGTTCTTTGAGCATTCCCACAGTTATTAATTGAAGGGCTTTCTTTGCCTGCCATTGCATGAATATTATACAGGGTGTTAGGTTTCCGAGTGCAAACTTTTTAAAGGGTGATAGAGGACCATAAATGGAGAAAAAAATTGTTCTACGCATATGGTCAAATCTCAACCGTTACGTAGTTATTGAACTTTCCATGTTTATGACTCTTATTGCCTTAACTGGCAATAACTTGAAAATGGTCAAACTTATCGAAGTTTTTTTACCCTTATTCGAAAGATTATTGAATTTTCTAACAAATGGCATCTTTGAATCGATTGGTGTAGTTAAATAACTAAGTTTTCTAGAGCAAAATGGTTAAAAATAGTGTATTTTTATTGGTTGTTGTCAATTATCTCAGAAACATGCGTAATAAATAAAAATTCTTTCTTTGGCAAAGTTGTGACCCTTGTTACACTCTACAATTCGTTCTTTGACACCAAACTTCTAGCTCTTATTGTTTTCTTGCAATTTTGATTTAAATGTGCGGCACAATGCGCAAAAAAGTGCTTTCCATGACAGTTGCAAATTTATGATCTGAAATGCGATGTTAAAATCGAAATTGCAACAAAACGATAAGAGATAGAAGTTTGATGTCAAAGAACGAATTGTAGAGTGTAACAGGAGCCACAACTTTGCCAAAGAAAGAATTTTAATTTATTACGCATGTTTCAAAGATAATTGACAAAAACCAATAAAAATACACTATTTTTAGCCATTTTGTTCTAGAAAACTTAGTTATTTAACTACACCAATCGATTCAAAGATGCAATTTGTTAGAAAAATCAATAATCTTTCGAATAAGGTTAAAAAAAACTTCGATAAGTTTGACCATTTTCAAGTTATTACCAGTTAAGGCAATAAGAGTCATAAACATGGGAAGTTCAATAACTACGTAACGATTGAGATTTGACCATATGCGTAGAACATTTTTTTCTCCATTTATGGTCCTCTATCACCCTTTAAAAAGTTTGCACTCAGGAACCTAACACCCTGTATATTGTGAGGCAAGAACAATGATACACTATACCCAGGGTGTCGAGACCCGACCGGAATGGGAATTAAACCCGCCGTCTCCGGATTGGCGATCTATAGCCTTAACCGCTAGGCTAACTGGAGACAACACCACTCAATAATAGATGCTTCTTTATACCAGAATCCCAAAAATATTCATAACTTCTTCTAGGACTTTAAGATCTTGCGAAATCAGCAAGTTCCGTGACACCTGCTTGTAAATCACTGAGCTTTGCAATGCCACTACATTCTAATTAAAGTTTCTTGAGGCGTAAAATCTGCAAACCTTCTTCACTTTCTTAGGGCCTGTCCATAAACTACGTAAACTCTAAGTAGGGGGAGGGGGTCTGGTCAAAGTCTTCACTCCTTACACATTTCGAAAATTTTATTAGGACAAATGTTTAAGATGGCCAAAGTCTACGTAGCTTATGGACAGTGTCTTAAGAAACTTGCAGTTCTAGAGAAATTAACATGGTCCATTGTCTCTATATTGTAATGTCTCTTCCTCTCCTAGAACATACGGGTCATGGGATGTTCACGTGGCCCATTACTTGGAAGTGGAACTACAATATTTTGCAACACTGCTGGTGGTAGTGCTCCTTGAGATGGACAAGTTGAGAAAAATTTCAAATTTCCATCATATCACATATTAGTTCTTCCCGAATACCAAGAGCCCCAATTAAATTCAGGAGGCGCTATTTGAAATTCAGTTCGTAAATGGAGGGAGCGTTGCTTGAGAAATAATTTGTGCACCAATGGGGGTACGTGAATTGAGTTTGGTGCAAATTGAGTGAGCCAATTTCGTGAGTTTTACGTACTCGTTTTCTACGTTTCGTCGTTTCAACGTCTTGGCATTTGACGTTTAATCTTTTGATGATTTATCTCTAAGCATCACCAACATACAGATATTGCTTATCTGTTTAACGATGTGCATGCCACATTGCTTGACTGATTCTCGAATTATATAGAGTTTTCCATTTAATTTGCATGGGAGACTCTTTTTTCCAGTGAGGAGAAGGGTCTTACACCACCGTAGATACTTGTCCTATTTTCTAAATCGTCTAAATCGCATGCCAAATTTAGTTCCAGTTGCTTGATTGGTTCTGACCAGGGTTGTAAAATGTCACGGAAATGTTATAGAAAAAAATCATGACATTTTGCAGTGCCACCATTTCTAGTGCGAATTTTTATCCGTGAACACATAACTTCAGTAATGCTGGTTAGTTACGGTAGAATGCCGATGCCGTCGATGAACATTTCTCACTGGGGTTAGTGAAATCGTAAAATCATCAATTTACATTTTTATGACATTTTCCAATCCTGATTCTGAATGTTTTTTTAAATCTTTTCATATCTATTTTTACACATTCATTGCAAGTTAACCAACAATTTTTGTGCAGATAGTTTCAAAGGCGGGTTTTATTAACATTTATCCTAGAAACCATAATAATTTTTCTTAAGCTGACTCGGAACACATGGACCGGAAGCAGACAGGTAGTGTACACAAACGGTGTCGCCTGTGACATTGATCACTTCCATAGCTGTCCTGGAAAGCGGATAAACGAGTTGGCAGATGTTGAATTAATTTCAGCAAGCATTATCTCGTTCCGCAGTAGGAAACCACCACCACGTGCCCGGAAGATCGTCCCAAAATTACACGCCGCAGCCGCAGCCACAGCAGTGTTGCTTCTCCATAGCTGAATGAGTTTACTATTAGGTCTACTAGCCTATCGGAACCAACTCGACTAGTTCTGTAAGGTCAAAACCGACAACCGTTGCAACCACTACACTGAAACACGCTGCTTGGGCGATTACCATCGGACTTGGAAAGGGCTTCGTAACTATTTCTCCACACTCTTACACACACCTTCCCTATCATTATCGACAGTAAAACAATGTTGTTGATAATTACTGTTTTACTTTTCACGAAGCTTGTTGTAATAGATCATATGCTCAACCTGTTCCGATGGGGCCCTCCGTTTTCTAGGCTCGTTACCACGGTCGCCTATTCCGTTCCGAAGCACCTGAGAGCAGCATTGAGGGTGATAAGATATGGCCTTGAGAGGGCACATTTTTTGCCTGCTCACTTCCACAATGTTCCGGCTCCGTGCACTTTCATGTTGTAACTATCCACTATACAGTAACAACAGCAGCAGTAAAAAATGTGCTATCCATCAGATAAAAAAAATATGCCGGTTACGAGATAATTTGATCAATCAATTATGCGAAATTGATGTGTGCTCACTACTCTCACTCATAATTGTATCATTACTGTCCTCCCCGAAGGCTTCCGTGGATACGCCGAAAAAACAGAACCCGTCTACAACTAGCCTTGGAAGAGACGGCCAGGTTGTATGTCATTTCATTCATAACTTTGCAGCAGCCGTCGCATCATCATCAGACGTTACAGCTGGATCCTCTCTCGACCGACGTCAGTTCCAGTCTGCATCAACGTGTAAGTTCATTGATAAAAGTTTCGTTCACGCCCCTGGAATTGCATAACCGCGCATCTCTTGAGATCAACCAACCAACCAACGGTCGAACCTGTTTCCCGCCTTGGCCCAGTCTCTGCATGCACTGTGTTTTAGGAGGTTGGTTTTATGATCAAATTTCAGGGAAGGATGATATGGATATTCGATGATACTTCATCGAGTATTTTTCTTATTGATTCCTTCTTCTCAGATTTTGAAAGTTTTTATAAGCTGAAGGCAAATCTAAACAAAAGTTAAAGCAAATAAGATACTATAAAGATCAATGAAAATATGTGGAAGAACTTGAAGAAGACAAAAATATTGAATACAAAAACAACATAAAAGAAAACGAAGAGAAGCTGGAAACCGAAAGATAGAAGATAGAAAACAGAATAAAGAAGATAGAAGAATAGAAGACAGCAGATAAAAGATTGAAGAAAGAAGACAAAAGATAAACGAACACATATTCAGGTAGATTAAGTTTTGTTCGTGCTTTCAACTTCTTGAAACACAGTACCGACCTACGCTATCATCAGTTTCATTCAGATGAGGCTAGGCTCCAAAAAAGACCAGTTCACATCACATACGATCCAAACCATCCAGCGCCAGCACCGCCGCCGAACAGAAGGCGCACCGCAAAAAGCATAATTGATCATTTTTGCACTTTATCGTTTGTAATTGTGCGCTTCTTTTGGTGCCTCAGAAGCGAGGTTCCGAAAAGCGTCAGCCAATTGCGTGTGGAGATCAAAAATCGAAAAAAAAAATCCGTGTGGAGCAACAAAAAAGGAAAGAAATTAGATCCATTTAAAGCAGCAGATTGTTTCATTAGCGCTTCAATGGGAAAATCCTCTGCGCCACCGCCGTCCTCCACCGCGCGCTCGCTCGGTCCGCATTGATCGATCGGATCTTTTGTTATTTTCCGACTGGGTGTATGTTTGATTCGAAAAATTTTCATATGCGTCTGCGCTCGCGCTCGTGGTCTATGATTGACTCCGATCGGAGCCCAAATGATTCGCAATTGAATTCAATTACCGGCTGAACTGTTTTTGAGGAATTTTCGCTGATCGTGGGCCAATGGAATCTCTCGCCAAGTTACATGGCGGGCGTTCTTTCATGTGTTCAACGCAGGGGTTTTCCAGTCGTTGCTCCACTTCTTCGTAGAGGAAAACGTTCAAATGATCGTCGATAAGTTGCATTTCATAGTTGTTTTTCCATGAGTAAAAGTTTTAAGATGAACTTGAATTAATGCTGTACCCTTTGTTCTACTTAGACGATGCTACTATTTTCCGCCGTGTTCTATATTGTCAGACTTACCCGGCACATTAGAACATGCTCTACTCATCATATCCTTCCAGCTTTTGGAACTTTCTGGAAGTCAGGTTCGACGTAGAGCTCAGCGAACCTTGGCTTGTAATATTCGCTAAACAATTACAAGGTTGGACTGCAAAACGGTGAGTCGATAAAGTAAGCGTCCAAAATAGCTCTGGTCTTCACAAGTTCCCACCTCATGCTTCCACGGGTCAAGCGATGACAAAGACCGCCAGCTAAGAGTTGTGCACTATTGTCCTTCTGACTTCAGCTAGATTGAGGAGGTACGTCTCGACAGCATCTGTCTCTTCCACCGGAAGCTATACCTAAGGTGACAGTCTTACCACGGTGGATAGGGTACCTTAGGCCACCCAAGCAACACGCAAGTCACAAAGGAGTGTCGACAGCGCAGGAGCCACATGTAATTCATGTAATTCTAACTCAAAGGCAGAATAACTTTAAAATGACTCGTGTCCAACCAAAAATCTCCGCTGTCGACACTCCTTTGTGACTTGTGTGCTGCTTGGACAGCAACCTACTGATCTTGAAACCCAAAAATCGTTACTGAATCCGAAAATGAAAGATTGCGGCAACGACTCTTATCGCGAACAACGGACAAGAATTAAAGTTTGGAATGTATTAACAACTAGTCAAGCTTGTGATCATACGACTGAGCGAAGTCCGTTAGTCGAACTTTGGAGAACACAAGGTCAAATTCTGCTATACTCTGGCCAACGAGGTGAACACGCTCCTCGCCACCGTGGAGTTCGTTTCCTGCTCAGCGCTCACGCCCACGCTGCACTCATGAAGTGGGAACCTATCAATGACATGATATTGTAGCCAAATTCAGTACATGGGTTCGAAACCTTAACATGATCCAGTTTTACGCGCCAACCGATGCTGCCCAGTAGCAAGAAAAAGAGAACTTTTACAGTCAACTGAATCCTGTAGTGGATAAGATTCTAAAAGATGATATCAAGATCAGTACACTTATTTGTTCAACATCACATTTAATACAAGACATAATCAACAATAGTAAATGCTCGGTTTGTGGCTGCCGCTCTCCATCCTCGGTCGCGCCCAATGCTCGCCAGGTCACGCTCCACCTGATCCACAAATCGTGCTCTCTGCGCTCCACGCCTTCTTGTGCCAACCGGATCAGTTGCAAACACCAGCTTTTCAGGATTGTTGTTCGGCATTTTTGTAGCGTGCCCTGCCCACCGTATCCTTCCGGTTTTGATCACCTTCTGGATGCTGGGTTCGCCGTAAAGTGCAGCGAGGTCGTGGTTCATCCTTCTCCGTCACACACCGTTCTCCTCACACCGCCGAAGATCGTCCTAAGAACGCGTCACTCGAAAATTCCGAGTGCTTGCAGGTAGAGATGTGCGCCGCCGCGCCACGCCGGCGCCGCCGCCGATTTTTGGTTCACGCCGCCGCCGCCGATTATTTTTCGGCGCGCCGCCGCTTACGCCGCCGAACTCCAATTTTCTACGCCGATGTCAAAAGCGCATTGAAAAATTATATTATTTCCTGATTCATTTCATTACAATTTTTATGGTCCAAATTTATAACAGGTCTAAAAATTTGGAACGCTAAAAATAGATCAAATTACGCTCAGTTTCACCGGTAGTTGTTTCAAATTCTAAACTTCGAAGTCATTCATTTTGACAGTTCTCTAACTTGTGACAAAAAAGGTGCAATAAAGTAACAAGTAACTTTAGTAGCTTTTATGGTGTGTTGAGCATCGATTCTCTCACATAGCTTTTGGTGTAGTATGTAAGGTGAGTAGATAATACTCCTGGTATCCATGGTTCGAGTCTGGACAAAATCTTTTCCCAACTTTTTTTTATCATTCCTCCTCGTTTATGTTGCATAAGAATTCAGAATCTGCGCTTTTTGGGTTTCAAAGAAGAAGCAATTGTGTTCTGTCGTCCATAATACGGACAGTGAATAAATTGCACTAAGGTTGCTGTTACTGGATTAGCAACAAGTCGTGTTGCTTGGGTCGTATGTCGCATCAACGATGTTTTCAAAGTTAAAAAGTTTGTCCTTTGAGCTAAATCGAGTATACGAAGATATCGGGGGTTCCTGAAGATAACTGATGGATGTAGAAAGAATCTACGGACTCCGAAGAGTGAAAAAAATGCTAGTGATTCTAAAAAACATCTTTTTGTCGTGTTCATCTCCAGAAGAGATAAAATTTCTCCAGCAACTCTTTTGAGGATTCTCCCAGCAGTTTCGCCAAGAATTGCGCTAGGAGTTCCCCCTGTAACTCTAGAAAGTTCTTCTGGAATTCCGAGAGTTTCTTCCGAGACATCCCCTAGGAGTTCCTCCGGGCATTGCTATAGAAGTTTCACTGGGACCTTTTCTAGTACTTCCTCTAGAAATTCCTCTAAAAGTTACTCCGGGTATTCTTTTAGAAGATCCTCCAGCAATTCCTCTAGAAGTTCTTCCTGTGAATTCCTCAAGGAGCACCCCCGGGAAATCCTCCTCGAGTTCATCAACGAGTTCATCCGGAAATTTCTTTACGAATTCCTACGGGAATTCCTTTAAGAGTTCATAGAAATTGCACTGGTAATACCAGAAGTTTGCTCCGATAATTCCCCTAGAAGTTCTTCCGGGAATTCTTCTGAGAGTTCTTCTTGTGATATCTGTAGTAGTTCCTCCTGGAATTCTTCCAAAAGTTTCTTCAAGATTTCTTCCTGAAATTCTTCCAGAGGTTTCTCCGGAATGTTCTAGAAGTTCCTGTGGGAATTTCTCTAGCATTTCATCCAGGAATTCCTCCGTTAATTCCTCCACGAGTTCCCTTGGGGATTCCATACTGATTTTTTTTTCGGGAATTACACAAAGAGTTTCACCGTGACTGTCTCTAGAAGTTCTTCCGGGAATCTGTCTGGGAGTACTTCTGGGAATTCGAACATCTTCGGGAACACCTTTACGAGTTTCATCGGGAAGAAGTTCCCCAGGCAAGTTCACTACGAGTTGCTCTATAAGTTTTATCTAGCAGTTGCACTGGGTATGGCAAAGTTTCCTCCGAGAATTCCTATAAGAATTCCCCGGAAGTTCATCTAGAAGTTCTTCCGGAAATTCCTGTAAAGTTCCTTCAGTTTTTTTTTAGTTTTTATTTTTGTGTATTTTAACTTAGATGCTAACTCTACACTCCTTTAGGAGTTCCTCCGAGAACTCTTCTAAGGAGTTTCTTCAAGATATCTTCCGGGAATACATCCAGGAGTTTCCTCAAACGCTCCTCTGGGAGTTCTTCCAGCAATTTCTTTAAAAGTATCTCGTAGAATTTCTCTAGAAGTTCTTCCGGGAATCCTTTTATGAGTTCATCCGGGAGTTCCTCTACGAGTTCTTCCAGGAACTTCTTCATGAATTTCCTGGGAATTCTTCTAGGAGTTCCATCGAGAATTTCTCTACAACTTCTCTCAGGAATTTATGTGGGAATTCATCCGGGAACCTCCTCTATGAGTTCCTTAGGGAATTTCTTTACGAATTTCTTCGCGAATTCCTCAAGGAATTCTTCCGAGAATTCTTTAAAGAGTTCGTCCGGGAACTCATCCAAGAATACCTCTACTAGTTTTTCTACGAGTTCTTCCTTGAATTACCTTCCGAATTTCCTCGGCAATTTCTCTAGGAGTACCTCTGAAAATTCCTCCGAAAGCTCCTCCGGCAATTTATTTACTAGTTGCTCTAAAACTTTTTCTGAGAATTGCACAAGGAATGACCAGAGTTTCCTCCGAAAATTCCTCTATGAGTTCCTCCGATAATTCCTCGGGAAATTCTTCTAGGTAATTCCTCGGGAAATTCCTTCCGTGAATTCCACTGAAAGTTCCTCCGGCAATTTCTCTAAGAGTTCTTCTACAATTTGTTTCCGGAATTCTTCCAGGAGTTTAACCAAACGTTCCATTAGGATGTTTTTTGGAAATTCGTTTGGGAGTTCATCCGGGAATTCCTCTAAATGTACCTATGGAAAAGCCTGTACCAAAGCCTGTAGTTCTTCCGGGAATTTTTTTAAAAGTTTATGCGGAAAATCCTCTAGAAGTTCCACCGGGAATTCCTTTAGAATTTCTTCCGGGAATTCTTTAGGAGGCCATTCTGGATTATTTTTTGCGCAGCTGATAGATGATTCACCATAACAATTATTTCAAAAAATTAAAAAAAAAAATGTGAAAATAAAAAATATATTGCTAAACCGTAACTATAAACATGTCATTGCATCTTCAATATGATGAGTTACTAAAAAATAAAACACTGATATTGATTAACGGAATTAACAAAAAAATAAAGACTATGGCCACGCCGTTTCACGCCGCCGCCGCCGCCGCCGAAAATGCATTCGGCGTCACGCCGATCACGCCGCCGCCGCCGGCCAAAATAATGCAAAACGCCGCCGCCGACCGATTTCAAATCGGCGCACACCTCTATTCACAAGCTCTGTGATGCTTTACCGTTTGCCCCTGCGCGCACTCCCTCGGACTCGGGGACTCCAACGCAGACAGGCAGCCTCTTTAATTACCAACCTCCCGTTTTAGTGGTAGCAGCAGCAGCAGCAGCGGCGGCGGTGGCAGCTTGTTGCCAAAAATGCGAGCATGTGCGCTCTGCACCGCGAATGGCTGCAGCCAGCCAGCAGCGATTCGGAAACTGGTCTAGGTAGGAGAGGAATCTAGTCATTTCGGTTTTAATGCGTTTTCTGCTTTCGAGATGTGGTCCTTTCGGGCGGTGGCAGCCAGTGCTCTCGGTGATCGCGCGACAGTTTGTTTGAATAATTTATTAACCCGGTCATTAAAGTTAGTGTGCATTTTTGGCAATTTCATCCAACTATGATATTTCGAATCTAGCGCTGGCTGGGGTGAGCGTTGTTATCGCCTCAACGAGACACCCGGAGGGGCATGGTTCCTTTCACTTGACTCTGCCGGCGGCATGCCATGGACCCCAGTCCGGCCAGTTGGTTGTTTGATCACCTTCTGGATTTTGTTGCAACCAAATTTGATTTTCGCGGCAGCTGATTCAGTTATAACGACCGCGATAGCATTTCTTACGGTTTTGCATAATGCCATTTATGCTAATCAAATTGTCGTCCTGCTGATTTGCGGTCTTCGATGGTATGCACCCTGATTTTCTTGAGTGAAATGTTTTGATTTGATAGCCTGGTCACTGGTGATTTAAAGCTACAAGTTCAATTTGTATTTCAATGAATAGCTTGCTTCTCATCTTAATGCTCTATGAGCAGCACTTTCACAGTTATTAACTGAGAGCTTCCTCTGCCACTGACAATTTTGCATGTGTATATCGTGTGGCTGGCACGAAGATACGCTATGCACAAGGCAGCCAAGGAAATTTTCATTACGATAGTTCCTGGACCGACAGGGAATAAAACTCGTCACCCTCTGTATGATCATGCTGAATATCCACGGCTTTACAGCTGTACTTACTAAATTTCAGTCCTGAGCACCCATGATGGTGCAGAGGGCCGAATTGAAATTCGTCAAACTTCCGTCGACTTACTTGATTTCGTTGTTGAGGCTGCACCGTCATGAACCTCTGCCTCTGTTGCGATGTTCTGCTGGGTTCCAATCTAACGCTTGCTTGCATATTCCGTTTCTGCCTCTGCGTATAGTGTGGCCAACCCACCTCCATTTCCGTTCCCGAATTTCTGCCGTTATCGGATTTTGGTGACATCGACGATGGAGTTCCACGTTGGAGACCCAATTGCGGGGCCACCATGCACGAATTATATACTGCAGGCATCTATTGGTGAAGACCAGCAGCCGTTGAGTGTTCTCCGCTGATACACACCAGGTTACACGAGCACAGATTTCACGTTCGAGTTGAAAATTTGAATTTTGGTGTGTCGATTAATCTGGTTATTTTCCATACATTTCTTAAACACGCAAAGGCATTCCTCGCTTTCTTGTTCCGTACACCTATGTCGATCTTGGTGCCACCTTCATCAGCCGCCATTTGGCTACAAAGATATTGGAAGCTTTCAACATTCTCCACTGATTGCCCAGCTACCGTAAAGCTGGAAGGATTGATCATCGAGCTTGCTCTGCATATCAGAGTGCCGTTGAGCTAGGAGAGCAACGTCAACAGCCAGTTCGAAGTCATTTAGGTGCTCCAAGGTAATGGGCTGCCACAGCAATCCACGATTTGGTTCACGGTCAATCGCACCTACCAGGATCTCGTCGATTACGATGAGGAACAGTCGTGGTGGTGATAGTATGCATCCTTGCATCACTTCAGCAACGATCCAGATGGAGTCAGATAAGACACCGTTGTGCAGTACTCTGCACGAAAATGCTTCAATGAGGTCGATGATTTTCTCAGAGAGACCCTTGCGCCTGAGGGCTCCCCATATGTTTTCGTGATTGAGACCGCTGAAAGCTTTTTCGAAATCAATGAACACCAGGTAGAGAGATTCTTGGAGTTCAATGATTTGCGCCAGGATAATACGGTGCGTGACAATATGATCCACACAGGATCGTCCGGCACGGCAATCTTCTCCTGTATCCGGTTAAGGATCACTTCACAGAGAACTTTGAGAACGATGCACAGTAACATGATTTCCTGCCAGTTATCGCATACAATAAGGCTCACATTTTTGGGTACATTTACTAAGATGCCTTGCTTCCTGTCGGCCGGAAATATCGCGGTTTCTCATACGTTGCAAAATAATTGATGCAGTAGTTGTGCGGATATTACGGGGTCAGCTTTGAGTATCTCAACTGATATGCGATCGACCCCTGGGGAGCTGTTCGATTTCATGCAACGGATGGCTGTTTCTATCTCCTGCACTGATGGAGCTTCGGTGTTGACACAGGTAATGCGTCGAACCCTTGGCGAATCATGCTAAGGTGTTGGTGGTATGGCGACACTTGAAAATGGTTTCCCAAGTGCTCGAACCAGCGTTTCAACTGATCAGCCGGGTCGGTCAATAGCTGTCCAGACGTGTCTTTAACGGGCATCGTAGCATTCATCTTAGTCCCACTAAGGCGACGTGAGACATCGTAGAGGACACAAATGTCGCCTTCACCTTCGTCGGCTAAGGAGTCCGCCCACGCTCTTTCGTCCCGCCTACATGAGAGCTTCACTTCCTTCTGGAGAGCCGAAGGACTACGGTTTTGGCTCCTCGTGTTTTCGCTCGCCCTATCGCGGCTTTGACGTTCCTTCACTCCTCTATCTTCCTCCTGGTGTCATCTGTGATCCACTGCTTTCTCTGGGTGCGTAGCTTACCAAAATTATTCTCACTGGTGGCGATGAAGGCGTTCTTGATGGCACTCGATTGATCTTCTACAATATCCGCAGCATGGTTCTCCAGCTACTCGACGAAGGACCTTTTCACCGCAGCGACTTCCAGTCGGCGTGTGTTGTAGCGGCCGGCGATTTTCTCCTCCTGTCGATGGATCCTCGCAATACGCAGCTGGATGTCGCCAATTAGGTGGTGATGATCGGATGCAATGTCGGTGTTACGTTTGTTCCACACCTCAAGAAGGCTCTGTCGGGAAACCTATGTCACGTTGTGCATTGGTCGATGGGGAAAGAGCGATCCCCCAATCATCTTGCCATTGTTACCACAAAAATCTGCAAACAGCTCACCGTTCACGCTCATTCTTCGAGACCAAACTGTGGTTACAGGGAAAATTATATCTTCTTTATATCTTCGAGTTATTGAAAGAGTTTATGCTTACCTTACTTACCGGTCAGGCTAAGGCCGGGGTGGCCTCTGCTGTACATAGTAGCCGCCTCTATTCCACTCGGTCCATGGCTGTATGTCTCCAGTTCCGCACTCTGCGTAGGGTCCGCAGATCGTCCTCCACTTGGTCGACCCACCTAGCTCGCTGCGCTCCACGTCTTCTTGTACCGGTCGGATGACTCACGAGAACCATTTTAGTCGGGTTGCTATCCGACATCCTGATGACGTGACCCGCCCATCGTAGCCTCCCGATTTTCGCGGTATGGACGATGGTTGGTTCTCCCAGCAGCTGATGCAGCTCGTGGTTCATTCGCCTTCTCCAAGTCCCGTCTTCCATCTGCACTCCGCCGTAGATGGTACGCAACACCTTCCGTTCGAAAACTCCAAGGGCGCGTTGGTCCTCTGCACGTAGGAACCATGTTTCGTGCCCATAGAGGACCACCGGTCTAATCAGCGTTTTGTAGATGGTTAATTTCGTTTTACGGCGAACTTTTTTCGATCGTAGAGTTCTGCGGAGTCCAAAGTAGGCACGATTTCCTGCCACAATGCGCCTCTGAATTTCTCTGCTGGTGTCGTTGTCGTCGGTCACCAGTGAGCCCAAGTACACGAATTCTTCAACCGCCTCGATTTCATCACCGTCGATATGAATTCGGGGTGGCGGGCGCGGTAATTCCTCTCTGGAGCCCTTTGCCATCATGTACTTTGTCTTCGACACATTAATGACTAATCCGATTCGCCTGGCTTCACTCTTTAGTCGGATGTACGTTTCCGCCATGGTCTCAAATTTACGAGCAATAATATCAATATCATCGGCGAAACCAAGCAGCTGAACGGACTTCGTGAAAATCGTCCCACTCGTGTTTATCCCCGCTCTTCTTATTACACCCTCCAAAGCAATGTTGAATAGCAAGCACGAAAGACCATCACCTTGCCGTAGCCCTCTGCGAGATTCGAAGGGACTCGAGAGTGTCCCTGATACTCGAACTACGCACATCACTCGATCCATCGTCGCCTTGATCAACCGTATCAGTTTATCCGGGAATCCGTATTCGTGCATAATCTGCCATAGCTGTTCTCGATCGATTGTATCATACGCCGATTTGAAATCGATGAGCAAGTGATGTGTGGGCACGTTGTATTCGCGGCATTTCTGCAACACCTGGCGGATGGTGAACATCTGGTCCGTTGTAGCGCGTTCACCCATGAATCCAGCCTGATATTGCCCCACGAACTCTCTTGCAATCGGTGATAGACGGCGGCATAAAATTTGAGAGAGTATCTTGTGGGCAGCGCTCAGTAATGTGATCGCGCGGTAGTTCCCGCAATCCAACTTGCAACAACATGTCGCCATTTTTGTAGATGGGACACACGATACCTTCCATCCATTCCTCCGGTAATACTTCCTCCTCCCAAATCTTGGTAATGACCCAGTGTCGTGCTCTCACCAGTGCTTCTCCACCGTATTTTAGGAGCTCGCTTGGTAGTTGATCTGCTCCAGCGGCTTTGTTGTTTTTCAACCGGCCAACCTCCTCCTCAATCTCTTGAAGGTCAGGGGCCGGGAGTCTTTCGTCCTGTGCACATACTCCAAGATCTGTTACCACGCCACCTTCGGTACTTGCAACATCGCCATTGAGGTGCTCATCGTAATGCTGCCGCCACCTCTCGACCACCTCACGCTCGATCGTGAGAATTTTCCCGTGATTATCTCGGCACATGTCGGCTTGTGGCACAAAGCCTCTGCGCGAGCGGTTCAGCTTCTCGTAGAACTTTCGTGTGTCCTTAGCGCGGTACAGCTCTTCTATCGCTTCGCGATCTCGTTCTTCCTACTGGCGCTTCTTTAATCCGGAAGACTGAGTTCTGCCTGTTCCGCGCCTGTCTGTAACTTGCCTCATTCGCTCTCGTACGGTATTGCAGCATTCTCGCCCATGCTGCATTCTTCTCGTTTTTCAACTGTTCACATTCGCCGTCGTACCAGTCGTTTCTGTGATTCGGAGTCGTGAAGCCTAGTACTGTAGCCGAGGTACTACCTATGGCGGATCGGATGTCCCTCCAGCCGTCTTCAAGTGTAGCTGCCAAGCTTCTCTTCCGTTGTTAGGGCCACTGCTAACTGCTGCGCGTAGTCTTGAGCCATTCTACGTTACGAAGTTGCTCGATGTTGAGCCGCGGCGTTCGACTTCGACCCGTGGTGATAACTGTCGAAGGTTTTGAGTGCATGCATACAGCGACTAAGTAGTGATCCGAATCTATATTCGCACTGCGATATGTGCGGACATTGGTTATATCCGAGAAGAATTTACCGTCGATTAGAACGTGGTCGATTTGGTTTTCTGTTTGATGGTCGGGTGATCTCCAGGTGGCTTTCTGGATATCTTTGCGGGGGAAGAAGGTGCTTCGGACTACCATACCACGGGAGGCAAAGTTTACGCATCGCTGGCCGTTATCATTCGATACGGCGTGCAGGCTGTTTCGCCCGATTACCGGTCTGTACATTTCCTCCCTTCCTACCTGCGCGTTCATGTCGCCGACAACGATTTTCACGTCACGCGGAGAGCAACCATCGTATGTTTGCTCTAGCTGCGCATAGAACGCTTCTTTCTCGTCATCGGGTCTCCCTTCGTGTGGGCAGTGGACATTGATGATGCTGTAGTTGAAGAAACGGCCCTTAACTCTCAACATGCACATCCTTGTGTTGATCGGCTGCCACCCGATCACACGTTGTCGCATCTTGCCCAACACTATAAATCCTGTTCCCAGTTCATTGGTGGTGCCACAGCTTTGGTAGAAGGTAGCCGCACGATGCCCGCTTTTCCACACTTTCTGTCCAGTCCAACAAAGTTCCTGCAACGCCACGATGTCGAAGCTGCGGGGATGTAGTTCGTCGTAAATTATCCTGTCACATCCTGCGAAACCTAGTGACTTGCAATTCCATGTTCCAAGTTTCCAATGGTAGTCCTTATTTCGTCGCGTGGGTCTTTTCCGATAGTATCGAGTCGTATTTTCTCCTATGTTATTCGCAATGGGGATTTTTACGGGTGGCTTATTGGGCCTACGCCAACACTCCTGTCTCGCCGGAGGGCCATCGTGCCAGTTCTGTTTAACGTCCCAACCAACACTGGTACGACCACGTTGATGGGGCTACCACCTTGGATCTAGCTGGGCGTGGTGCAGCGTTTCTTGCTCAGCCGCAGGATGCCAGAACAGATGCTGTTTGAGCCGCACCTCCTTGGTGATCAGACGCTCGGATAGTACCTCCTCAATCTACACACTTAGGGGATTCTGGGGTAATACGCACCACTTAAGGAAGATGCGTCAAAATGCATATAAAAAGGCAATAATTTATTGGTTTAATGCATGCATTCATTGCATATACGTTCATTCTAAGAGAAACCAAACAAAATTTCAGCCTTAATACAGTTCAGCTCTTGAAAATAACGTTTTTTGTAAAGACTAACATTACGGCTTCGTATGTTTATGCGGGGCAGTATGCACCCTTGCTCGGGGTAAAATGCACTACAACAATGGGGCAGGATGCACTCAAACAAAGGGGCAAGACGCACCACAACATTGAGGCAAGATGCACCGTCGAGTTTAGAAATCTTTTTACTTCTTAGACAAAATGCATGTTTTATAAGGTTTTAAGACAAACAATAGCTCAATTTTGTTTGCGATTACTTACAGAGCACTCATAGATATTGTTACAGCTTGTTTTCTATAGGTGCGTTTTGCCCCAACCAATGGAGTGCATAGGGTAGGACGGGGCAAGATGGCCACCCGGGGCAAGATGAGCACCCCTCCGTTTTACTACTTTTATGATGAATTTTGCCCAAACAACTTCATAATCCGTTAGAATAATGTTCATCCTGTTTGTAAACCTGATAAAAGGTGCTTCATAATGGACGAATTTAAAAATATCGTCAAATTAGTCAATAGCATGGATTTTTAGCATTTTCTTATAAGAAATCATCAGAATAAAATAAGGTTTTTATGTCAGAATCAAATTTTTACCATAATTCTGGTTATCAGCCAACATTACTAGCTTACTGCAAAGCATTTTAATTTACATTAGAAAATATTTTCTAAAAACAAACATTAAAATTTATTCAATTTTAGTTATTAACCTATAATGGGGTTAAGATGAGCACTCATTATTCCCCATCAGGGGAATATAGAAAATATTTTGAAATTATTGTAATTCACTCAATAGTGGCGGACATAGGTTTCCGTAACCTCTGCAACTATTTGATTGCGTGAATTCCTGAAAATAAGCAACATAATAATCGTTTATTGTTTTTCGGGTCATTTTGTATAAAGTATTATAAAATCGCATTTTTTTTTCAATAACCGAAAAAAAAGATCATTTTAGAACGTGATACCATAGCTATAAACAAGGTTCATTATATCAATCACTGTATGGTCAATTTATTGTTAAAATATTGTGATTTTAATGAAGTGCTCTTCCTGCCCCGTAGTGGTGCTCGTCTTGCCCCGTAGCATGTTCGAACTGATCATAAAACATCTTTTTTGTTTAGTCAAATAAATCATACTTATTGTGAATTTTGAACCCTCCCATGTTTATGGGTGATAGAAAACATGATATAGTAAAGAACTACTGAGAGGTACTTTGAAAAATTGTGTTAACTTACAATAAACTCAACGTGATCCTTAGGGTGCTCATCTTGCCCCGCCCTACCCTATTGCCCCAATCAATAGCAAAAAATAAAATAGTTTAAAACATATAATTTACGTAGATTACTGTTTAAGTTATTTTTCCTCTGCTTAGCATTGCCCTCAATGAACTGAATAAACACAACAGCATTAGATGTTTGGTCGGTTTTCACTATCAAATCATTCGACAAACGATCGGGAAAATTACATCAGAATCGTGCTTTTCAATTTTGTTCATTTTTCTCACTAATTACGTAACGCAGATATGTAAAATTTTCCAGATGCTCATTTATTAAGACGTTCTATTAGACTGATAAGGTTTCAAAGCTCTAAAACCGATAATCCCTGAAAAACAAAGGGGGTGCGTTTTGCCTCGACAGTGCGTATTACCCCAGATGCCCCTAGTTGAGCTCGGCGAATTTTCATTCTTTTGCCGAGATACGCACAGCCGAGTGCTCGGCAACCTAAGTTTAACTGAAATATCGGCAAAAAATCAATTTTATTCATAGCAGCACCAATGGGTGCCGCTGGCATCAAACTTTAAACGTCAAGTGTTTAGCCGAGATTCAGCTAATGAACTTTAACCGAGATTTGCACAGCCGATCTTTGCATTCTGTTTTAAGTGTGTAGCTGAAGTCAGAAGGACAACAGTGCCCAGGCTGCACTACCAGCTAAGCACACAACTTTTAGCTGGCGGTCTTTGTCATCGCTTGATCCGTGGAAGCTTGTGAGGACCAGAGCAATGTTGGACGCTCTCCTTATCGACTCACCGTTTTGCAGCCCACTCCACCCAAGTAACAATTTTGATTTTATCGAAGTTTTTTTAGCGATTCTAAAACCCTAACTAAAAAGTCATTGATGCCGACTTGAAAGTCCTTTCGAGCTCTTATATCCCATGTAACTTTTTGATGTCCAATTGGTCTTGTACAGGTTTTCAGAACCGTCATAAAACCTAATAAAACCATCTTCTGACTTACTTTCTTGGTTTAATCATCGCATGACTTTATGATCAGTGAATTTGATTGGCTTTTCTCGTTGAACTTCTGTGATTTGTTAAATGTTGTTCGGCTTTGCTTTCGGTTCTATCGATCGGTGACATTTGTTCAGAGATTCATATCGAGCGAACTTTCGTTGATGGATTACGACTGTTCTTGGTGTATTCTTTGGAGAAATTTCTTGGCTTTTCAGTCCGATTGTGAGATCAAAACACCTTATGTTCTCTTACTCCTCCAGGGTAATTCAACCATCTTAAACTATCTTGAATCACCCTGGAACCCTCCTTCCTCCCAAAACACCCCAGAAACCCCCAGTTTCCTCCCCCTTATAGGCCCCCATGAAAGCCCAGGAAACCATAATCTCAAACTTTCAGGAGCAAAACCTATTCTCGAGAACCAAGGTTCCACATTCCTGCTAATGTAATTCCTGTAAAGAACTCCCTCTCTTATGCTCTGTTTTAATCCACACCCATTTTTTATGCACTGCACCCCCAGCCCATGGTATAAGAAGAGGTTCCAGTTTCAGTTCACACTCGAATAACATTACGAAGATTCATATTTAAGCAAAACTCTTAAACTTGCAAGTATCTTAACCATTCACTTAGTTTATGGAAAAGATGATACATCCGCTTATTTAAAATTAAGAATTCCAATCAAATCGAATTGAATTAATCCAACCTTTTGTGCTGCCAGTGTGTGCACTTATTTTTTATGAAAACTAAATGCAGAATAATTGCTCCACACCGACAAACCATCTGTAGACTAAGCAACAATTAATCATCCATTGTGAAATCCCGCCGTGCAAAATTGCTTGCACATTGCAGCACATATGCAACTTCATCATTCCCCGAAATGGTTTTAGCCATGAACTTGAAACAGCAAAACTGCAGCCATAAAGATGTTCGAGCAAGCAATTACAGTCGCAAGCGTAGGTATTGCGCGCAAACCCCAAAATTTTATTCCCACCTTTGGGTTTCCGCGCCGAAGACCCAGCGCCAGATTCGGCGACAAAGAGAGCTGACAGCAGTCGCCGGGCAGTTGGCAATCCTGATATTTGACGGCGGTCACCCGTTAGTCATGGGAGTGGATTGTTGTCACGCAAATAGAGCTTTTCGCTGAAAATGCATGTGTATTGAGGTCTTGTTGACAGATTTTCTGCTGTGTTAGTGTGAAATTCAGTGATTTCCTGTATCGCGTAAGCCTTCGCTGGAAGGAAAAGTCATGTTGCTCAGCGAAGCAAGGAAAATTTTCAGTGAAAAAAGCAATACCTAACCGACGACGCGACGCGGCGATGATGAAGTTCACTGCATTCAGTATCGAAAAATTCGATCACTAGTGAAGCCACAAAACGCAGTTCAAACTACTATAGGTGGTATATCGATCAACCGTCGTCGTCGTTCAGCAATCGGAAATCTCTCTCGTGCATCGGCTCGATCGCTCTGCTCTGGCGGGTCTTCCTCTAGAGCATTATTTTTCAGCGTGTCGGTAATCACACAGCTTAACTAACGAAAACTGTTGCTGCTCGTCGATGACCAACCATCATCGCCACCAGCAGCCTGGGCCAATTGTTGTGCTTAGACAACCCCAGCACAGCAGAAGAAGGTCACAGTCGATTTTTGTCCTTTTACGGTGGACGTGACTTGCAGGTCGTCATCGTCGGCGGAGGTAACCGGAGATGAAGGTATGGATCGGCAGACTGACCGACGATGATGCTGCCAGTAGTGATGGTGATGATGATGATGGTTCACAACCAAACAGTGGTTCTAATTGTTGGAAAAGGTGGTCAAACTCATTAGGTCATGCTGTTTTGCTGAGGAAACCTTCCAATAAGTTACTTAAATCAATTTGAACAAAGAATCGAGAGTCTCAGAACATTACTCCAAAAAGAATCTCTGTGTCCAGATAAGTCCAACGGATTCCTATTTGATCCAAACTCGGTATCTAACCCAAACTCCATGGTTTTGGTGAATTAGCTGTGCATTTCCCGTCTGAGCTACATAACTCACTGTGCAAGAGCATACGACTAGATGAACACGCCAAGCGTCTACCACCACCCGGTGAATGATGATAATTTTTGGCGGCAAATTATTTTTCGGTGGTTGATAGATGCATGCAACATTTTACGCAGGAGACCCTGCCTGCGTTGCATGGGGTCTATGGTGTGGCTAGGGGAGGGTGCAAGAGAGGGTGATTAAGCTTTTTGGTAACAAAACGATCAACCACCAAACGAGCCCCAACAAAGGGGACTCATTATGGCCATTTCTCATTAGGTGGCAACAGGTTGGTGATTGTGTTCGTGCTTCGCTATGCTTTGCTGGGTGCTGCTGCTGTTGTATTTATGTGGCTTCCTTGTCAAGTTGCTTTGTAAACGATGAAAGAGTATATCGGAGGTAAGGCTCGGCAAGAAGGTCAGAGCTGACAATAGGCTGCTTGATCGGTGTTTAGGGTAATTGAAGCGTTGTGAAATTTGCGGCTCGTTTGTTTGATTTTGGAAGGATACCAACCAAAATCACGCTTATGTTTCGAATGCCAATTTGAGCCACATCGATAAAAGTACGATTGAAATAGAGAATACTGAACAAATATACAAGGAATAAAAAGACCTTCCATGACCGCACATATTCCCCAATTTCTTATTTTTTTTTACGCCAAGCGGTGCACTGGCTTCAGACAATATAATAATATCCTCGGGTTTTCAATAGGCATTTTCTGTTAAAAAAATCAGCTGATTTGACTGAAAGATAACTGAAAAATTATACGATAGGATATAGGATATAGGATTTCTAACTGTACGAAGCATAAAGACGGGTTCTGTTCCAGTTTTCAACACGACCGTTGTCCAGGCCACGACGACAAGATTATCATGAGACCTAAACGGTCGGCCTCGGGTGAGCGAGAAAACCAACCAGACCAACCAGCAGACGGAAGTTGACTTGGTAGCATGCTGGCGCTTGGCCAGCTTCCCGAGTGGTCCTTACCACTCCCTTTGTCCTCGGAAGGCTAGCAGGGTCAACATTATGCCTGCTTCCAAGTGCACAGCAAGCATCAAAAAGTGAAACCGCGTGCACGGCGATTTGGCCTTCTCGTAAGTAAGGCCCTATCAGCTAGCACGCCGAAGAAAATGCAGACATGGACCCTCCACCTGCCCCGACCTTGTCGAGGACCCCTTTCCAACCACGGGCTCGGGTCCAACTCAGCAGACCGACACCATGACAGCAACGCCACCAGGATGTACTCCCCTCGATCACTTTATCGCTGTTAGGGTCGATTTCGATCGCAAGGCACCGGTATGACCTACGAAGCCGACTCCGAATCCTGGACCACCTTTTGTATAGCGTCTGAACAAGCCATCCTCCGAGTCCACGCGCCGCCACTTCTGTAGCTCCAAGACGATGTGAGTGATAGCCGTTGAAACGGCATTCCAGCCGAACTTACTCTACACATCTTCTGGACAAGATTGTACACGGTTTATAAGGGAAAATACAAGAAATGAAAAAACTCAAGCTCCTGTATACTTTTTGAGTTTCACTTTGATCCCATATCAACTGTGCAAAATTTCAGATCGATCAGAAAAACTATATTTTAGTGCCCGCCATTCTTAGTTTTTCATACTCCCTTAGATCCCTTAAAATAAGTCGACGAATGATTTCTGTTGAAAACTTCACTAGGAACCGATGCGACGTTTGTGGAAAAAGTTATTAAGCCTCACCCGATCGATGAAATGACGAGATTTTATTATTTATTGTTACTCCTTACATGTTCAACAGCATTTGCCATTCGATTTTCAGTCAATAACTTTTTCCACATACATTAGATCGCTTTGCGGTCTTCGGAGGGTTGGTTCCTCGTAGAATTTCCATCATAAATCATTCATCGATTCATTTTTAGGGGTTAAGGGGCAACCTGTGGCGGTTTTTCTTTGAAAAAGTGTTTTTCCCCATACTGAATCGTATGAAAACTTAAAATGGCTGGCGCTAAAATATAGTTTCTCCGATCGATCTGAAATTTTGCACAAGTGATATGAGACCAAAATGGAACTCAAAAAGTGTACAGGAGTAAAATGTATTTTTGTGTGCCACACTAGTAGATACTGTCGGAAGCAACCATGGCGTTAAAGGATCTGTGTCAGGTGGAATGTTACTTCCCCATGGCGCCTATTAATCCAACTATCTACCCTCGGTATGGGGTGCACCTTCCTTTAGTGGAACTGTCACACGCGCGCAGTCATTTGGTCATGGAGGCCATCCTGGCAGCCCTGCGTATGCCTCTTGAGTCGCGTTTCGAAGCACTCCATGTCCTCACTGATAAGGATGCCGATAGACACCATACCAGTAATGACGCAGAGTGTAACCGTTCGCCGAATTAGCTTGAATAAAAAATCAGTTCGTGTCGAGCATCCGAAGCAATCGGATATTCAATCAGCTTCTCTCAGTGCCAAAGTTTATTCGACTTGTTCAATCCGCAGCGGTGCTACGCCAATGTGATTTATTAAAGGTGTGGAGGAAGTCCGCGCTTGATTGTGTTAGTGAGCCTGAAAATGTAAACACAATTTGAGGGGAGGGTGGTGACGTCATACGGTTTCATCAACCGATAGTAAGCAATATGGTTTACAACGAAAGTTTCGCATCTATGCACTTCTATTGTTTTTTGTTTCCAATTAATTCAAAATTTAATTAATCATAAAAAGTACCAACACAAAAAGAGCAAATTCAGTCCAGTTCAAGAATGAGTATCTTCGTTATTTGTTCAGAAAGTAAGCAAGGGTCACGCCATTCAGAGCACTCCCCATTTGCTAGCATTATGCGGCATCGTCTTCGAACCACAACCATTAGGGTTCAGTTTTTCCAGTAATATGTCGAACTTATTTGAAGGTCCCTTATACTATCCGGCTCTCAATTTCGTCCTTATCCTAAAAAATAAAACCTATTAAAATTCAATAAATAAAACCAAGAATAAAACATCAAAAACTACCTGTAACATCGTCATCCACTGCAGTGAAAATTTCCTTGTTTATTAGGCTTGGATAACAATGCCTTGGTTACCCATAGAAACTGCGGCGGAGTTTGTAATGTACAGCACGCTAAAAACCGTTGTCGGAAAGGTGTGTTCTTGCGTACCAAAATGACTCTCCAAAATTAAAACTAAAATAGGTTTCTGTAATCCGGAATGACACTAATGTCTTTCTTAGAATGATTTTTACTTAAATATTTATTGAAGGGAAGGAATAAAAAGTTTATCGCGGACTGTCAATAGAATATTAATATGGTTTACACTTTTGCAGCTCATGCAATAGATTTGGTGTTACATGGTTAGCGTGTAAGAAAATTCAATAACAACTTGTATGACGTCAGGTGTTGTCAATCTCGAAGGGGAAATTGGGGGTTGCTATGTTACAATAAATAATGTGCACTAATACATTCAAAGCCGTGTGTAATACGTAAAACGATCTCTTCACCTTACCTTTACCACATTGGTGCTACGCCACCCGGACCTAGTGCTACGCCCTCGGGCAAACCAAGTTCCGCGAGTAGTGTAACGTCACGTGTTACAGCGTAGTTTGGTTACGCAGCAGTGCTCAGCTGATACCAGGGTATCAGGAATAGAAAGGTGCCGTTCTAGTCATATCCAGAACCGTGCGCCTCTATTACCCCGTATATTAGTGCGCAGAGTCATAGAAACTTGCAACGCGTTAGATAACGAACCCTGTGACGAATCTGTGATAGTGATAAAAAGAGAAACAAAGTGCAACGTAGTTACGCATAGTTTAACTAGTGATCCCCTCCCCGCTTCCCCTCCACCACAACTGGGGTAGATAGAAGGTGACTGCTATCAACTTCTGCGGTTAAATAGGCGATAACATAAGTTTCGTGCGCATGGGCCACCAAGCCCGATTTCAACTTCTCATGGCCTCTTTTAGCGGAGGCGACCCCGGTGGGTCATATGGTAGAAGTTTTCCCAGCTACATGAACCCAAGGAACGAATTTGGAGCTCTAAACCATGCTGCTGCTTACAGGCAAGGAAGGACGTAACCTGCCGATCGAACCCTTCATTATCGGGAAGAGTATCGAAGACGCCGTCTGACCAATCGAACATGCAAAAAGTGAAATGAAGGGAAGTCGTTACGTTCTGCAAACAAGAAAGGCCGCCCAAGTGGAAAAACTGCTAAAATTGACGACATTGTTCGATGGTACCGAAATAGAGATAAAGTTGCACCCAAAACTGAATATCAGCCGTTGTGTGTTATCAACTTTCGATCTGATTATGAAGAGCGAAGAATACATCGTAGCAGAACTTGAACATCAAGGAGTGATCGCAGTGAGGAGAATCAAGAAAAGCAACAAGGAAAACACCCCAGCAATCGTACAAAAATTGACTACAATCTTTCTTACGCCGAGGCCCGTAGCAGAGTCGAGTCTGGAAACGGGAGCTACGCACGAGCCGCAGCCCAACCCAGACTTGATCAAATTAGTTTTGTTTCCCTTTCCGCCCAAGTACAAGGGCAGCGAACCCAAATTGAGCAACTTCAACAGGAATTGAAACGAAAAGAAGCCATAGAAGACAGCCATAGAAGACAATCGATAAACTTCTGGAAACCATCCGAGAAAAAGATACGAAGATCGCAAAGTTAGAAGCCCAGGTAGAAAACATGAAGAAGTTTTTCGATAATACAAACAACAAACAAAACGAGTCAGCAAATAGTGAATCAGAAGTTGAAGGAACAACTAAGCAGAAATCGAAAAGGACAACGCATCCACAACAACAACATACAGGAATGTCACCTCCCTCCAAAAAAACGTCAACTAACACGAGAAGCCCGTACATGACCAGACGAACGACAATCCAATCTTCCCATGAAGCAGTTGGTACAGCAGAACCAGAGAAGGAGCATGCTATTCGATTTCGCAATCCACCCCCAGGTGGATCCAAACACTAAATCGAAATCCACGTCATTATATTCGCCTAATACCTTCACCAACACCACACCCCATTACAACAACATCAACGCCCGGTTTGAGGAGTGGGAAAGTGTAGTACCACCCTCACTTCCAATAGAAGCTCAGCAGGTTGGGGAAACTGTCTGGGACGTCCTACCCCAACCCGTTGATGGCGTACCCTCCTCTGTGGCCGGTGAGCCGCCCAAACGACAAAATCTTGAAACAATATGCACTGAAAATCGCTCTCCCCTCCCAAATTTAATACTAACAATCAACTCAAACAAATCCCCAGCCAGCTCAAATCCTATCACTTGTATATACTTATCGCCAGCCGTTGAACAAATCTCTTCTGCTACCAACACGATTTCGTCTGTCGAGCCGATACAAGCGACTGTCTCCAGCAAAGAAACGCCCGCTGTAATGGAATGCTCTGCACCACTATCCTCAAATCACTGCCAAATGTTGTCAAAATGCACAAACCTCAATCCGGAAGCTGCGCCTTTCCACCCTGGTCGTTTAGACGTTGCTGCCATCCCAGATACCGGTTTGGGGTTCGAAAACCCCGGGCATATCTCCGCACCAGCCCTGACCCTAGATGCCCACATTCTTACGGCGGCAGCTGGTGCGGGGAACTTGTCCTTTTCTCAGGCAAGTACATACTCCAATCCGTCAGAAGAGCATACTTCTCCTGCCACATTCATTTGCAGAACACCAGACAGCACCATCCCTGGACAATTCAGACGCAGGTTCCTCGTTCAACGTGCCGATCCATGAGTCATTCGCAATCCAGTGGAATGTGCGAAGTGTGTGGAAAAACTACAACGAGTTCCGAAAAATGGTGGACGAAGCACTTCCAATAAACATTTGTCTTCAGGAAATGATGACGAGCAGTACCGATAACCTCCTCAAAAGCAACTACGAATGGATCACATGCAGCCGTTCTGAAAGTTTTGGGAAAAGGAATCGCCGGCCTCGGAATTCGCAAGGACATTCCGTTCCATGTCATCCAACACAATACTGGTCTACACGCTTGTGTCGTCCGTATTGGAAGGCCGTGGAAGAACATTAAAACAAATTCACTTCAAAAACACTAATTTTCTGAACTACATTTCTAAAAACTAAGGGTATGCGGTATACCGAAAAGTTTCGCCAAATACACCTCGAAATGAAACTCCGCGGAATTCCACGGAATTCAATTAGGCGGAATTTTCGATTTTGAATTTCGTTTCGTCAAATTCTAAAAATTTCGCCTTCAAAAATATATTTTGACGAAATTAAACGGAACTCCGCGGAATGTCTAATATATTTCAAAAACAAGATCAAAGTGTAAAATCCATATAATTTATCGGAGATCTTGCTAATCTCAAGTTACTGAAAAGTCTTGTTTATTATCAAAAAAAAAAAAACTCGAATATACCTTTTATCTTAGATCTTTTTCAATAGGTATGCTTTCAACGCACATTTTGTAAGTTTTTGGGAGTGCTGACCTTAGGTCCTCAGGAGTGGGATGACCTTAGATCCTCGGAGAGAAGGGCATGCACATTACCCACAACACCATGCTTCACATGTAGAATCTTGAGTCCAGATTTATCTGGGCTAATATCTAGAGACGATTGTGTTTATATATTACGAATTTCAAGATTTCGGATGCTTTCATGCTTGATGAGCACCGCATACAGCTCGTAAGCATTTTTTTTTCAATTTTAATGCGAGTTTTACTATATATTTTCTGATAAATTCAATCATCTATCAATTTCTTTGAAGGTTTTAGATTCCAGACTTTCTCCAAAAGTTACGCTATTCAGCAGAGCTTGATTGGTAAACATCTAGTTTAATGTTTAATATCATATGCTTCAGGATTCTCATAAACAATCGGCATTGGAGCATCTTATGCAACTTTTAATTATCAATAGCACTGCAGTCTTGGCGAATTGAAGCGAAAGTTTTAGATTTCTCCCAACGTTTCGACTCGCATTAGAGTCTTCTTCAGGAGATAATTCTGGCTATTCGTTTTTCGTTTGCGGTCACATACACAGATCGAAAAAAGAGTGTAACATTCTGTGACAAATGATGCACATAATTGGAGCGTGGGATATCATAGAAGTTTACATGACATATCATGTAAATTTCATGAAATATCATGTACACTTCCATTATATGTCATGTAATTCAGCATGACTCTGAGAGTTTACATGACATATAACACAAATTTACATGATATATCATGTAAACCATCAGAACAATAAGTTTACATGACTAAAATGAAGTTTACATGACGTGTAAATCTCATTATTTTTATCTGTGTAGAACTGTCGTTGTCTGAGCTATTGAATATTGGATATTGAGAAAAACCGCTACGTTTAACTTAGTATCAAGTTAAACGTAGCGATTTTTCTCAATTTAACTTAATGAACATTTTATTTCTTTGCACTACACATCTGGTAGAGGTACCGGTTGGTTTGAAGATGGAGCCTCATTCGTAGTTCGAGCATCTAAGAGCATCATCGCAGTGTAGTAGATATTGGCTGGGTATAGGTTTCCATGCAATGCATTGGTGTGATCTTATTAAGTCATTGGAGCAATCTTATGAGATTATTGGTGTAATTGTTGAAATTGTCAATAACTGTCGCTGAAAATAACAAAAAAAAAAGGATCTGGGAGCATTTAGGCAGGAGAGCCTAGTATGAGAACTTTGCGCTCTAGCTCATTCAATTTTGCCTCAATTGGATTTTTAAATTTTGAAACATGTATTGATTTTTTGATTTTATACGAAAGTGCATCTTTTTCTGAGCCACTAGGTTTTTTTTCAGATTTTTAAACTTTATTTTGGAATCAAAAATCAATTTCAAATAGATATTTTGAAATCATCTTTTGACAGCTGAGGAACTGCTTGATAGCTCCGCCCAGTATAAAATGCGACAAGGGGTGATTCGACAAATTGTTCCCATACAAACTTCAAAGTTATTTTTAAATAGGTTCCCGTGCACCAAAATTCATGAAAATTTGGATCTTGGCTCAGATTGACATGCAGATTCAGTATATGGAGTTGGGACACCGCTAAAGAAGCCAATTGACTTTTTTTTGTACGTAGTAAGATGTATACAATATCTAGTCACGTACAAAATTTCAAACAAATTGGTGCACTGGTCCCCCCTCTACTCAAATGGTTCAACACCCTATAATAGGCACTGTAGCAAATGAAGGCTAGGGGATAAGAGTGTTAGCGAAAACACCGCGCCACCACCGCTAGAAAAAAAAACCTAATTAATCCACCTAGCGGTGATGGTGACTTTCTCATGCCTTCGAAAACCCATTTCAACAAAACTCAAGTGACATGTTGATGAATATCGCACTTTCATACGTTTAATAAGAATCCATTTCATGGCACCTAAAATCATATCGATCATCTAGATTTTGATGTTTGAGGATTTAAGTTCGCCATCTTGGATATTCTGGTCGTTATTTTTAGACTCCGGGCCGGACATCTTCTACATATCGAATATACCCATATTTCATGATTTTAGAGTCTAAACCTCCGTTTACCAGTCGCCATCTTGAATTTGGAGTCACCATCTTTGATATTCTGGACGCCATTTTTTAACTCCCGCCATCTTCTTCATACCAAATATAAACATATTGCACTCCATTAAATAGCCGCAAACTTGAATTTGGAGCCGCTATCTTGGATATTCTGGTGGTCTATTTTGGATTTCAGACATCTTCTCTATGCCAAAAATACCCATATTACATGGTTTAGAGCCTATCACGCCTTTGAACAGCCGCCATCTTGGATTTGAAGCCACCATCTTTAATTTGGAGCCGCTATCTTGGATTTCAGACCGCCATCTTGGATATTCTGGTCGCCATTTTTGGAGTCCAGGTTTCTTCTTCATTCCAAATATACTTATATTGCATGGCTTTAGAGCCTAAATCTATATTAAACAGCCGCCATTTTAAATTATGAACCTTCATCTTGAATATTAGGCTGCCACCTTCAATTTTGGGCCAATATCATGGAATTTCTGGTCTCTAATGTTGATTTCCGCACAAAATTCGTCAACCATGCTAAAGTTTGCAAAATTCGCCGCAACACATCAAGCATGACCGGTGCTGGTCTGGATCACTGGAATGGCCATATTTCCGGAACGCCTTGACCGATCTGGACCCTTTTTTTTGGCAAATAAAGCGGTAAAATTCCGATTCGATTCGAGCTATAATCCGAAAAATCGGCCAATGGGAAGTGCCTTAAAAGTGAGTGAACTTTTTTTGCGCACAGACATACATACATACACCCATACAGACATCATCTCAAATCGTCGAACTGAGTTGATTGGTATATGTTACTTGACCCTCCGAGCCTTCTATCGAAAAGTCGTTTTTTGAGTGAACATATAGCCTTTCAGTACACTTTGGTGTACAAGAAAGGCAAAAATGCAAACACGCAGCAAGAATTTGTACAAAATTAATAAAACTGATGATGATTAACCTGGGCTTGTTAGGGGAATATCTGTAAATAAAAGAAAATCGGGTTAAGTACGGTTCCTTTGAATTCCACTAAGAATTTGCATCCTTTGACAGATACGTATTTCGACCTCAACTGTAAGGTCGTCTTCAGTGTCTTGTACTTGACTCGACTCAAGTACAAGACACTGAAGACGACCTTACAGTTGAGGTCGAAATACGTATCTGTCAAAGGATGCAAATTCTTAGTGGAATTCAAAGGAACCGTACTTAACCCGATTTTCTTTTATTTAATAAAACTGCAAAACTCCGCGGAATTTTTCTCAAAATTTCGTTTCGTTTCGAAAAATACCGAGTGAATTCGGATTTCGTATCGATCTCACGAAACATTTTTGAATTTCGTTTCGTTTCGTACCGTCTCGCATAAAATATATATATATATATATATATATATATATATATATATATATATATATATATATATATATATATATATATATATATATATATATATATATATATATATATATTGTTTCGTTTCGTATCGCTTTGAAAAAAACACATACCGCATACCCTTACTAAAAACACACCTTTACGAAACTAAAAAGTGTCAGAAGGTCGCCGAAGCTAACTTCTGTTCACCAGCCGACTCTAATTGAAAGTGATGGTGTCAGTCGAAACCTCTAGTCAAGTAAATTTCCTGCTATTGAAGCAGTCGTCTATTCAATCTACAAACTATTATATACAAGTGCGCCAAATTCAATCGCACATGGTCGTAAAACTATTTTGCGCCATCGAAAAAACCCTATAAGATATGTAACATGAATCATCATTAGCTTAGCCTAGACACAAACCATATATGAAACGGATAATCTCTACTAAATGAAATGGTTTAAACTCAAAGACAAAATCAACGAATCTAATTCAAATAAGATTTGACTTAAAAAGATAAAAACGTCAAAAGCTACAAGTTAAACTAAAATAATCATGAAAACTAATAATGAATTAGAAAAAAAATCTAAAATCAAAATCGAAATATTCAAAAAATATAACAATTTAATCTAACTGAATTCAAAATTTTATTTTACTTAAACAGAATAAAAACGTCAAAACGTTACAAGAGAGCGTCGTGTGACACTGCTCAGGTATGGAAAACCGAATACCTACAACCTGAATGAGGTATTGAATAGCCCTGCATGCCTAAAATAATAACTGATGTGTATTCTGTGCATAACGTGTGAATTATGACATCAGGTATGGCAATACCTGAATAATAATCGGCGATTTTTCCATACAAACAGCGATTTTTCCATAATTGAATAATACCTCAAGCAGTCCTCAACACCAAACCAATAACTCGTTGAGGTATTGCATCAATACCTACAAAATACCAAAATAAGTTATATTCAATATCTGGATAACCGACCAATACCTAATCTTGGTATGATACCTGACTTTGATATGCTCTAGTTATGGGGCAGTTATTCATTCCTGCTCGGGTTGTGCTTACTGGCGTACACCGCAGAGCTATTGGACATCATCCGGGACAGTGTCGCAATAGCTGTGGAGGCTCTTTCACAGGCATAACCGACGTGGCTACCGAAGGTAAGCTTATCGTCGATCATCACGCCCAAGTGTTTGACGGAGCGCTTTGACAGGATAGAGTGCACTCACCTACACTGATCTTCACCTGCTGCTCCGACTTCCGGTTGTTTACAACCGTCACCTCAGTCTTGTGATGAACCAGCTCCAGTTTCCTGGACCGCATTCACGCCTCCACAGCCTTGATCGAATGGTCGGTAGTCTACTTCACCACCTCGATCTCGATCGTTTAACCGTAGACTTCGAGCGTAATGTTGTCGGCAAATCCGACAATCACCACTCCCACTGCATAGTGGCTTATTTCAAACGAAAAAACGGACGCATTTCAGAAACGCGTTTTCAGTTTATGGACAATAGTGTATCTTATGTAAAAAAAAAATGCGGGGAATACAATGCACTGGGTACTCTAACCTCAACACCTCGTCGTACATGACATTCCATAACACCGGACCCAGGATGGAACCTTGCGGGACTCCTGAGGTTATGTGAAAGCACTTCCGTCCCACCTCCATGTCGTAAACTTGTACTCGATTCTGAAAGTAACTTACGAGAATCTTGTACAGGTAACCCGATATCCCCAGACGCAAGAGCGCATCGGCAATAGCAGACCAACTGGCGCCTTTATACGCATTCCTAACATCCAGAAACACTACCGCATAGAACCGAATTTTCCTCCTCTTAGGCTCGAGTGCTTTCTCGGCGGTTTTTATAACCGACAAGATAGCGTCTACGGTGGACCTCCCTTTCCGGAAGCCGTACTGGTTACTCGAATGACCATTTTCGCCCTCGATGAACCTCAACATTCTATTGAGGATGATTTTTTCGAGCACCTTCCCCGCCGTGTTTATCAAGCATATTGGTCTATATGCCGACGGGTCTCCATGTGGTTTCCCCGCCTTTGGCAATAGTACCAGGTTCTGGCTCTTCCAAGCTTTTGGGAAAACTCCCTCGTCCATGCATTTCTGCATAGCAGACCTGAACATCTCCAGAGCCTCTGCAATAGCTACTTTTAAGGCCAGATTCGGAACTCCATCAGGACCTGGGACCTTACCCACACTAAGGGACTTTGCTATCCCCGCAAGTTTCACATCGGTGACTCTCTCCTCATCGCCAGACCCAGTCCCCGGCTGTCCTACGAAAGGAGGCCAAGGACTTGGATCATGACGCGGAAATAGCCCCTCGATGATCCCCTACAACATCTCTGGAGACAGAGACACTCAGAGCAACCCAAACCACCCCCCCCCCCCCTTTGCACGGGCTTGCTCAAGGAAATCCTCTATGGATTCATTCAAAAATATCTTCGGGAATTATTCCAGAAATAATTCAGGGATTTTTTCATGAATACATCTAGGAATTTCTTCATGAATTTCTCTTGAGAATCCTCCAGGAATTCCTCCAGGCGTGGCTTCTGAAACATCTCCAGACATTTCACCATGATTTCTTCCAGGATTTATTTTAGGAATTTCTCCAGGAATTTTTTCAGGAATTCCTCCAAGATTTTTCTTAAAAATCGTCCAGGGAGTTTTAACAGGAATCCCTTCAAGAATTTTTCTAATTATTCCTACAGGAATTCATTCAGGCAGTCCTTCGGAAATTTCACCAGAGATTTCTCAAGAAATAACATCCCCGAATTCTTCAGTGTTTTCCTTTATGATTTTCTCCAAAGACTTCTCTAGAAATTCCACCGGGAATTTGTTCAGGAATGTCTTCGGAGATTCTTCCAGCCAGATATTCCTTCGGACATTCCACGAGGGCATTCTCCAGAAATTCCTCCTTGGATTTCTAGAAGAATTCCTCCAGAGATTGCTCCGGGAATTCCTCTAGAATTTCTGGAGAGGATTCTTAAAAAAAATCAGAATTTTCAGACTCCAGCGATTTGTATTGGAATTCTTTAAGATAATTTTACAGGATGCATACAAGAGCCAGGGCCCATATAGCCGAGGCGGTAAACGCACGGGTATTCAGCATGACCATGCTGAGGGTGACGGGTTCGATTCCCGGTCGGTCCAGGATCTTTTCGTAAAGGAAATTTCCTTGACTTCCTTGGGCATAGAGTATCTTCGTGCCTGCCACACGATATACACATGCAAAATGGTCATTGGCAGAGGAAGCTCTCAGTTAATAACTGTGGAAGTGCTCATAGAACACAAAGCTGAGAAGCAGGCTTTGTCCCAGTGAGGACGTAACGCCAAGAAGAGAGAGAACTGTACGAAGCATAAAGACGGGTTCTGTTCCAGTTTTCAACACGACCGTTGTCCAGGCCATGACGACAAGATTATCATGAGACCTGAACGCTCGACCTCGGGTGAGCGAGAAAACCAACCAGACCAACCAGCAGACGGAAGTTGACTTGGTAGCATGCTGGCGCTTGGCCAGTTTCCCGAGTGGTCCTTACCACTCCCTTTGTCCTCGGAAGGCTAGCAGGGTCAACATTATGCCTGCTTCCAAGTGCACAGCAAGCATCAAAAAGTGAAACCGCGTGCACGGCGATTTGGCCTTCTCGTAAGTAAGGCCCTATCACCTAGCACGCCGAAGAACATGCAGACATGGATCCTCCACCTGCCCCGACCTTGTCGAGGACCCCTTTCCAACCACGGGCTCGGGTCCAACTCTGCAGACCGACACCATGACAGCAACGCCACCAGGATGTACTCCCCTCGGTCACTTTATCGCTGTAAGGGTCGATTTCGATCGCAGGGCACCGGTATGACCTACGAAGCCGACTCCGAACCCTGGACCACCTTTTGTATATCGTCTGAACAAGCCATTCTCCGAGTCCACGCACCGCCACTTCTGTAGCTCCAAGACGATGTGAGTGATAGCCGTTGAAACGGCATTCCAGCCGAACTCATCTCTACACATCCTCTGGACAAGATTGTCCGGAGTTGTGTCCTCCTCGCATGCGGCAAACATACGGTCACGCATTGTGCGAAAACGCGGGCACACGATCAAAACGTGTTCAGCCGTTACCTCTAAACCAGCACAAACAGGACATTCGAGAGATCCCGCATGTCCTAAACGGTGTAGATACTGTCGAAAGCAACCATGGCGTTAAAGGATCTGTGTCAGGTGGAATGTTACTTCCCCATGGCGCCTATTAATTCAACTATCTACCCTCGGTATCAACCTATGGGTGCACCTTACTTTAGTGGAACTGCCCCACACGCGCTGTCATTTGACCATGGAATGGAGGCCATCCTGGCAGCCCTGCGTATGCCTCTTGAGACGCGTTTCGAAGCACTCAATGTCCTCTTTGAAAAAAAATGCCGATAGGCATCATACCAGTGATGACGCAGAGCGCGTCGTGTGACACGGTACGGTACGCACTCGCAACCCTAAGCTACATCAGCCTGTAAGTACTTTCCAGCTTCCGTCGGTAGGATTTAGTACTTAGCGCGGTGCCCCACGCCGGGCCGCCATACCTAAGTATGGACGTAGCAACACTAGCCAGAAGCTTGCGCTTGCTGGCGTACACCGCAGAGCTATTGGACATCATCCGGGACAGTGCCGCAATAGCTGTGGAGGCTCTATTGCTGACATAATCACCGTGGCTACCGAAGGTAAGCTTATCGTCGATCATCACGCCCAAGTGTACGACGGAGCGCTTTGACGGAATAGTGCACTCACCTACACTGATCTCCGTCTGCTGCTCCAACTTCCGGTTGTTAACAACCGTCACCTCTGTCTTGTGGTGAGCCAGCTCCAGTTTCCTGGATCGCATTCACGCCTCCACAACCTTGATCGAGTGGTCGGTAGTCAACTTCACCTCCTCGATCGTTTCACCGTAGACTTCGAGCGTAATGTCGTAGGCAAATCCGACAATCTCCACTCCCACTGGGTACTCTAACCTCAACACCTCGTTGTACATGACATTCCATAACACCGGACCCAGGATGAACCTTGCGGGACTCCTGAGGTTATGTGAAAGCACTTCCGACACTCCTCCGTGTCGTAAACTAGTACTCGATTCTGAAAGTAACTTTCAAGAATCTTGTACAGGTAACCCGACATCCCCAGACGCAAGAGCGCATCGGCAATAGCAGACCAGCTGGCGCTATTAATCGCATTCCTAACATCCAGAGTCACTACCGCACAGAAACGAATTTCCCTCCTTATAGGCTCGAGTGCTTTCTCGGCGGTTTCTGTAACCGACAAGATAGCGTCTACGGTGGACCTCCCTTTCCGGAAGCCGTACTGGTTACTCGAAAGACCATTTTCGCCCTCGGTGAACCTCAACATTCTATTGAGGATGATCTTTTCGAGCACCTTTCCCGCCGTGTCGATCAAGCATATTGGTCTATATGACGACGGGTCTCCAGGTGGTTTCTCCGCCTTTGGCAATAGAACTAGGCTCTGCCTCTTCCAAACTTCTGTTAAAACTCCCTCGTCCAGGTATTTCTGCGTAGCAGACCTGAACATCTTGGAAGCCTCTGCAATAGCTACTTTTAAGGCCAGGTTCGGAACTCCGTCCGGATCTGGGGCCTTACCTACGCTAAGGGACTTTGCTATCCCCGCAAGTTCCACATCGGTGACCCTCTCCTCTTCGCCAGACCTAATCCCCGGCTGTCCTACGGAAGGAGGCTGACGTGGAAATAGCCCCCTTGATGATCCACTGCAACATCTCTGGAGGCAGAGACCCTCAGAGTAGGCTTTTCCGCTTGCCCTTATTTCAATCTTCAGCGCGACTGTCGCTCATGTCAATACATGCTCCTCATCTCTGCATACGTTGCCTATCCCATAGGCAGACGTGGCATAGGTTCGCGATGGCTTGAGTTCACCACTACGCCGGGCATTTTTTACACAGCCTTCTTCAGTGATTTCGTCATGGTTTCCTTCTGAGATTCTCTTAGGATTTTCAAAATTCTCAAAAACTCATTCGTAAATTTCTCCTGGAATATTTTTAGAGGTTCTTTCAGTGAGTGCTCCAGTGCTTTTTTCTCAATGGATTCTTGAACGAATCTTACCAGAGATTCTTCTAAGTATTTTTGCAGATAATAATTCGGAAATGTCTTCAAGGATTTCTCAATAATTCGTCCAGAAATTACTGCAAACATAGTTTTTCTCAGGGATTCCTACTAGGGAATTCCTTCTGGGAATGTTTCAGGAACAGTTCCAGGGATTATTTCAAAAATTCCTCCAAGGATTCCTCCAAGTACTTCTCCTGGATTTCTTTCAGGAATTTCTCCAAAAATTCCGCTTGGTATTGCTTTTGCGATTTCCTGCTACAGAGATTCCGCCAAGAGTTTCTCCAGTAATTCTTCTAGAGATTTTTCAAGATTATTTTTAAAGAATTCCTTCTGCGATTTCTTCAAACGTCCTCCTGGGATTTCTTAAGGAATTCTTCCAGGGATTTCTCTAGGAATTCCTACAGGAATTCCTCCGGGGATTCCTGCAGCGATTCCTCAAGGAATTCCTGCAGGGATTGCACAAGGAATTCTTTTAGAAATTTCTTCAGGAATTCGATTAGAAATTCCTCCAGGAATGCCAGCAGAGATTTCTCCAGGAATTCCTCTAAGAATTCCACCATCCTAAGATTTCTTCCATGAATTTATCTGGGAATTCTTTTAGAAATTCCTAAAGTCATTCCTCAATGAATTCCTCTAGGGATTCTTTCAGAAATATCTTCAGGAATTATTCCAGGAATAATTCAGGGATTTTTTCAGGAATTCATCTTGGAATGTTTCGTCCAAGAACTCCTGCAGGAATTTCTTCAGAAATTCCTCTTGAGAATCCTCCAGAAATTCCTCCAGGCGTTGCTTCAGGAATTTCTCCAGACATTTCACCATGATTTCTTCCAGGATTTCTTTTAGGAATTTCTCCAGGTACTTTTTCAGGAATTTCCCCAAGAGTTTTCCCTATAATTCGTCCAGGAACTCCTCCAGAGAGTTTTAACAAGAATCCCTCCAAGATTTTTTTTAATAATCCCTTCAGGAATTCATCTAGTCACTTATCCAGGGAGGCCTTCAGGAATTTCATCAGAGATTCCTCAAGAAATTACATCCCTGGAATCTTCAGTGTATTCCTCTATGAAACCCTCCAAGGATTTCTCTAGAAACTCCAGCGGGAATTCGTTCAGGAATGCCTTCAGAGATTTCTCCAGATATTCTTTCGGACATACCCCCAGGGCATCCTCCAGAAATTTCACCTGGCATTTCTCCAGGGATTTCTAGAAGAATTCCTCCAGAGTTTCTTTGTGATTCCTTCAGATCTCTTAAAAAAAATCATTCAGGGATTCCTTCAAACATTTCAGAACTTTCAGACTCCAGCGATTTGTATTGGAATTCTTTAAGATAATTTTACAGGATGCAGGAGAGCCAGGAAATTCCCAAAGAAATTATCCAGGCATTCTATCGCAGTTTTCTCCAAGATATCCCTTAACCCTCCCAGGAGTTTAGAATCAGCGCACCACGCTGACGTAGTGCACGATAAGCGTTCCTGTCTGGGTCATATCGACACCAACATCTTACTAGGGTTAAGAGTTCCATGAATTTCTTCAATATTCCTGCAATGGAATTCCTTCAGATCGTCCTGCGATTCTTTCAGGAATTCCAAGAATTTCTTCAAGGTTGATTTTTTTTCAGGAACTCCTCCTGGGATTCATCTAAGGATTTTTCCAAGGATATTTTGAAGGTGTTCCTTAACATTGTCTTTCGGTGATTCTTCCAAAAGTTTGCCAAGGGATTCCTTCAAAAATTCCCCCGGTTTCCTCTAACGATTGTTTTGAAACTTATCCAAGTATTCGTTCAGGAATTCCACCAGAGATTTCCTTCCAAAATTTGTGAAGAAATTTTCCTTGGATTTGTTCCAAGAAATTCCCGTAAAATTTTCCAGGGACTTTTTCGGGAATTCATTCATCAGTTTCTTCAGGAATTTACTCAGGGATTCCACCAGGAATATCCACAATTCGATCTCTCAATTATTTTTGATGAGCTACAAACCCATCAAGTTTCTCGACAATCGGAGTTGCATATACCGCTTCAGAGGCGTTTCAAGGGGTTCCAAGGCACCTCAGGGGCGCTTCAAAGGGTCTCGGAGGGATTCATGAGGGTTCCAGGGCCGTTTCAGGGGATTTCAAGGGTGTTACAGGAAAGTTTCACGGGGTGTTTGGGGCAATTCAGGGGTTCCAACAGACTACTGTGGCGTTCCTGGAAATACTATGAATTTTCAACGGGGTAAATGGAGGTCTCAGGAGCGCTCCAGGGGGTCTCAGGGGTAGTCTTGGGGGCCCAGGGGCGTTTCAGGAGGTCTCAACGGGTGTCTAGAGATCTCAAGGGGTTTCAGGGGCTTCCAAAGGATTTCTGTGGCGCTTTAAGGGATCTCAGGAGCGTTTAAGAGTGTATCTGGGGCCGTTTTAGTTCGTTCAAGGTATGCTTTAGGAGGATTCCATGATGTCTCAGGAGCATTTCTGGAGTGTTTGAGGGATCTCAGAGGGATACTAGGGGAGTCTCAAAGGCTGCTCAAGGTCTCCCAGGGGGCTCTTGGGGGTTTCAGAGGCAATTCAAGGACGTTTTAAGGGGGCCTCAGGATGTTTTCAGAAGTGTTTAATGGAGCCTCAAGGGGAAATTTTGCTGGTTTTCAGAGGCGTTTAAGGAGATCTCACAGGGTTCTAGAGGGTTTTCAGAGGGTCTTCAGTTAGCCTAGTGGTTAAAGCTATGGATCGCCAATCCGGTGACGGCGGGTTCGATTCCCGTTCCGGTCGAGAAAATTTTATTGACTCCTTGGGCATAATGTATCATTGTGCTTGCCTTCACAATATACAAATTCATGCTATAGCAGGCAAAGAAAGACCTTAAATTAATAACTGTGGAAATGCTCAAAGAACACTAAGGTGAAGAGAGGCAGACCAAGCTCCAGTGTGAGCGAAGAGCCATTAAGATGAAGATGAAGAAAAGAAGTGTTTTAGGGGATCCGAAGGGGTTTCAGGAGGTTCACGGGGGTGTCAGGGCCGTCTTATGAAACTTCAAATGTTAGGGTCTTTTTTAGAATGAGAAAATCTGCTGATCTGATACCCATGAGGTGGTTCCTTGGGTTATGCTGGGATCGATCCACTCTAATAGTAAGCTTCCCACCAGCTACCACCTTAAGTTGTTCACTCTCCTTTGGAGGCTCGGGTCCTGGCTAGTACTTAGACTACCTGTTGAACTCAAGCTCCTGGATGGCGAGGGGGCTAACTCAACTAGCTGTTGTTCGGCTCTCCATTTTCTCTGTAGTTCAAGTACAATTCGAGAAACCGTGGAAGTAGCGGAATACCACTTGTCCGCCCCCGTACACATACTTTCAAGAGAAATGGTTTCTGTCTTCCTGGTTGTTTAAGACGCTCCCTGGTCCATCTGGTCTTCCCTGTTCAGGTGTTTGATGGACAGATTAGATCCCCCCCCCCATTGCTTAGATGAAAAAATGAGTTTCGGGAACCTGGAGGTCTTAAGATCTTTTTAGGGGTGTTCCAGGGGATCCCAGGGGATCCCAGGGACGTTCGAGGGGTCTTAGGGACGTTGTTTAGGAGATCCGAAAGGAGATGGGGGTGCAGGTGCGTTGGGTGGGATCTTAGAGAGGATTTTGGAGGTATTTTATGAAGATTCAGATGATTTTGGGTGGGTTTCAGAGGTGTTTGGGAGGATTTCGCAAAATTGCATGTGCGTTACATGAGGTCCGCGGGAGTTTTAGGGTGATTTCGGAGACATTTCAGGGAGTTTTAGAGGGTTTTTAGAGAGTTCAGAAGCGTTCCGGCATCTTTGGGGGTTATGGAGGACACCTAGTTCGTTGTATTCGGTCTGTGGGGGTTTAGGGGAAATTCGGAGGCATTTAGTTTCAGAGGGGTTCATCAAAACCCCTGAAATGCCCTGAAAGACCCCCGAAATCTCAGTAATCCCATTGAAACGCCCTTGAAATCATCATGATCACGTTTACATGCACCTGAAACCCCTGGGAACGTTTTCAAAAGGCTTACGAAACCCCCTGAAATTCACTGAAATGCCTTGAAACGTCCTGGAACCCCCTTTTGGGGGGGGGGGGTTGGAATTGTTTATATGTTTATGAAAAACGCCACAACAAGTTAAACAAAAAATAAACAATCACCCTAGAAGTTGAAAAAGTTTTATCTGTCGTATTTTTATAAATATTTGTTTAATCCAGGTATGCAGGAATAAACATCGATAGAAAAAGAGTAGTTCTGCGAAACGGCGAACAAAAAGTGGTGCTTTGTTGAAGAGCACAAGATTTCTGGGTGGTCAAAGTAGGACCAGCACAATTGTGCTGTTCCGTCCCCAAGGCGGTCCAAGTTCCATCGAAAATTGCCTATTTTTAGGCGTTTTATAATATAGAAGATTGATTGGAATTAATTAATCACTACAAAGTGATAGTTTGTAAAAACTTAGACGTATAATTTCATTTGAAGGGACACGATATCAGCTTGTACGAGTTTTTTTAAAGAACTTTGAATACTTGGGTGAATAATATTACTCCATATTATCGAAATCATGAATTAGATTGGAACAGGGATTTGCTGGTCTTATTATCTTCTTCTTACTCACTTCTATGATTCGAATACCCTGTCAAGCTGATCTCGTATTCCTAGATTTGAAATTATACGTCTAAATTTCTACAAACTAACACTTTGCAGTGATTTAATAATTACAATAAATCTTCTGTGCCATAAACGCCTAAGAGTAGGCAACTTTTAGCAATTACTTAGAGAACATCGACCGGCTTGAGGACGGACCAGCACAATTGTGCTGGTCCAAATTTGACCCCAAAAAGTGTATAGGTGGATAAAGTAGCCGAAGTAAAGAAAGTTTTATACTAGAGGACGTTAAGTTCATAAGAGAAAATTTGAGATAGTCATTCTTTTATGGTCCGTCACGAAAGGGATATATTGCTAATTTAGAGAAAATTTTCCGTTTTACGGTAGAACAAAAAGCTACCGCAGCTGTCAGACTACTGATTTTCTCTGAGGCATCATTGATTAGCCCAAGCGACGCCTTGGATACGACGCCGATGATTATTGTTTGTTGTTGGGTTTCAGTTGTTTTCAGTGCAATAATTAAATTTTCACCTTGCTAGCATACTTTGATTTGACCATCTTTTTCAATGATAGGATGATTTTCATGACTGCGGTAGGACTTTGACAGCTGCGGTAGAACTCGGCGGCTACCGCAGAGTGGAAATTTTTCAAAAAATCCGCAATAGTATGTAGTCTTTCATGATGGTTTAGGTTTTTGATGTGAATAGGAGGGTCGACCAAGTGGAGGACGATCTGCGGACCCTACGCAGAGTGCGGAACTGGAGACAACCAGCCATGGACCGAGTGGAATGGAGACGGCTACTATGTACAGCAGAGGCCACCCCGGCCTTAGCCTGATCGGTAAGTAAGTAAGTAAGTGAATAAGAAATAAAGGAACATATTTATTCAACTCGGGAACATGCAATCCGACATTGCTACAATGAACGTCATCAAGCGTGTACTACTCAAAAAATAGGTATCCATTAAAAAAAGAAACATTTACTGCACCATAAAACCATTAAAAAATATGTCAGCAACAATAGTGGACAGTTTTACTACCCATTCAAGGTGCTCCAAGATCATCCTTGCTTGCTATAAAACCGGCAAAGACCATGTGTCCTTTTTCCGGCCGTATCATCCATCGTCGTTTAGTCCAAATGCGCAATCGTTTCAAGCGTCCTACCGGTCTTTAGCACGTCGCGTCGTTCAACGGCAACTACCGCAGCAGCCTCAAACAATTCCACGATCTGGGCCACGCTGCCGGCCGCCATAACATTGTTGCACTCTTTGGCTGGACAGGTAAATATTACCCTAATTACGCTTGAGCAGCAATATGCAATTTGCAAGTGTCCATATGATGCATGTCACAAGTGTTCGCTTACGCTATGATGCACTTGCAGAGAATGCCGTGCTGCCGCCACCACCGCCGCCACTCTACCACGCAACATGCGGTCCATCCGGCAAGAAATGAAAACAAAAATGCATTTCGACATTAACCAAAAACCCGCGAATGTAGGTTAGTTAAGCCAGCACCACTCGGCGAGACATTTGCATTTTCCGTTTCCCGCGCCTCGCTGCGCCGCCGGTTGAATTGCAGGTTCATGCGTGGCGCACGCGTACTCTCGTGGCATGGCGGCTGAGTGTCAGAGATGTCCAATCCAAAACCGTCTGACAATCCTGAGGCGCACACACGCTGAGACGGCTGGCCTGGCGCTTCACGAATGTTGCGAAGTCTGTTTTAATGTTTCCGCTAGTTAATAAAACGCGAAAACATATAATGAGAGGATTCAACTCGTATTAAAATCGAAATGTAATTTATGAAGTCGCAATAAAGCCATTAATAAATGTTGTGTCGAAGATGAGTACTAATAATTCTTTTATTTTTTTAAGTTTTGTCGAAAGCTGACCCACATTTTAAGGCACAACAACCAACGTAAGGGTTTCTGTATGATAAAGTTTTTGAAACTATTTGGATCAGCAGTACAAGAGAAAGCCCGACCTCTTTACTCGATATCAATGCACATGTGCATCTATCGCGTCCAACATAGCTCTGGTCCTCACAAGTTCTTCCTCATGCTTCCACGGGTCAAGCGATGACAAAGACCGCCAGCTAAGAGTTGTGTGCTTAGCTGGTAGTGCAGCCTGGGCACTGTTGTTCTTCTGAGTTCATCTAGATTGAGGAGGTACGTTTCGAGCGTCTGTTCACCAAGGAGGTGCGGTTCATACAGCGTCTGTTCTGGCATTCAGCGGCTGAGTATGAAATACTCGTCCACCGGAAGCTATACCTAAGGTGGCAGCCCCACCACGGTGGATAGCCCAAGTAACAAAATTAATTTTATAATGCTTTTGAAGTATTCTTAAACACCTGTTCTTTAAAACCATGCATAAGCCAAATTGCTCTGCAAAACAACATCAACTCAATCGTGAACCCGCCATAAGACCAAAGTGACCAATTCTAAGATGCTCTTGGAGAGTTGTTTTTAAATTTCTCTTAAGGACAGACTTGTTAGAATCCCAAAATGGCCGCCTTTGGTACCTACTCACGATTTCGAGCGCACAAATCTGTTCGTAAACAAAACCAGCGCACCTGAGTTTCATATTTTAAGCTAATTATAAGTGAGCAAGAACAGAATAATGAAATACACTATTGTTTAGAGCTTGCTACTTGAGATTTGTGCGTCTGAAGTTTTGATGCACTGTTGAAGCGGGATTTCAAGACGTTTGTCCTTAAAACTTGTTGTACTTCCCAAGTTGTCCCCAAGGCTAATTGCTCTCTCCTTGTAGAATTCTTCAGGTGCACGATAAAACTATAATAAATTTGTCAGTGATGTTGCTGATGCAGCTATTAAGTCGACAGGAAAGTTTGGTGAATGAAATTGAAAAAAAAAAACACAATGAAAATGGCACATTATTGTAATAGGGATTAATTTATTACAAAAATTGAACATATTTCCGTGGTATAACAAGGATTAGAAATGTCAAGAAAAATTCATCGTATCGCAAGATACTTCCAAAAATTGCAACGCGCATCCATTATAATGCACTAATAAAATATTTTAAAATATTATTCCTGGTCATGAGAACATTGTTCACGAATTTTCTCATCATGGCTTCCATTGAAATCTAGGCCGGTGAACGGTCCATCATCGATGGTTTTAATCAACATCACCATAAGATCGTCTTAAATTTCTTTCAACTCATGCAAGAGCTAAAATCATATCTCGAGAATACTAGGATTTATAATGTTCTCAATGCAGCCTGGTTGGCCTCCATCAAGAACGGTTTTTAATTAAGCAAGGGAAAGAAGTATTACTCAAGAGTACTCAGGTCGTTCTTGATGTAGGTGATAGGGCAGGATCGTGGCTTCCGGCTGGGATTGGGATCACACACGGGCAGAACACTACCGGGGTCGGTCACTATCGGCGGAACTGAGCACCACTAGATTTCACCACACAAAAACTACTACTTTTCTTCTCTTAGGATCACTTTATTTGGCTTTTGGAGGAAAGCACTTTATTTCTCGAAGGTTCGGTTCTTTCTGACTCATTATACAGTGGGGACCCGATTTTGTCAGCCCCCGATTTTGTCTACCCCCGATTTTGTCAGCTTCTTGACCCGATTTTGTCAGCCTTTTTTTTGAAGTAAAAAATAAATTTGTGTTTCATTCAGAATTTCCATTTTATAATCATTATTAATGCAGTTGATGTCTTTAGGCGTCATAGAAAAATTACGCAATAAAAAAACTCGTGTAACTTTTGAAAACGGCTAAACTTTTTTTTGCAATCTAACACATTGAGATAATTTTAGCACCAACCCTCACCAGTGTTTTAAACCAATGTTGTTTTAAATTGCTAAATTCCAGCACTCTCTCTTCTTGCCGTAACGTTCCAACTGGGACACAGCCTGCTCCTCAGCTTAGTATTTTATGAGAACTTTTACAATTTTTAACTAATGCCGTTTTTCTTTATTATCCAGTTCCAACCTGGGTTGGAACTGGATCAGATCACAGTTTCAACCCCAACCCGACTTCGGACTGGGACTTTGAGAAGTCCCAAAAAAATGACCACGTGGTTTATGGACAGCCCCTAATTACTCATACAAGAATTCCTCTACATATTTCACTATGATTCCTCTGTTAGATTTCCCAATTGGGCATCCTCTATGGATTTCCCGGGGGTCCCGCTTCAGATTTTTCTAGGGTTACCTCTTGTATTTCTTTACGAAAATCCATTGGTATTGCTTCTGAAATTCCTTTAGAAAATTTTGTTGGAAACTCTTCTGGAATTCATGCTAGAATTGAATAATTCATATCTGCTATGGTTTCTCCTTAAACTGCTCCAGATATTTCCCCAGTACTTTTTTCCAGGAATTCCTCCATGTATTTCTCAAGGAGATTTCTTCAAAGATTGCAATAGGGATGCTTTCAATGATTTTTCAGAAAATGTTAAAGAAATGCCTTTAGAGATTTCTACGAAGATTGCAGTAAGGATTCTTTCAGAAATTACTTAAGGGATTTATTCGGAGCTCCTGTAAAGGTTTTTGTAGAATCTACTTACGGGATCCCTTCGGAAATGTCTTGAGGGTTACGTTCCGTATATCCTAGGAGAAAGCTGTGTTCCAGTAGGGGTGTTATGACCAGAAGAAAAAGAATTAAAAGATTCAATAGTTCTGCTGTAAAAAAGCACTGAATGTTAACTTTGCCGAATATAATTTTTTTTTTCTGTGCCCTTAACACCCTTTCGATTTTTTTACCACAAAAGGTTCGTTCAAATATTACGTAATGCAAAATTTGGCAATATTAGACCCTATCCGCTATCCCTCCACCGCGTAACTATTTTTGAAAGAGAAATTTTAAATTTTTGTATGAAGCGTAACACAGCGCTGGACCCCCTCCCCCCTCATTGGCGTTACGTAATATTTGAACGAACCCAAAGCAGACCCTTAACACATATATCCGTCTCTGACGTACTCAGAACAATTTTTCATGAATAAAAAAATGATTTTAAAAAATGTCCCGATTTTGTCAGGTACCCGATTTTGTCAGCCCAAAATGCTACCAGGGGCTGACAAAATCGGGTCCTTACTGTATTCTATTTCGTTCTAGTTAAATTCTACGTTGTGTGAAATATTTCCATTTGAATATGCTACAAAAAACTACTATAACATTAAACATTTCGACAATGATTTTTCATAAGGGCCTAACTGATTTGATCGATTTCTCTTCGTCGACTCTCTTTTTCGCAAATAACTTGATCAAAACAAACAAAATCATTATTCTTTTTGTTTCTATAGCAACATACATTCGTCTTCTTCGCATTTCAACCAAAAAATCTTTGGAAAACTCAATACACATTCTGTGATAACACAAAGAGAGGATCGATGAAGAGAACTCGAAAATGACAGTTAGGCCCAAATGAAAAATCAGTGTCGATTTCAAATTGCTACCAACTAACTGACACCACGGCTACTGTAGCGTACCTGCTTTCGACAGCTAACAGTTTGAGAACTGTCATCGCCGCCACCTGAAATTCAACAATTTCACTACTACATACTACAAACTTCATCCTACGAATTCAATGATCTTGGAAGGCTTGGAACAATTGTTTACAAATAACTTTTAACATTTCTAGGATTCTTTAGGACATTCCAGGGGCAGCAGGCAAATTTTCGTTATTGGCCGACGGATATCCCTCTGCTGGTTCGTAGATCCACGACTCGGATAAGCCCATCTGGTCCAGGGATGACTTCGATGATTCTCGCTAACGGCCACTTTACAGGAGCGATAAACTCATCGACCACGACGACCATTCTTCCAGGTTGTATTTCGGTGTTCGGGATGATTCGTTTGGTTTCCTTCTGCAGCTCCTGCAAATACTCAGCCTGCAATTGATGCCAGAATTGTTGGATGCGATGACGTAGCCTCCGATAACACTAGTTTACAAAATAAAACAAAAGTCGTGAACTTCTGTCAACAACCAAAATTTTTGAAGCATAATTTAGCGCTGATTTCGAAACCGTGCTTCAAAAAATTTAAAGTAGAACAGTTTTTGAGTTTTAGCTCAATATCGAGTTTTACAACTTTTTAAAATATGGTATTTAAAAAAATTCAAATATCTTGCGTTTTGTTCAACCAATTTCAAATCTTTTTCCATAAATTAAAAGCTGACTATAATACCATTCGATTATCTGAATACAGGTTTGGCGTCAGATTGATGAAATTCAAGATATTGGCGAGTTTTGGGGACGATCTCCTTAAATTTTAGTAAAATTTCCAAAATATAATTTTGAAGAAATGTATTTTTTTCAAAAAGAAAAAAATAATTGAAAAATTCTTTCTCAACGTTTATTTGACATATCATATGTAGGCGAGTTACAGAAAAAATTCAGCTCAATCGGAGCATTGGTTACGGAGAATGAGATGTGTGAAGTGACTGACTTTGCTCAAAAATAGAACAAAAATTGATTTCAAATCATTAATCTTGTATGGAAAGTCGAAAAAATTTCCGCTCTACTGTATTTTTTTTCCTTAGCGTTTTCGAACTCAGAGCATTATATAATGCTTGTGGTTACTTGGGTAGTAGCTTGTGTCGCGACAGCGGCTTTTTATGTTCATTATTGTGTGTTTTATGTCCTAAATTTACGGGAAATTTTACTCACCTGACGAAGAATTCTAATCTTTATTGTTTTCATGTGACATTTGAGTGTTTTATGTTATTATTTATTGAGTAATTTGACGAAGACTATTTCACAAAATCCGAAAAACAAAGTGTGGTGATAAAGCTATTGTGCAAAAACATATTGAGGTAAATGCCTCGTTGTGGAAGTGTTGGCGACAGCGTCGCCTGTGAAGTAGAAGCGAATGTGAGAAAGAGAGCATCGATGAAAATGTGTGCACGGTGCCATGAACTAATACTGGACTCGGATCAATATACTCTTGAATGTTTTGGTCGCTGCAAAGAAACGATCCACTGGGACTGTTTCCCGAATGGTACTCATGAGCACCTCGACGTACTTCGGCAGATGAAAAATGCTGTATACGCATGTGATACATGTATTGCATTGCATGAGTTCGACGATACAGAATAGATGCATAAAAAAATGAATGAAGTGTTGCACAGCATGACAAAACTACAGGGTGTATTCGATTTTGTGGAAAGTTTTGATGATAGGGTACGAAAAATCTTAAGAGAAGAACTGAGCGGAGTTGGAAAAAATTCTGCAGCCCCTTCAAATGACACGTTCCGGTATAATTTGCGTTCTACAAATAAGGCGAGGCCAGTTAGTAGTACTACAACATTGCCGCCGCTCAATAGCGAAACGGTGAATGTAAATAAGGAAGCTTCTTTCGCGGATGTAGTGAAAAACAGTAAATCCGTGTCAGTTTCTGACTCCTAGAAGTGGTAGATCCAAAAATTTAGAAATAATTAACAAAGCGAGATCTACAGTAACACCGAAGAAACCGAACTCGAGAATAATTATTAAACCCAAAAACGGAAAAAAAGCTTGTGATACTAAAAAAATGCTGAGTGAAAAAGTCAAACCATCGAATTTTAAAGTTAAGGACATACATACCCGTAAAGACGGGAGCATTCTTGTGGAGGTGCAGGATAATGCGGTTATGATGAAGTTGAAGCAGAAAATAGAAAATGAGTTATGTGACCATTGTGATGTTGAAGTAAACGATGCTTTGAAACCAACAATGAAGATCGTGGGAATCAATGAAGAAATGAACGAAGAAGAATTAACAACAACATTGATAGATAATAACGAAGTTATGGAGGATGTGAAACACTTCAAGCTGAGAAAAATTGTCACAAAAGACAAGGATATGAATGAAAATTATGATGCTATTATTGAGATTGACGCGAGAACTTTTCAGAAGGTTATGAAGCAAAAGAAACTAATATGTGGTTGGGACCGATGCCAAGTGGTGGACGCCCTAGACGTCGTTCGGTGTTACAGATGTAGTGGCTTCAATCATAAAGTTGGGAAGTGTACGGCAAAAAAGCAAGCATGTCCACGCTGTGCTGGTGACCATCCAGTAAAAGAATGCAATTCGCCTGACGTGAAATGCATCAATTGTGTGAGATCAAACTTGAGTGGTAACAAATCTAACGAGACTAATCATTGTGCATGGAGCGACAGATGCCCTCTGTATTTGAAAATGAAAGAGCGAAAAAGGCAATTAGTTGACTACAGTGAATAGCAATCACCGTTGCAGGTGTTGTATGGAAATGTAGCAATATGTAGCCATATAGAAGAAGTTAGGCTACTATTGAAAAAACGAAAACCCAAGCGAAAACCTGTGTTGGCTATACTAACAGAAACGCATTTAACTGAAGATCATGATCTAAATCAATTTATGGTTCAAGGGTATGATATGATCAATTGTTTGTCAACATCGCGTCACACGGGAGGAATAACTTGCTATGTACGAGCTGGGACTAGATGGAAGGTAATTTCTAACGAGGCATGCCTCGGAAATTGGTTCCTTGCGATAGATATTACACTAGGGAGTACGTCTGTGATTTATGGGGCACTGTATCATTCACCGAACGCAAGTGACGCCACATTTCTGCAGTATCTTGAAGATTCTTGGCTACCAAACGTTGTTGATGAGAAACGAACGAATGTGATAATTGGAGATTTCAATATCAACTGGATGAAGGTATGTAACCGGCGTGAACTAAAAAATGTTATGGACTCACTGTCATTGAGACAAATTGTACAATTTCCCACGCGAGTTAATGCAAGAAGTTGTACCATGATAGACTTGGCTTTTACAAATGACGATAGGATTTCAGCGATAGATCTAAAGTATGAAAAAATATCGGACCATGAGACGATTGGATTGAGTTTCAGTACAAGAGATTATCAACGGCAGTCTACTATGATAAATGTTAGGAGTTGGAGACAGTACTCGAAAGAAAAACTCTGTCGCAAACTACAGGATAAAATGCAGAACTTTGATATGCTTGAAACTACCGATGAATGCGCAGATCTACTGAGCAATTCTTTGGAATCCGCTGTGAACGAGATGGTGATAGACAAGCAGATAGAAATTTATAACGATTGCGCCTGGTACAACGAAAAACTGAATAGAATGAAGGAAGCTAGGGACAGAGCTTATGCTGCATTTCGGAGGACAGGAGAATCTGTTGCTTGGAAATCGTATCAGCGGCTAAGAAACAAGTATGTTGCAGAAATGCGTAAATCAAAATCCGATTTCATCAGGAGGTATATTCAGGAATGCCAAGGTGACCCTACAAAGGTATGGAAGGTGCTCAAAAAAGTGTTACAACCAGTCAAAAGTCGTGATCCTGGAGTTGACTTCGGAGAAAGCTACGGAGAAATGGACGTAACAGACAAAGCAAACAAATTGAATGATTTTTTCGTACAAAGTGTAAGAACCATTCATAATAGTATTCCGGAAGTGCCGATGGTTGGAGAATGTACCGCGCATCCCCAACGTGATGGACAATCGTGGAGTGTGTTTCATATGGTAACAATTTCTGAATTAGAAAAAGTTGTAAAAGGGTTAAAAGTTTGTGGGGGTATAGACAATGTGAATACTAGAGTTTTATGGGATGCTTTTGAAACAATTAAGATCGATTTTTTAAGTATGATTAATAAATCATTATCGCGAGGTGAATTTCCATCTAGGTGGAAAAAGTCCTTAGTAGTTCCATTACCCAAAGTAGCCCAATCAAGAGATCCTGCGGATCGAAGGCCCATTAATATGCTGCCGATGTACGAGAAAGTCTTGGAGTTGATTGTTAAAGAACAACTGTGTGAATTTCTCCAAAATAACAGCATCCTAATTGATGAACAATCCGGCTTTAGAAAAAACCATTCGTGTGAATCAGCACTGAATTTGTTACTGTTGAAGTGGAAACAAGCAATCGAGGTGAAAAATGTGATAATAGCAGTGTTTATAGATTTGAAGCGAGCGTTTGAAACGATAGACAGAACAAAGTTAGTTGGGGCGTTATTCAAAATTGGTGTTAGGGGTTCTGTCTTACAGTGGTTTAAAAGCTATTTGACAGGCAGACAACAAGTGACTTTATATGAAGGTAAAAAATCTGGTGCTATTGATGTTGAGCTAGGAGTCCCTCAAGGAAGCGTATTGGGACCTCTTTTATTCATCATTTACATAAACGATATCAAGGAGATCATGACAGATGGAAAAGTCAACATGTTTGCTGATGACACAGTAATATTCATTGTCGCCGAGGATTTTGCTGGAGCTTATAGAAAACTTCAAACAGAATTGAACAAAGTTAGTGATTGGTTGAAATTGAAAAAGCTTATGCTGAACGTTAAGAAAAAGAAATATATGGTTATTACTAATAAAAGCATGGAAGGAAACATTCAACCGTTACGATTAGAAGAACAAGAAATTGAAAGAGTGGAAAGCTTGAAGTACTTAGGAGTAATAGTGGACGACAAACTTTCATTCAATGATCACGTGGACTACACAATTAGGAAAGCTGCCCGGAAATTGGGTGTTATTTACAGAATCAATCAATTGTTAGATGTCGAAACAAAAATAATGCTGTACAAATCGATTGTTGCATCACATTTTGAATATTGTCCAACGGTTCTTTTCCTTGCTACCAGAAGACAAAAACGCAGAATGCAAAGAATACAGAATAAAGCTATGCGGCTCATATTAGGATGTACTCGAACAACCCCATCAGCGACTATGCGTGATTGGCTGCATTGGATGACTGTTGAAGAAAGACTCACTGTTAGAACCTTGGAGTTTATATTTAAATTAAAAAATGGACTGCTACCAAGATATTTGACGGAGATTATTCAGTACGGAACGGATGTTCATAATCACAACACAAGAACAGCGATGGATTTGCGACTTCAAAATTTTAGAAAAGCTGGAACTCAAAATAGTCTTTTTTACAAAGGATTTCAATTGTTTAACAGACTACCGGATGAAGTCAAACAGGCAAACAATCTTCATTCATTCAAGAGATTATGCGTAAGATGTGTTAAAGTTAGGTTGATATGAATTATGATGGACATACGCGGGAGCCAGTGAAGAAAACAAAAATCTGAGAAACAGGAAGCACAACAAATATAATGATAACTCGTCCAATAAGGCTCCCATCTACTAATGATGCGTATGGGGTGGTGGTGGGACCAAAGTGGCCCAATGGGACCATCATAGAAAAAAAAAAAAAAAACACCAAAAACAATCATCAGCTTACCGAGTTCAAAAATGCTGTAAACTAGTGTAATGATCCAGTCGGTTGATGGGAGTCTGACTACAGTCGTCTTCAGGGAGAGCGGTTGCCGTAGTCCCAATGAGAAAGTGTGCCGGTGTGAGGACGGCCAAGTCATTCGGATCCTCGGTGAGCGGTATCAACGGACGGGAGTTCAATGATGACTCGATTTCTGCTAGCGCTGTTGTCATTTCTTCAAAGGACAGCCTTGAGTCGCCGAACTGTCGGTGCAAGTGTTTCTTCGCGACCTTAACTGCCGCCTCCCACAATCCACCAAAGTGCGGAGCTTTCGGAGGAGTCATGTGCCATTATTGGATGCTCTGATTTGCACAGTAGTTTTTTCCGTTGTCGGAATGGATATGTGGTGGAAAACCTCGACGAGCGATGAATCTTCGAAGTGCGGTGATGAAAGCGGGGTAGATAAATTGCTCACAAGCTCCAGGTGCACTGCTTTTGTGGCGAAGCAGACAAACACGCTAATGTAGACCTTGGTTGGAGACGCTCGTTTGTGGATCGCTCTGATGTATACTCTGTATGGACAGCTGACCAATCTGCTGCCTGGCGGGAACGGGAGAGGCACGAGCGCATCGGAAGCAGTTTCGCATGACGCTATTGACTACTCGTCGACCTTGTATGGGCCAATATTCTTGGCGGATGGCTGTTAGGGTCACACGGCCGCCACCGTGGAATAGTCGCAGATGGTAATGTTTGGCAACCAACCGTGTAAGTGGATGGGAACTGGGAAGGAGGATGGGATAATTGGACAAGTAAGGTAACTCGCGCAATCTACCACCGACTCTCAGGATTCCGTCCGGGTCAACGAAAGGACTCAAAAGGCGCAAAGTTGAGTGTTTGGGTACTAACTTCCCCTTCCCCAAGTACCTTATTTCCTCTGTGAATGCATTGGCTTGGGCTAATTTTATCAGACGCATTCGGGCTATCGACATTTTATCCACAGTGATCGATTTTGTAATCGTTTCCAACTCGGGTTGTGACGACGTTGACGTTTTGCGACGGCAGGCGTTGATAAAGCGAAGACAATATGCTGTCACTCGAGTCAAGCGGTTGTAGGAGGATGACGTGCTGAAGATTGGATTCGCTTCGGGTTTGTTTTGGATCGCCGCCACCATCTTTCGCCGTTCTAGGACATCTTCAGGTGTATTCTGCTGCTTCGCTGTTACAGGCCACTCAGTTTCAGGTTGTTCGAGCTAGGATGGTCCACGATGCCACAGTTCACTGACGAGAAAGTCGTCCACCTTCATCCCTCTGGTGATAAGGTCCGCAGGATTGTGTTTACCGGCGACGTGATGCCAACGAGATCCCTGGGTGGTGTTTTATATTTCCGAGGCCCTGTTCGCAACGAAGGTGTTCCAGGTGTACGGGGGTGAATGCAACCATTTCAGAGTGCCAGTAGAATCAGACCAGAAATGCGATTCGGAGATTGGCATATCGAGTGCAACGACAACCTTTTGGTGCAATCGTGCAGCGATGACGGCAGCAGACAATTCCAGTCGCGGGAGAGAGATTCGTTTTAGCGGTGCTACCCTCGATTTCGAAGCGATTAGTTGAACCTTAGTTCTGCCCTCGGTGTCGGTGGATCTAACATATATGCAAGCGCCGTAAACATGCTGGGATGCATTCGGTAGGAGGGCATAACGGTCAGTTCGGTAGGAGGATATTCTAGGCAATTCGATACGGTAGCTGTCTCACTTCGCTCGTATGGTATCGGAAACTTCCTCGTCCCAGCCGCAGGGTTGCAGCCAGAGCTCCTGTAGTAGGATTTTTGCCCGTATGATGACAGGTGCAGTAAGCCCCAGTGGATCGAAATGCTTGGATACTGCAGACAGAATCGATCTTTTCGTGGGTGGGACGCTGCTGATATCAGGAGTGGAGTCGAAGCGCAGCTGATCAGTTCCGGGTTCCCAGCTCACTCCCAGCGCCTTGGTATATTCGTTGTTGTCGAACTTTAGGGTTGGCTGAGTTCCAATTAGTGATGGATCCAGTCCCTCCAGCACATTTGAGTTGTTCGATGTCCACTTTCGCAGTTGGAATCCGCCTTTGGCCAGCAGCTCGTCCAGTTCCTCTCGGGTTTGGATTGCCTCTTCCTCTGTGTTTGCTCCCCCTATGTAGTCGTCCACGTAAAATCCCGAGCGCTGGTCTACCAAGTGGATAGGCATCTCCCTCGTCCGTAGCCAGCTGCTGCAAGGTACGGGTGGCCAGAATGACGATGGCGCCAGCCCGTCAGTAACCGTGGCCAACTCATAGGTATCGATGGGGTCGTTTGGAATCCGTTGCAGTGGAGTATCGTCAGGATGGAGTAAAACTTGCCGATACATTTTTGCAATGTCCGCTACTAGGGCAACGGGATATTTCCGGAAACGGAGAACGAGGGTCAGCAATTCGTCCTGAACGATCGGACCAACTTGGTGGGCGTCGTTGAGGGAATATCCAGTGGATGTCTTGGCTGATCCATCAAATACCACACGGATTTTCGTAGTAGTACTGGCCTCTTTTAAGACAGCATGGTGAGGTAAGTAGTGGACCTGTTGCGGTTCTGGTTCGCTTGGTGGGACAAGTCTCATGTGGCCAAGTAGAAGATACTCCTCCAGGAAGGTGTGGTATTCTTCTTGCAGATGCGGCTCTCTGCTCATTCGTTTCTCAAGGCAATGAAAACGACGAAGTGCCGCGGATTTCGATTCACCAAGCATGTGGTCGAAGTTCGGATGTCGAGGCAGACGGACTACATATCTCCCCTCGGGAAACGTAGGAGGAATAGTGAGCTTCACACTGCTGTTCTTCTGCGGAATAGCTTGGTTGATTTTCCACTTCTTCGATGCGCCAAAAGCGTTCAAGTCTTCCTAGAGGGGATCGGAAATTGAGACGTGACAAGCTACGGGGGGCAATGTGATGGGCTTTTGGTTTCTACCGGTCACAATCCAACCGAAAGCGCTTTTGACAAGGACGGGATTTTCACCTTCTTCGACTCGGGTTAACGTAGGTGAAAAAGTGCTCGGTTCCGAGCAGCATATCGATAGCGCCGGTCTTGTTGTAGGTGGGGTCGGCTAGGGACAGATCTTTGGGGGCATGACCAGAAAATCTAATCCGATTTCGAAGTTCGAGGGTTGCGATCGGATGGTGGCACTGACGGACTGGTTCACGTTGGAGGAGGACTCACCGACACCGAACACAGGGATGCTGATCTTTTTCCGCATCAGTCGTAGAATGCCAACTTCAGCCGATCGCTGATAATATTGAATTGCGAGCCATTATCCAATAATGCTCGGGCGGGATGCGCTTGCCCATTGAAATCAATTACCATCAACACGACCGTCGACAACAAAACATTCGCGTTCGATGTTTGAGACGAATTGGTTGTCTGAGTAGTGACAGCATTCTATTTCGTTCTAGTTGTACCCTACGTTGTGTGAAATATTTCCATTTGAATATAATAAAAAACTACTATAAAATTAAACATTTAAAATTGCTACCAACTAACTGGCAGCACGGCTACTGTAGCGTACCTGCTTTCGACAGCTAACAGCTTGAGAACTGTCAGTAGGTTTATGCAAACTTCGCCGAGAACGTCATAGTACGTCAAATTGTAAACAAACAATAAATTATCGCACCGCGGTGGATTTTGTGAGTCTCGTCCGATGAATTTAACCATCAGCCCGGTACCGTTGCCAACCAGGCAGACCTTTTTCAATAACCGGCCTTGGTGCGGTGCAGTGCTGCATTGCTCCGGTCAGCATTCACAACATGTAAGCAGTTGTGGGTTTCCGGGTAGGTTTTCTTGATTGGCAGCAATAATGGAACGATGAGAACCAAAATCTGATGCTTGAGTTTTTTCTTGTATTTTTCATGTACCAAACTGTTCTTATGCGAGAACAGTTGCTCTTGATCAAGAACGGATGAATGAAGATAACTACAAGAGTTTCATAAAACTCAAAATAATTTCAACAGTTCTTGTTGTGTTTATGGTTTTATGAACTGAATCTCAAGTATTCTTGGAGGTGATTTTAAAACCACATATTGACGAAGAATAGTTGTGCTCATCTGAAACTCCGATAAGATCAACTAGAATATGCAATTTTCCGATGAAACTATCATAAAAACAAATTAAACCAAATAGAATCAAGATTGTTACTTGGGAGGGGACCTTGGGCCAACAACGTAATGTTTCCGAAACCCAAAAAAACATGACAGAAACCGAAAATGAAAAATTACAAACTAATTCAACGGCAACAACTTTTAGCGTGAAAAAATGGACAAGAATTGGAACTTCTAATGTATTAACCCTAGTCCAGCAGGGTAAACTGGCACAACTAGCCAATGAAGCATGCCGTATGAAGCTTGAGATCCTAGGACTGAGCGAAGTCCGTTGGCCGAACTTTGGAGAACACAGATTGGCGTCGGGTTAAATTCTGCTATACTCTGGCCTACGAGGTGAACACGCTCCTCGCCACCGTGGAGTTGGTTTCCTGCTGCGCTCACGCCCACGCAGCGCTCATGAAGTGGGAACCTATTAATGAGAGGATAATCGTAGCCAGATTCAGAACACGGGTTCGAAACCTTACCATGATCTAATGTTAAGCGCCAACCGATGCTGCCAAAAGGAAGTTTGCATTACGTGTAAACCTCATTACGCCACGGGTCCCGGCATAAATGTTAGCTTTAATCATGCAATTCAGAAGCATTGTTTGGCTCGTAACACTGCACCCGATTGCAGGGAACTGTTGTTGGTCAAAATACCCTACTCGGTCGCATTTTTCTTCAGACTGTTGCGAAACTATCGTCGCACTGAATTGCCAACAACTCTGCTCAGCTCGTGTCGGAAAGTCATCTTGAAACGGGTATTATTGATTCCGTTAGGGCAACAGAGCAACAGCAGCAGCAATAACAGGATGTTTGCAACGGATGGACCATAAACATGCACTTCTTACGTAATGCAACCATAACGCACAAGGACATGGCCGAATGGATTGGTTGCAACACTCAGGTAGAACAAATTGGGCATTTTGTTTGTTTTGGACCTTCCCATTTTGCGACTTTGGCATTCGGGTCGGGATTGAGACGTGAGTCGCCCTCTCCGATTTCTTCCCAAGAAGATCGTTATACTGTGGGATGGTTATAAAACATTTTCGGGTTGTTCGGATATGGTTTTGCATTTATGGTCCCCGGTCGTCGTCGATGTGACGTGCTGTTAAGTAGTCAAATCCAATCGGCACGATATAGTTTTCACCGTTCCGTTTCATCGACCTTTCTCTATGGCATGGTATGGTTTTCACGGTGGAGTGCGGTGCGGCGTAGGATGTTTTGAGAGATTTTGGCATGCAGTTTTGGTGCCGTTTTGGACAGTTGCATGGCCGTCGCAGAATTAACATAACGGGATTTGATCCCATCTATTAGGAAACTGAGAAGCGTCGCATAACGGAGCTTAATGGGCTTGTCTGAGTTGAGTTGCAGCGTTTTGTGGTAAACTGGCGGTTTTTGTATAGGAGAGTCAAATGCCGACACATTTCTTAAATATTCAAATGATTTTAATCGATCAGTCGTTCATGATTCAAACGGTATGAGTAATCATGAACAATCGTCATTTGTTACATGAATTTCTGTTGTTAATCGCTTTGAGGATGACATATTCACCTTGGGGTAATTAGACTCAAACTATTCTAGAATATCACCAACTTTCTCGAATAAACATTAGAAACAGTTTCATATTTTCAATACAACATTTTACAACCAAATTAGATTGCTCAGAAACGCACTCATTCAGCAGAGTACGAAACGAAAACGATGTTCAAAGTGTTTCAATACAGAACAACCACTGGTAGGTACCTCAAACCACCGTACTTGGCCAAACCGTTTAACCTCCGCCTAATTGATACTTGAAACATATTAAAACCATACCACAAACAACGGCATCCCCCCGTATTTCGTTGGCTCCGCGCCACTCGAAGCTCGGACCTGTTAGCGGGAAACAAGCCCACGAAGAACAATTCGACGCTAAATACTCTCGTGTCGGCTGGCCGCAGCTTCTCATCATTGAACTTGAACACTGGCCTGGCATCTTCAACCAAACCATACTCTTCTGGACCAGCTAAGTCGACGAGCGATCCACCGAGCGCGCGTAGAGAGCCATCCGCTCTGATGTGCAGCCTTGCTGTAATCAGTTATAAACGCGCGGTTTCCACATGTACAACCAATGGGCTGCTGCGCGCTGACGTCGACATGCGTATAGTAGAGATCGAAGAAATCGAGTTGAATGAATCCGCTCGGACCTGTAATTAATAATATAAATAATACTTTGGGGAATTAATTATTATCGCCGTTTACGGTGCTACGGTAGCTGTGCGGGGGAATTGAGGTAAAGTGGAACCATGCGTGAATTACTTTTTACTGAAAAGTTATAAGACAGAAGAAAAAAAAAACAAAAACGAAAAATAGAAGACAAGAACATGAAAACAGAAGCTTGATTCTAGAAACTACAATCGGGAGACTTGAAGTCAAAAGCTAGAAAACAAAAAATATAAGAAGCAGATGTTGGAAGAAGAAACTAGAATATATCAAGCTCTAAGATATAAGTAGAAAGCTAGGGACTAGCTCATGATAACATCAGAGCTGAAATGTCATCAATATTGCACCTAATTGAGGATTATTCAGAGAAAACTCTTCATGAACGCGATTTTTCTGTAATGATTGTACAAGGGGCATTCTTTAAGAAATCCGTTTTCGGCAAGAGTTCAGCAAGAAGACTTTTCCGTTAATTGTTTTTCTTCCTCCAGGAGTTTTTATTTGACATTTCTTCATTAAATTTTCTTAAAACTTTTCAAGAAATTCTTTTTAATTTTTTTTTTTACAAAAAATCCTCTAAAGATTTCTTTAAAAGGTGCATTTTTTTACAGAGATTCGAATATTCTTAGGGAAGCGTCCAGGTTGTTTTTTTTTTTTCAGAAATTCATATTTTTCCAGGAACTCTTTTAAAAAATTTTGTTGTAATTTCACCTGGTTGATTCTTGTATTTCTTCATTTAGGAATTCTCTGAGAAATTTATTCAGGCATTTAGAAAACTCTCAAGAGATTCTAATAGAAGTTCTTCCAGAGGTTCCTCCACAAATCCCTCCAGGTATTCCACCAGGGATTGCCAATGATTTAATAAAATGTTGCTTCTGTGATTCTTTCAGAAATTTTATCGGTGATGCTTTAGCATTTTCCCCTAAAATCCTCTTAGTAACTTCTGCTGTAATTGCTGCAAAATGAATTCCTTGGCATTCTTCAAGAAATTTTACCTGCAGAGGGTTCTCCGGTTCTTCCAGGTTTTCTTCCGAAGTGGTTCTTCTAAAGAACCAGCAACAAATCAAAAAACCTGGAGTAATTTATTGTTTTGTGACTGCAAAATTTCCTTCAGAAATGTTTACCATTAGGGGATTGTTTTAATAATCGTACAAATTGGTACGAAGGTTCTTAGAATTTGATGATTTTTTTTAATAGGTAGGGTTTATATATGTATATAGTAGTGTGGGTCAACGTTGTATGGAGAAACTTTAAATTTGATTGTATCATCCCGGAACAAAGCTTTTTCAATCTATATTGGCGCCTTAAACAACTGTGCGAAATTTGGGAGCGATTGGTTGCGTCCCCGTATTCCGCATTGCGATTGAAATTTGTATGGAAGTTAGTATGGGAAAACGTACTTTTTTGCATTTTACTCATAAGTTGAATTCTTTTGTTCAATACCATGTAACTAATGACGTTAAAGTATAGCCTAGGATATGCCGAGAAACTTTGCCGAAGACCGCAAAGTGATCCGACGCTTGTGAAAAAAGTTATTCGCCTGGTAACTTAGGCCAAAAATTGTGATTTTATTATTGATGTTATTCCTTTACATGTTAAATGTTAAGCACCACCGGGTAATCTGTACGTTATAACTGTTTTCACAAGTGTCGGATCACTTTGCGGTCTTCGGCAAAGTTTTTCGTCATATCCTAGGCTATACTTTACCGTCATTGGTTAGATTGTTTTAGAAGAAAAATTTCAATTTATGAGAAAAATGCAAAAAATCACGTTTTCCCATACAAAATTCCATACAAATTTCAATCGCAATGCGGAATACGGGGAAGCAACCAATCGCTCCCAAATTTTGCACAGTTACTTTGTACGCTTAAATGAATCGAAAAAGCTTTGTTCCAAAAAATCGACTTTGTTGACCCAGTCTAGTATATAGTCTAGTCTACACATACACAGCCATTCATTGAAAGAATCCTGGAAAATGATAGAATCGACTATTTCTATCATTTTTCTTGTCATTATTAATGTTTGCAGCACATCGGTAATGTATTGCAAGCATTAAAGCGGCCAGGCCTACTGTGCAGCGTTTTGAATTTTGTAATGAAACTATTGAGTGGGGACATCTCGTACCAACCGCTCAGTTTTATATAGCATAAAGTGAAAAATCGGTGGGGGCGACGCAGCTTAGAAGGTTAATGTCGCCCCTTGGTCCTTGGATTCCTGGGATGGAACACAGGTATTTGGTCTGTGTCCTGGCTCTTGTGCCTAGGCTTAAGCGCCTTTACTCGCTCTCTGAAATGATACAAAATATGGTTCTCTGGGAGTATGAGTGGTTGTTGTAAATTGGAATGGTTCATAAACGATGTCGCTAGAAATAAGAAAGAGAAGAAAACATAGCTTGAAACGATCTCACCAATTTGTCAGGAAACCGCAATCTTTTTGCACCTTGTTGTTTTTTTTTTGTTTTGTGATGGGCTTTTAATTTCGTTTCATTTAAAATGCTTAATTTTTAACACTTCCCACACGCACATTCCACTTTACAAGTTGCCTGTTGCCATTTTCTTCTCCGCATCACAGTAGGCACTTATCTGATTTCAAATTTTGACAATTACAGGCAAGCAGTGCTTGCGAAGCACACTTGGCAATAATTTAGGGTGATAGTGCCACTAACTACACCAAATTTCATGATCGGAACCGGTCATTCCACGGACATGAATTCCAACATATTACCAAAAAATTGCCGCATTGCCACAAACTGCCCTGAAGAGCGCCGGAACTCAAGAACACAAACACATACTACGAGAACACTTTCCACGTTATTGCCACTCCTCATTGCGAAAATCAAAAACTGAAGAATAGCCTTTGTGACATGTGGACTATCTGGCTGTTGTACCTAACACCCAAAAGCATTCACTGTTCATTTAATTTTCACTACCCAGCTAGGACGTTTCGACAACGCAGCTTGTTTATTGGGCAATTTTATTCTTCACTTTTTAACGCGACACCATTATACAGGAAGGTCGAGCGGTTTCGCACACACAGGAAGGGTACACGGTACCGAACGTTGCAACAATTGGTTTCGGAACAAACACCCGACGGAACTTCGTTTCTATTTTGTGAACAACCCGGGTGGCGTAGCACCCACCAAATGATTATCCACTACGCGAAACCAAAGTACAGGAGCTCGAAAAAAACTTGACGAGCAAAACAAAACACAACCGACCACGGCAAAGCCTACTACGATTCTCGTAGGGTTTATATATGTATATGAACTAAAACTAATTAGAAAAAAAATCAGGGTCGCCTGATTTTCCGGAAAACTCCAGTGGAAAACAAACATTTTCCTTTAAAAAAATCAGCGATACCTTCAGAAATTTCTTCGGGATAATTGTCCTCACATTTTTTAAGAATATGTTTTAGGGTACTTTGAAGGTATCACCAGGAGTTTTTCAAACGGATTTCTTCAGACAATTCGCTAGGGCACAGGTTCCCAAACTTTCAGGTGCGCGACCCCCTTTTGCCAGAAGACGTACTTTTCGCGACCCACCATAGAAATTTACTCATTTGTTGTCTGTTACAGTAAAATATTCTTCTGTCCTTCGCGACCTCCTGGATGAAGGCCGATGACCCCCCCGGGGGATCGCGACCCACAGTTTGGGAAACCATGCTCTAGGGATTTCTTTAGAAATTCCTTCAAGGCTTCTTTTAAGAATTCTACCAGTTATATTTTGTGAAATTCATGGAGGAACTTTGAAACAAAAAATAACTGGAAGAATATCTGAACTCAACTTCTGCAGGATTCCATCATAGAACCCATGAGATACTTCCCTCACGAGAATATTGCAAGAATACTTAGAAGAATTTCTGAAGGAATCACTGTAGTATTTTTAGAGAAACCATTAGGAGGAATTTCTGAAAAAATCCATGGAGGAATTTTGAAGAAATCCCTTGCAGATATTCCCGAATAAACTTTCAAAATTCTGAAGAGGTCTCTGGAGATATTTTTGAAGGAACCCTTGATAGGTTTCCAGAAGCAATCCGACGAAGAATTTCTTAAAGAATCTCTGAAATAATCTCAAGGATTCATTCAAGTATTCTTGAATGAATCTCTAGAGGAATATCTGAAAAATTCTAAGGATAGTTTTAGAGGGATTTCTGAGAAAAACTTCCTGAAGATATTCCTCGGGAAATCCTTGGTGGGACTTCTAGGAAAGAATGTTGAGAATTTTAAGAAAAATCTTAAACAAATTCTCGAACATATTATGTGAAGAATTGGCTGGAGTTAAAATTCACAAAAAAAAACTAATTATTCCACTTAGTTTTTATGACGCCTCTTTCTCGTGCCTTCATACGTTCAAAAATAATCCATTCCATGCTTTGCTTTGCTTTGCTTTGCTTTGCTTTGCTTTGCTTTGCTTTGCTTTGCTTTGCTTTGCTTTGCTTTGCTTTGCTTTGCTTTGCTTTGCTTTGCTTTGCTTTGCTTTGCTTTGCTTTGCTTTGCTTTGCTTTGCTTTGCTTTGCTTTGCTTTGCTTTGCTTTGCTTTGCTTTGCTTTGCTTTGCTTTGCTTTGCTTTGCTTTGCTTTGCTTTGCTTTGCTTTGCTTTGCTTTGCTTTGCTTTGCTTTTCTTTGCTTTACAAAGATCTAAGGAAAAAATATTGAGATTTGTCTTCCGTTGAGAAATTCATCGAGTTATCTTTAGATTGTGTTTGGTAAAGTTAGGCTTCAATTGGGCAGTAACACGGAAGCTATTTTGAATCTAGTAACAAGAAAACTAACGGTACTTGTTTGATTCAACACCAGTTGCTCACCACGCCCCACAATCCCCCATTTTTAGTGCAACGTACCGCACACGGCTGCCAAAAAATCATTGCTCGCATCTCACGTACCGTGCCTGTCTTACGTATATTCGATTATAATTTACCGATTGGTTCTGGACCGACACAGCAGCTGCCTTGGCAAAAGTGCTCTCCTTTTTCTCGAATTTAAAGCAGTTCAATCATCGCGAAAAGCATTTACAACAACACCACCACCGGTCAGGTCGGTCGATCGGTCAGGTCGGTCGAGATTACTACCGTGTGTCTTTCCCGCGCGGCCCTACTTAACCCCTCGGTGAACCCAGCCAAATGCGTGAATGATTTGGAAGAAATGGCGCAACTATAAAAAAATACGTGGTTGGAGTGCCGGCTGTAATTGCAATTTGATAAGCTACTCACAAAAAGTGGCAACCTGTTTTAACAAAACATTAAAAAAATATATACAAAGTGGTATACAAAGTGGTTTGCTGAATTCGTCTAGCCACCAGGTTTACGGACGGGGCCACTGGCAATTGACGCCATGTCGGATTTAATCGATGGCAAAGGCTGCGGATTAATTAAAACTAGATGGTTTGGATGGAAAATTAACCAGAGCTGGAACATTTCCATCAGATATAGTGCAAAAAAGTCTTATTGATAGAGCAACAAACTTTACGTACATATGTGCCCAAATGTACTGAAATGTGCTTGTTCTAGACTAAATTAATTTTGTCCATTTTTTTGCCGGTCGTCCACTAAACCGACCTTATAATTTCTCACGAACACATTTTGTTAGCAGACAGATGACGGTATGTGAACTGGAATAGCACTTTATAGGCAGCATTGCAAATGGTGATCACTCAGCAGAATTTCTTGCATTCTAAATATTCTTGTGTATGGAACAAATCACCCCTTCCTTTCAGACAGGTCACCAATTGTTCTGAACCTATTTTGATGAATTCAACAGTGATATCATCCTCAGCAGGTGCTTGGTTGGTTTTGTGCTGGTCAATGGCATCCTTAGTTTCCTTCAGTGTGGAAGTTGATTTATTCCCACCTTCTGCTGCACTGACGTAGTCGTTTTCTCCACGACAACGATCCCTCGTGTATAGGTTCTTCACGCCGTTCATGTACTCATCGAAGCGCTGCTTCCACCTTTCAATAATAAGGCACGTTATAGACAGGCGTGGAACATGCAGAACTCAGTCTTCCGTATGAAGAAGCGCCAGCAGGAAGAACGAGATCGCGAAGCGATGGAAGAGCTGTACCACGCTAAGGACACACAAAAGTTCTACGAGAAGCTGAACCGCTCGCGCAGAGGCTTTGTGCCACAAGCCGACATGTGCCGAGATAATCACAGGAATATTCTCACGAGCGAGCGTGAGGTGGTCGAGAGGTGGCGGCAGCATTACGATGAGCACCTCAATGGCGACGTTGCAAGTACCGAAAGTGGCGTGGTAACAGATCTAGGAGTATGTGCCCAGGACGAAAGACTTCCGGCCCCTGACCTCCAAGAGATTGAAGAGGAGGTTGGCCGGTTGAAAAACAACAAAGCCGTTGGAGCAAATCAACTACCAAGCGAGCTTCTAAAATACAGTGGAGAAGCACTGGTGAGAGCACTACACTGGATCATTACCAAGATTTGGGAGGAGGAAATACTACCGGAGGACAGTGATGGAAAACAGTGAGGAATGTAGCTGAGCAGGCACAAACGCAAAGCTATCCTACTCGTGAACAACAGAAGCCTTAATATATTCGCACTTCCTTCACTCGCGAGCTAACGAAGCTGGTAGCACTCGTGATTGATTCGCGAAGCAGCTCTGAACATTTTTCAATTTTGTTAAAAAACGAATTTACACGGCCGACAGATCTACTTTTCAGGAATAATGAAGCACAAAACACTACTTTCTGATGGATAATTACTTGTTTTGCTATTAAAATCGCACTAAAATGCAATTCCCGCATCTCCACTTGTCCATCGCGAACAAAAATTCGTGAGTGTTTTTGTTTTTGTTTTGCTTCATACTCATGAAGCAAGCGGGTGCGAATAAACTCACACACGGCTTACTATCGGCACCGTGAGTAAACCGTTTGTCGGTTTTTCACTCGCGAATTGATTCACGATGAGAGTGTTTCCATCTCTGCCGGAGGAATGGATGGAAGGTATCGTGTGTCTCATCTACAAGAAGGGCGATAAGTTGAATTGCTGGAACTACTGCGCGATCACACTACTGAGCGCTGCCTACAAGATACTCTCTCTAATTTTATGCCGCCGTCTATCACCGATTGCAAGAGAGTTCGTGGGGCAATATTAGGCTGGATTCATGGGTGAACGCGCAACACCGGCCAGTTGTTCGCCATCAACCGACAGGTGTTGCAGAAATGCCGCGAATACAACGTACCCACACATCACTTGTTCATCGATTTCAAATCGGCGTATGATACAATTGATCGAGAACAGTTATGGCAGATAATGCACGAATACGGATTCCTGGATAAACTGATACGATTAATCAAGGCGACGACGATGGATCGAGTGATGTGCGTAGTTCGAGTATCAGGGACACTCTCGAGTCCTTTCGAATCTCGCAGAAGGTTACTGCAAGGTGATGGTCTTTCGTGCTTGCTGTTCAACATAAACACGAGTGGGACGATTTTCACGAAGTCCGTTCAGCTGCTTGGTTTCGCCGATAATATTGATAAATATTATTGCTCGTAAATTTGAGACGATGGTGGAAACGTACATCCGACTAAAGAGTGAAGTCAGATGAATCGGATTAGTCATTACCCGAGCAAAGGCGGGTAAGAAAATGATAACAAGTTCTGTTACCTGGTTATCATTCGTTTGATAATTGAGTTTGTTATCATTTAGGTTGAATTAAGAGCCAACATAACAAAAATGATAACTCATATTTACTTCTTGAATACCAAAATGATAAGAAGTTAAGGAGAAACTTCAGAGAATACAAATATGGCTGCCACAATGGCCGACTTGGGCCCCTACTCACGTTTTCAAGAGCACCAATATTAAAAATTCGTAAACAAATACGCTCGATTTGGAAAAGCTGCCTCTTTTTGCAAGTGAGCAAAGCCAGGATAAACAAGTGTGGCTTGGTTCGATGCTTCGTTCGTCAGATTTGTGCCTCTAAAGTTTGTATGCAAGATTGCAAAGGGATTTCTTGATGTTTCACCTTAAGTTATCATTGAGTTCAAGTTGATAACTAATTGTTTTATACAATATTTTGTTCAACATTTCGTTTAGTTATTAACATGAAAAACCCGATTTAATCCACCTATGGTGAACAGAACCCTTCTTACACTTATTAATACTATTGTTGTATTATTTGTATTTAACATATTTATTTTGTGTGATGGACCAAAAGTTCTAGAAAATATTGTGGATTTGGCATCTAGTGGATTGGTTTCTAAAATAGCATCATGGACCATGGACTAAACTACCAGAAATGCCAGACACCTTCTAGAATCTTGTGTGAAATTAAAAAAAAATAGCTTACATATTCTGGAATATTGTATCTTTTGTTAACTGCCAAAAGATCTTGTATCGATTAACAATAGGGTAAGAAAATCAGCGAGATACACTTTGTCTAATATCTCTTAATCAGTCGATTAAATTAGCTCCGAAGTACTTGGTATTCGTGGTTATGGTGTAAAAAGGACAAAAATGATATATCTACTAAGTTAATCAGTTTTGGTATTAGCTAGTTGTTTTGGCTGTTCGGTTCTTGCATTTTTCCCACAATATATAAATTTTAAGCTTTCATTTAACATATTGTTAGTTTTCATAAAATTCCTGTGTATTTGTAATTTGTTATTTATAACTTTGTTGAAAACAATTACCTGCTAGTATACACTTTGTATGAGGACAGCATTATTTATTGAAAAATAATTTCCCATGGACTGGTCAAAAACTTATCTTGCATTACAAGTGAATATAATAATAAAAAAGAATTTATTGAAATACTCTTCGTAAGATATCTCAGTAATCAAATGTCGAATCGAAATAAAATTTCAAGGCCTTATACAAGGATATTGTAGCTTTCATTTGGTGCTTAGAGAACCCAAATCAGATGACAGACGGCTGAGATATTTATTATGATTCACTTGGTCAAATATCTCAAAAAGTTTAGTTGTATAAATCCTAAGTACTCTTCGAAAGATATCTCTGCTACCAAATGTCCAATCGAAATAAAACTTCTGGGCGACCTACTAGGATGCTGTAGCTTTCATTCTGTGCCAAAAGAACTCAAATCAATTGACAAACGGCCGAAATATTTATTATGATACACTTGGTCAAAAATCTTAAAAAGTTTAGATGTATGACTAAAAAGTACTCTTCGAGGGATATCTCGGTAACCAAAAGTCCAATCGAAAAAAAAAATTCAATAGCGTTCTACTAGGATGTAGTAGCTTTCATTTGCTTCCAAGAGAACTCAAATCGGTTGACAGACGGCTGAGAAACGTGCGTGACTTTTTTTTATAACGCACATGCACACACACACACACATACACACATACACACACACATACAGACATTTGCTCAATTCGTCGAGCTGAGTTCATTGGTATATGAGACTCGGCCCTCCGGGGCTCGGATCGAAAGTCGGTTTTTCAAGCGATATTTATACCCTTCTTATGGGTGTAAGAAGGGTAAAAAGGCTTTTCCTACATACATTCCGTGATATTTTTGCTACTGTTTATTAAGCTCAAATATTACAAAGAGATAGTAGCTTTTATGTATTTGATGCAATTGCATTTTCATGTATAACTAACTTGTGTAACCAAATATGATCATAAAAAATCTGTTGACAAACGGCTGAGAAATGTATTATGATACATTTTATCAAAAATCTCTCAAAAGCGTAAATTTCATTACTCCTTAGTACTCGTGGAAAGATATCTCGGAAACAAAATGTCCAAACGGCATGAAATTTAATAGCATACTACTTGGATGCTGTAGCTTTCATTTGATGCTGAGAGAACTCAAATTGATTGACACACGGCTGATTCATTTATTATGAAGCATTTTGTCAAAGACCTCTTAAAAAGTTAAGTTGTATTACTTCAAAGTACTCCCCGAAAGATATCTCGGTTACAAAATGTCCAATCGGAATGAAATTCAAAAGCGTTCTTCTAGGATGCAGTAGCTTTCGTTTCGGGCCTTAAGAACCCGAATCGGTTGATAGACGGCTGAGAAATTTATGGTGATACACTTTGTCAAAAATATCTAAAATAATTAAGTTGTACTACTCCCTAGCACTCTTTGAAAGATATCGCGGTAACCGAACGTCCAATCAAAAAAAAAATCAATATCGTTCTACTAGGATGTAGTAGCTTTCGTTTGGGGCCTTAAGAACCCAAATCGGTTGATAGACGGCTGAGAAATTTATGGTGATACACTTTGTCAAAAATATCTAAAATAATTAAGTTGTACTACTCCCTAGCACTCTTTGAAAGATATCTCGGTAACCGAACGTCCAATCAAAATAAAATTCAATAGCGTTCTACTAGGATGTAGTAGCTTTGATTTGCTTCCAAGAGAACTCAAATCGGTCAACAGACGGCTGAGAATCGTGAGTGACATTTTTTTGTAACATACATACACACACACACACACATACACACACACGCACATACAGACATGGGGCAGCAGGGACGAAAGTCCTGGGGCCTGACGCACCCCCCCGCTTGCGAGTCAGCCGCGTAGTCGCCGGCTAAGAATAGGACTACTAACCCCAATTCAAGGTGTCAAGCGACCCGTGCTGAGGAATGAGTGATCGAGGGGGTGAAAAAGATGCTCGATCTTTAACGGAGCCTGTGGGGTACCTGGGCACCCCCCACAGTAAGCTGTCCCTTACCGCGTTAATGCAGGGCTCTGGCGTGGTGGACATTCTTTCCCGTGCGACTCGTGGGATTAATCATGAAATCAAACAAATCAAGCAATCAAAATTCAGGTGGAAGTAGTGGTGGGATCAACCCCTTCGCAAGAAGCGGGTTGATGAGATCTCCGACAAGGAGAAGTGAGGAGATAGGCGCTGGGAGTTGCGTACGCAGCTCAAGCGTGGGTGCTCCAGTCCACTTCCCGGCAAGCCAGCCGGTGGAGGTTATGGACGGAGCGTGGTTGTTGAGGGCCGTCAACCGAGGATCCAAAGGACGGTCCGCAATAGAGGTGGCTGAGCAGCAGCTTGGCAAAATCATCGACTTTGCGTCCACTAAGTCGAACATAAGCAAGGACCTGAAAACGGCCTTGCTTCGACTTAGGGCGTCGATCGACGATGCCAAGCAGGAGCACGCGGCACTCGCGTTGCTGACTGCTGCAGCAGCGGAGCCTGCAAATGAGAAAGTGCCGAAGTTTACCCAAACGGAGGCCTTCTCCTTCGCAGGAAGTCCAAATAAGGCGGAAGCGACTGCTCGCGACAAACGGGGCAAGCAATCGCAGAAGCGGGCGAGGCAACCGTCAGGCGAGGAGCTGTCTGGCGGTGCCCGCAAGGCCAGGCGAATCATTACCCCGAAAGTCGGTAATAATGCCGGAAGGTCGGACCCCAGCCAGGGTTCCCGGAAAGCTGGGAAGGGTGGGCCTGAAAAGGCTGGCCCGTCCCGGAACGATGGGAACAAGGGGTTGCGACCGCTAGTGGGCCCTCAACAGCCACAGAGTAGGGCGATCCAAGGGGAGGACCCCCCTTGGACGAAGGTAGAGCGGAAGAAGAAGAAGGCGAATCCGCAGGTAGTAGCGCAGGACGCCAAGCCAAGGCGTAGGAGGGCAGGTGCCAAGCGCGAGAAAGGCGACGCTATCGTCATCAAGACGGAACAGTCCAAGTACTCGGACGTCTTGAAGATGATGCGAAGCGACGCCAAGCTTGAGGGTCTGGGAGCTGACGTACGCAGTATTAGACGTACTCGTACGGGCGAGATGATCCTGGAGCTGAAGCGCCAGAAGGAGCACAAGGGCGCCGCCTATAAGAGGCTGGCAGAAGAGGTCCTTGGTGAGGGTGTGCAGGTGAGGGCTTTGACACATGAGGCGACTCTGAAGGTCAAGGACATCGATGAGATCACCGAAGTGGAAGAGCTCGTCACGGCACTGCGGCAACAGTGCGATGTGCAGGTGGCCGCCGCAGCCGTTAAGCTACGGAAAGGGCCAGCAGGGACACAGGTAGCTTTGGTTCAGCTACCTGTGGCGGACGTCAAAAAGTCCGTTAAAGTAGGGAGCATAAAGGTGGGTTGGTGTATATGTCACCTGACATTCCACGAGCCACCAGAGGTTTGCTTCAGGTGTCTGGAACCAGGACACAAGTCGTGGGACTGCAAAGGCCCCGACAGGCGCAAACTGTGCAGGCGATGCGGCGCTGAAGGTCATAAGGCCCAAAGCTGCACGAGTCCGCCCATCTGCATGATCTGTACCGGGAAATCCTCGAACAACAGACATCCGATGGGTGGTCCAAGGTGCCCGGCCTTCAAGAAAGCCGCAGTGAACAACAAATCACAGTGCAGGTAACGCAGCTGAACCTGAACCACTGTGATGCGGCTCAGCAACTGCTTTGTCAGGCAGTTTCTGAGTGGGAGACGGATATCGCCATCATATCGGACCCATACCGAGTACCCGCCGGCAACGGCAACTGGGTCGCGGATGGGACCAGAAAAATGGCGGCGATATGGACGACGGGTAAATACCCCGTTCAGGAGTTGGTGTCTACTACCTATGAGGGCTTCGTGGTCGCCAAAGTAAACGGGGTCTTCTTCTGTAGCTGTTATGCGCCTCCGCGGTGGCCGATCGAGCAGTTCACGCAAATGCTGAACCGCTTAACGACCGTGCTAACAGGGCGAAGGCCGGTGGTAATAGCGGGCGACTTTAATGCCTGGGCCGTGGAATGGGGAAGCCGTGTCACGAACCAGCGGGGTCAGATCCTGCTAGAAACACTGGCCATCTTAGATGTCGACTTGGCTAATGTCGGTACCAAGAGTACCTTTAGTCGGAATGGAGCGGAGTCAATTATTGACGTGACCTTTTGCAGTCCTGGCCTAACAAGTAGTTCGAACTGGAGAGTAGATGATGGCTACACTCACAGCGACCACCTGGCGGTTCGCTACAGTATCGACTACAATAACAGCAGACAGCGGATAGAAGAAGAGGCGGCTAGGTCAAGGCCAAGCCCTCGCAGGTGGAAGACATCATACTTCGACGAAGGGGTATTTAGGGAGGCGCTCCGCCGTGAGCGAAACTTAATCGGTTTAGACGGCGACGAGCTGGTAGCGGTGCTCTCACGTGCGTGTGATGCGACCATGCCTAGGCGAGTCCACCCTAGAAATGGGAGGCCACCGGCTTACTGGTGGACCGACGCGATTGCGGACCTGCGCCGCGCCTGCCTAAGGGCTAGGCGGCGGATGCAGCGAGCACGATCAGAGGAAGAGCGAAACGAACGGCGGGTGGTGTTCGCCGCTGCAAAAGCCGCGCTTAAGACCGAGATAAGAGCAAGCAAAAAGGCCTGCTTTGAGGGTCTCTGTCAGAGTGCCAATACGAACCCGTGGGGTGACGCCTACAGGATCGTTATGGCCAAGACGAGAGGTGTGATGGCTCCTACAGAGCAATCTCCAGAGATGTTGGAGGGGATCATTGGAGGACTTTTTCCGCGTCATGATCCTAGTCCTTGGCCTCCTTTCGTAGGACAGCCGGGGACTGGGGCTGGCGATGAGGAGAGGGTCACCGATGTGGAACTTGCGGGGATAGCTAAGTCCCTTAGCGTAGGTAAGGCCCCAGGTCCGGACGGAGTTCCGAACCTGGCCTTAAAAGTAGCTATTGCAGAGGCTCCCGAGATGTTCAGGTCTGCTATGCAGAAATGCCTGGACGAGGGAGTTTTCCCAGAAGCTTGGAAGAGGCAGAGCCTGGTACTATTGCCAAAGGCGGGGAAACCACCCGGAGACCCGTCGGCATATAGACCAATATGCTTGATTGACACGGCGGGGAAGGTGCTCGAAAAGATCATCCTCAATAGAATGTTGCGGTTCACCGAGGGCGAAAATGGTCTTTCGAGTAACCAGTATGGCTTCCGGAAGGGGAGGTCCACCGTAGACGCTATCTTGTCGGTTACAAAAACCGCCGAGAAAGCACTCGAGCCTAAGAGGAGGGGAATTCGCTTTTGCGCGGTAGTGACTCTGGATGTAAGGAATGCGTTTAATAGCGCCAGCTGGTCTGCTATTGCCGATGCGCTCTTGCGTCTGGGGATACCGGAGTACCTGTACAAGATTCTCGGAAGTTACTTTCAGAATCGTGTACTAGTCTACGACACGGAGGTGGGTCGGAAGTGCTTTCACATAACCTCAGGAGTCCCGCAAGGTTCCATCCTGGGTCCGGTGTTATGGAATGTCATGTACGACGAGGTGTTGAGGTTAGAGTATCCAGTGGGAGTGGTGATTGTCGGATTTGCCGACGACATTACGCTCGAAGTCTACGGTGAAACGATCGAGGAGGTAAAGTTGACTACCAACCACTCGATCAAGGTTGTGGAGGCGTGGATGCGGTCCAGGAAACTGGAGCTGGCTCACCACAAGACAGAGGTGACGGTTGTTAACAACCTGAAGTCGGAGCAGCAGACGGAGATCAGTGTAGGAGACTGTACTATCCTGTCAAAGCGCTCCGTCAAACACTTGGGCGTGATAATCGACGATAAGCTTACTTTCGGTAGCCACGTCGATTATGCCTGTAAAAGAGCCTCCACAGCTATTGCGGCACTGTCCAGGATGATGTCCAATAGCTCTGCGGTGTACGCCAGTAAGCGCAAGCTTCTGGCTAGTGTTGCTACATCCATACTTAGGTATGGCGGCCCGGCGTGGGGCACCGCGCTAAGTACTAAATGCTACCGACGGAAGCTGGAAAGTACTTACAGGCTTATGTGCCTGAGGGTTGCGAGCGCGTACCGTACCGTGTCACACGACGCTCTCTGCGTCATTACTGGTATGGTGCCTATCAGCATTCTTATCAGTGAGGACATGGAGTGCTTCGAAATGCGCGGCACAAGAGGCATACGCAGGACTGTCAGGATGGCCTCTATGGTCAAATGGCAGCGCGCGTGGGACAGCTCCACCAAAGGAAGGTGGACCTATAGGTTGATACCGAGGGTAGATAGTTGGAATAATAGGCGCCATGGGGAAGTCACATTCCACCTGACACAGGTCCTTACAGGTCATGGTTGCTTCCGACAGTATCTACACCGTTTCGGGCATGCGGATTCTCCCGAATGCCCAGTGTGCAATGGTTTAGAGGAAACGGCGGAACACGTTTTGTTCGTGTGCCCGCGTTTTCGCACAATGCGTGACCGCATGCTTGCCACATGCGGGGAAGACACAACTCCGGACAACTTGGTCCAGAGGATGTGTAGGGATGAGTTTGGCTGGAACGCCGTTTCAACGGCTATTACCCACATCGTCTGGGAGCTACAGAGGAGGTGGCGCGTGGACTCGGAGAATGGCTAGTCCAGATGCAGTACAAGAGGTGGTCCAGGGGTTCGGAGTCGGCTTCGTAGGTCATACCGGTGCCCTGCGGTCGAGATCGACCCTTACAACGATTAAGTGGCCGCGGAGAGGAAGTCCCGGTAGCGGTGCTGTCGTGGCGTCGGTCTACTGGGTTGGATCCGAGCCCGCGGTTGGAAAGGGGTCCCCGGCAAGGGTCGGGGTAGGTGAGATCCTGCTGTCTGCAACCTACGGGTGCATCTGATAGGGCCTGAAGGGTAGTGATACCCTTCCTTGCGGGTAGGTCAGATCGGGTTGCATGTGGGCATCAGTTCTTGATGTCCGCTCAGCAGTAGGGCGCGGGCGGGGTTGACCCTGCCCGCCTTCCGAGGACAAAGGGAGTGGCGAGGACCACTCGGGAAACTGGCTAAGCGCCAGCATGCTACCGTGATGGACTCTCCAAAGCGAGTCATCGATGTTCGTTGCTGCAGGCTACGCAGCTAACCTTGTGGGTGCGATGTGCACTAGCCCCTCTCTGAAGCAATACCTTCTTGGTGGTTCCGGAGAGACGTAGGGTTTGGCGACCATAGGAATGGTTTAGTGGGTACGAGGAGAGAGTAGTCCTGGATTTTACTTTTGTTGTAGAAGACAGCCTGTCAGACCTACACTACCCTAACCTTCTGTTAGGGTGTCTGTTGAGCAGATTATCCCCCTATGGTTTAGAAGGAAAAAAAGAAAAAAAAAAAACAGACATTTGCTCAATTCGTCGCCGGGCCTCGGATCGAAAGTCGGTTTTCCAAGCGGTATTTATACCCTTCTTATGGGTGTAAGAAGGGTAAAAATACATGTGACTGATAACTGGTTTTGTTATCAATTAGTTATCATTTAGAGCTATTTTATCGACCAAAATAGTAAAAATCTACTTTACCGACATCGTCACCTATTGAAAAAAGTTTCTTGTAACTTACAACCAATGTTTTCAACTATTGCGCCCAGGCGGGTCTCGAACCCTGATCGAGTGATTGTCGGTCGCAGCCGATAGCCCCTATATCAACGGGACTCATTGAGAGTGAGAGTTATAAAAGGCTACGCTTTCGTACTGCAGTCGCATTGTAGATGGAAAGCGGAATCTATTTTTAGATTCGAGGTTCATCAGACTCAGTTTTGGGAAAACTTTGAAATGTGCGTTTGGAAACAGATAACATATTTTGTTATCATTTAGTATTTTTATGTTATCGCGATAGACCAAAATTATCGATAAATAAATTTGTTATCATCTGGTTACCATCAATTGAAAAATATGATAACAAAAATAACAAAATGATAACACCGATAACACAGTTTATTATCAAAGTGATATTACTTTGTTATCCGCCTTTGCTCGGGTAATGTGTCGAAGACAAAGTACATGATGGCAAAGGGCACCAGGGAGGAATCACCACGCCCGCCACCCCGAATTTATATCGACGGTGATGATATCGAGGCGGTTGAAGAATTCGTGTACTTGGGCTCACTGGTGACCGACGACAACGACACCAGCAGAGAAATTCAGAGGCGCATTGTGGCAGGAAATCGTGCCTACTTTGGACTCCGCAGAACTCTACGATCGAATAAAGTTCGCCGTAACACGAAGTTAACCATCTACAAAACGTTGATTAGACCGGCCCCCTCTATGGGCACGAAACATGAACCCTACGTGCAGAGGACCAACGCGCCCTTGGAGTTTTCGAACGGAAGGTGTTGCGTACCATCTACGGCGGAATGTAGATGGAAGACGGGACTTGGAGAAGGCGAATGAAGAGAACCAACCATCGTCCATACCGCGAAAGTCGGGAGGCTACGGTGGGCGGGTCACGTCATCAGGATGTCGGAGAGCAACTCGACTAAAATGGTTCTCGAGAGTCATCTGACCAGTACAAGAATACGTGGAGCGCAATGAGCTAGGTGGATCGACCAAGTGGAGAACGATCTGCGGACCCTACGCAGAGTGCGGAACTGGAGACGAACAGCTATGAACCGAGTGGAGTGGAGACGGCTACTATGTACATTGTACAGCAGACACCACCCCGGCCTTAGCCTGATCGGTAAGGTAGGTAACATACCAAAGTCAGGTATGATAACAAAACAAGGTATTGGATGGTTACACTGGCATTTAAAATATGTAGCTTATTTTTGATATTGTGTAGGTATTGAGTCACCGACAAGAAATATCTCAACGAGTTATTGGTTTGGTATTGAGGACTGCTTAATACCTGATGCCATTATGCACGTGGTATTCGTAGCATACACACCAGTCGTTATTTTAGGTATTGTTCCTCTTATGTAGGGTTTCTTAATACCTTATTCAGGTGTGAATATTGGGTGTTGCATACCTGAGTTAAGTATTCAAAAGCTATTTTCTCCTGCTCGGTTAGTTCAAAACTCAAATATTCAAACTACTTCAGAGATGATCCAAATCCAAAGTTTCATGTCGATTAAATGCCGCACTGCAAATCGTTCTTATAATTAGCAAAAGACTCACTCACAGCACGCACCAGACACACGGCGTGGCGTCTAGCCTGTTGGTCAATTGGGCGCAATCAAATCTAAATCAGTTCAAACCATCAGTCGTCGCGTCGTCAGCTTAAATCCACACTGCCCATCAAGTCCAAACTTTTGCAGTCTAATCACAATTATTATCGATTTTTAACCACACAAGCACTTTTCGCCTTTTTCGCTCCTCTCGATCCACCCCGCGCCCTGGCGGCGCTCCGAGAGATTGTCCCATCCAAGTAGTGGCCAAGTACATCTCTGCTGGTTGGTACTGACAAGGTGGCGTCTCGGTCTCGGTCGCCGCTGCGAGTTCAAATAATTGAACCGAGCAGGCATTGCGCATGCCTCATTACATTTGGTTCAGTTAGGATAGGTAGGTACCCGGCGAGTGCTCCAGCCAGTCAGTGCGGACAAGGTGGAGACTCCTTCTGGGGTCCAAATACCAGCAGCCAGCCAGTCAGTGCCAGTGGTAGTGCGCAGAATAACGCACGAGAGCCAATAAATTGTGATAAAATTGTACCCCGCACTAATTCGTAATTGTTCCCCCAATTGGGAGCAACAGGAGTGCCTAAATTGTTTCTATACACACGGACGATTGAAATAATTTTCGGCCCGCAGGCGAATGACGTAGATACGACGAGGTGAGCAAGCTGAGTTGGGCGCGAGATGAGCAAATCACTCCATTTATGATGCTTTTAAATCTGTAACGCTCGGCGGAACAAACACCGCGTTGACCGCGTTCTTGATGGAAGACCAATGGAGAAGTTGGTGCTGGGTCATTGTAAGTGAATGCGCCATTATTTCCATGCATCTACAAACGGCTACCGTTAGAGTATGAAGACTTTCCAGAATACTCAGAATTCCCGAAAAAACTTGAACTAGATTAAAACATTGATGTATTTTGGACAGGCTGGATTATGGTGAAAAGTCACGTTTGTCATTTGGTTGAACATCGTATTTCTGCGGTAACGAAAACCGTACTGATTGCTCTTAAGATGGTTGGAAAATCACGCATCTGTAAGGAAAGAAATGCATTCAATGCATATCATTTAGGCAGAACAAGGATCGGCTGATCCGCTATGACGTCGAACCGGTATTCAAGATTACTCGGTTCGGCACAAATCTCAACAAGTCCCTCGGACGGAGAACTCGTCAGAACCATTTCTTGCGTTATAGGTTGGGGATCTACGACAAACCCAGCGCCCGGCCCGACCGTACCGGATTGTACTTCGGGGACTCCAGTTAGCCAACCCGAACGACATACTGGAGCAACTCAAATGCCTGAATATTAAAGCAATGGCGACAGACGTCAACAGAAGACAAAGAATAAGAACTGATGCTCAACTTGCTGTTGATCGACCCGCCATTTTCTCTGTAGTGTAAGTACGATTCGGGAGACCATGGAAGTAGCGGAATCCCACTTAGTCCGTCCCCATGAGCCTGTGTGTCCACCATCCATCTACCCTTGCTGGAGGAATCCCATTTTCTCTGCCATTTCAACATAGACGATATTCTGGCGATCCGTCTCGCGCCTTTTATGCCGCGGCGCTCGAAGCACTCTTCATCCTCTGCCACCACTAGTGCTATGGGCATCATGTTCGCTAGAACATACATACCGCGTCCTTTAAGACCGTGCGGTACGCACATAAGCCTATTGCTACTCTCCAGTCGCTTCACGTATCGGTTAGCCACTAACGCTTTCGTAGTATAGAGATCACTACTGTACGCTACCGTAGTATAGAGATCACTACTGTCACGTCACGAGTAACTTACGCTTGCTTTTTGACATCATCTTCGACAATGCCATAATCGCCATGCATGCCTTTTGCAAACATATTCCACATGGCTATCGAATTCAAGCTTGTCATCGATCATGACCCCAAGTTGCTTCAGTGAGCGTTTGGAGTTGATCGTGCATCCGCCCGTGGTTACCACTGCCTGTTGTTCAGACTTGCGGTTGTTTACCACCAACACATCCGTTTTGTGGTGCACGATTGCTAACTGTCTCGTCATCCAGTCCTCTATTATGCCAATTGCGTGCGTTGCTGTTTGATCCACTGCCTCTATCGACTCGCCGTATACATCGAGGGTAATATCATCGGCACATCCGATAAGCTTTACGCCCGGTAAAAGTGTAAGCCTCAATACACCATCAAACGCCGGGTTCTATAGTACCGAATCTAGGATGGAACCCCCGTGTAGTTCCTCTTTCCTTCCGGAAGTCGCTCTCCAGTACCCATCATAGGCTATTCGGTACTCATACGTGGTAAGTAGCGAATTCAATGGCGGCCTAGAGATGTTGAGCGCATTCTTCACGTCCAGCGTGACGATTGCGTAATAGCGGATTCATTTTAGTTTCCTTTGGAGCGCTATCTCAGACATTTTGGTTATAGTCCTAATAGCGTCCACCATCGATCGACCCTTCCGGAAGCCATACTGCCCATCCGACAGCCCAGAGTCATCTGGTTTCTCTGAATAGACATAGACCATCACCCAAGTAACAATGACGCTGGATATAGAGCATTAATTTCGCTTTATAGTATATTATATGACATGCGATATAAAGTTGTTTTGTCATATCCCTTTCGTGACGGAGCGCAAAAAACTTAAATCTCCATACAAATGACTCAACTTTGGCTTCCCGGAACTCTTAGATTTCCCAACAAAACAACAATTATTTTACCTTATTTGAAACAACTACTCTTCATCTTTCGATTTCTTGCTTTGACTACCTAGACAAATCGGAAATAAAAATTATGCGACAGGCAAAACTTTTTCATGTTTCACGGTTTTTGTCCACTTTTTGTTTACTTTGTTGTGATAAATCTCACAGGCAACGTAAACAAAAGTTTGTTTACACACAAATGAGTATAAGTAATGGCTGAATTATTGAAACAGTTTACATCACATAAAACAAAGTCTAAACAGATGAAAAAATATGCCAAACTTCTACCGCTCAACAACACAATTGTGCTGGTTCGTCACGAAAGGGATATTGGTACCATTAAAGTAGATTTAAAGTCGAAAGTGGCGCTACTATTGTTGATTTAAAGCAAGCTTTACTGTGGCGATTGCTAAAGCATATAAAATGCTTGCATCATATAGCTAATGCAATGAAATAGTATGGAATGCATACTTAAGGCATCATGTCAAAAAAAAGAAAAAAAGTATTTTTTTTTTCATTTTTCTGTCTATTTTTATCTTCTCATTCCTGTTCCGATACTCTTACACTGATGTTTTTTATTCTATTTCGGGAATTGAACCTAGACTGCTGAAACTGGACCGTGTCTTTAAAAGAGACCATCGGGTATGTGACAGGCAGTGTTGAGAATACTCACTTGCGAAAAGTAATACTCACTTGCTTCTATCTCAGTCCAGAAGCATGCTATAAAAAAATGATGTTTGAAGGGCTTTTAGATTGTAGTTTAATCTAAAAGTTTGCCGAATAAAGTAAAAGTCGCAGACGCATACCAAATCCGTGAAAGAGCTGTGAGCACAAGGTGAGTATGAAATACACGAATTTTACTCACCTCGTACTCACAGCTCTCTTTCAACTTTGGTATGCGTCTGCGATCTTTACTTTATTCGGCAAACTTTTAGATTAAACTACAATCTAAAAGCCCTTCAAACATCATATTTTGATAGCATGCTTCTGGACTGAGATAGAAGCAAGTGAGTATCTCTCTTGCAAGTGAGTATTCTCAACACTGGTGACAGGTCACGCACGATGCCTTGTTGTTTGCAGTTCGGGATGATATACAAAATTATGCTCTGAATGTACCTCATTTGATAGAAAATCTTCAATCGAGATTTATTTCAATTTTTACCGATAGAATATTTTGAACAAAGGCTTTTCTGAAAGGTAAGACCATAAGCTGAAATCCTATGAAAAAAGATTTTAGGTTCATGTAAGTTCGATAATATGTAGGTTCCTGGTATGCGTGCTGTGTTGATTCTGTTCTTGTTGTTTTCATACGTGCTCACTTCTACCATTTCTTTTATGAAATGTTAAATGTTAAATAAGGAAACCAATATCTCAACCCCACATAATTTTTGTTCCCTCAGCATCTGATTGTTTTCAAGTCCCAAACAGAAACCAAAAAACCATACGCAATATAAATTTTCAAACAGCAACATCTGAGCATAATAATCCGAATTCTACGCAGCAATCCATGCAAATTTGTGTTTGTTCTTCTTTTCTTTTGAATGGTTGTGTTTCTAAAAATGTTTTACAAATTTTTTTTCGAACTGATGATTGTTTTCTGTTTACAACGATGAAAGTATTAGTAAAGGCATATATAAAGTAATAAACACGGGGATGCTACGGTGATCTGATTTTGTTGCCGCTTATCATGCGCAAACAGAGCACACTAATACCAACATTCACTCAATACAGCAGCGGGAGAAAATAAGGAAAAACGCACTTTGGCGACCAAACTTTGCAAAAAGAGGTATTGTGTGACTTTTCACAAAGAATTGGGTTCTTTAGGGGTATCCGGATTATTTCATAATCGGATTCTACGCCCAAAAATTAGTCGAAATCCAAAATTTCATATTTTTTGGAGTCCGGGAACTATTTTAAAAATGCATTTAAAGTTTGTAAGGGGAAAATTTTTTGTTCGGGTCGAACTGTCACTTTATCGATTGAACTGTCATTCTATCCACTAAAATTAAAACCGTTTTGTTGATTTCACCATTAAAACAAAGGTGTTAAAATCCAATAAAATCACGTTATACTCAGAAAAATGAGTTCTTTCGATAAGACTATAGAAAATAGCAATATTTTATTCACTAAACAACCCAATTATCACTCTCTGTAGGAACTTTATCCAAACATCGACACTCTCAAATTGAAAATTATCAAATAATGCAGCATTTTCATGATCAACACTTTTATGAGATCTAATGTGATGTGAGCGTTTTGCACCGATATCCCTCGTAAAAAAGGTAAACATTCAAATTTCACGACTGTGTTGGTGAATATTATGGCTGGAGCATAAATTTATGCTCCACGTAAGGAGGCACAATCCAACCTGTCAAACTCCATAGTGAAAAAATAGGATGCCGTCCCCTTGATAATAAATCCTTGCATTATTGATTGCCAAAAAGCTTTTAACATGGTAATGCAATGAAGCATTAAACAACGTCGCTATAGAACTATACCGAACTGTCAAAATCCTATAATGCTTCAATGCTTTCATAATGTAGAGTAATCGCTTTATTACTTGACAGGTGTAGAATAAAAGTTATCTCGCATTAGCTAAACTATAATACGATTGAATTAATGTAATGATATAATGCTTGTGGTTACTTGGGCAGTCTCGACAGAATGCCCGTTCCAACAAATTTGTGGTGGTGTCCAGAAGAAAAATAGGTCTGTAAGTATGCTGACGGGTCGCCAGGATGTCCTTTGCCTGTGGCCGTCTTTCTCCGTGTTCCACTCTGTATCAAATAGTCACTGTGCGTGTACCCATCGTCGACCCTTTAATCGGAGATAGGGTTTAGACCCGGGATCCAGAACGTCACATCAATGATAGACTCTGCGCTCTGTTCCTACTGTAGATTTTCGCCTATGTTCGCGACACCTTCGTGCAGTCTAGCCGTAGCTTCAAGTAGAGCCCAGCCTCTCACGTTAGTCGAGCGGCTACCCAACTCAATCGTCCAGGCATTGTAGTCTCGTGCAACGTGGAAATTATTTCCTGGACCGGAAAATGATCGGTTGTACAGATCCCGTTATCGGGAGGAATGCGGTATGGGTCCAATAGTAGGGTGGTATCTGCCACATCAACTGTTGTGCGGTTTCACAGTGGTTCAGGTTCACCTGTGTAACCTGCATTAACGTCGGTTGATTCGACCACCTCACGTGCCAACCATTTGGGTGCTGAGTTGCACTCCCTGGCTGTGTGACCTTCTAGTTACTCCGCAGTCCGCACTTCCTACATAGCATACTCCTGTCAGGGCCTTTACAAGCCAACTACTTGTGTCAATGCTCGTAGCACTTGGAAGCACGCTTCTGGCGGCTCTTAGATGCTCAGCGGGCACACCGACCAGCCAATTCTAATCTTGCCGACTGCAGTCGTCATGTTCACTTTCCCAACGGGGAGCTTTTTTTTCTAAACCATAGGGGGATAATCTGCTCAACAGACACCCTAACAGGAAGGTTAGGGTAGTGTAGGTCTGAGGCCGTCTTCTACAACAAAAGTAAAAACCAGGACTACTCTCTCCTCGTACCCACTAAACTATTCCTATGGTCGCCAAACCCTACGTCTCTCCGGAACCACCAAGAAGGTATTGCTTCAGAGAGGGGCTAGTGCACATCGCACCCTCAAGGTTAGCTGCGTAGCCTAGCAGCAACGAACATCGATGACTCGCTCTGGAGAGTCCATCACGGTAACATGCTGGCGCTTACCCCACGTCTCCACTAGACAGAAATGTCTTGCCATTTTGCTGCCAGAAAGAGAAAACGTAACAGAAATGATCAACACCGCTGCTTTCCATGCAAACAGCGAGAGAACATTTCTGTCATGACACATCTGTCCAGCAAAATGGCAAGACATTTCTGTCTAGTGGAGACGTCGGGTTAGCCAGTTTCCCGAGTGGTCCTCGCCACTCCCTTTGTCCTCGGAAGGCGGGCAGGGTCAACCCCGCCCGCGCCCAACTGCTTTGCAGACATCAAGAATTGATGCCTACGTGCAACCCGATCTGACCTGCTGAAGGCAAGGGTATCACTACCCTTCAGGCCCTATCAGCTGCACCAGAAGGTTGCTGACAGCAGGGTCTCCACCTGCCCCGGCCCTTGCCGGGGACCCCTTTCCAACCGCAGGCTCGGATCCAACCCAGTAGACCGACGCCACGACAGCACCGCTACCGGGACTTCCTCTCCGCGGCCACTTAATCGCATCTCGACCGCAGGGCACCGGTATGACCTACGAAGCCGACTCCGAACCCCTGGACCACCTCTTGTACTGCATCTGGACTAGCCACTCTCCGAGTCCACGCGCCACCTCCTCTGTAGCTCGCAGGCGATATGGGTGATAGCCGTTGAAACGGCGTTCCAGCCAAACTCATCCCTACACATCCTCTGGACCAAGTTGTCCGGAGTTGTGTCCTCCCCGCATGTGGCAAGCATGCGGTCACGCATTGTGCGAAAACGCGGGCACACGAACAAAACGTGTTCCGCCGTTTCCTCTAAGCCATTGCACACTGGGTATTCGGGAGAATCCGCATGCCCGAAACGGTGTAGATACTGTCGGAAGGAACCATGACCTGTAAGGACCTGTGTCAGGTGGAATGTAACTTTCCCATGGCGCCTATTAATCCAACTATCTACCCTCGGTATCAACCTATGGGTCCACCTTCCTTTGGTGGAACTGTCCCACGCGCGCTGCCATTTGACCATAGAGGCCACCCTGGCAGTCCTGCGTATGCCTCTTGTGCCGCGCATTTCGAAGCACTCCATGTCCTCACTGATAAGAATGCTGATAGGCACCATACCAGTAATGATGCAGAGAGCGTCGTGTGACACGGGACGGTACGTGCTCGTAACCTTCAGGCGCATAAGCCTGTAAGTACTTTCCAGCTTCCGTAGGTAGCATTTAGTACTTAGCGCGGTGTCCCACGCCGGGCCGCCATACCTAAGTATGGACGTAGCAACACTAGCCAGAAGCTTGCGCTTACTTGTGTACACCGCAGAGCTATTGGACATCATCCGGGACAGTGCCGCAATAGCTGTGGAGGCGCTTTTACAGGCATAATCGACGTGGCTACCGAAGGTATGCTTATCGTCGATCATCACGCCCAAGTGTTTGACGGAGCGCTTTGACAGGATAGTGCACTCACCTACACTGATCTCAGCCTGCTGCTCCAACTCCCGTTTGTTAACAACTTCACCTCCTCGATCGTTTTACCAGACTTCGAGCGTAATATCGTCGGCAAATCCGACAATCACCACTCCCACTGGGCACTCTAACCTCAACACCTCGTTGTACATGACATTCCATAACACCGGACCCAGGATGGAACCTTGCGGGACTCCTGAGGTTATGTGAAAGCACTTCCGACCCACCTCCGTGTCGTAGACTAGTACACGATTCGGTATCCCCAGACGCAAGAGCGCATCGGCAATAGCAGACCAGCTGGCGCTATTAAACGCATTCCTTACATCCAGAGTCACTACAAAAGCGAATTCCCCTCCTCTTAGGCTCGAGTGCTTTTTCGGCGGTTTTTGTAACCGACGAGATAGCGCCTACGGTGGAACTCCTCTTCCGGAAGCCGTACTGGTTGCTCGAAAGACCATTTTCGCCCTCGGTGAACCTCAACATTCTATTGAGGATGATCTTTTCGAGCACCTTCCCCGCCGTGTCAATCAAGCATATTGGTCTATATGCCGACGGCTCTCCGGGTGGTTTCCCCGCCTTTGGCAATAGTACCAGGCTCTGCCTCTTCCAAGCTTCTGGGAAAACTCCCTCGTCCAGGCATTTCTGCATATCAGACCTGAACATCTCGGAAGCCTCTGCAATAGCTACTTTTAAGGCCAGGTTCGGAACTCCGTCCGGACCTGGGGCCTTACCTACGCTAAGGGACTTAGCTATCCCCGCAAGTTCCTCATCGGTGACCCTCTCCTCATCGCCAGCCCCAGTCCCCGGCTGTTCTACGAAAGGAGGCCAGGGACTAGGATCATGACGCGGAAAAAGTCCTCAAATGATCCCCTCCAACATCTCTGAAGATTGCTCTGTAGGAGCCATCACACCTCTCGTCTTGGCCATAACGATCCTGGAGGCGTCACCCCACGGGTTCGTATTGGTACTCTGACAGAGACCCTCAAAGCAAGCCTTTTTGCTTGCTCTTATCTCAGTCTTAAGCGCGGCTTTTGCAGCGGCGAACACCACCCGGCGTTCGTTTCGCTCTTCCTCTGATCGTGCTCGCTGCATCCGCCGCCTAGATCGTAGGCAGGCGCGGCGCAGGTCCGCAATCGCGTCGGACCATCAGTAAGCAGATGGCCTCCAATTTCTAGGGTTGACTCGCCTACGCATGGTCGCGTCGCACGCACGCGAGAGCACCGCTACCAGCTCGTCGCCGTATTAACCAAGTAAGTTTCGCTCACGGCGGAGCGCCTCCCTAAATATCCCTTCGTCGAAGTATGATATTTTCCACCTGCGAGGGCTTGCCCTTGGCCTAGCCGCCTCTCCATCTACCCGCAGCCTGCTGTTGTTACTGCCGCTACGATACTGTAGCGAACTGCCAGGTAATCGCTGTGAGTGTGGCTATCGTCCACTCTCCAGTTCGAGCTACTTGTTAGGCCAAGACTACAAAAAGTAGCGTCAATAGTTGACTCCGCACTGTTCCGACGAAAGGTGCACTTTGTACCGATATTCGCTTGGTCGACATCTTGAATGGTTATTGTAATGTAAATATTGATTTATTTCAGACCGAAGTCGATATGTGAAATCTAATATCCCCTACAAAAGTTCGCCGAAGTAAAAACGTTGGCATTCTAGTTGAAGCGTCGCCGACACAGGCAATTCTTATTCGTTGGCGAGCCCCAAATTAGAATGTCGACGCCGAGCTTGGCCGAAGTTTTGACTGCCGAAGTTTCAACTTTCTCTCGCATGATCAATGGCGTCTCTAGCCGGATCTGACCCCGCTGGTTCGTGAAACGGCTTCCCCATTCCACGACCCAGGCATCAAAGTCACCCGCTATTACCACCGGCCTCTGTCCTGTTAGCTCGGTCGTCCTACAATCCAGCATTTGCGTGAACTGCTCGATCGGCCACCGCGGCGGCGCATTACAGCTACAGATGAAGACCCCGTTTACTTTGGCGACCAAGAAGCCTTTATAGGTAGTAGACACCAACTCCTGGACAGGGTAATTGCCCGTCGTCCATATCGACGCCATTTTTCTGGACTCATCAGCGTACTCGGTACTCGGTATGGGTCCGCTATGATGGCGATATCCTTCTCCCACTCAGAAACCGCCTGACAAAGCAGTTGCTGAGCCGCAGTTGGCGGCTTAGAATAGCACTACGGACACCTCTTCCGGAGGTGAAAGTACTCCAAACAGGGAACCAACCCATTCTAACGTATTGGGCGACGAATTTTTGAAGGGACCTAAAAGATGCTCGAACTTTTATGAAGCCCTTAGTTTGGGTAGATCGCCTTTTCGTGTTGCGTTACGAAAGATCTACTAAAACGAACCCCAGTCCTAACTGCGTCCGACTAGTGGGACAGCATAGTTTAGTAATTTAAAGGAAACCCTTTGGTTCTTATTATATACAGTACCTTGTCAAAAAGATAGGTCTCGGTTATGGAGTTGTTCAGAATGATCTTGCACCATGGAAAAATGGATTGGTATACTTAATCTTCTAGTCGGTGTATACTGGTTTGAGGTAGTAAGAACTAGCGTTCCCATGTTCGATAATTATCAGTATAATTTTTTGATTTTGACTGACAAAGAAGCGTGTGAAAAGTGGTACCCCAGAATGCAAGCGGAGTAAAACAGCAGCGACATTCACAAGAAAATGCTATAGTGCTCTCAAACCGCAGTGCATCATCTTAATCAGTCCTTCCGTTGGAACCGTGCATAGGTACCTACCGCTTGGAAAACCAAGTCGTCACTGTCTCGAAAAAGTGAGAGCTCCCAGCAATTAGCCACGGCAACAATTACAAGCCTTGCTGCTTTAGTACCTCGCGCGACCACCGGTAGCAGACGGACGGAAAATACAGCAGTCAGCAATCAGCGAAACAATGTTTCCAAAATCGACATGCCATGGCGCGAATTAAACCCCGCACAAAACCGAACATGGCCACATGCCAATTCTCCATCAGCCGGTCCGGTACGCGATGATCGCTTCGGTTTTCGTATATGAGCGTAGGTACCTACTTACCATACTACTCTCGTTTTACGACTACGAAAGGAGCCCATAAAAACTCACGGAACGGAAACATAATTGATCACGTGTTTACTCTGTTTTACGAGTAAGCCCAGTCAGCCCAGGGTAAAATTGGCGAAGAAACTAAACTAGCTAGCGAATAGCTAGGCTCGCTCCTCCGTGCCCGTCAATAAAAATGGTGCATATCTCCCGTCGTCGTCGTAAGTCTTTTACAACTCCATCGAACGATGATGATCGACGGGAGTAATCCACTTCTTGGGCGCATTAATTGTCAGGATATGTGCCGCCGGGCCATAAAAACGTGTTCTCCGAGCAGCGAATCACCTGCTGTTATCTAGGTGTTGTTAGTAATTAAAATGATGCAACGGGGGTTCATCGTCACTGAAGGCACGCAGTCACGAAGGCAACTTAGTATATGCGCTGGTAGGTAGAACTATACTCTGGAGCTGCATGGTATGAATGGCAGCAACCCGAATAGGATGGGAAACCACATACTTTACTGCGAGTGTTACTCGGTAAAGAGATATTCTTGGCATTGGTCCTGATGACTAGTACTGAAGGTTTGTTGAAAAATATCATTTACTGTACAATATACTGAATGTGAAGGATTGTGATATGTACAATAAAAGAGTGAAATCATCCTAGCATATCTTTCTACTCGGAAAAGTTCGAACGGAAGTGGTCTCCAGCATGCGTAGGTCTCGTCATACGTCTTCGTGGGTCTTCGCTTGCATAATCATGTACGCAAGTCACAACAACAACAATCGATGCCGTGCCGACCCGACCCGAGTACTACTCCAAATCCATTAATGCCTTTTATTATCAACAATTATTTTGTTTGCCTTCGTTTTATCTGAGTAACTAGTAAGTGTACTTTTTTGTCCCGTTTTCGGTGTTAGTGCACGCTCAATTGGTTTATCCGTCAGCCACGCTCAAAACACTATACGACCAGACGAGGCGATGATGACGAGACGCGCAGGTCCTGCCAGCCAGCCTGCGCGCCAATTAGCTATCCGTTGCGCACACTAAAGGTGCTGTGCGTCATCCACGTGAGATGCGCTATCGCCGCTTTCGGTTTCACATTTGCGTATAGTACCTACTGGGCGGTAAGTAGCGGCGAGGACGCGATCTTGAACGACAGCAAGCGGATAAGTTTTCTCCCGTCGTCGTCGTCGTCGTCGTTGGCGTCCGTCCATCACTACCTACAGCTGAAGCGACGGACGTTGAGCAGCAATAAAAGACATTCTCGCAGTTGGTTGCCGGATCGCGCGTGTGGCAGAGACATTCACTGAAAAAAAAAAGAAGTAATATACACAAGCATCCATCAACGGCACGCGACCTAATTGCTGCCGGATTAAAGGATCGCCGCTGATATCTTTCACAGCTGAATGTAAACAAGTCATCGAATTTGTATGAAAGGTGCTGTAAGCATCCCTGGATGAGGTTTATCTTAAATTGGACTTTCTTACATCCAATTATTGATAGCCCCAGGAGCTTTACATTTATTTAATTGCAAAAAAAACTCATGTTTAATATGCATTCGCAAGCTCAGTGTTGAACTTTGAAATTGCCAAAAAAACATGTTCTGTAACTGTGTGGAAGTTGATCACTCCAAAATGTAAGATATACACACTTAAGTATATTATATTCGAATTCTAAATCAAATTATACAAAACCCGTAGCAACATAGTGCGGAAGATTCACATTTAATACCGTTTTTGCCTTTCTCGTACACTAAGTGTACTGGAAAGGCTATATGTTCACTCCAAAAATGACTTTTTGATAGAAGCCCCGGAGGGTCGAGTCATATATACCAATCAACTCAGCTCGACGAATTGAGGTGATGTCTGTGTGTGTGTATGTGTGTGTGTGTGTGTGTATGTGTGTGCGTGTGTGTGTGTGTGTATGTGTGAGTGTGTACAAAAAAACTCACATCACTTTTTGGCAGTAAACCTCAACCGATTTCAATGACCGACGATTCATTCGACGCGGAATCTGGTCCCATTGTTTCCTATTGAAAATGGTTCGGATCGGTCCAGCCGTTCCGGAGATATGGCCATTTAGGTGTTCCGGAACGGTACCCCAGGAAGGGACCAGATATGAAAATGCATCAAACCTATGCATGCGACACATCAAACCATAGCATTTTCGATAACCTGATGAGCGGTAAGCAGAAAAATAGTCTCAGACCATATCTGAACCGGTAGTGTTCCGGAACCGGTTCCGGGTGTCCCGCCGGAAGTGGCCAAATATCAAAGTGAACCAAACCCATGCATGAGACACATCAAACCATAGCATTTTCGATAACCTGATGAGCGGTAAGCAGAAAAATAGTCTCAGACCATATCTGAACCGGTAGTGTTCCCGAACCGGTTCTGGGTGCCCCGCTGAAGGTGGCCAAATATACAATTGAACCAATCCCATGCATGCGACACATCAAACCACGGTATTTTCGATGACCCGATGGGCTATGAGCTGGAAACTCATCTCAGACCATATCTGAACCGGTAGTGTTCAGGAACCGATTCTAGGCGTCCCGCTGGAAGTGGCAAAACTCATGCTTGCGACACATCAAACCACGGCATTTTCGATAACCTGATGAGCGGTAAGCAGGAAAATAGTCTCAGACCATATCTAAACCGGTAGTGTTCCGGAACCGGTTCTAGGCGTCCCGCTAGAAGTGGCAAAACATACAATTGAACCAAACCCATGCAAGCGACACATCAAACCACGGCATTTTCGATAACCTTATAAGCGGTAAGCAGGAAAATAGTCTCAGACCATATCTATAACAATATCTATCTATGGTCGATAGACCATAGCTATTGTCGTGAAGTGCATTCGTTTGACATTTTTGTTTCGAACAGTAGTTTGATTGCTTGTGTTGCGAATGTCGGAGACAAAGGAGGCCGAATATCGACGAAAAGGTTCAAATGACTGTGATCTCTAACAAGACTGATCACGACTTATCGACAACCTGATGGAAAATAGGGTCAGACCACAAACCCGGTAGTTTTGCGGGTTCAGTTGTGGCTTCGAAAGTAGCTAAAAGTAAAAGTGAATCAAACCCATACATGCGATATATCAAATTGCGGTTATTAGGTAAAAGTGAAGAATTAGCAATAAAATAACCTCAGACCATAATTGGAACAACCGGTAGTGTCATGGAATCAGATCCGGGTATACCACCGGAAATTACCAAATATAAAAATGAACCAAACCCATACATACGACATATCAGATCGCAGATTTTTTGATAATCTAATGAACGGTTAGCAAGAAAATAGCCTTAGATCACATTACAGACTAGCTGTTGTGTAGCAGAACCAACGTTCATGTGAAAAATTAAATCGTGGCTTTGATTAATGGCCTGATAAACGTTAGGTATGTACAACAGTGACGAATAGGTTTAAGTTCTCATACATGAAAGAGAACAAAATATAGACAAAACTAAAGCGATCTCATCAAATCGTACCATTCCAGATTCCTAAGGTGTAAATTTATAGCAGGATGGGTCAACGTTGAATGGAAATATAAGAATTTGATCGCGCCAACAGAAAATGGCGGCTGTTTTAATGAATTTTGAGCTCTAAAACTATGTAAAATAAGTGTATTTTGTATGGGGAATATGTTCGGAGTCCACCAGAGTATCCAAGATAGCAGTCCAAAATCCAAGATAATGGCCCAGTATTCAAGTTAGCGCCTATTTGATAGGATTTTAAATTCTTGCATTATGGGCATATTTTGTATGGGAATATGTTCAGAATTCAAAATTTGTAGTCAGAAAACCCAAGCTGTGCGCTGTTTCACAAGTTCTGCAATATGACTATAGTTTGAATGGTCTAGGGATGCCGGTCTTCGTCCAAAACTGGTAACCAGAAAATCATAAACGACATGGCAAAATTCAATACGGTCATTTTAGGTGCAGAGTTCAAAAATGAATACCAGAACATCCAAGATGGTGTCTCAATGTTCAAGATGGCGCTTAGTTTAGTTGGGGTAGATATCCGGAGTTAAAAAATGATGACCGGAAAATCTAAAATGACGTTTCGAAATTTTGCGGCTTCATAACACTTGTTTGGTTTGAATTTTGGATCGTTGTCTTATATTTTCTGAATATTGGATGTTATGCTAATATAAAATGTATCCATATTGAGTAGATTTAGCAAGCAGTTTCCATTTTGTATTTATGTCAATGTCATCAACACGTCGCTTGAGTTTTGTTGAAAGGATATTTTAAAGCACGAGAAAGGCATCATCACCGCTAGGTGGATTAATTAGGTTTTTTCTTTTGAACTTGGGTTGGAACAGGGTTGGTGGAAAGGTGCAAAACAGTCAAACAAATTGCAATACAAGGAAACCCAAGCCAGGTTGGGGTTGCAACTGTGATCTGATCCAGTTCCAACCCAGGACACCTGAGCGAGAGGTTCAAGTAGTGTGAGGTTACGGACAAGGTTTGGAACCACCTTCAATAGCCAACCAAGGAAGGAAGATGTGCATGCAGTGCCAGCGTCGGGGCTCCGATTCATTTTTCGGCTAGCCTGTCGGGGAAGATAGTGGACGGAGAGTGGTCTGCAATCGAGACGGGCTGTCTGCAATGGAGATGGCTGTGCAGTAGCTTGGTAAAATCATCGACTTTGCGTCCTCAAAGTCCAACATCAGCAAGAACCTTAAACAGGCCCTTTTGCGACTTCGAAAGTCGATGGACGATGCCAAGCAAGATCACGAAAGACTTTTGGAAACTGCAGCAGCAGCAGAACCAGAGAAAGCAAAGGTTAGGATGTCTACCCAGATGGGAACCATCGCTTTCGCAGATAGCCCAAAAGGTATGGCGCTGCCTGGCGGTGCCAGTAAGGCTAGGCGGATACTAATCCCGAAGGTCAACAGTAATGCCGGAAAGACGGACCCCAGCTGGGAAAGGTGGACCTTAAAAGGCTAAAGTCCCGGATGGAAGGGAACAGGGGGTTGCGACCGTTGTTAGGCCCTCAACAACCACAAAGTAGGGCGGACCAGGCGAAGGACCCCCCGTGGATGACAGTTGAGCGTATGGACAGGAGCGTAGAAACAACAAACCCAGGATACGTAGGAGAGTAGGTGCCAAGCCCGAGGAAGGTGATGCGCTCGTCATCTAGACTAAACAGTCCTATGGTACTCGGAAGTCTTAAGGCTTGGGGATTCGAGAGCCGATGTGCGCAGTATTAAACGTGTATTCGTAAGAGTACGATTCTAGAGCTTAAACGCGACAAGGAACGCAAGGGTGCTGCCTATAAAAGTCTGGCGGAAGAGGTCCTTGGCGAAGGGGTCGAGGTGAGGGCTCTTACAGCAGAGGCGATTCTGAAGGTGAAGAACCTAGACGAGGTCACTGAATCGAAGAGCTCGTCACAGCAATCCGGTAACAGTGCGAGGTGCAGATGGCCACCGCAGCCGTTCGGCTACGGAAGGGACCGGCAGAGACGCGGGTAGCCTTGGTACAGCTACCCGTGGCTGACCTAAACAAGTCCGTTAAAGTAGGGAAGATCAAGATGGGCTGGTCAGTATGTCATCTGACCTTCCATGAGCCACCGGAGGTTTGTTTTACGTGTCTGTAACCAGGATACAAGTCATGGGACTGCAAAGGCGTGTGCGGGAGATGCAGCGCCGAAGGCCATAAGGCACAAGGCTGCACGAGTACACCCATTTGTCTGATCTGTACCGGGAAATCCGTGAACAACAGACATCTAACGGGTGGTCCAAGATTCCCGGCCATCAAGAAAGCCGCAGTGAACAAATCACAGGGCAGGTAACGCAGCTGAACCTAAACCACTGTGACGTGGCTTAGCAACTGCTTTATCAGACGGTTTCTGAGTGGGGGACGGATATCACCATCATAGCGAACCCATACCGAGTACCCACCCGCAACGGCAATTAGGTCGCGAATGGATCCGGAAAAATGGCGGTGATTTGAACGACGGGTAAATACCCCGTCCAGGAGTTGGTGTCTACTACCTATGAAGGCTTCGTGGTCGCCAAAGTAAACGGGGTATTCTTCTGTAGCTGTTACGCACCCCCGTGGTGGCCGATGCTGGACCACATGGCGACCGTGCTGACAGGACGAAGGCCGGTGGTAATAGCTGGTAACTTCAATGCCTGGGCCGTAGAATGGGGAAGCCGTTTAAAAAGTTAACAAGTAGTTCGAATTGGAGAGTAGACGATAGCAGCACTCATAGCGCTCACCTGGCGTTTCACTACAGTATCGACTACAACAACAGTAGGCAGCGGGAAGAGGAAGAGGCGGCTAGGCCAAAGCCATGCCCTCGAAAGTGGAAGACGTCATACTTCGACGAAGGGGTATTTGAGAAGGCACTTCACCGTGAGCGAATCCTATTTGGTTTAGACGGCGAACAGCTGGTGCTCTCGCGTGCGTGTGATGCGACCATGTCTAGGCGAGTCAGTGGCGTAGCAAGGGGGGTGCGGTGGGTGCGGTCGGCACCGGGCCCCCGAGTTCAGAGGGCCTTCAAATCAGAGAAGGTTACTAACACAAGTTTGAATAAAGTGCTTTAATAAGCGAAAGATTTCGATAAGTATAAGTTCAATATCAGATCTGCTAATAGCTATGTAGAGGCCCCTTCGTGATTATCAATAGTTTTTGGAATGGAGCACACAGATGCCTAATTTGTAGTCCTATTATTAATAATTGTAAATGTGCACACTTTATTCATTAAAACTACAAGTTTAGTTTTTATTAGTTTGATGATTACTCTTTTTACCTACTGGAGCCCCAAAATACAAAAAAAAAATGTGCTAGAAATCACAATTGAATTTTACGAAATTCAGTACTGATATAGAAGTAAAATTCATGAACATTATGAAAACGTCCCTCATATCCTAACCACAGGACCAAACATAGCTGTTAACATAGCTAAAAAAATTCAGGAGCCCCATTTATGAAAATTAAGATCTGAACACACGTCACGTCAAAACGTAATAAGAATAGTTTGTCGATTATTTTTGCTCTCGTATAAAAACATAAGTGCAATCAACGTATTCCAACTATTACATCAAGTATTTCTTTCCAAGTATTCCTTGAAGGGTTTCTGCGGGAATTCCTTCGGGCAAGGTAAATACTTACCTTGCCTTCGAAAATATTTTTTATAATTTATCTAACAGTTACTTCAAAGAAATATACAAAAAATCCTCTAAGATTAACTTCAGAACTTTTTTCAGGGATTGCTTCAGAAATTCATCTAAGCAATGATTCAGGAATACTTACAACGATACCTTCAGGAACTCCTGCAAGCTTTTCTTCAGAAACTTTTCAAGAAATCTTTCAATAATTGCTTCATGGATTTTGTAGGCATTTCTACAAGCATTCGTCCAGAAATACTTCTTCGGATTCCTTTATAAAGTGCTTCAAGGATTGTTTCATGAAGTCTATCAAGGAATCCTTTAGATTAACTTTAAGGAATTTCTCCAAGGATTCCTTTAGAGATTTCTCCAAGAAGATATATTGTGGGTGTTCCTCATAGAAAATATATTCAATGAATTTCTGAGATCATGTTTGGAGGCATACCTAAATGGATCCTTGGGAGACTTTCTAAAGTAATTTTGGAGAAATGCTTGCAGGAATTTTTTGAGGAATTTTTAAAAGAATCTTTGAAGAATCGTCTAGATGAATTTCAAGATGTATTCGGAATGAATCAGGATTTTAGAGGTATCTTTGATGACATTCTTGAAGGATTACTTAAGTATTTTGAAGTAGTACTAGAAGTACTAGGAGTACTTTGAGGATTTACGTAAAGGATCCCTGAAGAAATTTTGAAAACAAGTAAATTTTTATAAGAACTTATGAATAAATACCCAGATTATCTCTCAAAAAACCAATGGCGAAAGCCCCAAAGAATTCCTTTCAATTTCTTTGAAGTAAATTAAAAAATAATCCTCAAAAGAATTCCTATATATTTCCTGGAAGGAATTTCTGCAGGAGGCCTGTGGAGAATTTCTGTAGGACCCCCTGATGAAATTCCTGCATGAACCTTTTGGGGATGAATGTGTTTATCCTTGTAGTGATATCTGAAGGAAAACTTTGAGAAATCCCTGAACGAACCTTTGTAGGTTGAAAAAATCCTTGGAGAAAAAGATTAATTCTTCACTGGAGTTTTTTAAAGGATTCTTTAACGAATTCTGAAAAAGTACTTGAAAAAATCGCCAAAGGAATCTTTGGACGATTTCCTACAGCAATTATTGGAGGAATTTCTGATCAAATCTCTGCAGGTATAACTAAAGGACTAAATGACTTCAAGAAAAACCGTTTGAGGTATTGCAATTGGAATTTTAGAAGAAATTTCTAAAAAAATCTTGATGGAAATCTTAATGGATTCCTCGGGAAAATTTCTAAAGTGATAATGTGGGGTAGCCCCAAAGGAACCGTTTGTGGAAATTTTTAAGGTACTTTTTATGGAATTCTTAGAAATATATATATTATTAAAGAAATTCGTTCAGAAACACTTGGAGGAGTTTCTGAAGGAATCGCTGTAGCAACTTTCGAAGGAAATCTTTTTTAAAAAACCTAGAAGCAAGAGCTAGAATAATTGTAAAAGATATCCAAGAAAGAATTATTGGAGTAGAATACCTAAAGGATTCATTGAAAGAATCCCAGTAGAATTTCTTGGAAGAATTTCTGTGAGAATTTTTAGAGAAATTTTTACATTTTTTCATTACAATTTTTTAACTATTTCATCGGAAATTTCTTTTGGATCTTTTTCAGTAATTACTTTAAAATTCGTGCAGCAACTCGTTTAGAAATATCTTTAAAAATATTTAGAAATCCCTTCAACAATTACTCTGACAATTTCCTTCGGAAATGTCTTTTTATGTATTTTTTTTTCTGAATTCATTCTACATTATTTTTAGACAATTTCTTTGGCAATTCTTTTGAAAACTGTCTCAGCTATTATGTCGAAAACTGAGCTCGCTATTCCATTTTGTAAAAAAATCTAGTTTTTTTTAATCTCCGGTAGAAGTTTCATTGAAAATTTCTGCAGCAATTCTTTTGAGAAATTGTTAAACAAATTCTTTGGAAACTTCTCTTACCAATTCTCGGAAATGCTTCAGCAATGGCTTTGCGGTATTCTTCAGATTTTTATAACTATGGAAATTTCTTCAGAAATTTCGTCTGCAACTTTTCGCCTTTTTTGACAAATCGTTTGAAAAATTCACTGCTATTTACTTTGGGAATAACTTCTATTCTATTCTGGAAACTTCTTTGTCAATTCCTACGGGAATTGATTGGATCATTTATTTGGCATTTACTTTGAAAAATAATTTGGCGATTATTTTTGTTTTTCTTTTGAAAAATGTTTTTGAAAACTGTTTTGTCGATTCCTCCGGAATTTGATTCGGTAACTCCTAGGGTATAAGTATTGTTGGAAGTTCATTGAAAGTTTCACTGGTCGTCCCTGTGCTAATATACCTGACAATTATCTTTGCAATTCTTTCAATAGTTCCTTTAGAAATTCATTCGACAGGTACTTTGAAAATACCTTAGTCAATTTGTGTGTACATTTAAGTGGCAAATTTTTTGAAAACTTCTTCGGTAATTCCTCAGAAAATTCCTTTGGTAATTCCTCTGGAAATTTATTTTGATAGTTCCTTACGGAACTCCGTCAGTTATCATTTTTGAAGTTATATGAGATATACTCTTGTGAATTTCATAAAAAAAATCCAACAATTTACAACGAAGAAAATCTCAAAGGAAATACCTGAAGAATTTCCATAAAAATAAGGTGATTACCAGAGAAGTTCACAAATAATTTCCAAAAAAAAATCACAAAGCAATTCCTAAAAATGTTTTAAGATATTTCAATAGAATTTCTGGAAGGAACTTCTGTGAGAGTTCTTGGAAGAATTCTTATATTTGTTTATTTGAATTTCTAAAGAAGCAGTTGCTGAATCCTTGAATGGCTTTTTGGAGAAATTTATTTAGCATTTCTTGCAAAACACTCAAAGCATCCTCTGGAAGAATCCCTATAGAATTTCTTGGAGGAACTAGTGTAAGAATCTTCGAAAAAAAATCTTTTAGGAGTAATTATATAAATACATGAAGCAATCCTTGCTCCCGAAAGTTTTCTTGTACAAAATTATTTTTAAAATACCTGGGAAAATCAGTTTAATCATGAAATAAATTTAGGAGATTCTAAGTGAATAATTGAATAAATTGTGAAAGAATCTTTGGAGAAATCTCAAGATCATTTATTTAATGAACTACTAAAGAAACCTTTGGAAAATTCCTGAAGAAAGTTTAGGAGCAATTTCCCTTTAGAACTTTGAATAAAACCTGGGAAGAATTCCTAAAGCAATCTCTGAAAAAAAAAAAACCAAAAGTAATCCTCGGTAAAATCGTTGAAAAAATATTAAGTAAATTAAACAAGAAGGAGTTTCTAACAGGATCCTTGAAGAAATTCTCAAATAATCTCTTGATAATTTTTAAAGGGCTTTTTTTTTAAGAAATAAATAATAATTCCTTGGAAAAACTCCCGTTGGAATTCTTGAAGCAATTCCTGAAGAATTCCCGATGGATATCCTCTATGAAACCTTAGCGTTACATTAATCACTTAAGTGATATATAGGCATTCTTGAATTCCTGCAGAAAGTGGCAAACAGTCTTAGGAGGCACGAACAATAACAAAAATTACGTAATCAATCGGTGTCGTAATCGCCTTGTTTTCGAATAGGATGAGTTTGAGACTGTAAGATTACTAAGAGAATGTTGACCCTACCAGGAATTCTCAGTCAATTTTTAACGATTTTTTGGAGGAAATTCTAGAAGAATCATTAATAAATCCTGGAAAAGTTCTTGACTGAGATGCTTTATGGAAACTTAGAATGATTTTTCAATAGGTTTTTCGAAAGAGTTTTGATAGAGTCTTTTAAAAAATCGCAAAAATTATGGAGTCTTACAAAAAATTGAATTTCTCAAAGGGGTTTCCAGAGGAATGCCAGCAATGGTTCTCGAAGGAATCCTTGGGAAAACTCCTAGTGTGCATGATTATTAATGAATTCGTTGGAGGAATTACAGAAGGATTTTTCAAAAGGATTCCTACAGAACAGAAGTTCCTCTGAGAATCTTTTTAGTGGAACTTCTGTAGGAATCCTTGAAGAATGCTTTTTAATTACTATTCAATGGACTCTTTAGAAATTTTCTGGAGTAATTCTAGAATAAATCTTAGAGAATTACAACCTTAGAGAAACTTCCTGAAGATTATTTACAGAAATGTTTCCAATAAAAGCGTTGCAATAATTTTTGGAGCAATCCTTGGAAAAAATATGAAGAAATCTTCAAAAGAACGCCAAGATGAACGATGAATGCTTTAGGAAATGCTTAGATATTTTTTTCGAGAAATCTCTAAAAGAGTTATAATATTTGAGAAATCCTTGAAGAATCCATCGCTGGAAATGAATTCGCTGATGAGCATCACATGACTTCATTGGCCCTGAGCCAGCTATTCATGTATCGAAGCGTTGGGTAGAGTTTCAGATTGACACCTGGGCTGCTACTCAGCACAAACAATACTCAATACTGGAATGGTTTGGAGTCATGTCGTCAAACAAAATTGTAGTGTACTGAGCCATCTCTACGGGTGGCGAAGTATCTTACAAATCTGTCAAAGCAGAATTGCAGCATTCTGGTCAAAGCATTGACTGGCCACTGCCGACTCAGTTATCACATGGCGAATATTCAGCAAGCTGATTCATTTGCCTGTGATAGCTGTGAATCCGATAATGGAACTTCGTATCATTTAATATGTAACTGTCCAGTTTTCGCGCAACTGCGTTACCGAGTATTCGGTAAACACTTATTAAGTGAAACTGAATTAAGAATCCTGAATCTTCAGGATGTTCTGTTGTTCTTAACCCGCTGTGGTAATGAGCTATAGGCTCTCTTTACGCTTTATGCGTTGTTACAGTGCACTTTTTAGGGCGCTGTTTGAACCCATTGTGGTACGCTTATGCGTTAGTACCCACCCCATCCAGGGTATTTTTCCTATTTCCTACGTGTCCCTATCCCCATCCAAGTCCTTATTTCCTTCCTTTTCCCTCAGGTAGATGATAAAAAGGCTTTTATTATGGCAATGGCACAAATGTCCCAAATGAAGGATAACGTGCCTCTGGAGCCGGCCTTCTGATACCTGATACCTGATACACTGGAATTCAGCAAAACCCTCAGGGATGCTCATACGGACTTCGACCTTACCCATCACTTGAAAGCTATGAAGTAAAGTAGGGTGTTTGCTTTGATGTCACCCGTTTGGAATCCTATGCCAAATTAAATTTTTCATCCGAGCACGTGCCTCATTTTTATAGCAGACTAGTCGTCAGATTGTGTGTATACATTCCAACAGCATAAAGCCGACATAAAGTCTAATTAAGTTTGAAGATAGCCGTTATTACACCATAAAAGTTTTACAATTTGATCTGGCACATCTAAGTGCTCAGCTGACCTCTAATTAAAAGCATCACATTAAGGCGAAGACGAAATCCGGAAATGTAAGCCAGATGGAATGCGACTCTTTTCCTTTCGAACGAAGCGTGTCGTCGGTGAACGTCCTCTTTCGACCGGCAGACTGTTCGAGTTACATATCTACTCCATTATGATTCTTGTACATTGAATGTCTATGATAGCACGCGTTTCCAGTCAACAACTTTCTGAAAACTCGTTGATCATCTGATGTAAATCGACATCCAAATCTTGCAAGTAGCAATAGAGTTATAGCATTATTATAAGAAGACTATTACCATAACCAGATGTGTAGATCAGCCTTGCAAAAATCTTGTGCGGTAGTTACTCATTTCATATTCACGACCCCGACCGGCTTGCTAATCTGGTAGAAATCGATTGCAAACCGTTGCGTTGCGTTGTTGGCGGGTGCAATCGTCCCTAATTGATTGGCTTTCATGTCGGCTGCTGCGTAGACATGTTAGACCACCGTTGCAGGATCTCCCTCCTGGCTGCCACCCAGTACATGCCTGTGTGTGTGGCGCATGAACCAAGATATTTTTTGCATCGAGCATCCATGCAGGGGAGGTCCCAACTTGTCAAAAAACGACTTCATTCAGGGTATTCGCAATCCATATTTTTTTGTGCACAATAACGTATCGATTTACCTGAACCCATGCACTGCGTGTGTCACAGCCATTGAGGACCTTAATCGTGTAGGTGATTTTTGGCTTCTGCGCGGCAATAAAGTGAGAAACCGTAAGCCGAGCTGCTTGGGAAGTCGCGCTGGAGGGTCTCACTCAAGTGATGCGCACGGTTCTTCTGCTACACAAACTCGAACCATTTTCGGGGAAACAAGAGAACGATAAAAGTTCTGAACGAGGCGAGGAGGGTACTACGCGCTACGTACGCACAAGTCATTAGAGATAAGATGCGCTTCTTAGCGGTGTGCCGAGGAAGGGGTGAGCAAAATATCGTTTCAAATTACTGAAATTATCAAATAACAAACGCTGCCTAGGTTTCAGCGTGCACATCGTGTTTCGGAGTCGGAGAAGAACGTGTTGACTGAGATTTTGTGATTACCCATCATGCGGCTCTATCTGGTTCATGTTCTTGGGATCGTGTTTCATTTTTATAGGTTTCAGGAATTTGTTTAAAGTAGTTTGATCTCTATGAGATTCTTGGTCTCTCCCTTTATGCAGAAGACTGTTAAGTGTAGAATAGGATGACACATTATGGGAAATTTTACTACATTACAGGTGAAATTTCGTATGCAGACGCAATCCAGATGCCTAATTTTCCATGACCTTGATTTTTTTTCCCTAATTTTACCTAATGCTCGATTGACTAAAGAAAACAAGGAATGAAGAAGATTAGTTGAAACTCCTTCCCAGTTTTGTATATCATTCATCATTCATTTTAGTCAGCTTATCCGAAAAGCCTTGAAGTCAATGAACACTGAACAGGTGTTGCGTTAGGGCCTGATGTTCACGGTATTTGTGGAGGATTTGCCGAACAGTGAAGATTTTTTCCGTTGTTGATCGCTCATCACGTCGGCAGAACAAGCTTTCCACTTTTTAGATAACAGACGACAGCAGATAATCTGGGATAGCGCTTTGTAGACGGTATTCAAAATCGTGATGACTTTGAAGATCTCACATTCCCAATGGTTGCCCGTCTTGTGAATGGGATAGATTACTTCTTTCTTCCACTTCTCCGGTAACTATTGCTCAGATCACATCAACAGAACTGTCAACCAGTGCAGGCAGCTGCACCCTGAAGGACACCATTTCTAGGCCCATCTTGAGTTCAGCTGTGATACCATCCTAACCTGCTGCTTTGTTGGTTTTAAGTTGGTGAATGACATACGTAACTTACCTCAGCGTAGGAGTTGGATCATTTCCACCCTCTACCGTGCCTACGCTCTTCACACCATTCGGGTGTTCATCGAAGTATTGCTTCCACCTTTCAATCACTTAGGTCTATTCATCTATTTGGTGGTTAGAACTTTCGTGTATCTTGAGAACGGCATAGTTGTTCCATTTCATCACATTAAGCATTTTATAGGTGGCTTTTATCCTCCCTAATTTTGATGATCTGTTGATCTGTTACACGTTTTGTCGGGTTCCATACTGCAGCATTACCGCCCACATTGCGTTCTTCTTATCCTAAATTACTCTACTCTCCACGTCGAACCAATCGTTCCTTCCTCCTCGGGACCGGGGCCGAGACTCGACGGGATTTGGATTCCACCCAGTTTCTTATGTAATTTTTCCAGGATTTGCTTGTGGGACTTTCTTTTGTAATTACTACAGGAATGTGGAAGTTCTTTTGGAATTCTACCAGCTTTTTGTGATTTCCCTTAGAGTGCTTTCTGGGATTCTTCCAAGAGTTGCTTTGGTAACCCTTCAATTGTTTCAAAAGGGATTCATGCAAAAGTTTCTTCTGAGATTCTTCCAGGAGTCCTTTTTTGGGATTTCTTCACTAGCTCCGTCTGGGTTTCTTTCTGGAGTTCTGCTAGAATTTCTTCTGGGATACTCCCATGAATTGGTTTTAAAAGTTTCTCCTGGAATTCCCCAAGAATTTCTTAAATTTCTCCAGAATTTCCGCAGAAATTCTTCCAGGAGTACCATGGGAATACTTCCAGGAGTTTCCCGAGGATTTTTCCAGTACAACGGGAAGCCCTGCTGGAGTTCCCGAGAATGAGTCCAACAGCTCTCCAGGAATTTCTCCATGGCACCTCCAGGAATACCTTAAGGATTGATTGATTGATTTGTCTTTATTTAAGAGACTTTCAGCCCTTGGCTGAATATCTTAAGGAGATTTTTGTAGAAATACCCCAAGAATTCTTTTGTGGTAGAATATCCCATGGATTACTCTGGGAATTTCTTCTTCATTCCTCTGGGAATTACTGCATAAATAATCCGGAAATTTCCTCTAGGACTTCTACCTCAGGAGCGCACCGAGAAGTTCTCCAGCAATAATGCAAGCGTCTCTCCAGGGTTTCCCCGGGAATGTTTTAATGTTTTTCCCATAATTACTGAATGATTTATTCGGCCATATGTCCACGAGTTCTACAAAAAATCCAGGGAATTCCTCAAGAAATGTCTCGAAAATTCCTCAAGGAGCCCCTCAGAAATTAAACGAGATGTTCTCTGAGAATAACTCTTCCAGTTCCTAGGGAATTCTTCCAGTATTCCCCGAAAAATTCTGGAGTTTCTATAGGAGTTCTAAGGAATAACTCCATGATCTCATCGAGAACTCCTGCAGGAGTTCCGTGGGAATTCCCAGGGAGTGTCTTCGGGAGTTTCTCAGGAATCCTTCGGGGAGATCCCCGGGGATTTCACGGGAGTCCTCCGATGATTTTTCAGAACTTCCTTGGGAACTCCTGTAGGTTATTTATCCAAGAGTTTCTCCAGGAATTCCCCCAGAGATTCCTTCAGAAATTCCTCCAAAATTTTCCCAGGAAATCCTCCATGATTTCCTCCAGGAATTCTATCAGGTAATTTGTCCATGCCATTTCTTCAGAAATTCCTCTAGGACGTCCTCCAGCAAAAACCTGTAGGGGTTAATCTTGAATTTCCTCAATGGATGCCCTCAAAATTTCCTAGAAAATGTACTCCAGAAGTTCTTCCAGTAGTTCCTCCTGGGATTACTCCTGGAATTCCTCAAGGGATTTCTTCTGGAATTCGTCCAGGAATTTTCCAGGTAATTCAACCAGGAATTCTTCCAGGGATGCCTCCAAAGATTCCTCTAGAAATAACTCCAGGAATTCCTCCAGAGACAAGAATTCGTCCAGAGATTCTTCCTCGAATTTCTCCAGGGTTTGTTCCAAGAATGCCACCAGGAATCCAGAGAATTTTTCTAGGAATTCCTCCATGTTTTTATCCAGGAATTCCTGCAGGAATTCATCGTAAAATAACTCTGAGGATTCCTCTACAAATTTCCACGGAGACCCCCGAAATTCTTCTTCTGGGATACTTCCATGAATTGGATTTAAAAACTTCTCCTGGAATTCCCCAAGAGCTCCCAAAATATCTCTAGAAGTTTCGCAAAAATTCTTCCAGGAGTATCTTGGGAATACCTCCGGGAGCTTCCCGAGGATTTTTCCACTTCAACGGGAAGCCCTGCTGAAGTTCCAAAGAATGAGTCCAGCAGCTCTCCAAGAATTCATCCATGGCACCACCAGGAATACCTTGCCCTTTCTCCTGGAATTCCCCAAAAGGTTCCTTCTGGAATTTTTCCAGGAATTTTCTAGGTTATTCCACCAGGAATTCTTCCAGGGATGCCAGGGAAATCACTCCACTACTGCAGAAAACCCTGCAGGGATTCATCGTGAAATTACACTAAGGATTCCTCAACAAATTTCTACGGTGACTCTCGAAGTTCTTCCAGTTATTCCTCCATGAATTCCAGCAGGGATTCATCCCGAATCCTATCAGGAAATCATCCAGGGGATTTCTCCATAAATTCGTCTAGGAATTTCTCCAGAATCCCTCCAGTGGTTCCTCCAGAATTTTTACCTGGAATTCTTCATGAGACACCTTCAAAAGATCCTTCAGGGATTCCTCAACTAATGACTTCAAAGATTTGTCCAGAAATTGCTCCATGAAATTCTCTAGAGATTACTCCAAGGCTTCCAAGTTTCTTTAAGGAATACCTCAAGGAATTACACCAGGATTTTTTTAGGAATTTCTCCTGGAATTCCTCCAGTGATTACTCAACGAATTCTTTCAAGTATCCCTCCAGTAAATCATACAGAAATTTCCCCAGAAATATCTTCCAGAAATTCCTCTAATAACTTCTGCTGGAATTCCTTCAGGAATTACTCCAGGAATTCTTCAACGAATTTCTCCAGATAATGCTCCAAGATTCCTCAAAAAATTACTCCATGAATTCCTTCACGGAATTCCTTCACGGAATTCCTTCACGGAATTCCTTCATGGAATTCCTTTACGGAATTCCGACAGGAATTCCTTTACGGAATTCCGACAGGAATTACTCCGGGAATTACTTTAGGAATAACTCCAGGAACTACTCCAGGAACTCCTCCACGAATTACTCGAGGAATTCCATCAGAATACCTCCGTCAGGAATTACTCTAAGAGTATCTCCAGAAATTACTCCAGGAATTTCTTCAGGATTCACTCCAAGAATTTCTTAAGAAATAACTACTGGAATTCCTTCAGGAATTATTCCAGGAATTCCGACAGGTATTACTCCAGGAACTACTTTAGGAATTATTTGAGAAAGTACTCCAGGAATAACTCCAGGCATTCCATTAGGAATTTTTCCAGGAATTCCTTCAGCAATAACTTCAGGAATTGCTTCAGAAATTACTTCAGAAGTTGCTTCAGAAATTACTCCAGGAATTCCTTTAGGATTTACTCCACTGATTCCTCCAGGAAAATCTCCAGAAATTCCTCCAGAAATTACTTTAGGGATTTCTTCAACAACTACTCCACGAATTCCTTAAGGATTTACTCCAGGAATACCGAAAGGTAGTCCTGCAGGAATTTCTGAAGAAAGTACTCCAGGAATTTCTTCATAAATTACTCCCGAAATTCTTCCAGGAATTACTCCTAGAATTTCTCCAGAAATTACTTCAGGGATTTGTAAAGCAATATATCCAGAAATTACTTCAGGAACTCTTGCAGGAATTCCCCCAGAAAATGCTGCAACACTTCCAGAAATTCTTTCGAAAAAAATCCAGGAAAAAAATCTAAAAAAACACTCCAGGAAAACCACAAGAAATTCCTCCTGGAATTCCGGCAGGAATCACTCCAGGAATTACTTATGGAATAACTCATGGAAATACTCCACAAATTACTCCAGGAATTCCTCCTGGATTTGCTTTAAGAATTACTGCAGGAATTACTGCAGGAATTTCACCAGGAATTCCTTCAGAAATTATTCCAGGAATTTCTTAAGAAATAACTCCAGTAATTTCTCAATAAATAACTCCAGGAAATCCTTCGAGAATTCTGACAGGAATTACTCCAGGAGTTGCTCTTGAAATAACTCCAGGAATTCCTCCAGAAATGACTTCATGAAATACTCCAGGATTTAATCCAGAAAATACTCCAGGAATTCCAACGGTAATTCTTCCAGGAATCACTCCAGAAATTCCTTCAGTAGAAGGAATTCCTTCAAGAAAACTTTTCAGAAAAAAACTTCAGGATTTCCTCCAGGAAATACTACAGAAATTCCTCTAATAATTTCTGCAGGAAATACTCCAGGAATTTTTCAAGGAATTCCCCCAGATAATGCTTCAGAAATTCCTCATGCAAATACTAAATGAATTCTTTCAGGAATTCCGACAGGAATTGCTCCGGGAATTACTTTAGCAATTATTCGAGAAAGTACTCCAGGAATTACTCCAGGATTTTTTTCAGAAATTGCCACTGGAATTCCTTCAGGAACTACTCCAGGAATTCCTTCAAAAATTACTTCAGGAAATCCTCCATCAACTACTCAACGAATTCCTTAAGGGATTACTCCAGGAATCTGTTCTGGAGTTACTCCGGGAATTCCTTTATAAGTTATTCCTGGATTTCCTCCAGGAATTCCTCTAGGAATTTCTCAAGAATTTACTGAAGGAATTTCTTCAGGAATTACTCTAGAAATTACTCCACGAACTCTTACAGGAATTTCCCCGGGAATGCTCAAAAAATTCTAGAAATTCCTTCAGACATTACTCCAGGAACTCTTACAGAAATTTCCCCCCGGTAAAGCTCCAAAAATTCTAGAAATTCCTTCAGAAATAACTCCAGGAATACCTTTAAAAAAATACTCTAGGAAAGTCTCAAGAAATTCTTCCAGGAAATCCGACAGGAATTACCCCAGGAATAATTCATGGAATTACTCCACAAATTACACCAGGAATTTCTGCAGTATTTGCTTCAAGAATAACTGCAGGATTTTTTCCAGGAATTCCATCAGAAATTATTCCAGGAGTTCCTTCGAAAATGCTGACGGGAATAACTCCAGGAATTACTCTTGAAATTACTCAAGAAATTACTCCAGGAATTCCTCCAATGATTCCTCCAGGAATTATTCTAGGAATTCCTCCAGGATTTGCTCCAAGAATTACAGGAATGCAGGAATTCCTTCAGAAATTACTCTAGTAATTCCTTAGGAAATTACTCCAGGAATATCTCAAGAATTTACTCCAGGAATTTCTTCGAAAATTCTGACAGGAATTACTCTTGAAATTACTCCAGAAATTATTCCAGGAATTCCTTCAGGAATACCCCCGGGAATTTCTTCAGAAATTACAACTGGAATTTCCTCAGAAACTACTCTAGGAATTCCTTCAGAAATTTTTTCAGGAATTACTCCAGAAATGTCTTGAGAAAAGCCTCCACAATTTTCTCGAGCAACAGCTCCACGAACTCGTTAAGAAATTACTCCGAGAATTTCTAAATAAATTACTAGAGAATTATGACTGGAATTGATCCAGGAATTACTCTTGAAATAACTCCAGGAATTACTTTAGGAAAACTTTTCTGAAAAATCTTTAGAAATTCCTCCAGAAATTTCTTCAGAAGTTCTTTCATGAAATACTCTATGATTTTCTCCAGGAATTTTGTTTTACGAAATACTTCAGGAATTTGTCCATGTAGTAATCCAGAAACTCCTCCGAAAACTCCTCCCAGAATTCCTCCAAGAATTTCTTCAGAAGTTACACCAGGAAATCCCTTAGGAATTCCTGCATGAATTTCTTCACGAACTCCTCCAGGAATTACTTAAGGAATTCCTCTAGCAATTCATTCAGGATCTCCTACTGGAATTCCTACTGAAATTTCTCCTGGAAATTCTCGTGGACTTCCTCCAGAATTTTCTCCAAGAAATCCTTCAGTAAAGCCCCCTAGAATTCCTCCTAGAAACACTCCACGAATTCCTAAAGGAATTGATTTAGGTTTTCCTACAGGAATTTCTTCAGGAATTCCTGAATGAATTACTTCGCGATTTCCTCCAGATATTACTTAAAAAAATCCTTCGGGAGTATTTTTAAGAATTGCTCCCGGAATTTTTCCACAACTTACTCCAAAAATTCCTCCAGAATGTCCCCCTGCAATCACTCCAAGAGTTATTTAAGTAATTCCTCCTGGAATTCTTCCAGAAATTCCTACTGGGAGTAGTTCCTGAAGGAATCTCTTGAGGAATTCCTGGAGAAATCCCTGAAGAAATTCTTTAAGAAATGCTTAGAGAGAGTCTTGGAGAAACCCATTAAGAAATCCCTGGAGGAATTTCGGGAAGAATCTCTAGAGGAATTCTTGGAGGAATTCCTGGAGAAATCCCAGGAGGAATTCATGGAGGAATTCTCGGAGGAATCCCTGGAAGAATTCCCGAAGGAATCTCTGGAGTATTTTAATTGTTTTTTTTTGTTTGAAGAAATTTCTAGAAAAGTCCCTAGACGGTTTTTCGGAAAAAATCTTCCAGGAATTTCTCGCAAAATTCCTGGAGTGATTTTTGATGGTAGTCTGGAGAAATTCCTAGAGCCATTCTTAGGTAAACTTTTGAACGATTTCTTGGAAGAATTTCTGAATGAATTGCTTAGTGGAATTTATAGAGGAATTTCTGGATGAACTTCTGGAAGTATTTCTTGAAAAATTGCTAGAAGAATTCCGGGAAGCATACCTCAAGGAATTCCTGGTGAAAACTCTGTATGGATTTTTAGAAAAAATCTCGGTAGAGGTCTCTGAGAAGTGCTTGGAGAAATTTGTGGGGGAATTACTGAAGGATTTGTTGGAGAAATTCTTGAAGGAATTCTTGGTTCAAGTACTGGAGAAATTTCCGAAGAAATTGTTGGAGAAATTCCTGAAAGGATTCTTGTGAGATTTTTTTGCAGAAATCTTGGAGGAATTACTTAAAGTTTTGGAGGGATTCTTTATTGAATTCTTTGCAGAATTGTTGAAGGGAATCCTGGAAGAATTTTTGAGGAATTCTTGGGAAAGTTCGTGGATAAATCTTTGAAGGCATCCCTGGAAAATCCTTTAGCAATTCTAGGAGGAATCCCTGGAGGAACCCTGGACTAAATGCTAGATCGGTTACGACGGGAACCATACGTAGCTAATAGAGGCGCACAAGTCTATGAGTGCTTTGAGTTTCACATCTTGTATTGGGAATCAGCTCTCACAGTATACCATAACGCGAATATCATTTCCTATTTCCGATGATAAATATGTGAATCCTCATTTTCTCAATCCATTAAGATGCCATCGTTTGTTTAAATTGCCTAAATTTGTTCTTCGCAATTGAGCCCATCCACAGCAAAAAAGAACTCAAATGTCAGTGAACATTACCGGACAATTTCTCAAGCACAATGATACTCAATCATTCAGCTCAACTGCGCCACGTCCAAAGGGGCACGTGAATGATAATGATGATTTCGGTATATGCCCATTTGGCGGCGATGGCACATTTATCATGGCCCAATAGTGAAACAAACCAAAATGGAAATAATTGTGGTGATTTTCTTAATCTTGTAGCTATCTGTTTCTCTCCGCGTTGCGATTGGCGAAGGCTAGGTGGTTGATTTATCGAGCAAACATTATTCAAATTGTTGGTTTCTGCAAGCGCCGCCAGATGTTAGAAAAGGTATTGCGGAATTTGCTTGCGAGACTGTTCCAACTATCTTGATAATAGATTTAAGCTCCAATCATGTTCACATATGGTTGAGACCAACATATTCAGAGGGGATGATCTTCAGTTTCGTTGAATACATATTGGTTTCGTTGATAATGGTCAAAAGTGTGCTTTCCATGATCCATCGATGTTATGGCACACCTTTGCTCGAACCTACCGGGTACCTTTCAAATGTCTTACGCTACAATCGCACATGACAAATCGAATTATTTCCCCAAATTCTTTTCAATGTTTTATCATTCGCCCTGAAGCGAAACCCTTGCTTCGACAAACACCAATTACATATCGATTCAGATGGCTCTGGTTAACCACAATGCTTGCATTTGGCCTCTGGTGCTTTTAGCGGTGCGACTGTCAAACACAATTTCGAGGATCATTTGTGCAAATGAATACTTTTGTGCATCCGTTGCGTATAGTTTTCTTTATTGGAAGCAGCAGGAGCCCAGGAGGGCATCAATTTTGCACCAGTGGGTTTAATTCTGCGGTATTTTGTTGCTCGTTTTTGGTTCTGCCTAATAAACTAGTGATTGTCAACTTTTGGCAAGGTGTTTACATCAATAAAAACTGAAATAGCCTTAGGGGTGCTTGACGAATGCCATTAGGAACGACATGGTCCTTATTCAGTAGCATCGTGAAATGTAGTGAACAAATAAGATTGTTATCTTGTTGTAACATTCTCCCATTCAATGGCTAGTACACAACGCATCCTCGAGGATAACTGCGTAGCCTTGCTGCAACGGACATCAATGACACTCTCTTTTAGGTGGGCACCAAAGTACTCCAGGTCATACATATTTTCTTCTCTAAGTAGTGGGCGGATAATCTGCACAACAGACACCTGAACAGAGCGACGCCGTGACAGCAACGCTACTAAGACGTTTTTCCCACGGCCACTTAGCCGCTGTGAGAGTCATTCTAACCGCAGGGCCTACGTAGCTGACTCTGAACCCTGAACCACCTCATAGCGTCTGAGCTAGCCATTCTCCGAGTCCACGCACTATCTCCTCTAAGGCTCCAAATAGATGTGGGTGATAGCCGTTGAAACGGCTTTACAGCCAAATTCATCCGTACACATCATCTAGGCAAGATTGTCCGGAGTTGTTTCCTCCCTACACATGGCAAGCTTGTGGTCACGCGTTGTGTGAAACCAGGCTTTGCCTCTTACAAACTTCTGGGAAACCTCCCTTGTCCATATGCATTTCTGAATAGCAGACCTGAATATCTCGGGAGCCTCTGCTGCCGCAGTACCGTGACGAGCTTTTCCGCGTTATTGATATCATCTAGATTCATCATCTTCGGAGTTGTCTCCGCAGTATGTATGCAGCTCCCTTGCGTTTCTTGTTGCGCTTGAGCTCGAGGATCATTTTACCCGTACGATTACGTCTAATACTGCGCATATCGGCTCCCAGATCCACAAGCTTGGCGTCGCTTCACATCGTCCGAGTTCTTAGACTTTTCGGTCTTGATGACGAGTGCGTCACCTTTCTCGCGCTTGGCACCTATTCCCCTACGTCTCCTGGTGTCCCTACGCTCCTACTCATCTAGTGGTTTTTTTAGTCTTTCTCTTCCCTGATAAAAAATATCATAAAAATACGATAAATTTTATTGTTGCAACACCATTTTTTCGAAAAATATTCACCATTAAACGTGTTGTAATTTACACGGCACACTCACCATCACCCCCATTGTTCTATACCATTCGGCGAATGGTAAATGGCACTTTTACAATAAAAGATGGTGGTCGTTATGTATCATAACCATAAAATTTTGAGAAAATTTTCATACAATTTTTCGCGAAAAACAATAGAATGTATTGTGTTTTTATGAGACATTTTTAGGACAATTTTCAAAAGAAAACAATATATTTTAATGTTTTTTCATTGTTCTTACAATACAAATACAATCAATTGAATGGCGTCAAATGAATCGTTGTTACAATAAAAATACAAAAATATTTGTTGTTATTTGTTTTCGCTTTTGAAAATCCATAGAATTTATATTTCCCGCTAACATTTATATCCAGCATTTACGAGCACTAACGGCCGCCAGAATGATATGCACATTTTATGATAAGAGTCAAACACTCTGATGTCTGTCTGGAATGTGTTGCTTGACAGCTGTTGATAAGATCTATCATCAATCTTTTCAAATAACTGCCAAATAACACAAGTCAGACCTCAGGTCGTATGATCCATACCATAAATCGTTTTCAATTCATGTGGCCATTAGTATCTGAAAATGCTGAAGAAAAATGTTACCGAGAAATATGAATTCTTTGGTTTTTCAAAGGCGAAATCTGTTTACATAACAACAAATATTATTGCATGTTTGTTTAACATCGGTTCAATTGACCCCATTGAACAAATTGTATTTGTATTGTTATCAATGGTAGTTTACTATTTACTAGCTTCCTTCATTGCATTTTTTATTCGTTGATAGACTTTCGTGCAAATCTTTGAAGAGAAAAAATAAATACACACACGTCAGTTTACATGGCAGTTAGCAGCTGAACGAACCATGTATTTATTGCACCAACCGAGAGCGTGCGTTCAATGTTGTTTTCGTTAGCAGTGGCAAAACCCAATCTATGGAAAAAGCGGTGGGAGCATATTTTGGTGGGACAAAATTTTTCGCATGTGAGTCTATTACGGGGCAAAATCCGCAATAATTTATTGGAAAACATTAGAAAAATCATTGTTCATCTTTTTCTTGTCGTAACGTCCTCACTTGGCTAAAACCTGCTTTTCAGCTAGTTTTCTATAAGTACTTCCTCAGTTATTAAATGAGAGCTTCCTCTGCCAACACGGCTTGACGTCTGTCAGTCGATGAAGTTTTAGCGAATAACATTCGATAACCGAAACATCTACTGTACTCAAATTTAAAACGAAAACTATAAAAATATATGTCAAGTGATTTTGTATTTGATTATGCAACAATAATATTTATTGTTATTTATTTGTTAAGAATTGTTTTTAAGTGTAATTGAGAAATAAACTCTTTTTTAATAAAAAATCCATGAGAACTTTGCAGGCACTTTTGCAACTATTTAATAACAACCTATATTATTTTTTACTGATAGTAACTTTAAATTATTATAGAACTATTGAAAAACAATCGAATCAATTAGTTAATGTTCACTTATTGTACGAACTATATGGGCTTGATTTCTATTGTAAAAAGTAACAATATATCTACTATGTATTTTATTGTGAACAACAAAACCAGTCATATGTTAAAAATATTAACCATGTAATGAATTGTAATTTTTTATCCGGGTTCCGATCAACTGTCGCCCAAGGGAGGTCCTCCTATTGGTCCACCCTACTTTGTGGTTGCTGAGGGCCCGACAACGGTCGCAACCCCCTTTTCCCTTTCATCAGGGACGGGCCAGCCTTTTCAGACCGACCGTTCGCCTGACTGGCATCCGATTTACCGGCATTACTGCTGGCCATCAGGGTTAGTAACCGCCTAGCCTTGCGGGCACCGCCTGGTAGCTCTACACCTGAAGGCTGCCTCACCCGCTTGTGCGAGTGCTTATCTAAAGCAGTCGTATCCGCCACACCATCTGGGTCTCCGTCTGGATAGACATCGTAAACTATGCTTTCGCCGGTTCTGCTGCTCCTGCAGTTTCCACAAGTCTCTCGTGGTCTTGCTTGGCTTTGTTCATTGACTTTCGAAGTCGCCACAGGGCCGTTTTAAGGTCCTTGCTTATGTTGGACTTTAAGGACGCGAAGTCAATGATTTTCCAAGCTGCTGCATAGCCTCCTCCATTCCAGTCAGCCCGTCTCGATATATATTAATAGCCTGGCCTCATCAACAACGCTCTGTCCACCATCTCCCGCGACAGGCTAGCCGGAGAATGAATCGGACTTCCGACGCTGACACTGCGTGCAAAGTTTCCTGCTCCTACTTCCTCTCCTCTCCTTAATAGAGACTTAGTCAACCCGCTTCTCGCGAAGGAATTAGCCGCGCCACTACCAGTGACACTAGATGATTTTCGATTCCACGAGCTGCACAGGAAAAGTCCACTACGCCAGAGCCGTGCATTAACGCGGTAAGGGACGAAATGTTACAGTTAACGATCGAGCATATTTTGCACTCCCTCTATCACTCATTCCTTGAATGACATGGATCGCTTGACTCCTTGAATTGAGGTTAGTAGTCCTATTCTAAGCCGGAAACTACACGGCTGGCTCGCAGTATTGTGGGGGTGGGGGTAAGGTTTGGTTGTCGTCAAGCTCCCGGAATACCGTCCTTGCTGCCTTTCTGCTTTATATCCCGTATCGGCCTGAGTCAACGCATATGAATGAAAAATCTCGCCGTTCAGCGAATACACAACGGATTTGATTATGTTTTTTTACAGTACACTCGTACATATGTCTAGTTTGTAAAAGTGGACTGAGAACGTCGGAATGGTCCCTATGGCCGGAGTTATTCCGGTGGGTCACTGGGTCAGATTCGTATAAAAAGGGCTGTTTTTCGGTACACAAAGTGTTTTCCATTATGATTCGCTATTAAACTCGCTCTATTTTCACTAAAAATTATACCTCTGCAACCAAACATTGTTTCCATACAGTTTTTGACCATTTAGGAACTACCGGATGTGGCCACCGGACATAATCTCCGGAGGCACCTGCCACATACTGTATACTGGGGTACAAAACCATAACCCATTTTTTGCAGCTCAATGTATTAACTTTAGCGGTATAGTGTCTTAGAAGACTATGTTCTATATACTGAACTCTTTATTTTGGGATTTTCACTTTTGTGATAAAAGTGCGACAGAAATTCACTTTTTTCAAAATTGAAGATAGAGTGTTGGAGTCTTCTGCAAAGTTGTAGAAAAATGTATTGTTGGAAAGTTTGCCGAACAAACTATTACCTTATTTGCTTAATTATAAGAGATATGTGTCGTTTTTTGTGAACGACCCCTCAAAATAGTTTTTTCGTTATATCTTTTTCTGGGGATTTTTGGCAATTTTCGTGTGTTCTACAAAGTTGTTCTTTGTTATGAAATACACCTCCTTCTGCTTTTTTATCATTGGAACAACGCTCCACGTGGAACAGATACTGCATGAAAACGTAAATAGATTTTCTTAATGAGCCCTTGGAGAAATCCCTGGTAGAAGCATGGAACGAATATTATAGAAATACGTGGAATGATTATAGGTCTCCTCCTGAATTTATTGAATGAATTCCCCCTGCAATAACAACCACTAGCGTAGGCAGCCTTTACTTTTTTGATTAATTCTTTTTGATAAATACTAAGAAATGCGGGATGAAGGAGAGGGCTAATCTTCCCCTTCCATCTGTCTCTGCCTTGTGCTTATTTAGGAGAGTGAGAAGCATGCCAACGCTAGTATTCACGGCTGAGATTCCTTCAAAATATACTGCTGTGATTTCTTCAAGGATTTCTACGAGGATTACTACAAAAATGTTATTAGAATGTTCTAATTAATTCCTATTGGAAATCACCTTGACATTCTTTTACAAATTCTTACTGGTATTACTTCAGGAATATTGCTGGGATTCATTTATAAATTTCTGGTAGAAACCATCAGGAACTTTTGCTGGGATTACGCAGGTATCTCTCGCTACTGATCATCCTGGAGTTCTTTCAGCTGAAAATGCTTGAGAAACCCCAGCAGCAATTTCTGGAGAAGTCCTAGTAGTAATATCTGTTGCTATTCTAAGACATAGTCATGAAGGAATTCTTGAAGAAATCTCTGGAGACATAGCAAGAGGATTTTCTATAGGACCCCTTAGATAAATCTCTGGAGGAATCCTTGTAAGGATATGTAAAGGAACTATTGCAGACACCTTTGAAGCAATCCCAACAAGAACATTAAGAATAATCCCATCAGGCATTTGTTGAATAATTCCAAGATGTTTTCATAAATTTCTCTTGGATTGTCTCCGGAATGCCTGTTGGGTTCCTCTAGGAATTGTTACTGGGATTGCTGATACCATCCAGGATTCTTCCAGGGAGTCCACTTGAAGTTCCTCCAGGAATTCCTCCTGTGATTTGTCAAGTGATTTCTCCAAGTATTTTTTCATAAATTCCTCCACGGATTTTTCTAATAAATCCTGCAATAGTTCTTCCAGTGATTTCTCTATAGATACTTTCACAAATTGCTCTCGAAATTCCTTCATAAATTCCGCCTATAGTTCCAATGATTCCTTTATAATTTATTCTTCAGATTGCTCCTGCAATTTTTGCAAGGATACTTCCAAAAACTCTTCTGGCATTTTCACTAAAAATTCTTTCTGGAATTCCTCCAGCGATACCAGTAAGGATTTCTTTAGAAACTAAGTACTCCTACTAGGAATCCTCTTCAGATTATTTTTGGAACTACTGCTGGGATTCCTACTGGACTGCTGCTGGGATTCTTCTATAAATTTCAGACTGGGATCCTCCAGGATTTTTGTCTGAGTTTCCCACCTGCAGGAAATTATCCAGGAATTCCTGGAGGATTCTCAACAGTAATAACTGGAGATGCTTAAAAAGTCATGCAATTTCTCAAGATTTCGAAAAAAAAAATCAGTAGGAGTTCCTGAAGGAATCTCAGCAGTGATGACTGGAATACAATAAGAAATTCCTAGAGTTATCTTTCACAAATTCTCTGAAAGATTCATAGCAGAAATTTGTGGAAGAATTACAAGAGATCCCCTTGAGGAATCCCAGGAAGAGTTTTCAGAGACACCCCAGCATGCTTCCCAAATCTTTTGAGAAATCCTCTTGGAATTCCTCTAGAAATGTCTTGAAATTCATGACCAATTTCAACAGGAATTCTCGAAGAAATTTGAAGAGGCTTTCCAGAATACGAAGAGGAATTTGAATTCAGAGAAAAATCACTAGAGGAATTCGGAAAAAAAACCCTGGGTGAGTTTGTGAAGAAATTATTTGATAATTTCGAAAGAAATTCCTGTGGGAATCATATGAAGTAATCTTGGCGGAAACTCAGCACGCATTCTTGAGTAATCTCAATGGTGAGATTTTGGAGGTACCTTTTAAACATCCCTGTAGCAATCACAGAAGGAACTTCTACAGGAATCACTCACTCACTCATGTATCCTGAGCACCTCTGGGGGAACATAGGGCCAACGTAAAAGATCTCCATCCTGGACTGCTGCTGGCTTCAGCCTTGACCTGGACCCAAATCAGGTTCGCCTTCTTTGATTTGCTTGTTGAGGCTTCGTCGTCACGGCCCCCTGGGTCTATCTCTGCTGCGATGTCCTGCCGGATTCCAATCCAGCGCTTGCTTGCAGATTTTGTCTCCGTTCTTTCGTGGTGTGTAGTCGACTTCCTCCATTTACATTCTCGAATTTCTGCTGATATCGGTTTCCAATGACATCGTCGATGGAGCTCAGTGCTCGAAATCCAGTTGTAAGGCCACCAGGCCCGAATTATAAACCGCAGACATCGGTTGATGAAAATCTGTAGCTTTTGTAGCTGCTGACACGCACCACGTTTCGCTGGCGTACAACAACATAGATTTCACGTTGGAATAGAAAATTCGAGTTTTGATGCGTTGACTGATCTGATTGGATCTCCATATATTTCGTAGATTCGAAAAAACAGTCCTAGCCGTCTTGATCCGTGTTGATAGCCAACGATTTGGTCTTGCTGATGTTGATGGTAGACCCGCCGTAGAGGAGCGTTCGGTCTGGTCGTCGAGCTTATGCTGCATGTTAGAGCGTCGTTGGTCTAGTATGCCCCATTGCAATGGACTGCCAAACTAGCCTACGATTTGGTACACGGTCAATCGCCCCCAACATGATCTTGTCGATTACGATGAGAAACAGTAGCGGTGATAGTACCAAACTACCCGGATGGCGTCCGACAAAGCTCCGTTATGCAGGACTCTGCATGTAAAAGCCTCGTACTGTGCTTCTATGAGGTTGACGATTTTATTCGAAACTCCATTGCGTCTCAGGACGCCCCATAGATTTTCGTGGCTAAGACGATCGAAAGCTTTTTTGTACTCAATGAACACAAAAAAGAGGGACTTCTTGTAATTCGTGACCCTGCTCCAATATAATACGGAGCGTGACAATATAGTTAACACAAGATCTTCCGGCACGTAACCCTCTTGCTGCCGCCGGAGAGCCGCGTCTATTTTCTCCTGTATCCGATCAGGATAACTTTGGCACAGAACTTTGAGAGCAACACACAATGGATCAATGCAGAAATCACGGTAGGTATCCTAGAAGATTTTCTAGAGGAATTCCTGAAGGAACTCTTGGAGAAATCCGCCGAAAATTTCAAGAAGAGCTCTTGGGAAAATGAATAAATCTTTGGATTTCCAAGGAGTTCCTGCTGAAATGCTGAAATTCTTGCTGAGATTGCTCCAGAAGTATGTCCATGTTATCATATAGTAATATATACAAATCCATTCTGTGATTTCTCCAAGGATTTCTATAGATATTTCCAATGATTTTTCCAGATTTCTCTCTTTAGGAATTTTGCTTGAAACACTACTGGAAATCCCTGAAGGAATCACAGCATGAAATTTTAAAGAAATATCTGGAGGATTCACAGCAGCACTTTGTAGGAATCTCATTTGAAAATACACCAGACAAGGGACTCGCCCTCTCCTTCATCCCGCTTTTCATAGTATTTATCAAAAAGAATTAATCAAAAAAGAAAAGGCTGCCTACGCTAGTAGTTGTTATTGCAAGGGGAATTCCTTTAATAAACTCTGGAGGACCCCTATTATCATTCCAGGTACAGTGGTTTTTCGGTTTTATCACGATCAAAAAAAATTTTACCGTGATATAAACAGTGTTGCGAATACTCACTTGCAAGAGTTATACTCACTAGCCTCTATCTCAGTTCAGAAGCACGTTAGCAAAAAACGGTGTATGAAGGACGTTTAGATTGTAGTGTTACCTAAAATTTTGCCGAATAAAGTAAGAGTCTCACACGCATACCAAAGTCGTGAGAGAGCTGTGAGCACGAGGTGAGTAAAATGAGTATAATTCATACTCACCTCGTGCTCACAGCTGTCTAACGACTTCGGTATGCGTGTGGGGCCTCTACTTTATTTCACAAACTTTTAGATAAAACTAAACTGTAAAAGTCCATCAAATACCGTTTTTTGATAGCATGCTTTGAAACTGAGATAGCAGCAAGTGAGTATTAATTTTCGCAAGTGAGTATTCGCAACACTGGATATAAACGAAACCATGAATTTGATGAAACGAGGAAAAAATATATTTTTTTTATTCAAAATCGTTCAGCTGCAAAATATATGAGTCGTAGTTCACATTTTTTAACAGTTTTGGTGGATTGGACCATGCTGTATTGGTTTTATATTGATTTCGAAATATTTTAGAACAAGTGTGATAAAAACGAAACGAAAATCGTGATAAAATCGAATAGAAAACCGTGAATTTGGGCGAGTAGTGATTAAAACGACTAGTGATAAAACCGAAACGCCACTGTATTTCTATAATATTCGTTTCATGATTTCTCCAAGGACTCATTGAAAATCTATTTACGTTTTAGTTGAGATGCAGGCTCTGTTCCACCTGGAGCGTTGTTCCAATGATAAAAAAGCAGAAGGAGGTGTATTTCATAACAAAGAACAACTTTATAGAACACACGAAAACTACCAAAAATCCCCAGAAAAAGATATAACGAAAAAACTATTTTGAGGGGTCGTTCACAAAAAACGACACATATCTCTTATAATTAAGCAAATAAGGTAATAGTTTGTTCGGCAAACTTTCCAACAATACATTTTTCTACAACTTTGCAGAAGACTCCAACACTCTATCTTCAATTTTGAAAAAAAGTGAATTTCTGTCGCACTTTTATCACAAAAGTGAAAATCCCAAAATAAAGAGTTCAGTACATAGAACATAGTCTTCTTAGACACTATACCGCTAAAGTTAATACATTGAGCTGCAAAAAATGGGTTATGGTTTTGTACCCCAGTATACAGTATGTGGTAGATTCCTCCGGAGATTATGTCCGGTGGCCACATCCGGTAGTTCCTAAACGGTCAAAAACTGTATGGAAACAATGTTTGGTCGCAGAGGTATAATTTTTAGTGAAAATAGAGCGAGTTTAATAGCGAATCCTAATGGAAAACACTTTGTGTGCCGAAAAACAGCCCTTTTTATACGAATCTGACCCAGTGACCCACCGGAATAACTCCGGCCATCGGGACCATTCCGACGTTCTCTGTCCACTTTTACAAACTAGACATATGTACGAGTGTATTGTCAAAAAATTATTCAAATCCGTTGTGTATTCGCTGAACGGCGACATTTTTAGTTCATATGCGCTGACTCAGGCCGATACGGGATATATGACTAGTTCCGCTGGTGCTGGTCTGGATCACAAAAACGCTATAACTCAGAAACGCGTTGACCATTTTTAATAGCACGGCTAGATAAAATCGGCAAAGACCCACGCGACGTAAAAAGGACTACGATTGGAAACTTGGAACATGGAATTGCAAGTCACTAGGTTTCGCAGGATGTGACAGGATAATTTACGACGAACTACATCCCCGCAACTTCGACATCGTGGCGTTGCAGGAACTTTGTTGGACTGGACTGAAAGTGTGGAAAAGCGGGCATCAAGCGGATACCTTCTAACAAAGCTGTGGCACTACCAATGAACTGGGAACAGGGTTTATAGTGTTGGGCAAGATGCGACAACGTGTGATCGGGTGGCAGCCGATCAACGCAAGGATGTGCATGTTGAGAGTTAAGGACCGATTCTTCAACTACAGCACCATTAACGTCCACTGCCCACACGAAAGGAGACCTGATGACGAGAAAGAAGCGTTCTACGCGCAGTTAGAGCAAAAATACGATGATCGAATGATAACGGCCAGCGATGCATAAACTTTGCAGCTTCCCGTGGTATGGTAGTCCGAGGCAAATTCTTCCCCCGCAAAGATATCCACAAAGCCACCTGGAGCAGTCCTGCAAAATATCAGTCTCAGTGCCCGTTTTTCAGCCGAAAATGAAGGACTGCGGCGGTCGTTTTCAGTTCCTCGATGTGAGAACTGACAGAGTCCGAGAGCTCCATTCGTGAGCGACCCAACAAGATCAATTCCCAATCATCCACACACTACTCATGCTGAAAGGCCATTCGTCTCAAGCGGTGGCTTGTGAGAGTGAGTGCCCTATACTTTACCACGGGTGAAAACACTCAACTACACAAAATTGAATGGAAATTTAGCCCTGTCATCTCTCGCTTTCAGCACGCTGCGTGCGAGTGTGAGTACCTATTTCATTTCGCTCCCGTGTTGCTGATCGGAAAACAACAATGACAGGAAAACCAAAACGGAGAAAATGAAAAAAGCAAAATATCGCTATCATAAAGGCCTGTCGAAAAATTGCACCACTGACCTGGAGATCACCCGACCATCAAACAGAAAACCAAACCGACCACGTTCTAATCGACGGTAAATTCTTCTCGGATATAACCAATGTTCGCACATACCGCAGTGCGAATCGGATCACTACTTAGTCACTGTATGCATGCGCTCAAAACTTTCGACAGTTATCACCACGGGTCGAAGTCGAACGCCGCGGCCCAACATCGAGCAGCTGCGTAACGTAGAAGTGGCTCAAGACTACGCGCAGCAGTTAGCAGTGGCCCTCCGAGTCGACTTCGAAACAACTGGTACGACGACGAGTCGATTTGAAAAAAGAGAAAAATGCAGCAAGGTCGAGAATCCTGGAACACCGTACGAGAGCGAATGAGGCACGTTACAGACAGGCGCGGAACAGGCAGAACTCAGTCTTCCGGATGAAGACGAGCCAGCAGGAAGAACGAGATCGCGAAGCGATGGAAGAGCTGTACCGCGCTAAGGACACACGAAAGTTCTACGAGAAGCTGAACCGCTCGCGCAGAGGCTTTGTGCCACAAGCCGACATGTGCCGAGATAATCACGGGAATATTCTCACGAGCGAGCGTGAGGTGGTCGAGAGGTGGCGGCAGCAGTACGATGAGCACCTCAATGGCGAAGTTGCAAGTACCGAAGGTGGCGTGGTAACAGATCTAGGAGTATGTGCACAGGTCGAAAGACTTTCGGCCCCTGATCTCCAAGAGATTGAGGAGGAGGTTGGCCGGTTGAAAAACAACAAAGTCGCTGGAGCAGATCAACTACCAAGCGAGCTTCTAAAATACGGTGGAGAAGAACTGGTGAGACCACTAAACTGGGTCATTTCTAAGATTTGGGAGGAGGAAGTAATACCGGAGGAATGGATGGAAGGTATCGTGTGTCCCATCTACAAAAAGGGCGACAAGTTGGATTGCGGGAACTACCGCGCGATCACACTACTGAGCGCTGCCTACAAGATACTCTCTCAAATTGTATGCCGCCGTCTATCACCGATTGCAAGAGAGTTCGTGGGGCAATATCAGGCTGGATTTATGGGTGAACGCGCTACAACGGACCAGCTGTTCGCCATCCGCCAGATGTTGCAGAAATGCCGCGAATGCAACGAGCCCACACATCACTTGTTCATCGATTTCGAATCGGCATATGATACAATCGATCGAAAACAGCTATGGCAGATTATGTACGAATACGGATTCCCGGATAAACTGATACGATTGATCAAAGCGTGAAGGATCGAGTGATGTGCGTAGTTTGAGTATCAGGGACACTCTCGAGTCCATTCGAATCTTGCAGAGGGTTACGGCAAGGTGATGGTCTTTCGTGCTTGCTGTTCAACATTGCTTTAGAGGTTGTAATTAGGAGAGTGGGGATAAACACGAGTGGAACGATTTTCACGAAGTCCGTTCAGCTGCTTGGTTTCGCTGATGATATTGATATTATTGCTCGTAAATTTGAGACGATGGCGGAAACGTACATCCGACTAAAGAGTGAAGTTAGGGGAATCGGATTAGTCATTCATGTGTCTAAGACAAAGTACATGATGGCAAAGGGCTCCAGGGAGGAATCACCGCGCCCGCCACCCCGAATTAATATCGACGGTGATGAAATCGAGGCGGTTGAAGAATTCGTGTAGTTGGGCTCACTGGTGACCGCCGACAACGACACCAGCAGAGAAATTCAGAGGCGCATTGTGGCAGGAAATCGTGCTTACTTTGGACTCCGCAGAACTCTACGATCGAATAAAGTTCGCCGTAACACGAAGTTAACTATCTACAAAACGCTGATTAGACCGGTCGTCCTCTATGGGAACGAAATATGGACCCTACGTGCAGAGAGCTAACGCGCACTTGGAGTTTTCGAACGAAATGTGTTGCGTACCATCTACGGCGGAGTGCAGATGGAAGACGGGACATGGAGAAGGCGAATGAACGACGAGCTGCACCAGCTGCTAAGAGAACCAACCATCGTCCATACCGCAAAAATCGGGAGGCTACGGTGGGCGGGTCACGTCATCAGGATGTCGGATAGCAACCCGACTAAAATGGTTCTCGAGAGTCATCACACCGGTACAAGAAGACGTGGAGCGCAGCGAGCTAGGTGGGTCGACCAAGTGGAGGACGATCTGCGGATCCTACGCAGAGTGCGGAGCTGGAGACAAACAGCCATGGACCGAGTGGAATGTAGGCGGCTACTATGTACAGCAGAGGCCACCCCGGCCTTAGCCTGATCGGTAAGGTAAGTAAGTGTGATTAGGAGTAGAAAATAGAATATTGAATCCTGGTCTGGCACAAATATAGCGAGTGTTAACTGAGGTTCCAATATAAAAGCTGACGAAAAAGATTAACCTCATGTTTATCTTGTAATATTTAAATAGGCCTTTACATACACCAAAGCTAAGGCACATTCTCTATAAAGGACTCCGTTATTTGCCCTGGTACTTCCAGGTCAATCTTCTATCCCATTCAGAAAATTTAAAATTATGCCACTTCATATCCAGGAGCCGCTACTAATGAATGAAAGCCAACCTTGAAATACTGACTTTCGGGCCAAAATTCATGGCAAACACACATAAAAAAAGTTCTGCTATTACTATAATTTGCATGCTACCACACGTAGTTTCTGCTGCTGCTGCTGGTAAGTACAGGTACGTGGCACGCTAATTAGAGCCGGACTGTGATTGCGCCTAATACATGGTCCCTCGCCGAAGCGGAACATCGATACCTACCTATACCTACCTCCTGTTGCTGTCCGGCCGGCGGCATCCGATCCGCGCGCGTCGCGCCGGAGAGAGCACACCAGCCAGCAGGCAAGCAGTCAGTCGCCATATGCTCTCCGGTGGCGCATCTCATCGTCTTTTGGGTCCAAGTCAGTCGGTGGCGCTAATAATGGTTATATAATTTTCCCAAATGATTAATAATAGAACGTTGAAATTTGGCCTTCCTACAGGCGCGCGAGAGCGCACGTCGTGTGTACCGTGAGATGGGGTGTGTTCGATAATGTGGGTAACTGCTTTTCTTGGTGCAGTCGTGCATCGTCAAGCTGACTTAAGCTGAGAAGTAGGCTTGATCCCAGTTTCGAAGTATCGACAGGGAAAATAGGGGTGTTTGGACGTTGGAAGGAAGCTGAACCGGGTTGATTCAGTCAAATATTTGTAATGATGTTGTACTAAAGTTACCCCATCTCACGGTACTTTCAAAGGTGTTACTCATGTACGATTAGTTTTTCCTTCATGGTGCCTTCCTCGTCCAGACTACCGACTGGCTATTAGCTTCTTGGCGTGAAGAAGTAACTAGCGAATCCCGCTGAACGACCATCGCTCGTTTCGCGCTTCTTTCCTCACTTTCGACCGAGTCTCTTAATTTGGTTCCGTGTGCGTGGCGCGCGGCCTGTACCGGATAAATAGGGTTCCGAAAATTGAGGGGTTTAGACGTTCGACTTCGACAGCATCACACATATGAAGGGTCCCGGCCGGCAGCAGTCACCAGCCAACAGTCGGTGGCATTGGCGGAGCCAGCATTTTCTTTTCTCTTACTCACTCTCCTGAACATGCACGAGAAAGAGAAAGATAGAAGAGGGGGCAGCTTGCCTCCTCTTTCATCCCGCTCTTTCTCGTATATGTTTAGCAGAGTGAGTAAGAAAAAAGAAAAAGCTGGCTCCGCCAATGGTCGGTGGCCGATTTTCGGGAGTTTATTAACTATTATTAAATTATTTGATTCTCGATCGGGAGGAAGACGTCGACGACGAGCTGTTTGTGTCTGAGCGCCTTGCTTTTTACGCACATTTTTGTAACGCTCGGGCAAGGCAAAGCACGCTCCGGGGGACCAAGAATTGCCACTGCGCTCGGGGCAAAATAATGAGATCAGACGCCGCCGTTCCGGGGGGCGAAGCGAATTTGACTAACAAAATGCGCGCTCGGTTAGACCCGGCTCATTCGGTGCTACTCGGTAATGGACCTCTCGCGTCCAGTCACCAGCAACGGGGTATGGTGCTGCTAGATGTGATAACGGGAGACGGCAAAGGAATATTTGAAATTGCTCGATCGTGGCAACAATTTTCGTTTCATACCTATTAAAACTAAATCTTCCTAAGCCTTTCAGACCAATTAGCTTTTGGAATAATTACATGGAACACATGGAGGAGCTTTATTACCTTTTCGATAAACATTCAAGCCGCATGAGGTTTTCTAGTCAATTTCTGATTTGATGTTATTCTACTCTACGCTTTTAACGTAAATTGAAAGCATACAGTTAAGAATGGGTAATTTTCCTTCTAATTCCAAGATGCCTTTTTTATTTGTCCAATGAAACCAATGTTTCATCATAATATTCTAAATTAGTTCAATATCATCTGAATTAGTTAACGGGTGGTGAGTCGACAATCTGGGGCATATAACATAACTCTGATCATCAGAAATTTTCTATCTCATGCTTCCACAGGTAAATCAATCAAAGTCCGCCAGCTAAGAGTTGTGTGCTTAGAAGGTACGGTAGCTGACTATCATTAGAAGCTGGTGAAGGTGGTAACGGAAACGTGAAGAGTACCCACAGGCTGAAGTGCCTTAGGGTTGCCAGCGCATACCGCACATTCTCAAAGGACGCGGTATGCCTGCTAGCGGGCATGATGCCCATAGCACTAGTGGTGGTAGATAAAGAAGAGTGCTTCGAGCGACGCTGCATAACAGACGCAAGGCAGATCGCCAGGACATTGTCTATGTTAAAGTGACACTGGGGATGGGATTCCCCCAGCAAGGGTAGAGGTAGACAGACAAACAGGCTCATACCGACCGCAGTTTCTAATGGGCAGCAGGGACGGATGTCCTGGGGCCTGACGCACCCCCCGCTTGCGAGTCAGCCGCGTAGTTGCCGACTAAGAATAGGACTACTAACCCCAATTCAAGGTGTCAAGCGACCCGTGCCGAGGAATGAGTGATCGAGGGGGTGAAAAAGATGCTCGATCTTTAACGGAGCCTGTGGGGTACCTGGGCACCCCCCACAGTAAAGCTGTCCCTTACCGCGTTAATGCAGAGCTCTGGCGTGGTGGACATTCTTTCTCGTGCTACTCGTGGGATTTAACCATGAAGTCAAATAAACAAAATCAATATCTAGGTGGAAGTAGTGGTGGGATCAACCCCTTCGCAAGAAGCGGGTTGCTGAGATCTCCGACAAGGAGAAATGAGGAGATAGGCGCTGGGAGTTGCGTACGCAGCTCAAGCGTGGGTGCTCCAGTCCACTTCCCGGCAAGCCAGCCGGTGGAGGTTATGGACGGAGCGTGGTTGTTGAGGGTCGTCAACCGAGAATCCAAAGGACGGTCCGCAATAGAGGTGGCTGAGCAGCAGCTTGGCAAAATCATCGACTTTGCGTCCACTAAGTCGAACATAAGCAAGGACCTGAAAACGGCCTTGTTTCGACTTAGGGCGTCGATCGACGATGCCAAGCAGAAGCACGCGGCACTCGCGTTGCTGACTGTTGCAGCAGCGGAGCCTGCAAATGAGAAAGTGCCGAAGTTTACCCAAACGGAGGCCTTCTCCTTCGCAGGTAGTCCGAAGAGAGTGGAAGCGAATGCTCGTGACAAACGTGACAAGCATTCGCAGAAGCGGGCGAGGCAGCCGTCAGGTGAGGAGCTGTCTGGCGGCGCCCGCAAGGCCAGGCGTATAATAACCCCGAAAGTCGGTAATAATGCCGGAAAGTCGGATCCCAGCCAAGGTTCCCGGAAAGCTGGGAAGGGTGGGCCTGAAAAGGCTGGCCCGTCCCGGAACGATGGGAGCAAGGGGTTGGAACCGTTGGTGGGCCCTCAGCAGCCACAGAGGAGGGCGAACCAAGGGGAGGACCCTCCTTGGACGTAGGTAGAACAGAAAAAGAAGAAAACGAATGCGCCGGTAGAAGTACAGGACGCCAAGCCAAGGCGTAGGAGAGTACGTGCCAAGCGCGAGAAAGGTGAGGCGCTCGTCATCACGATGGAACAGTCCAAGTACTCGGACGTCTTGAAGGCGATGAGAAGCGACGCCAAGCTTGAGGGTCTGGGAGCCGACGTATGCAGTATTAGACGTACTCGTACGGGCGAAATGATCCTGGAGCTGAAGCGCAAGAAGGATTACAAGGGCACCGCCTACAAGAGGCTGGCAGAAGAGGTCCTTGATGATGGAGTACAGGTGAGGGCTCTGACACATGAGGCGACTCTGAAGGTCAAAGACATTGACGAGATCACAGAAGTGGAAGAGCTCGTCACAGCACTGCAGCAACAGTGCGATGTGCAGGTGGCCGCCGCAGCCGTTATGATACGGAAGGGGCCAGCCAGCAGGGACACAGATAGCTTTGGTTCAGCTACCTGTTAAAAAGTCCGTTAACCCCTTCGGGACGAGTTTTTTCACCAACCTCGCCGCTGTAGAATGCGTCAGTGAGGTGCAAGTGACCCACCCGTCCTGAAAGGGTTAAAGCAGGCGTATGTCACCTGAGATTCCACGAGCCACCAGAGGTTTGCTTCAGGTGTCTGGAACCAGGACACTAGTCGTGGGACTACAATGGCCCTGACAGGCGCAAACTGTGCAGGTGATGCGGCGCTGAAGGTCATAAGGCCCAAAGCTGCACGAGTCCACCCATCTGTACCGGGAAATCCGCGAACAACAGACATCCGACGGGTGTCCAAGGTGCTCGGCCTTCAAGAAAGCCGCAATGAACGACAAATCACAGTGTAGGTAACGCAGCTGAACCTGAACCACTGTGACGCGGCTCAGCAACTGCTTTGTCAGGCGGTTTCCGAGTGGGAGTGCCGTACCCGCCGGCAACGGCAACTGGGTCGCGGATGGGATCAGGAAAATGGCGGCGATATGGACGACGGGTAAATACCCCGTGAAGGAGTTGGTGTCTACTACCTATGAGGGCTTCGTGGTCGCCAAAGTATACGGTGTCTTCTTCTGTAGCTGCTATGCGCCTCCGCGGTGGCCGATCGAGCGGTTCACGCAAATGCTGGACCGCTTAACGACCGTGCTAACAGGGCGAAGGCCGGTGGTAATAGCCTGGGCCGTGGAATAGGGAAGCCGTTTTATGAACCAGCGGAGACAGATCCTGCTAGAAACACTGGCCATCTTAGATGTTGACTTGGCTAATGTCGGTACCAAGAGTACCTATAGTCGAAACGAAGCGGAGTCAATTATTGACGTGACCTTTTGTAGTCCTGGCTTAACAAGTAGTTCGAACTGGAGAGTACATGATGGCTACACTCACAGCGACCACCTGACGGTTCGCTACAGTATCGACTACAACAACAGCAGGCAGCGGGTAGAAGAAGAGGCGGCTAGGCCAAGGCCAAGCCCTCGCAGGTGGAAGACATCATACTTCGACGAAGGGGTATTTAGGGAGGCGCTCCGCCGTGAGCGAAACTTAACCGGTTTAGACGGCGACGAGCTGGTAGCGGTGCTCTCGCGTGTATACTATGTGACCATGGCTAGGCTACTCTACCCTACAAATGGGAGGCCACCGGCTTACTGGTGGACCGACGCGATTGCGGACCTGTGAGATAGAAGATAGGGGTTGTCCATAAACCACGTGATCATGAGGAGGGGGGGTGGGGGGTTCGGCCAATGACCATTTTGTATGGACGAAAAAAAAAATTTGTATGAACTTATGACCACGCGGGGGGGGGGGGGGGGTTGAGAAGTCCCAAAAAAATGACCACGTGGTTTATGGACAGCCCCATAGAAGATAGAAGATAGCAGATAGAAGACAGAAGATAGCAGATAGAAGATAGAAGATAGAAGATAGAAGATAGAAGATAGAAGATAGAAGATAGAAGATAGAAGATAGAAGATAGAAGATAGAAGATAGAAGATAGAAGATAGAAGATAGAAGATAGAAGATAGAAGATAGAAGATAGAAGATAGAAGATAGAAGATAGAAGATAGAAGATAGAAGATAGAAGATAGAAGATAGAAGATAGAAGATAGAAGATAGAAGATAGAAGATAGAAGATAGAAGATAGAAGATAGAAGATAGAAGATAGAAGATAGAAGATAGAAGATAGAAGATAGAAGATAGAAGATAGAAGATAGAAGATAGAAGATATAAGATAGAAGATAGAAGATAGAAGATAGAAGATAGAAGATAGAAGATAGAAGATAGAAGATAGAAGATAGAAGATAGAAGATAGAAGATAGAAGATAGAAGATAGAAGATAGAAGATAGAAGATAGAAGATAGAAGATAGAAGATAGAAGATAGAAGATAGAAGATAGAAGATAGAAGATAGAAGATAGAAGATAGAAGATAGAAGATAGAAGATAGAAGATAGAAGATAGAAGATAGAAGATAGAGATAGAAGATAGAAGATAGAAGATAGAGATAGAAGATAGAAGATAGAAGATAGAAGATAGAAGATAGAAGTAGAAGATAGAAGATAGAAGATAGAAGATAGAAGATAGAAGATAGAAGATAGAAGATAGAAGATAGAAGATAGAAGATAGAAGATAGAAGATAGAAGATAGAAGATAGAAGATAGAAGATAGAAGATAGAAGATAGAAGATAGAAGATAGAAGATAGAAGATAGAAGATAGAAGATAGAAGATAGAAGATAGAAGATAGAAGATAGAAGATAGAAGATAGAAGATAGAGATAGAAGATAGAAGATAGAAGATAGAAGATAGAAGATAGAGATAGAAGATAGAAGATAGAAGATAGAAGATAAAGATAGAAGATAGAAGATAGAAGATAGAGATAGAAGATAGAAGATAGAAGATAGAAGATAGAAGATAGAAGATAGAAGATAGAAGATAGAAGATAGAAGATAGAGATAGAAGATAGAAGATAGAAGATAGAAGATAGAAGATAGAAGAAGAAGATAGAAGATAGAAGATAGAAGATAGAAGATAGAAGATAGAAGATAGAAGATAGAAGATAGAAGATAGAAGATAGAAGATAGAAGATAGAAGATAGAAGATAGAAGATAGAAGATAGAAGATAGAAGATAGAAGATAGAAGATAGAAGATAGAAGATAGAAGATAGAAGATAGAAGATAGAAGATAGAAGATAGAAGATAGAAGATAGAAGATAGAAGATAGAAGATAGAAGATAGAAGATAGAAGATAGAAGATAGAAGATAGAGATAGAAGATAGAAGATAGAAGGATAGAAGGATAGAAGGATAGAGATAGAAGATAGAAGATAGAAGATAGAGATAGAAGATAGAAGATAGAAGATAGAAGATAGAAGATAGAATAGAAGATAGAAGATAGAAGATAGAAGATAGAAGATAGAAGATAGAAGATAGAAGATAGAAGATAGAAGATAGAAGATAGAAGATAGAAGATAGAAGATAGAAGATAGAAGATAGAAGATAGAAGATAGAAGATAGAAGATAGAAGATAGAAGATAGTAAGATAGAAGATAGAAGATAGAAGATAGAAGATAGAAGATAGAAGATAGAAGATTGAAGATAGAAGATAGAAGATAGAAGATAGAAGATAGAAGATAGAAGATAGAAGATAGAAGATAGAAGATAGAAGATAGAAGATAGAAGATAGAAGATAGAAGATAGAAGATAGAAGATAGAAGATAGAAGATAGAAGATAGAAGATAGAAGATAGAAGATAGAAGATAGAAGATAGAAGATAGAGATAGAAGATAGAAGATAGAAGATAGAAGATAGAAGATAGAAGATAGAAGATAGAAGATAGAAGATAGAAGATAGAAGATAGAAGATAGAAGATAGAAGATAGAAGATAGAAAGATAGAAGATAGAAGATAGAAGATAGAAGATAGAAGATAGAGATAGAAGATAGAAGATAGAAGATAGAAGATAGAAATAGAAGATAGAAGATAGAAGAGATAGAAGATAGAAGATAGAAGATAGAAGATAGAAGATAGAAGATAGAAGATAGGAAGATAGAAGATAGCAGATAGAAGACAGAAGATAGCAGATAGAAGATAGAAGATAGAAGATAGAAGATAGAAGATAGAAGATAGAAGATAGAAGATAGAAGATAGAAGATAGAAGATAGAAGATAGAGATAGAAGATAGAAGATAGAAGATAGAAGATAGAAGATAGAAGATAGAAGATAGAAGATAGAAGATAGATAGAAGATAGAAGATAGAAGATAGAAGATAGAAGATAGAAGATAGAAGATAGAAGATAGAAGATAGAAGATAGAAGATAGAAGATAGAAGATAGAAGATAGAAGATAGAAGATAGAAGATAGAATAGAGATAGAAGATAGAAGATAGAAGATAGAAGATAGAAGATAGAAGATAGAAGATAGAGATAGAAGATAGAAGATAGAAGATAGAAGATAGAAGATAGAAGATAGAAGATAGAAGATAGAAGATAGAAGATAGAAGATAGAAGATAGAAGATAGAAGATAGAAGATAGAAGATAGAAGATAGAAGATAGAAGATAGAAGATAGAAGATAGAAGATAGAGATAGAAGATAGAAGATAGAAGATAGAAGATAGAAGATAGAAGATAGAAGATAGAAGATAGAAGATAGAAGATAGAAGATAGAAGAGATAGAAGATAGAAGATAGAAGATAGAAGATAGAAGATAGAAGATAGAAGATAGAAGATAGAAGATAGAAGATAGAAGATAGAAGATAGAAGATAGAAGATAGAAGATAGAAGATAGAAGATAGAAGATAGAAGATAGAAGATAGAAGATAGAAGATAGAAGATAGAAGATAGAAGATAGAAGATAGAAGATAGAAGATAGAAGATAGAAGATAGAGATAGAAGATAGAAGATAGAAGATAGAAGATAGAAGATAGAAGATAGAAGATAGAAGATAGAAGATAGAAGATAGAAGATAGAAGATAGAAGATAGAAGATAGAAGATAGAAGATAGAAGATAGAAGATAGAAGATAGAAGATAGAAGATAGAAGATAGAAGATAGAAGATAGAAGATAGAAGATAGAAGATAGAAGATAGAAGATAGAAGATAGAAGATAGAAGATAGAAGATAGAAGATAGAAGATAGAAGATAGAAGATAGAAGATAGAAGATAGAAGATAGAAGATAGAAGATAGAAGATAGAAGATAGAAGATAGAAGATAGAAGATAGAAGATAGAAGATAGAAGATAGAAGATAGAAGATAGAAGATAGAAGATAGAAGATAGAAGATAGAAGATAGAAGATAGAAGATAGAAGATAGAAGATAGAAGATAGAAGATAGAAGATAGAAGATAGAAGATAGAAGATAGAAGATAGAAGATAGAAGATAGAAGATAGAAGATAGAAGATAGAAGATAGAAGATAGAAGATAGAAGATAGAAGATAGAAGATAGAAGATAGAAGATAGAAGATAGAAGATAGAAGATAGAAGATAGAAGATAGAAGATAGAAGATAGAAGATAGAAGATAGAAGATAGAAGATAGAAGATAGAAGATAGAAGATAGAAGATAGAAGATAGAAGATAGAAGATAGAAGATAGAAGATAGAAGATAGAAGATAGAAGATAGAAGATAGAAGATAGAAGATAGAAGATAGAAGATAGAAGATAGAAGATAGAAGATAGAAGATAGAAGATAGAAGATAGAAGATAGAAGATAGAAGATAGAAGATAGAAGATAGAAGATAGAAGATAGAAGATAGAAGATAGAAGATAGAAGATAGAAGATAGAAGATAGAAGATAGAAGATAGAAGATAGAAGATAGAAGATAGAAGATAGAAGATAGAAGATAGAAGATAGAAGATAGAAGATAGAAGATAGAAGATAGAAGATAGAAGATAGAAGATAGAAGATAGAAGATAGAAGATAGAAGATAGAAGATAGAAGATAGAAGATAGAAGATAGAAGATAGAAGATAGAAGATAGAAGATAGAAGATAGAAGATAGAAGATAGAAGATAGAAGATAGAAGATAGAAGATAGAAGATAGAAGATAGAAGATAGAAGATAGAAGATAGAAGATAGAAGATAGAAGATAGAAGATAGAAGATAGAAGATAGAAGATAGAAGATAGAAGATAGAAGATAGAAGATAGAAGATAGAAGATAGAAGATAGAAGATAGAAGATAGAAGATAGAAGATAGAAGATAGAAGATAGAAGATAGAAGATAGAAGATAGAAGATAGAAGATAGAAGATAGAAGATAGAAGATAGAAGATAGAAGATAGAAGATAGAAGATAGAAGATAGAAGATAGAAGATAGAAGATAGAAGATAGAAGATAGAAGATAGAAGGATAGAAGATAGAAGATAGAAGATAGAAGATAGAAGATAGAAGATAGAAGATAGAAGATAGAAGATAGAAGATAGAAGATAGAAGATAGAAGATAGAAGATAGAAGATAGAAGATAGAAGATAGAAGATAGAAGATAGAAGGATAGAAGATAGAAGATAGAAGATAGAAGATAGAAGATAGAAGATAGAAGATAGAAGATAGAAGATAGAAGATAGAAGATAGAAGATAGAAGATAGAAGATAGAAGATAGAAGATAGAAGATAGAAGATAGAAGATAGAAGATAGAAGATAGAAGATAGAAGATAGAAGATAGAAGATAGAAGATAGAAGATAGAAGATAGAAGATAGAAGATAGAAGATAGAAGATAGAAGATAGAAGATAGAAGATAGAAGATAGAAGATAGAAGATAGAAGATAGAAGATAGAAGATAGAAGATAGAAGATAGAAGATAGAAGATAGAAGATAGAAGATAGAAGATAGAAGATAGAAGATAGAAGATAGAAGATAGAAGATAGAAGATAGAAGATAGAAGATAGAAGATAGAAGATAGAAGATAGAAGATAGAAGATAGAAGACAGAAGATAGAAGATAAACGAATTTGAAATGGCGGTAGAGCTGTAAGCCCGCATGAAACGCAAAGGTCGTACTGGTGGTGAATGCTTTAGGCGGAACCTAACACGAAGAACATGAAAAGACTGAGGCGAATACATTTTATTTGAAAGATACTGCAAAGCATGTTTCATTACTTACTACACGCTAACGACGCTCAGCACAAAAGTGCATAATTTCCAGACTACACCAAAAATGTGTAACCCTTGCACATTCACAAAATCAGCTCCTGTGTCCGCAAAATCGTTAAATTCGCAACAATTTTTGTACAGCAATCTAACTAGGTTTACTAGTGACCTTGGAAAACAAAAAAATATCGACATTTCGCATCTAGTCTAGACGAGTGTACGAGCTGTTTTTGAAAGTGTGTAACTGTAACACATTTTTGTGTGGTCTGGAAATTATGCACTTATGAGTAGGGCTTACACATTTTAGTGCTCAGCGGTTTTACTGTGTAATCATACGTACGCAAGAAATAATATCATCATAATTAATTGTAAATAAGAATTATGAAAACAACAGGATCTGAACAGGAACTGCAATTCTTTGTTCATTTATTCTGTTTTGGTTTCATGATGAAATTTTCTTGATTAGAAATGACTGGATGGAGAAGAGAGGTATGTCACAAGCTGGAGATATAAAATTCTAAGTAAATTGCATTTAACACTGCGATATAAATGCATGAAGAAACAAAATTTGGACGTGTGCCTCAAAATTACACCTAACAGGAGAGATTATAAAAGTAACTTTAAGCTTCAATCTTTCCAACCAGCCGTCGTCACCGCTAGCGGACAAAACCGGGTTCAGTAAAATTGCCACTGATTAGGCTTCGGTTCGAGAAGATTGAGAAAAAACAACTGTGCTAAAATTACCCCAACACCATCATCAGTTAGTTGGTTAGTCGATGGCAATCAATGCGCGCACAAGCTAGAAGTGTGGCGCTCATCATCGTCAATCTATTCCTTCCAAATTTGGAGGGACCGTAAATCGGCGTAAAGTGATCCAAAGTAGAAATACAGATGTCATCCATCAGACATTATGTTCAATTCAGTAAACCATAGTTTTGAACGTAAATTATTAAATAGCATTGGGGAACTTATGCTATTTTTTTCAGCTGTGTTCTCCAAGGGTGTTTTCTAAGATCTGTTGAACTCAAAGTTAGCCTCTTTTTTTTGGATCCAAATTGACCAAGTTTTATGCAGTCAAAATCCTAAGTCGCTCTTTGTTGCGAAAGTGAACACAGAAAAACTTTGAGATTGTAAAAATATCAATGACCTTTTTGTCCTTGAAAGATAACATTTATCGCACTGATCAACGTGCCCCTGATTTACGGTACAGGTATACCTTTGGCCACGTATCAATCAGTGACGGCTCTGGCAAACAACTGAATCGTTCCTGGGATGATGCGAAGCTAACGTGATGACCGGTCATTCCCGCAGCACAATTATTGGTATGTGTGTCGAAAAGTGCTACCGCAGAGGCAAAGATTTGCCCTTTTCCCCTAACCCTTACTGGTCCAACAGCTATTTTTTCTTCAAATACTCATTCATTGATACCGCGCTTGCAAGGCAAGCCCACCTGCACTCGCGTGGGAGGTTCCGTCAGCGCAGGGAATTTAATTTCTGTATTTATTTCATCGGAGTACGGGTCATTCGAATCTGCCTGGTGGTAAGACACTGCCAGTCTGTACCATTCATACCCGCGCGGAGAGGCACTGACGAGATGAACTATCTTTGCGCATGAATAAAAAAAACTCTAGTAACTGCTAGAAGGAAGCTGCGCACGATGTGCTGCGCCTGGGCTCGCGATTGACCGAGGTCGAAGAAAGGTGCAATTTTCACCGCCTCGAAAACGACTAATGATGGTCGGAGAAAACAACGACCGTGCAAAGTTTGGGCTTCCGGTGCGGAGGCAGGCTGACTTTTCTTCAATGATGAGGAACTTTTGGTTGATTGGCATCACAGCAGCGAGCTAAAGCCACATAGGTTGCAGGTTGGGCGGGCATATGAAGACACGTGCCGGAAGAAGTTTAATAAACGATCACTATTTCTACGTTTTCGTCGCGGCTTTACACCTTAACTGAAATAGAGAATACCATATGAAATTAGATTGGCTCGGAAGCTGACACAAGAACTCCGTTTATAAGCGAAAAGACTGTGACTTTAACCTTTACGTTCATTCATTTGTTTCATTTCATTTATTAAGTATTACATCAAATTCAAGACAAAACTGAATCAACAACATTTCTCCATAATACACGGTACGTGGCTGCCGTTCTCCATCCTCGGTCACGCCCGATGCTCGCCAAATTACGCTCCACCTCCACGCTCCACGCCTTCTTGTGCCAACCGGAACAGTAGCAAACACTAACTTTGCAGGGTTGTTTTCCGGCATTCTCACAACATGCCCTGCCCTAGCATCCTTCCGGCTTTGATCATCTTCTGGAAGCTGTTTTCGTCATGAAGTGCAGCGAGCTCGTGGTTAATCCTTCTACGCCACACACCGTTGTCCTGTACACCGAAAAAGATCGTCATTAGCACGCGTCGCTCGAAAACTCAGTGTACTTGCAGGTCCTCCTCGAGCATTATCCATGACTCGTGCCCGTAGAGGACCACCGGTCTTATTAGTGTTTTGTACATGGTGCATTTGGTGCGTGGGTGAATCTTTTTCGACCGCAGCTTCTTCTGGAGCCCATAGTGAGCCCGACTTCCGCTGATGATGCGCCTTCGAATTTCACGGCTCACGTTTTTGTCAGCCGTCACTAAGGATCCGAGGTAGACGAATTCCTCCACCACCTCGAAAGTATCCCCGTCTATCGTAACATTACTACCCAGACCGATCCGGTCGTGTTCGGTTCAGCCAACCAGCAGATTCTTTGTTTTTGACGCATTCACCACCAATCCGACCTTTGCTGCTTCGCGTTTCAGGCGGGTGTACAGTTCTGCCGCCGATCCATATGTTCTGGCGGTAATGTTCATGTCGTTCGCGAAGCACACAAAGTGACCGAATTTTGTGAAAATCGTGAGCTGGCTGCGGAGCCCGGCTCGTTGCATCACACCTTCCAGAGCGATGTTGAAGAGTAGGCACGAGAGTCCGTCACCTTGTCGCAGTCCCCGACGAAATTCCATTGAACTGGATAGTTCATCCAAAACCCTTACGCAGTTGTGCACACCGTCAATCGTTGCTTTAATCAGTCTAGTCAGCTTCCCAGGAAAGCCATTTTCGTCCATTTTCCATCCTTTTTTTTTATTCCTGTTCGGGTTTGTCACTGCGACCAGTTTTTAGATCTATTGTGACATTACCCGTATCCTTAGTGTAGTGCATGTCGCATTACTCAATTAAAGTATCGATTTTGATACAGTTTTTGTTGTGTTTTCTTAGAAAACAAAACAAGAGTACTGATATTGGCCATGCATCGGAAACCTAGCATCACCCTCGTTTTACTGCTAAATTCTCCCCAGTAGGACCCGGGTTTTAACATTAGCAACAATATCATTCCAATAATGGAACATGTGTTCAGCAATAAGGATTCTAGTATGTTCCTAGCGTACTAGCACTTTCCAGTCTTCGAAGAGTTAGTGCATACATGGATCCCTAACCCAATTTGATTTCCTTTGCATTGAGTTTAGCCTCAGATGGTAAGGTTATATGCAAAGTAAAGCTGGTAAACTCAGTTTTATTCAAAAACTGGAAGTCACCAAAACACCAGTAGTAAGGACTAAATACTATAATTCCTTGAATTAACAGAACACATATTTCAAAATTGAAAAATAGGACGACACTAGATTTCGGTTTGGTAGATCTCTCACCGCAACGAAACCCAAAAAGGCGATCTACCCACGCTACGGGCTCCGTTAAAGATTGAGCATCTTTTAAACCCCCTCAACCGCTGAAAGTCTCTCTAATAAAGACAAATCAATCAATCAACCCCCTCAACCATTCATCCCTCAGCACGGGTCGCCTGACACCTTGGATTGGGGTTACCTGTTTGGTGGACTTTTACCCCCGGAACAGGTGGTCCGTAGTGCTATTCTAAGCCGGCAGCTACACGGGCTTCCATACCTTTGTGCGGTAGATACTGTCGTATGCCACTTTGAAGTCGATGATCAGGTGATGCGTTGGGACCTGGTATTCATGGCATTTCTGGGGGATATACCGTACGGTGAAGATCTGGTTCGTTGTCGACCGGCTGTCGATGATGCCGGCTTGATAACTTTCCACGAACTCATTCGGTTTAGGTGACAGACGACGAACGATGATCTGAGATAGCACTTCATAGGCAGCATTCAAAATAGTGATCTATCTGAAGTTCTCACATTCGAAATGGTCGCCTTTTTTGTGAATGGGGCAGATAACCCCTTCCTTCCACCCCTCCTGTAGCTGTTCGGTTTCCCAGATCCTGACAATCAGCCGAAGCAGACAGGAGGCAAACTTTTCTGGGCCCATCTTGATGAGTTCAGCTGCGATACCATCCTTACCACATGCTTTGTTAGTTTTGAGCTGATGAATGGCATCCTTAATTTCCCTCAGCGTGGAAGTTCGTTCATTTCCGTCCTTCGCTGCACTGGTGTCGTCGTTTCCTCCGTTGCCATGGTCTCCCGTGCCTACATTTTCCACGCCATTCAAGTGCTGATCGAAGTAGTGCTTCCACCTTTCGACCACCTTACGTCTGTCCGTCAGAAGGCCTTAATCCTTATCTCTGCACATTTTGGCTCGCGGCACGAAGCCGTTGCGGGAAGCGTTGAGCTTCTGATAGAACTTCCGTGTTTCTTGAGACGGCATAGCAGTTCCATTTCTTCGCACTCCGCTTCTCCCAGGTGGCGCTTTTTCTCCCGATAGAGACGGTTCTGCTGTTTCCGCTTCTGTTTGTAACGTTCCACGTTCTGTCGAGTCCTTTGCTTCAGCAATACCGCCCACGCTCCGTTCTTCTCCTCGAAAACCGTTATGCACCCTTCGTCCAACCATTCGTTCCGTCGATTCCGTTCCACGTACACGATGGTGCTCTCGGCTGCGTCGTTGATGGCTGATTTCACTGTACTCCAGCTCCAGAGGGGCCTCATCGAGCTCGCCCTCGTCTGGCAACGCGGCCTCGAGATTCTGCGCGTATGCTGAGGCGGCATCCGGTTGTTTTAGTAGCTCTATGTTGTACCGTTGCGATCGCCGGTATCGTACATTGTTGATGACGGAGTGTTTTGGGCGCAGTTTGACCATCACCAGATCGTGATCAGAGTCGATTTTAGCACCACGACGTCGTTAATATCGGAGAAGTGCCGTCCGTCAATCAGAACATGGTCGCTTTGCGATTCAGTCTGCTGTGGTGATCTCCAGGTGTTACGATAAGGCAGGCTGTGTTGGAAAAAGGTGCTACGCATGGACTTGTTTTTGGAGGCGACGAGATCAATGAGTTGTATGCCGTTTTCGTTCGTCTTCTGGTTGGTGCTGTACATTCCAATCGTCGGTCTGCATTCCTCCTCCTGGCCTACCTGGGCGTTTAAATTTCCTATGATAATCTTGACGTCGTAGCTTGGGCAGCTGTCGTTCTCGCGTTCGAGTTGCGTGCACGTTTATTATGCTGAAGTTGAAGAATCGGCCCTTGATGTACAACCTGCAAATTCTTTCCTCGATCGGTCACCAACCGTTCACGCGCCTCTGCATATCACCCATCACGATGAAAGCTGTTCCCAGCTCGCGTGTGCTGCCGCAGCTCTGGTAGATGGTATGATTACCTCTAAACGTTCGCACCATGAATCCTGTTCAACACACCTCCTTGAGCGCTACGATGCCGAACCCGCGGTCCTTTAGTAGGTCGGCGAGTATGCGGGTGCTTCCAATGAAATTGATAGATCGGCAGTTCCACGTACCGAGTTTCCAATCGCAAGTTCTTTTTGTTCGCTGGGGTCGTTGCCGCTGGTCTCGGTTCGTATTATTCTGTTGCTGATTTTCCATTACAATGTTTTTCTACGGCTGGCTCGTAAGGCTTGACACCAACCCCGTACTTTCCGGAGGACCATAGTGCACAGTTGGGCTTAGAGTCATTCCCTGGCACTCGGACGTTGATCAGCCGCCCCTGGGGATCATACGCAGTTGTGAGCCGCTCCTCCTGGAGAACAGACGCTCAGGTTTGTAAAGCAAACCCCCTTTCCCTGACAGCCTTCGACCAAAGCTCCCACTGGGGTTGGTTACCCAATCTTCCCTAAGGTTGATCGTAGTTTCCGGCCGGTAGTGATAGGAGTTGCTGGGCAGAGGCTAGTGGATCACAATGGGATCTGTATTGTGCAGCATACCCAGCCTTTACAGTGCCATGAACGAATTGTACCAATTATATAAATAGATGGGGATATAGTGAAGCGATTAAAACGCGGAAGGCTGTAGTGGGCTGGAAACGTAGCTCCTATGACGGAGTAACGACCTGCCAAAACCATATTCAGTAGAAAACTAGGAAAGAGCCGTCCGTCGGTTTCGTGGAAGGCCGCGTGCATGTTGGCTTATTGCAGTTTAGGAGAACCCTAAAGCCTAAACGTTCAGGAAAACTGGGAGGGATTTGCCCAGGACCGAGACCGGTGGAGGTGATTGCTTCATTCGGCCTAGACTCACTGCTACGAGTTGTAGTCCGTCAAGCATCAAGTAAGTAATGAAGAGACACTTCAATACGCATTGACTGTTGAAAGATGATTGACCTCGTGATTACATTCCCACGTCAATGTCCCTTAATTGATTATCACCAAAGATCACACACGCAGAGACGTCCAGCTATCTCCCCAATCAATTGACATCAATTTTTAAAACCAAATAATACTACCGGTCATAATCAATAAAATTGTCCACCATTCAGAGAATCTATCCATCAGTGAAAAAGGGTATTTTACCTTCACCCATTGTCATCTCCATACGCACCTGTCATCCTAAACAGCCAAACAGCCACTCAGCTGGCCCGACCATCAATAAGTGTCAAAGGTCACCACGGCAAGGGCCCTCACCATAGTGTTGTTGGTCGCTCGAGCCCCACCACACACTAATTGGCTTCGCGCGCGCGCACGCTGGTCCTACCTACTTAGTCATCGGGGCAAATCCACCAAGTCATCAGCCCGTTGCGTTTAAGTACTCGTCCGTCAGTCAAGTACCGGTACCTACATTACTGGTCTTCCGTTGAAACCATTTGCTCAATTACACGATCCACCGCCAGCATCGTCATCGTCAAGGAACTCATGCTCGCTGGGAAGGACCGTTCGTCATTGGGTGAAACGGCACAAAAAGCAGCTCGTTTGTGTATGGTGGATATTTATACTGATACGAGGTGTTTGTTAGTTTATGGGCAATAATGGATTACAAGCGAAACGCTAATGTGCTGAGCTGTTGTTTGCAGTTTCGGATGTAAAGGTAATTTTTACGATTAGCTCTCGCTGCTGGGAAGAGCTTTTTGTGGTATCACTTTTAGTGGTAATATGATTTGTAAACTTGTTGGTAGATTGCCGATGAATTACTGAAATTAGCTATAATTTCCTGCTGCTAAGCTAACCGAAGTGAGATATGATGTTCTTGAGGCATGCAAGCGCTGGTAATATTTGCTTTGAATACGTTTCATCTTCCAGCAGTGGCTATCTTCAGGATGCTGATGCTGGGTCATCGTAGAATGCTGGGAACTTGTGGTGCTCAAAATACTTCTTCACGAATACTCCCGTTTCGTTAGTTTCGGGTCAGCCCCTCAAAAACATGGAAGTTTTCCACACTCATGTCTCCGCCAATTTGCGTATGCTAATTCAAAAAGGTCTCATTGAAAAAAAAAAATGAACACAAGAAATTTTTGGCATTTTACGTCTTTATCAACAAGATTTTTATGAAGGTTAACATTGAATCATCCCACGTAGACTGCGTTCATTTCATTTATTTAGCATAACATTACAATCATGGTAAAACTGAATAAACAATTCTTCGCCACAACACTTCTTGTACGACCATCCGGTTTTTTTGCGAAGACCAACTTTGCTAGGTTGTTTTCCGGTAATCTCACAACATGCCCCGCACATCGTATCCTTCCAGCTTTTGCTACTTTCCGGCAGGCTTGATAATCCTCCTCGAAATCAAAAGAGTTTTGCAACATGCTCTAGAGCGGTGTTTTACTTTTGCCTCGTCGCGAGGGAGCGAACGAACCCCAAACAGAGAGGCGATAAAAACTGAGCGAGGAAGAGGGGAACGAAAAAATAGCCGATGATTATTTCGGGTTTTTGAGTGCGATTTTCGCCTCGAGAGTCTTTCTTTGTATGGGAGTGGAACTCGCGAGAGCTTTTTGAGTGTGAGTGGACGTGAGAAACACAACAAGCAATTATGAGTGTCGGACGAACTCCTCGCTGCGCGGCAAGCTCGCGCTCGTTGCTGTTGAGGATTTGCGTTGTGATTTCTGAGTTTTATTTTCACTCCTCAGAAAATCGCCAAAATCGCTTCCTCATTTTCTCGCGAGGGAGTTTCTGTCAAGCCTGCTTTCCGGACGCTAGGTTCAACGTAGAGTGCAGTGAGCTCGTGGTTCATTCTTCGCCATTCTTCACACCGTTCTCCTGCACACCGCCAAAGATGGTCCTAAGCAGGGTCGTGCAATTTCGAAAGGAAAACATGACGTACGACGACTGTAGCAAATCGTTTCCCATGCGAACGGACTGCTGTGATGCTTCATCTCTCACCCAGCAACACACTCGTTCGTTGCTGCTACAGAAACAAGTGTGTATGAAACATGGGATGATACACTTGGATTTTCGTTTCATTTATGAGTCATTGAAATACTTCAACATGCTAAAAACACTATTTAAACCACATTTTTAAATAGTGGTGCACGCCAATAGAATGATAATTATGTTTTATGAAAGAGGATAACAAATTCGACCACTAAAATCCAATTAACCGGCGCCCGTAGCCATTGAGAGACTAGCGCGCACTAGTGAGACACTAATGCTCTGACGGGTGAAGCACAAGCAATGCGACCGGGTGGGAGACTACCGAGTGCTACGATGAGTGGAAAAGTTTTTTTTAACGACCGAGTCATTAGAAAAATGTATGAAACACTTGAAGTGACTCATTCAAATGTTGCATGAAAGTGTATCATTGAAACGAAATTGTACGCCCCTGGTCCTAAGCACCCGCGGCTTGACCACTTCGAGTGCTTGGATGTCCTCCTCCAGGTCTCGTGCCCGTAGAGAACCACCGATCTATTAACGTTTAATACATGGTACATTTGGTACGAAGATGGATCTTTTTCGACCGCAGTTTCTTATGGAGCCCATAGAAGGCCCAACTTCCACTGATGATGCGTCTCCGTCTATCGTAACTCTGCTGCCTAGGTTTGCCCTGTCGTTCGTGCTTCTGCCTGCCAGCATGTACTTCGTTTTCGACGCGTTCACCGTGAGTCCGAACTTTGCTGATCCACGTAATAATATCCATGTCACCCGCAAAACAGACAAATTGGCCGGATTTCGTAAAAAATCGTGCCTCGGCTGTTGAGCCCGGCTCGTCGCAAAATACCATCCAGGGCTATGTAGAACAGCAGGCATGAGAGTCTATCACCTTGTCACGGTCCCTGGTGAGATTCAAACGAGCTAGACAGATGGCCCGAAACCCTTACGCAGTTTCTTATACCGTCCATCGTCACTTTGATCAATCTAATGAGCTTCCCGGAGAAGCCGTTCTCGTCCATGATTTTCCATAGCTCTCTGTGATCGATACTGTCGTACGCCGCCTTGAAATCGATGAACAGGTGGTGTGTTGGGACCTGGTATTCGCGGTATTTTTGGATGATTTGCCGCACGGTGAAGATTTGGTCCGTCAACAAAACCGGCTTGATAACTTCTCACAAACAAACTTATTAACTTTAGGTGAAATATGACGGAAGATTATCTGGTATATCACTTTGTGGGCGGCATTCAGAATTGTGAATGTCTTGTAGATGGGGCAAATAGCCCCCTCCTTTCACTCCTCCGGTAGCTGTTTGGTCCCCCAGATCGAAATTATTCGCAGGTGGCAAACTTTTCCGGGCCCATTTTGATGAGTTCAACTCTGAAAACATCCTTACCAGCTGACTTATTGTTCTTGAGCTGCTGGATAGCTTCTTTACCATCCCCCAAAGTGGGTGTTGGCTTGTTGTTGCTCGTCCGCATACGTAGTCATTTCTCCCCTCGTCTGCATTCTCCGAACCATTCAGGTGTTCGTCGTAGTACTCCTTCCGCCTTTCGATCACCTCACGTCCTCCAGTTAAGATGCTTCCGTCCTTATCCCTGCACATTTCGGCTCGCGACATGAAGCCTTTGCAGGATACGTTGAGTGTCTGGTAGAGCTTCCGTGTTTCTTGTGAACGGCATAGCAGTTTCATTTGTTCACATTCCGCTCTTCCAAGCAGAGATTTTTCTCCCGGAAGAGACGGGTCTGATCTTTCCGCGTTCTTTTATATCGCTCCACGTTCTGCCGGGTGTCGTGCTGCAGCATGGAGGCTCTCGCTACGTTCTTCTCTTCCAAAATCTCTCTACACACATCGTTGAAAGACTCGTTCCTTCGACTCCGTCAGGCGTCGACAGGCGTCAAAATCGTTGGATTTGCGGACGACATCACGTAGGTGGTAGTTTGCAAGTGCTTGGGAGATACTTGCTACGGAGGTGGTAGACGCTGTTGAGTACTCGAAGCAGTGGAAAAACTATCAATAACCAACCACAGAACGGAGCTGGTGCTGATCAGCAACTTCAAGGTGGTGCAGAAGGCTATCATTACAGTCGGGGAACATGCCGTAGTTGAATCATCTCGGCGTTATGATCACTACGTCGATTATGCATGCGAGAAAGCACACAGAAAAAAAAATATGGAAATAAAATTCAGCGAGAAATCATGCACATAAAGGGAATGCTAGAGTTAGTGCATATTTACATGATATATCATGTAAAATTACGTTACGTTCGTGTAAATTTCCGCCAATAGTCGCGTAACCGGTTGAAGTCCATGATGGTTTACGCGATGGTTGGCGGAAATTTACACGATGGTAATATAATTTTACATTATACCTCATGTAAAAGTGCGCTAACTCTAGCATTCCCCTTATGTGCATGATTTCTCGCTGAAATTTAATTACATATTTTGTTCTGTACAGCAAAGGCGATCACGACGGGATCATGCCGAATATCTCTGCAAACAGCAGTAGCAAGAGGCGGTTACTAGCTAGCGTATCTACATCGATTCTAAGGTTCGCTGGTCCAGCTTTGCGACCGCAACGGAAACGAAGAGAAATCGCGTTCAGCTCTGCAGCACGTACACTGTCCGGGGACTATCCGAGTCGTGGGCCGAAAGCTGGAGTGCTAATGACACATTCCAGCGTAACGGGACACCGCAAGGAACCAACTTTCGTGAACAAATTACGTCTGCAATCGAATATAATGTTCATGATCATATGGTTTAACAGGTTTTATAACAAGCTTATTAGTTGTACTTTCTGATGCAATACTTGTTTTACGGGGTTTTGGTTTCAATTTACCTAACATAACACGTTACATTTCGTAACGGGACACCATCGCAGAAATCTCCTTTTTGAAATTTCCAAACTGAAATGCATATATTAGCTCTGTTATGAGGTTTTGAATAATAGTGTCTTCTAGACATTTCTTCTTTGGATTGATGTGAACAAGATTGCCGAAGTGAGTTTTACTGAGAAATGTATAGTTTTGGAAATATTCTTGATTTAGTTTCGGGAGCGCAGCGTTACGCTCGCGTGAAAACAGTGTTTTGCAAATGGTGTCCCGTTACGGCGAAAGAAATTTACTTGTAGATCAAATTATTTGCTAGGTAGAACGTTGGTGTCTTAGGCATAATTAGTCAATCAGATGGTAACTACCCGATAGGGAACAAATAGGCCTTCAAATCAGCTTTGACCTTACGGTGTACATCGGAATGAACCACTGGGGAACCTTTTTGAGGTTTATTTAATTATACTTCTAAAATTATGGTTATGCGACGCCTCCAAGGACGCCTCTTCATTCACGGTTTTCCATATTCTTCATAACAATGGTCAGAAAAAGATCAAATTATCTTTCTAGTACATCCTCGGCCACCAAAATGTGTGAACCTTTTGTAGGTAATTGATCATTACATAAAAATTAGTCGTTCGATGGTTTTATTTACATGGTTTTGAGGATTACCTCAAATGTGGACTTTTTTAAGCTGAGGGACTTATTTTGGGGATATCTCTCTATAGTTCTGCTAGGGGCTGTTCATAAGACACGTTCGCCAAATTTTGGGAATTTCAGACCCCCTGGTAGACTTTTGTCCATACACAAATTAGAATATTTGTATGAAGTGTAGACTTTGACCAGACCCCATCTCCTAAAAGTCTACGTTGGTCATGAACGGTCCCTTAGTTTCAATCTTTAAATAATTTGATTTAATTTTAGGGCACGATGAGATATATATACAGTGCAGTATTTCTCAGTGTACAAAAAATCATGTCTATGGAAATGGAATTGAATGAGGTAAATCGGTGAGTCCCCAAATGGTCCTACATCTACTCAGGTCTTTCGAGCATCTGGCGCATGGTGCTTTTAATATGTGTCGGCTCTTCCCTTCACCACGTAACAGTTTTGTATGATAAATTTTGAAGTTTTGTGTGATCCCCTCCTTCCTCATTAGCGTTACGTAATATATGAACAAGAACGAAACATTGGATAGTAGCTCAAAAGGGAACAATTTTTCGATCAATTTTGAAAACTAATCATGTGCAAAGTTTTTGAACTTTGATAGATTTATTTATTTCTCTCAAGAACAATAGGTCAATACTGCACATCACGTCTCAGAGGAGTCATTCAACGGAAAGATTTCCATCAGGATACGCTGTAAGATGATAAGCTGATTTGATGCCTTTAACTGGAGTTGATGATTTCCACAGATTTTCGCGAGAATTCAGATCATTGATATCCGATTCCTTGATCTCCACCAGCTTGACAGCTGGAAGATTCTCCTGACAAATACGCACAAAATCCGAAGCGTTGTTCACAGATTCAATCCTTTCTCCTCGTGCCAATGATTTCTCTATAACAACCATTTTCGCTTTTCCGCCGAGAGCATCACAAAGCCCTTGCCATGTGACGATGCAAAAAACTTCCATTCGAACGGTTTGTCATATTTTTTTGCAAAGTACTTAAGAGCTGTGTACATGAACTGGTTCTTAAACTCAGACGATGGTCCATCACTCCAGATAACGTCTTTAATCTCCTTATTTCCGGCATCGACAATATTGGTGAAAACGTAGTCCAAATAAGCAAACACCGTATTTTTGTCTTTGGCCTTGCAATCAGAAGCGAACAGCACAAGTTGTGAATCCTGATTGAGCTGAATGGCAACGGTGAATAACACAATAGATGCACGTGACCATAGTGCACTTTGTATTTCTTCTTGTCCTTCAGCAGCGAAGTTCATTGCAAAATCGACATTGATTATCCTTAAGTTAGTATCATGTTTGTCCTTGTGGAATGATTCGTGTTGCATATGCTTGATGCGAACGTGATTCACGAAAGGAACCCACATATCTACGATCTCTTGTTCAACCTTTCGCACGGAAATTAACTCTGAAACGCGCTGAATTCGCTTTGTAGGCATTTTCTTCCACACTTCTCGTATCACCATTTAGTCTTTCTGTTTCAGGTGAGTTAATTTTTTTGCGTTTTTGCAGTAAGCACATTTCAAGTTCCAACAGGAAGAATCAATTGCAGAATTACAAAGGAATTTTGACCAGAATTCTTTGTTGTACGTTATGCCAAGTGCACAAAGAGCCTTCCGGAAATTTTCGTGGATTTGGCAAAGGCACTGCTCTTTGGGTGTATCCTTCAGCAGGAATACGTTTTTTGGTCGTAGTTCGCAAAATTTCGAAAAAGATATTTTTTCGTTGGGATTCTCTTCAACAAAAACACCGTATGCCTCCTTAAGGTACATTGTGAGGTAAACTTTCGTCACATTATCCATCTTGCCTTCAACGTCTTCAATTACGACGAAGTCACGCCGACTCATTCCTGGAGATGTGAATACTATGTCCCGCCGAGAGAAGAAAGAAACAATTTTTGTCGTCAATTCATCCCTTATTACTGCTGCACTCAATTCCTTATCGGTTGGAGAGCGCGCTTCGTCGTTATGAATTTCACTGGCTCTCAAATATCCACTATCCAGACCGATGCGCTGCCATATGTACTTCCTGTACACTTCGTTTTCTGGGAGTCCTCGAAGAGCTTTAGACAAAGCCTTCCCTATTGAAATCATAGTATGAAGATTGTAGAACATAATGGTTTTAATCAAACTTTTTTTTTGTAATTCATACCTGCGCTGCTCGCAGTAGAATATGGGTTTTTGAGAATGAATTGGGATGACCCGGGAGTATTCACTTCTCTCTCGAGAGCAGCATTTAGACGCTTTTGCCGTCTTTTAAAGTTAACCAGAGCAATTCGCGCGGACGAATACCGTTTTCTTTGCTTTCTTTTTGCTTCAGATTCCCTTTGCCTGGCTTCCTCACTTGACAACTTTTCCTTCTGCTTTTTCCGATACACCCTCAGCAGGAGTTTTGGGAGTCAAATTTTCTTTCGAACTTCTATTCATTGTTTTTCTCCGAACGACCGACACGATTTTCTAAATGTTGTGTGCCTTCGCGTGCTAAAAGCTTCGAACAATGAATGAATGTACAAGCTTTCCAGGACATGCCAATGTCGGAATGTGTTGGTGACAAACACAGCATACAAATACTATGCATCCTCATTCACATATACAGGGAAGGCGTCGTTGAGTCACCCTCAGGGGTGTTCATTAACATGATTGCATGGTTGGCGCAGGGGACTGTTATGGTCTTCTTGTTTTGCTACCCCGCATTAAAATTATGATGCTGTGTTGAAAGATAGGTTGTCAGCTTGAGCCCTACGTTTGAGCCGCTGTTATGCTGGCTACGAAAACATTGCATTGGTGAGATAAGGATGCCAATTCCTTGGGTTGGCGGCTTTACTCGTTTGAATGTATGCTTCATTACAGTCGTAATAAGCCTATGTCCAGTCGAAAAAAATCCGTGATCTCAATTACGCCTCACTATAAGGGGGTTGTTGAGCCAAGTATGACGTTTCTTGTTTAGTTTAGTATATAAATTTTATAGAAAGTGTGCAATTTTTGGATGACGTAATATATGGATGTCCCCAAAAGATTTTTGGATGAAGTAATTTATGGATGACACAAATGATCAATTAACTATGCATAAATGTCTTTTTTGAAACCATTTTTTCCAAATAACACTTATTCATCAACTTTTGAAATTTATTTAAAATTTTCGTAACGGGACACCAAAACTATGTACCCATTGTAACACCTAAGATAACGCTTCGATTCAAGCAATAAAATGTTGGATGAGAGGTCTCCACAAGCAGTAAGAGAATCCAGGAAATCATTTATCTAAAGTTCATAATTATTTCGTAATTTTAAGAAATGTGATATTTTCGTAACGGGACACCATTAAAATGCGGCTGTTGCAAAAAGTGCTTAAAACAAAGTATACATATTTTTAGAAAAAAAAGTCCCTCTGTATATTAAAATATCAATAATTTCACAACTTTTCTACTAAGGATGTTTTTTGTTTAAACGCTTTTACATGTAATGAGATACATTTAGAAAAAAATAGTAAAAAAATCATTTTTTCTTATTTAACATACATGTATTTCCCTTAACGATTTATAAAAGTTACAAGCAATATTTCGAGTGAAACAAATGCTTTTCATAAGTTTGAATGTATCTATTTTCATATTCTGGAATGTTTGAGACAAACATTACAGTTTAAAATTTCACACCCTTGGCGTAGAAGTGCGTGGAATGTGTCTAATTGGCCTTCAGGCGGCACCGGGAGGGCACCGTTCTTCGGGACAAATTAGTAGGAGCCGAAATGGCTTAGCGTGTCTTAACAAATTTGGTAAATGTTGTACTAACATAGAGTTGGCCGCTAAATGGCGGAACGTTTACAATAACAAGCTAACAGAAGCCGAGAGGCTTAGATCGAATAGAATAACAAAATTGAAACATAACATGTTGGTCGCTTAATGGCGAAACACATCGTGCCAAATATAAACTGGAATGAGCATGAACAAGAAAAAAAATATGAACGAACACAACAGGCCAGCCTGTCCCAAGCCTGTCCCGATTTTTTAAACTCCTGGTTGCGTGTAAAAAAAACACACACCCACACACACACACAATGGTTTTTTACGGCTGGCTGCTAGGTCCTGGCACCAACTCCCTACTTTCCGGAGGACCATAGTGCACAGTTGAGCTTAGAGTCCTTCCCTGGCACTCGGACGTTGATCAGCCGCCCCTAACATGGGGATCTGATGCTGTTGTGAGCCGTTCCTCCTGGAGAACAGACTTTCAGGTTTGCAGAAGAAGAGAATAATTTTCATATTGGCAAGAACGAGGGGTGCTCACTTAATATGAAACGACCCATATCTAGCTAGATAAAACTTCAGTTTTTCTAGTAAGACTGCAATACCGACGTCGGCCATCTATCAAGCTGAAACTATATCATAAAGAGTACTATATCGTCGGTTTCCTGCAATAGGGGCACAACTCAAAAAATGTGAATTTTCAGAATGAGCGTTTGAAAATTGGGAATCTTGGAGCACCTTCTACAAGTTCACTTATTTTTCTCATCATGTGACAACACTAAACGAATTTGGATTGTTGTATCATGGAAAGGGACTGAAGGACTATCTGTTTCATGAATTTCGGATTACTATTTTTCAACGACTATTGAAAAAGTTGACTGATTTTGAGTTGTGCCCTTATTGCGCAAAATTGGTGAAAATGCGAAAATCTCGAGTTTCTCAAAGAATTTCGGAACGGGTCTTTGTGAGATGAAAGTTTACATAGTTTTTCGTCATTTGCCTTCAAAACCTCAAAAATGACAAATTTTGAGTTGTGCCCCTATTGCAGGAAACCGACGATATATAGTAATTATATGCACTGAATATCTGCACATCATGAATGTAATATATTCACAAACCTGCTGCTTAGCTCCAAACAATTTGTCCCGAAAAAAATCTTAATCAATTCAGAACAACGAATAGCAATTAAAATGAAACCAATTTGAGCACGCAAGCTGCAAACAGTCACGAGCAGCTTTCGATAGTTACGGTTCCGCAGAAATCCCGTTGGAATTCGCTCCAAACACAACAAAGGACCTGGTGACAATTCGTTGGCACCTGTTGCCGCATAAAAAAATGATTGATTCCCTTCTCTGTCAAATATTTTATCAAACAAGTGTACAATCATCGAAAACGGTCCGCACTCTTTCTCTGGATACGCACTTTGCCCCAAACAGAGTGAAGATAATAGCCGTCTCCGTCCACCGCAGTGCATTTCTTCCTGCTCTCTAACCAACCAAAATGAACACGTTCCGCCCAGCGATAACAAATTGACAGATGCTTTCGACCGACGATAACAGCGACAACAAAAGAACGCAACGCAATTCGAAAGGAATGATCGCGAGTAAAAAAAATCTCTATAAAAAATCAAACACACCTGAATCTTGCGCGCGGCAAACAAGGACCAAAACGAACGACACGCGCGAGCGCCTCAAGAGCAAAGCGCAAAAAAAAACAATCCTGCTCCTCGCTCCGCTCACTCTCGCAACTCAGAATGCATCCAGCGTGCAGCTTGCACTTATAACTGTGCATAGCAGGTTGTTTGGCAATTGGGATCTCCGATCAGTGCATCTGGATGCGAGCGACCAAACCGAGCCGAGTCGAGCGTGGTTGAACATCACTCATTGGCCAAATATTCTTCACCCCGTTGCTGTTCCCTGTCTAATAGGCTGTCGGACCGTGGTCATCGCCATCATCGTCGTCGTCCGTGGCACAAAGTATCCATAATTAAAGCAATAAAGAGCTACCGTAAACATCGGTTTCGACAGGACAAACATCGAATTAATCAGTCATTAGATAACTGCTTACGTCGTCTTCGTCGTCGTCTTCGTAGTGGCAGTGGATATCGGTTGGTTCGAGTGCGTTCGAAAAAAGAGCGATACTGATTAAAAAACAAGAAACAGCGATAACTGCGGTATTTGAGCAATATTTTGAAGGTAGGTTCAGTGTTTATGCCTCGAGGATTAGGTATGAACAGAACGAGCGGAGTTGTATTGCTGCATAATACAGCAAAATCTTCTTACAAATTCGATTATCGATTCGAGACCAACGGCAACGACCCCAGCGAACAAATAGGACTTGCGATTGGAAACTCGGTACATGAAACTGCCGATCTCTCAACTTCATTGGGAGCATCCGCATACTCGCCGATCTACTGAAGCACCGTGGGTTCGGCATCGTAGCGCTACAGGAAGTGTGTTGGACAGGATCCATTATGCGAACGTTTAGAGGTAATCATACCATCTACCAGAGTTGCGGCAACACACGCGAGCTAGGAACAGCTTTTGTCTTGTTGGCGACATCCAGAGACGCGTGATAGGTTGGTGGCCGATCGACAAAAGATTGTGCAGGTTGAGGATCAAAGGCCGATTCTTTAAGGACAAGGTATTTGGAGTACATAGCTCAAAATTTCTAGAGCACCGTTTTTTAGAACCGTTGAACGGATTTGGATGAAAATGCATCACGCTAATTGTTCAGTGGTTGTCAACAGCGTGATGCATTTTAATCCAAATCCGTTCAACGGTTCGAAAAAACGGTGCTCTAGAAATTTTGAGCAATGTACTCCAAATACCTTGACCTTAACTTCAGCATAATTAATGTGCACAGCCGGAAGCACTGATGATGACAAGGACGCACTTTACATACGTGCAGCTTGAAAGCGAGTAGGATCGCTTGCCAAACCACGACGTCACGATCATCATGGGAGACCTAAACGCTCTGGTAGGCCAGGAGGAGGAACCCATACCAACGCTTGAAAAGTTCAACGCCCACCAGCTGACGAACGAAAACGACATACGACTCATTGATTTCGTCGCCTTCAATAACAAGGTCATACGTAGCACCTTCGATGTGCCTCCCTTATCGTCACACCTGGAGATCACCCCAGCAGACGGAATCGCAAATCGACCATGTTCTGATTGACGGACGGCACTTCTCCGACATTATCGACGTCAGGACCTATAGTGGCGCCAATATCGACTCCGATCACTAACTGGTGATGGTCAAACTGCGCCCAAAGCTTTACGTCATCAATAATGCACGGTACCGGCGACCGCCACGGTACATCCTTGAGTGACTGAAGCAACCGAATGTCACCTCAGCTTACGCGCCGAATCTCGAGGCTGCGTTGCCAGACGAGGGCGAACTCGATGTGGCCCCTCTAGAGGGCTGCTGGAGGACAGCTGAAGCAACCATCAACGACGCAACCGAGAGCATCATCGGGTACCAGGAAAAGAGTCGACGAAACGAATGGTTCGACGAAGAGTGTAGAGTGATTTTGGAGGAGGCGAACGCAGCACGGGAGGTTATGCTGCAGCAAGGAACCCGGCAGAACGTGGAACGTTACAAACAGAAGCGAAAGCAGCAGACCCTCCTCTTTTGGGAGAAAAAGCGCCGCTTGGAAAAAGCGGAGTGCGAGGAAATGGAACTGCTGTGCCGTTCCCATGAAACACGGAAGTTCTACGAGAAGCTGAATTCCTTAAGTCAGGGACAGGCTATTGGTATTCGTACCATGGTACAAGTTGTCAAGAAAATTATTCCAAGCCTATCTTGATTGGAGACAATAATCAGTATGAAACTCATTTCAAGATAATTGTACTATGGTACGTACACCACCAGTCTGTCCAAGGTTTTACGCAACGGCTTCGTAACGCGAGACGAAATATGCAGGGGTAAGGACGGAGGTCCCTTGACGGACGGACGTAAAGTGACCGAAAGGTGGAAGCAACACTTCGACGAGCACCTGATTGGCGTGGAGAACGTAGGCACGGGAGACCACGACAACGGAGGAAACGACTTCGCCAATGCAGCAGAGGACGGGAATGAGCCAACTCCAACGCTGGCTGAGGGAAGTTAAGGATGCCATTAATCAGCTCGAAACCAACAAAGCAGCTGGTAAGAATGGTTTCACAGCTGAACTCATCAAGATGGGCCCAGACAAGTTGGCCACCTATCTGCACCGACTGATAGTCAGGATCTGGAAAACCAAACAGCTACCGGAGAAGTGAAGGAAAGGAGTAATCTGCCCCATTCACAAGAAGGCGACCATTTTGAATTCTGCCTACATAATGTTGAGGCGCCGCAGTGCCTCAAGCGAGGAGCTCTAGGATTCCTGGCGGGACGGAGTCTCGCAAGACCTGGGGTACCAGAAATCCTCCTTTGATCCGGTTCGAAGGACCAAATGTTGAGGCGCCGCAGTGCCTCAAGCGAGTAGTTCTCGGATTCCTGGCGGGATGGAGTCTCGCAAGACCTGGGGTACCAGAAATCCTCCGTTGATCCTGTTTGAAGAACCAAATGTTTGGGGCTCCGCAGTGCCTCAAACGGGGAATTTCTTTCTCGCAAGAAAGAAAAACACACAGGAAGTACTTTGACACTAAGCACTTTATTTCCTTCTAACTTTGCGTTGTCGAAGCCACGCAAACGCTTTTACACTTCTACTTCGCGTTGTCGAAGCCACGCGAACGCTTGTACTCTTCGAATATATCACTTGTCACTTCTTGACCGTTTGCCGGGTCAATTCAAACTATTTCGTAGTACGACGTTGGTGCTCTCCTTATATAGCACCTCAACGTGGATCTAGAATGTTCTCCAACTTTCCCGAATAAAACATTCCAGAATATTCTAATCATCTGGCTGCACTGCCTGGTGAAAGTCACTCACGCGCGGCATGCACGCGTTCTTCCAACTGGGTGCCGCCGCGATGACGCGCGCTCGCTTACAGCTGTTACCATCAATCATCGTCGGTGGTGAGCGGTCCCGCGCTGTCGCCGTGTTTACGTTTGTGGGAGCTGGAGAGGCGTTGCTCAGTCTTATAGGGGAAAACGGGGCACCAAAGAGTTTATGGGAAAGTGGGTCACTTTCGCCACCGGAGCGTCCAATGGGCGCGTACATACTGCCCCCGGGCTGGAAGCATTCCTTTCGAAGCAACGGCATCGTATGACGGTTGGCTTCTCTCCAATCCATTTGAAGCGGTAGTCGACTCGTCAGAATCTATCCGAACATCCGTTCTCGTCGTGATGGTTGGATTTTTCCTTCTCCAGTCAAGTCAAGGATTCGTTGGCGATGTACGGTTTCCATCGGCCACTTGGAATTCTCCTTCCGGATGCAGTACAGACAGCTATATCGGAATTTCAACTGCCCTTCGACAGCTTGCCGAACGGATTGCTGGCCAAACAATGCGCATTCTGTTTCCATTTTCCTCGTACTGTTGAGTATTGGCTGGCGATGCACTATCTCGGTAGGCAGCATGACGCAATACATCTCTTTCACGGTGGACATTGCAGCTCCAGCATGCCCTGCCCTGGCTGGACTGAATCGCTCGACGATCATTTCAGAGCTAGATCTCGAATCGTTCACAAAAGTGGTCTTTGATCTTTGCAGGAATCTGAACTTTCCCGTCTTGCAGTTGCTGTCAAAGACCATGACACGTGCAGCAGTGTCCAGAGTCAACTTCACGATGTCTAGGGTTCCACACTCCATGGTCTCCGCCTCTGTGCCTTTGGGAAACATCGCTGGGTTCGTCGATATTTTCACATATGACGACAACTTGGAGGGTTCGACCTAAACAGACTCCACTTGGTCGAAAACAGGGCCGAGGACTGTCACAAGTGAGAGCTTCCTGTGTAGCAGCATACGTGCTTCGTCTAGAACGATCTCCCATTGGATTGCAGCCGTTGCACTACTCAATGGCTTTACGTGTGACGGCTTATCCTGAGCGATCTTCACGTGTCTCGAATTTTCTGCAGTGGATTCTGGCAGATCATCATTGCGCGGCTTATAAACGGACTCTGGTTCCACGGCGGATGTCGCAGTGCGCAGAGGGTATTCTACGCAGGACAAATCAGAGAGCTCCTCCTGAGCGGACACTGACTTTCTCGTGCTTGCCGTGGAGACGAGGGTACATGAGGCGTGGTTCGTCAGCTCCATTCCGGACGATCTAGTCTGCATTCTCGTGGTGAAGTCAGATCCTTCGACGAATGTCGCAGTGTGAACGGGCTGTTCCACACTGGACGGACCAGAAATCTTCTCCTGAGCAAGCTCTGGGTACTTTACGGCTGCCACTGTCATAGTCTCAGTGCTAGTCTCCACTCGACGTAGCTGCTTGAAACTGGTCAGCTTGGAATGTTCCTTCCGAATGGATTCCGGATGATCGACGGGTGTCGTAGAATGCACGTTTGCATACGGTTCTACTCTTGGCTGATTGGAGTTCTTCTGAGCGGGCTCCGAGCGGTGTCGATGATCCACTTCCTGCTGTCGACCAGGGGCTCCTGACTCGTCAGACTTCACGGTGTGACTTGGTGAGCCGAAGTGCTCCACCCGAGCGGACTCCAACTGGCGATGGTTCTGGATACTTACCGGCTTGCAGTGCTCCTTCTGAGCGTTCTTCGGTTGGTGGTCTGATCGCACTCTCTGAGTCGATGGTACTATTCTGAGCGCATCGGAGAGCTCCTCGCTACAACAGTGCGATTGGTGGCGAATCCGCAATCTTCCTGAAGATCTCCAATCCTTGCTGGCCAGTTGGATTACCTGGACGGGGATCGCATTGCCACTCGATAGCTGCACACAGGACTGGCTGAATAGCTTCGTCGGTATGAACTCTGCCCGGAGGGAAGTCCGCTTCCAATCCGCGCCTTGTCGATCTTCAGTGCTAGGTACGCCACATCTCGTCGTGTGACGCGGTTCCTTCGTACAGGACGACCTATTGTGTTCCCTGTGAACGTTCTTCGGTTCGTCCTTGGACGTCTCAGAGATTGCCGGCGGCTCTAGACTGGATGAGTCGTAGAGTTCTTCTAAGACGGACTTCTCCTGATGCCGATTATGGAAGCCATCAAACGCTCGGCACTCTATCGACTGCGACTTAGCTGGTGGCTGGGTAGGTGTCACAGTGTCATTTGTTGGCGTTACACTGGACCGATTGGAATGCTCTTCCTGAATGGTTTCCACGTTGCTGCCGGTCGCCGCAACGTGATGTGACGGTACCACGTTTAACTTGTCAGATTGCTCCTCTTGAGTAGGCTCTGACAGCTGCATGCTTTGAAAGCTTTCCAAAACAAGCCGCTCATTTTCGCTGAAATCATACTTACCAGCCAAGCTCGCGGATAGCTGCTCAATCCTTAGCAGCGCTTCGGTGTGCAGCCGATAGAAGTCCATCTGCAGCTCTTCCTGTTCCTTGAACTCCAATGCAGGGATCCGGTCCAAGATCTCCTGGTGAAACTTGGCGTACTCCTGGTAGTACGTGCCTAGCTTCTTCTCGTACACCCGCAGGAGCGATGATCTTATCTTCGACGGGTCGTGCTCTGCCTCTACCAGGTTTCCCAAGATGTGCCGAGTCTTCCGCGAGACCTGTTCACGGAGATGGAAGAGTAGCTGTGTCTCATGCATGGCGGGTGCCTCAAATTCCGGTGTGCGGTGTCTCATCTTCACTTCGAAGGTCGTTGGTTGATCGACAAGCCCCCTCTTCGGTGGCCACGCAGGAATACACCGACAGTACCGTTCCACTTTGGCTGGCGGAGATCCTCGACTGGTCACCTTGTTGACCAGGGAAACCATTTTGTTAGGGTCAACACCTCACTGATCGGCGGATGATCTTGTCCTTGGTGACGAGCAAAGGCTGTCCCGCTTCCACTGATACCTCCTTGATCAGTAGAATGCCTTGACGGTACCGTTTGCAAAGCTCGCTGACCGGTAAACACCTGTCTTCTTGGTGGTCTTGCCGGCGACAAGAATGACACATCCAGTGCCGATCGTTCACTGAACGGCGGTAGTTCCTCTCGCTCGTTGACCGAGGGAAAAACTTCTTCTGGAGCCGATGACCTCGGTGATCGGCAGGAAATGTTCTCGTTGGCAAAGATGTCACCCGTAATGCTCGTCGTAATCTGACCAGCAGAATTCCTCGGCTGGTCACCTCAATGACCAGCAGGACGCTTCGCTGCGGCCGACAGACTCTTCGATACACTGGTGTCCTCACCGGCGGTAAGGATGTCACCCTTGATGCCGATCTCTCGTTGACCGGTACGGAACTCCTCAGCTGGTCGCCTCGATGACCAGCAGGACGCTTCACCAAGACTGACTGACTCGTCAATCGGCGGGATTCCTTCGACGGGATGGTGTCTTTGCCGGCGGCAAAAAAGTCACCGTTGGTGCCGATCTCCTATGACCGACGGGGATCCTCGGTTGGTCGTCTTGTTGATCAGGGAACAACGCACTACAACACCTCGTAGACCGGCGGAAAATCTTCCAGGGGGAAGGGTCTCGGTTCCACTGATCTCTCCTCGATCAGCAGAATGCCTCGCTGGGACCGACCGACTCGTCGATCGGTAGAATTCTTCCAAAGGGATGGTGTCTTCGCCGACGGCAAAGAAGACACCGTTGGTGCCGATCGTCCACAGACCGGCAGGGTTTCCTCAGCTGGTCGCCTCGATGACCAGCAGGACACTTCGACGGTGAACCGGGGACTGTAGGCCGGTTCCACTCCACAGGCACGGTATCCGGTTCGGACGGACCAAATGTTGAGGCGCCGCAGTGCCTCAAGCGGGTAGCTCTTGGATTTCTGGCGGGAGAGAGTCTCGCAAGACCTGGGGTACCAGGAATCCTCCGTTGATCCGGTTTGAAGAACCAAATGTTTGGGGCTCCGCAGTGCCTCAAACGGGGAATTTCTTTCTCGCAAGAAAGAAAAGCACACAGGAAGTACTTTGACACTAAGCACTTTATTTCCTTCTAACTTTGCGTTGTCGAAGCCACGCAAACGCTTTTACACTTCTACTTCGCGTTGTCGAAGCCACGCGAACGCTTGTACTCTTCGAATATATCACTTGTCACTTCTTGACCGTTTGCCGGGTCAATTCAAACTATTTCGTAGTACGAAGTTGGTGTTCTCCTTATATAGCACCTCAACGTGGATCTAGAATGTTCTCCAACTTTCCCGAATAAAACATTCCAGAATATTCTAATCATCTGGCTGCACTGCCTGGTGAAAGTCACCCACGAGTCACTCACGCGCGGCATGCACGCGTTCGTCCAACTGGGTGCCGCCGCGATGACGCGCGCTCGCTTACAGCTGTCATCATCAATCATCGTCGGTGGTGAGCGGTCCCGCGCTGTCGCCGTGTTTACATTTGTGGGAGCTGGAGAGGCGATGCTCAGTCTTATAAGGGAAAACGGGACACCAAAGAGTTTATGGGAAAGTGGGTCACTTTCGCCACCGGAGCGTCCAATGGGCGCGTACACATACAGGGGATAGACAAAATGATCGGGACAGGCAAAATTTCCACTTTCCAAAAAATGTTCAACTAGCTGTAACTTTTCGAAAAGTGCATAAAATATTCTCAAATTTTTACTGTAAGTTCTTCAAGTAGTTGTGTATCAGTGGACAAAATTTGGAAAAGATCGGACAATTTTTCACGAAGTTATAAAGATTTTTGAAAAAGATAAAATTATCCGATAGCCAACTTTGAGCTGTTATATTTCCGGATTCAATGAACCGATTGCAATGAAATTTTGACCATTCATGACTTATATAGTGAACTCTGGAAAACATTAAACTTAACTTGAAATTTTTAACAAGCAAAAAAGTTATAGCGATTTAATTTTTTTAACGATTTTTTAGTAAATTGGTCTATTTTTAATATGCATCCCATTACTTTTTCAATTTATTGGCGGCTATGTTGTTACTTTCCTTCAAAACGCATTTATATGTAAGTCAATTAGAGGGAAACTAAATGAACTATAATTTGCATCTTGAATTTTGAAACGATGTTGATGTTTTGGATAATTTGGTGTTTTTTTAGAAAAATAATCTAATCGTTATAACTTTCTTCCGTGTTAAGAATATTGAGTTAAGTCAATGGTTTTTCATAGCTCATTATATAAGTCATAAATGGACAAAATTTCATTGCATTCGGTTCATTGAATCCGGAGATATAACAGCTCAAAGTTGGCTATCGGATAATTTTACCTTTTTCAAAAATCGTTATAACTTCGTGAAGAATTGTCCGATCTTTTTCAAATTTTGTCCACTGATACACAACTAGTTGAGGAACTTACAGTGAAAATTTGAGAACATTTGATGTACTTTTCGAAAAGTTACAGCTAATTGAACATTTTTTGAAAAGTGAAAATTTTGCTTGTCCCGATCATTTTGTCTATCCCCTGTAGTGCTAACCCAGATCATCTTCCGTCGTCTGTCACCTAAACCGAATGAGCTCGTGAGAAGTTATCAAGCCGGCATCATCGACGGCCGGTCGACAACGGACCAGATCCTCACCGTACGGCAAATCTTCCAGAAATGCCATTAAAAACAGGTCCCAACGCATCATGTTCATCGACTTCAAAGCGGCATACGACAGTATCCACCGCACAGAGCTATGGAAAATGGACGAAAACGGCTTTCCTGGGAAGCTGACTAGACTGATTAAAGTAACGATGACCGTTGTGCAAAACTGCGTAAGAGTTTCGGGTGAACTATCCAGTTCATTCGAATCTCGCCGGGGACTGCGGACTTTCACGCTTACGCTTCAACATCGCTCTTGAAGGTGTGATGCGACGAGCCGGGGCATGATCTGTAGCGATTGAAATGTTCTTGGATCGTTTTCATAAACTTTTTCGTTTTCAATTCAAAACACTTCACGTTTTTCTTTGGAACACAGTAACTATCGCAAAAGCTAACCAACAAACTGACGTTCACATTCGAATCCTGATTAGACGCCAACTATCATTCAACTTTCTCTATAACGACGATCTTTACAATTCACATCTCTTCTCCTTGATGCATTTGCTTATGCGTAGTTTCTAAACCAGGATTATATTCTTATTTTATATTTATTTTCCCTCATGATCGATCTTCACAAAATCCAGTCAATTTGTGTACCATCCGGATGACATGGACATTATCGCCAGAACATTTGGAACGGTGGCAGAACTGTACATATGCCTGAAACGCGAAACAGCAAAGGTCGGTCTATTGGTGAATGCGTCAAAAACAAAGTACATGCTGGCAGGTGTGGAACCGAACACGACCGGATCCGTCTAGGTATTAATGTGACGATAGACGGGGATACCTTCGAGGTGGTGGAGAAATTCATCTTCCTCGGATCCTTACTGACGGCCGACAACAATGCCAGCCATAAAATACAAAGGCGCATATATAATCAGTGGAAGTCGTGCTTATTTACTATGGAATCCAGAATAAGATGCTGTCTAAAAAGATCCACCCACGCACCATGTGTACCATGTACAAGATGCTGATAAGACCGGTGGTGCTCTACGGACACGAGACATGGACCATGCTCGAGAAAGACCTGCAAGCACTCGGAGTTTTCGAGCGACGCGTGCTAACGACGATCTTCGGCGGTGTGCAGGAGAACTGTGTGTGGCGGAGAAGGATGAACCACGAGCTCGCTGTACTCTACGGTAAACCCAGCATCCAAAAGGTGGCCAAAGCCGGAAGGATACGGTGGGCAGGGCATGTTGCAAGAATGCCGGATAACTATTTTGCAAAGCTGGTGTTTGCAACTGATCCTGTTGGCACAAGAAGGCGTGGAGCGCAGAGAACACGATGTGCGGATCTGGTGGAGCGTGACATGGCGAGCGTTTGGCGTAACCAACGTTGGAGAGCTGCAGTTGCAAATCGGTTATTATGGCGGCGAATTGATGATTTTCAGTGTTATTATGAATTTGATGTTGAACTAAATAAATGAACTAGCTGCTCTACCATGAACTTTGAAACAGTGCATCTGCAAACTACTTCCAGATGTGGAACTTCTCTAATTCACTTGACGACGGTTTATGACCATCAGCTGAACACTGTTCCACCATCACAGTAGCTTCATATTTAACCTACATTTACGAAAATTTCTCAAGACGGCCCACAAACATTGAAAACAAATTCGAATTAGACTGCGTCAACATCACCATTTAAATTACTTTTTCTCCACCTGACCAAAAACGAAACGGGTCAATTATTACTTATGAAAATCATTAGCATTTGTGAATGTTTGCGAAAAACACACGGAAATAAAAATTAACTGCCCCAGCAGGGACTCCCCCTCGGGGCAACCAATTTGCACCATTTGCTCATGATATTTTTAATGGTTCTTCGGTAGGTGCAGACATGCTGTAGGTTGTTGTTTTTTCGGTTCTGATGAACATGTCTCCGGAGAACATAAATCTTCCGAGCATTGGGAATTTGTGGATTTATGATGTGCAGCTAACGACTGACCCATTGACTATGAACAGAAGGCAGAAGCCTAAGCTTTACTGCGAAAATGGAATGGCGGCGGCGGCGTTGACTCTCCAAGGGTGGCCAAATTGCATCTGAGACGGCGTTGTTAATGGAGTGCACCTGTTGATGACATTCGTGTTTGAGAAATTCGTTGTTTTTATTGGAGCTCATTTGCAAAGTCGATTTTATTACTCTCTAATAGAAGGTTTCGTGCATTACCGCCCACTTGTTTGTTTTTGAACCTTGTATTAAATACTTGTAATTATTCACCGTTTATGTTGGTAGTGATTGCTGCAGACGATTTGAATAGCTGTCTTCAAAAGTTTTACGGTAAAGTATTTTTTTTATCTTTATGACCGAGATTTTTTTAACCCAGGGCTAGTTCACCTCGGGTCCCACGCACAGTGGTCCAGATTTGAAAATACCTGTCAAAAAATGCCAAATCATAGTAGTGTGCTAGTTTAAGCCTATATGAATGTATTGCAACATGATTCAGCGCTCAATTTCATTTTAAAGGCATTTTCATTTTTTGTTGATATCTTCGAACAAAATCCGAACAAAATTGACGTTGTTCTTACAATTTTACTATACACATATCATCATGACGCGATTGTTTTGGCAGCTCTTGGCAGTTGTAGTTTTCTTTAACCGATTCTGCATACATAAACGAGCATTTGAACGGAATCTCCCCGATCGGGAAGTAGCGGGGAGCGATTTGTTTGAAGTCGGACTGTAAGAATTTCTCGTACTAATGACATGTAATGTCAATTTTGAAGCCAAAAGTGTTATTTAGGTCTCTTGCTCCATTGCAGATGTCTGATATACACAAGAACTTACAAATAAACTTTTGAAAGCAATTGGATTATTTATATCAATAGACTTTTGTAGTGGTTGAACTTGTTTGTGTTCTTTATCAAAAATTCAGCACTTTTCCCATCAGCAGCATTGCAGTGCTGTAACAAGATACAAAATCAATATTTCCAATTTTTTTAAATGCCAGTCAATGCTCCTGGTATTATGGATGAATGCACAAGACATGAATCAACAAGACATGTTCAAAAATTGAGTTTCTGTCAGCTTTTCTCAAAATTGGACCTCTGTGCCACGCTAGACTTACTTTCCGAAGGAAGAACTAACATTTAGTGAGTTTGTTGAGAGTGACACTCGATCCCAGGTACTCGGCGTGATAGTTTTACTGTGGTGCATAATTGATTGGACAAACGCCGATTTCTATATAAAATGGCCAAGTTTGAGATGCTGTAACTCTGGTTCTGGTTTGCTTTGGTGGATTGAGCTCAATTTTTGAATCGGAACTACCAATATGTAGAATTTTTCGTATACGTAGCACCAAATGTTTTCGTTTACAGGTCTGGGCGCGACAAGGGTTCAAAAGTGATCGGACAGCGGTACCTTTTTGATTTACACGCGTGCCGCTATCAAGAGATTGTTCTGGCAGTTCCTCCAGGGGGCTTTCTAGAAGATCCTCAGATATTCTTCCAGGGGTCGGATCGTAAACTTCTCTTAGAATTTATAGAAACCTTTCTTCAGGAATTCTTTCAGATTTTTTTCCCATGACCCTTTAGGATTTCCTTCACCCTTCATGAGCTCCTTTAGAAATTGTTGGGAAGGAAATCGACATTTTTATATGCACGCAGCATCACGCAGTACAAACGAGCAATGCAGTGTCTCCAGACAGACGACAGCAAACACAGGCTTATCATGCGGAGCTTCAGCGCACGGCAACGACGATGACAACAGTGGGTGACAACATGACAGTGAGTGCCTTCCAGTGAGTGCACCGCGAAGGAGTGAGTGGCTCGGTCGATCATCATTGTCGTCATCATCATCATCGCTCCAGAAAGGTACTGCGAGTTCGCGACTATTTTAGAAAGCGCTGCGCGCGACTTTTCTAGAACGTGCGGCGCACTATAAATATGCGCAGAGTGCGCATTCCGACTGCAGTTTATTTTCATCCGTCGCGCGTATAAAATCGTACAGTGCTAAGTGTAAAGTGAAGTGAAATAAAGCATAGTGAAAAGGAAACTTGCCTAGTGTTTTAGCCTCCGTTTCGTTCCGAAAAGTAGTTTTCTGAACAGAAATCACTTATGGATTTATTTCTTGACATTTCTTTTCTCTAGGGGAATTGTTTCTTTTTCAGCCCTTTCAGACATTTTGCAAGAAATTCATCTAGAAGTATTTCCAGGAGTTGTTCCAGGTTTTGTTCCAAATCATCCTCTAGAAATCCCTACAGACGGGTTTGGTGGTCTAGTGGCTACCGCTTCTGATTCGTATGCAGAAGGTCATGAGTTCAATCCCTGGCCCATCCCTTTCATCCTACTTTGTATCTTTCTATCCACTTTCTCTCTCTTTCTCTCTGTCTTCTTCACATATACAAGTCATGTATATTCCTACGTTCATAGCCATCGCTTGAACCAGAAACGAACTGCAAAAATCCGTTTCCCTTCCTTTTCAACTTCCACAGCACAGTGTATATAACGCCTACAAGTTATGCAACCAAAGCGAACTGTGCCGCATATCCTTCATAGTATTGCGACATTTGCACCCATTTAGACTCGGCCGAAATTCATTATCATCACAGTCTAATTTCACACACGACTTCGCAGCGGCTGGCATGCACAAGTTCGGTTGAGTTCACGACAGGGGCGTCGGATGCACAACAGGTAAACAAAATAAGTTTGATTAGTGTAAAATTTCGCTGGGAAATGATGATTCAGTGGATTCTCAAATTATCGCAGTAGTCTAAACATTAATGAGAAACCCAATAATCACCGCACAATCTACACACTCAATCCTGAATTGCCTGTTCGGTACATTTTTGACGAAAATAGAACAGCAGCACTGTTTCGGTAGCTACGGTAATCGATTTTACTGAGGTTCAGTACACCAACTGTCAAAAACTGGTGCAAAAGGTAAACAATCCGTTATTGCTGCATTCAGCTGTTCTATTTTCGTCAAAAAAAATACCGAACACGGTATTCAAAATTAAGTGTGTATACCTTACGAACATCCCCAATTCATGGATCGCATCGCCGACCCAACGATGACTCCCAGATCTCCCATCCTTTCCGTTTAACAAATACCCCAGTCTGTGCTGGTTGTGGGGATGCAGAGGTGCTCTCGGTCTTTAGTAGCAACAACCAGCACACTCTTACATTCCTTTCCCTTTTCAACTGACTATAAGGACGTGGTCGGCGCCGTTATTGATAAAAAATGTATGAGCTGCTTAAATTGCACTTTGAGAATCAGTGGAGTCTCACAGCTCAGATCAATCACGGAGGAGCAACCATTGACATGTGTAGTCAGATTTGATCGTTGATCGTCGTGATCGTAAATTATCCTCCAGAAATCCATACAGAAATTTATTAGGAGATTTATTCAAGATTTCCCCCAGTACCTTTGTCTGTAATTGCTAGACGAATTACCGAAGAATATTTTCGATAATTCCCACAGAAACTTCTTTGAGATTGAAATTCAGAAATTTCCCAAGGATGTCCTTTAGAAATTCTTTCTGGGATTTTCTTAGAAAATTCTTCATGATTCTGTACTTGAATTTCTCCAAAAGTTACTCATTACTAATTCTCCTAGGAATTCCTCCATAGCCATATCAGAAGTTCCTCCAGATATTCCACAAAGGCTACTCCAGGAGCTCATCCAACGAATGTTTCTGAAATAATTTGGTAATCCCTGGCGAAATTTTCCTAGGGATTCCTGAAGGACCAGACTTCAAAAATCTGATTCTCAGCCGTTTCTCAACGAAAAATAATTAAGTTTTGACAGTTGATCACAATTTTTTTCTTGTTTATGTAACCGGTGTCATGGTTCCGGATTCTTACGTTGTTCCGGATTTATGGCTGGGGGTACTAGGGTAACCTCATTATCAGATAGAGGTGCAACCTATAATTTGCCTTCAAAAACTAGCTTGTGACATGTCAAACATCATGATTTTGCAAAACAAGAGTATTGGGTTATGTTTGTGGAGATTTTGGATACACTGGCCACTTCTTCAGATATTCCGGATCCTGGTGCCCCTAGGGATGTGGCTACTTTCTGACCGATTCTGAAACCTAGCTTGCGACATATCAAACTTCATGATTTCGTAAATTATGGCCCAATACTTTTGATTTGCAGAATCATAAAGTTTGATATGTTGCAAGCTAGGTTTCAGAATCGGTCAGAAAGTGGCCACATCCCTAGGGGCACCGGGTTTCCGAAACATCCGGAGAAGTGGTTACTGTATCCGAAATTTCTGGAAACATGGTCCAATACTCTTGTTTTGCAAAATCTTAAAGTTTTAAATGTCGCAAGCTACACACTTAGAAAAAATGACGAATTACGGTAAAATTTTACCGTAATCTCAACAGCTGAACGTACGGTAAAAAGTTCGGTGATTTCTCCAATCATCGAACGTACTGTAAATCTCAAGAAAATGCAACTGTCAAAATTACCGGAACGTTCGGTACTTTTGACAAATTTACTGTTAAAATCGCAGAACGTTCGGTATGTTTGTTTACGAATATCACTGAACGTAAGGTAAATTTTACAAATGATCCGTAAATATTACCGATCGTACGGTAGTTTTTCACAAATTTACGGCGATTTTATGAGAGCACAAAAAAACCTCTATTTTCATAAAAATGTCGATCATGGGATTGAATGCACGGCCTTCTGATCAAGAACCACACTTGCTACCACTGTACAAGAGAGTCTTGCTTGGAGATGATGCGCAAATTATAATAGAACTGATGCCCAAAGCTGCCGGTGTGGCTGTCAAACGCATTTTACAGTAGTACGGTAAAATAGTCCCCGGTCTGTTCGGTAAAATATTCACAGATCTCCTGTAAATTTGTCTGATTTCACCGGTTCTTTGGTGATTTTGTTAGAATTCACCGATTTTCTCCTGTAATTTCATCGATTTCGCCGTAATACTGCAGTTTGCTTGTTTACAGACCAGTTTCGGTGATTTTTTTCACCGAATACTGTAACTTATTCTAAGTGTGTAGGTTTCAGAACCGGTCAGTAAGTGGCCACTTTCTTAAACGCACCTGGGTCCGGAACATCCGGAGTAGTGGCCATTGAATCTGAAATCTCTAGAAACATGGTCCAATACTCTTGTTTTGCAAAATCATGAAGTTTGGTATGCCGCAAGCTAGTTTTCGAAGACAAGTTATAGGTTGCACCTCTATCTGATAAGGAGGTTACCCCAGTACCCCCAGCCATAAATCCGGAACAACGGAAAAATCCGGAACCATGATCCCGGTTACATAAATTAGAAGGGTTTTGTGATCAACTGTCAAAATTTCATAAACTTTCGTTGAAAAACGGCTGAGAATCAGATTTTTGAAGTTTTGAAATTGGGTGCAAAATGAGGCTCAGGCAGCTTGTGAGTGCTGACATTGTCAATGGTGGTTACGTCAACTATGCGATTATGGGCAGTATAGCTCAAAATTGTGACGTGCTGGAGCAAATCTGAGCCCGAATTCGGATTAGGCGGACCATAATCTGTCAGAGACACATAAGTTTGCGCTTGAGACAAAAAAAAATGTTGCGCTGTGTAATCGAATTATAGTAATTTTTCCAAGGAATAGAAAGAGTTAGTGTATGATCAATACAAAACTTGAAACTGAAAACTCCTTATTTCCACCTATGGGTTATAGAGAGGGACGGGACATTCGAGCCTACTCAACGCAGATTGCCCACGGCCCGGGGGTGCGTTGATTATAACATAATATAGGGTATCGGGATGCTTCGTTGGCATAGTCCCCTCGTTCGGCCTATCTTAACGTTAACTAAAAACTCAAACAAACATGCCGAACTGGATATCGGAAAAGCTTTGCGCCAAACAACTGTAACATTTCGTTTCAATTTTAGCACTTTGGGGTATTGGAATTGTACGAAAATGTCACTTTGTTTAGCTTTTGTAGACGCCATGATTCTTCGGCTTAGTGGGTAGTCTATACACATGATCATAAATGGCATCATTCTGGAATATTTCGAATTGCCTTTTCAATAACTGAACATTTGATGCGACGGTCAAAGATGCTAGTTTGAATTTGTATGTTTGTTTTCAACGAATAATAACTATAATTACATGTGGGCCGAATATTGAGGACATTTATTTCACTATGTACCCAAATCTTGGCCCATCAGTAAAGTGACGTCAAAAACACCGATAAAGTCACGCCAACAACAATGCTTGCGTAAGAACCAGAAAGAACGAACAGAAAAATATATTTTGTGTGCGGTGTCTGTAAAAATATAACACAATAATCGGGTTGCATTGTTTTCGTTACTAAAAAGAAAGAACTTTAGTTTAAGTGATTTTTTATAGTTTTTTGAAAATTTGGCTCCGAAAATGTAATTTGAAAGTATGATTGGTGAACAAACAGAGATAGTACCTCAGCAGAAACATTGAAAAAATGAAATAATAAGTGGTTCTAGTGCATGGAAAGCAATAGGCCAACGTTGTATCCACTAATAGGCCAATTTTTGTACCATAGACCAACGTTGCATACCATCACATCGAATCTTTTCAACTTAGTTAAGTAAATTCTTGAATATTTACGTTAATTTATTTCCAATTGGGGAAACATGCATTGCCTAGAGTGCGTAATAGGATCAACATATTATTTCTAGTGCTATTAATTCATAAGTTATGGTTAAAATTGTCAAGGCGGTTTGCAAATTAGGCCAAGGAATGATCCATATACCCTATGCCTCCAAAAATTGTATTCGTACCTATATTGCCATTACCATCTTCCAGTAGATATACCAAGAAAATGTGGGAGAATGTGTTTGTGAATATTATGAGAATATTGCCAAGAATTTCGTTAATAATACGTTAAGGCTTAAAAAAATGACTCCCCAAGTAACCAAAAGTTCAGATAAAAGGGTTATTTATAAGCTAAGCAGCTTGTTCGAGGTTGCGCATTAGCCTTCTAAGCAGCTTCATTTTTAAGTAAGTTTGGAACTTGAAAGTTCACATAAGCATGCTGGATAGCCTTCTAAGCAGCTTCTGACAGAACTTTGACAACATTCATGCAGAAAAAAAAAAAATATCAGAATAAAAACTCTGTAGGTGGGTTTGTGATTCATGTCTGGAAATTGCTTCTGATAGGGAATCGTGCCACTTGTGGGCGGTGGTTCTATATTCGTCTGTTTTCCACTATAACTCAGTCAAATTTGAACCAATTGGCACAACTTTTGGAATGTGATGAGATAGGTATAGTATCTACCCGTGTACAACATTTCAAGTCGATTGGTTCAAAATTGACTGAGTTATAGTGACAAACAGACGAATACAGAAGCCACCACTCAAAGTGGCGCGATACCCTAATTATATTTTCACACATGTCGCTGCTATGAAGATTCGAACTGGATCCTCCTGCGTGATAGCTTACCGACTTACCGCTGCGCTGCTGAAAACACTTGTCGAAGTCTAGCTAACTTCACTACTGTACAAATGTGCAAAACTAGCTGCCGACAGAAAATCGCTTCAAGTCAGACTTTACCTGCTATTCACTCAATCGCAACTGTAGTACTGTGGTAGAGCGTTGGTTTCTCACGCAGCGACTATCGGTTCGAATCCGATGACCGGTAATTTTTTTTTGCTCAAGCCCAATATTCAAGGCAAGGCGTTTCGTTTTCATTTTTGACAGATGCGTTTTACCGAGATTCAGTAACATGATTAGATTGCCGATTGATGTGGCAAAACAGTTTGCCGATAATCAGTAATGAATGTAAATTACCGAATTTCGTTATTTTTGACAACTTATTTTCGATGAACTGTCAAATTTTAACGATATTTCAGTTAAAATTTGATTACCGATTGAGTTCGTTATTCGCTTTTACCGAGATCAAATTTGGAGATTAAGTGGGTAGGCCCGAGCAGAAGGAAATAATAACTCCATAATAAAATGCGTTATTTTGGAAAAATAACTGAGCAATGGAATCAGTTATTTTCATGTTATTAACATAATAAATTATGTTATAAACTTGTCTGTCATAAGCGGCAAAATAACAAAATTCATAGCAAAAAAATGTTCCTGGAAGACCAATTTGATAACATGTTTTGTTGGTTTCAATAACAACTTAATAATAATGAATATAAAAATATTTCAATAACAAATTTTGAACTTTCGATGTTATTGATAATCATTTAAAATCAAAATTAGTTATGATTATAATATACCTTAAATATAAATGTACCTTATGTTTAATATAAGTTATGGTAAATGCCACAAGGGAGATAGAGTGCCCCCTCTCTCCACCATAATTAACCCAATTTATAGAATTTTCCCAGAAGACTAGTCTGAAGTTTATGGTATTTTTCTAATAAACCATTCAATAAGCTCTTCCTGGCAACTGATCAAAAACATTTTGTAAAATGGCGTTGGCGTTGTTGAAATCGTGAAATCATGTTGTTTTGGATACAGGTCGATCAACTCCGCTGATCAATGTCGACTCTACTATCTATAACACTAAAACTAAAACAATACGCTGAGGAGCTTGTATACTATCAGTTAGGATGTAAGGCCAGAGAAAAGAGAAAGGTGAACAGATGAGAGATTATGCATAAGCTCCACATCACGGAATGCTGAAAACAATGTAAATCTTATGATGTAGTTTTGATTTCAAAACTTGTTATCGTTGTGGTATTGATGATTAAATATTTATGCATACTCTATAGTTCAATAATAACTATTTTTTTTTACAATAGAACATAATATTTAAATGTTATTCAATGAATGAATACCAATACCGGGCTCATAACAAAATAAGATTGCCCAACAAAAGATGTTTTGAAGAAGTAATGCCTTGATAAGATAATGATAACAAACCAAGATATAAAAACAGGTTATGTTATTTCGTAGTTATTAATTTGATATTCTCCTCTGCTCGGGGGACATTGGAAATTCTCGATACTTAGAGAAACTAATATTCAAAATTAAATTTTTATTTAAACCACGTGGCAAATGCGATTCTACACTCAGCGAAAAAAACTAGCGAAATTCATCGAAATACCTTATGAAAATTTGCTATAATTAATTCTTATGGCTGACATAAGAAAACCTTATAAAAATTGATAGCAGGAATGCTATGACAAATTTCATAAGATAGACTTATGAAAAGAACAAGAAAATCCTAAAATGATGCAGACTGGATTCGATCCATGAACGTCGCACAATGGTCGGGCTCCATACAAAGGGGCGGCCAAAGCTCTCAAAAAACGAAATTGATATGTTTAAACTTTATTATTGTCTTTTATTCGTTAAGCACCAGTTGTTTTCTGTAAAATAAATAAATTTAATCTTTATTGAAACACAATGCTATTGAACTAAACTTCTATGAACTTGAAAGTTCCAACAAAGTTCCGTGTAGCATCTTAAGCAGCTTTAAAGCTCCGCGAAGATGAGATAAAGTTCCGAAAGGAACTTTCTGGCTGCTTGAGAGGCTAACAATGAGCCTTGCCGGAACTTGTGACCGAAGTTCCAGCAAGGCTCATCGTTAGCCTCTTAAGCAGCCAGAAAGTTCCATTTGGAACGTTATCTGAACTTCGCGGAACTTGAAAGTGCATTTTGTCATTGGAAGCGGAAATTTTGGTTACTTAGGTCGCTTAGTACTCACAAGGAACTTCAAAGTAGTGCCGTAAGAAATCATTAAAGTAAAGCATAAACAAATATTACAAAAGATTCACAAAAAATCTCCAGAAAATACGCCTGATATGCACAAGAAGAAAAAAGTACAAACTGTTTAAAAGTTACCACAACTATTGCTTTCAGGTTTGAACAGGTGGTTCGTAAAGTGCTGGCAAAAAATCTTTATCGTTTTCTTATCGACGCGACGTGAGAAATTTTGTTCGGCGGCGTGGAAAAAAAGCATCGGTGACCGCGGCGCACACGTTTACACCTTCGAAAATTCCCTCAGAAATTCTTGCATTTCTTTTATCTGTTTTAACGAGATTCGAACCGGTAAGTTAGTTCGTCTCGGGATCCACGCTATACTTTCCTTCCAAAGAAAGAACTCACATTATGTCAGTTTGTCACGAGTCCCAGGTCATCGGCGTAATACACGCTAAGAAAATGTTACTCTAAAATGAGTAAGATTCACACAAAACTGAGCTAAACTGGGACAGCTCAAAAAATGAGTAAATTGCATTTCCAGCGATAGCGCTGGCCCAAGTGCAAAAATCCAAACAGTTTAGGCCGTATAATATTCTTCACATCAGCAAGAATATTATACAGCTTAAATTGATGAGATTTTCGCACTTGGGCCAGCGCTATCGCTGGAAAAAAATTTACTCAATTTTGAGTTGTCCCACTTTAGCTCCAAAATGAGTGAATTTTCTGACCGTGTAGTCACGTACCGTAATCCGGGGTCAAATTGATCACTTTAAAACAACTTTTGCGGATAACATCAGTGCCAATTCAAACATTGCCAAAAGAATTTCTGTAAAACCAGTACCCAGTGGATCTCCATGGAACCATGTGACAGAATTTTGTTCAACAAATATAAATGTATAGTTTAATAACTCCGAATATCAAAAAAAATTGAAAGGTTACTTTGGGGCGAAATTGATCAGTATACAATTAAGCATCGGTTGGAAAGGAAAATTTCCTTCTCCACTTAATTTTGCTCTTCTAAAACCGAATAACGCGTTTAAAATCTTACAACTTATTTAATATTTTAAATGCAAAATTAAATTTTGAAATTCACCCTTAAATGCCATAAGGTAGGCAATTTGATTTGAAATAAGTGATTTCTAACACAATAAGGGGCGATTTCTTCACCCTGGCTTAGGCGTTAAGCCAGGTTTAACTGTATGGGTAAGCCTGGCTTACCGGTTAAGCCGGGGTGAAGAAATCGGCCCTAAATGACTATTCCATCATAAAACGAACTTTTTTTTTTAACTATTTCATGTTCTGATTAGCTACATAACTTCCCAACCAAGGCTCCACAAAAATGTTAAAACAGACAGTTTACGGGAAGTCCTACTAGCAATCGATTGTTTAGTAGCAATGATTTCAGTTAAATGGCAAATACATTGCAAATTCCTAAAAAATAAGGCATAACCAACTTTTTTTTAAATGTTAAGTCTACACTCTTCTCCAGACATCTACGAACCAGATGACGTAAAAAGTTTAAGATCATTATGACGCCTAAAAGTTCCTAGTATGGAATTACAATGTTGTAACTGAATGATCAATTTCACCCCGCTGATCAATTTGACCCTGGTTTACGGTACTTAAACCTTCACACCAGATCCGCTCCCATTACAAAAACTCTTTTGAGGATTCTTTCGGGAACTATAAATTTTCGTGGAAATTTCGCCAGAGGTTCCTTCAAGTCTTCTTCCATGGATAGCTTCATGATTTATAAGTGAAATTTGTTGTGACCTCTCTTAAGGTATTTTTAAAACTTTTCCGGATATCAAGAATTCGTATTGCAAATACTCCACCACTTACAAGAAATTCTTCTAAGAACACCAAGAGAGCTGGGGCAATTTCTTTCGGAGTTTTATTCAGAAACAATCTATTTCTTCAGAAATTTTCTTCAAAATCTCGACTAATTGCTTCAGAAATTGTTCTTCCGGGGATTCCTTCAGAAAATCTTTATGGGTATTCACTTGAAATCCCTTCATGGATTTTCTCAAAAACTCCTCCAGAAATTCCCTTAGGAAATTCTTCTGAGTTTTTTCCTTAGAACACAATTCTGCCAGTTCCTCATGAAATTTCTCCAGGAATTTCTCCAAAGGTAGTCCTGTAGTAATTTTCCAGAGATTACTAAAGAAATTATTCAACGGGTTTTTGTCCAAGAACATCCCAGAAAGTGTTACAGATTTTCTTTTTGCAATCTGCAGAAGTTTCTCCAAAAGTTTTTCCAGGAATTTATTGGCATATTCCTATGGCGATTTCTTCAAAAAATGCTGTACCTTGAAGATTTTTTTCAGTAATTACTTGAGTAACTTTTGGAAGAAATTCTGAAAAAAGCTTGGAGATACTTGTGGGGGAATCTCTGAGGAAATTACAGGAGATATTTGTGTCAGAATTGTAAGAAGCGTAAATCAAAGAAATGTAAGAAGAAGTAAATTAAAAAAATATCATACGAGTTTCTAAATCAACCCTTGAAGGAATTTCTAATGGAATTTTTGAAGAAGGAATTCTCGGAGGAATTTCCAGTGAATCACTGGAGGATCTTTCAAAGCCGTTCTCAGAGTATTCTTTGAAAACAAAAATAAACATGAATGAACAAGTCTTTGGAAATGTTCCTGAGCGAGTCCCTGAAGATATTCCTAAAGGAAACCCTGGAGATTTCTCCGGTCGAATTCCTGTAGATATCACTGACTGGATGTATTCTAATGAAATATTTGCCTGAGAAAATATCTGAAGTAATCCCAGCTAAATGTCTGAAAGAATTCCAAGAGAAACTTCCGACGAAATTCTTGAACAAACTTCTTGAGAATCCTTCGGAAGGGTTTGATAAGAAATTTTAATTGAATGAAATTATAAAGAAATCCTTTTAATTTTTTATGATTTTCTGCTATTACTTCTGAAGAAACCTGTGGAGCTATTCATGAAGAAATTTCACTTGGGAAATTTATAAAAATACCTAGATAACTTTCTAAAAATAAAAGGTTCCTTTGAAAATCTTTTGAGAAAAGTTCTTAGGAACTCGTGTTCCTATGAAATATTTTTGGAATGCTTGCTGAATAAATCTCTGGAGAGATTTTTGAAGGAATCACTGGAAAAATGTGCAAAGGATTCTAAATTGGAAACTCACAAAGGTCACTTTACTGAGCATGAACATGAGCATTGACCAGAGTTAGCGGCATTGTGCAAAGAACCAAACAGACGGGGTTCGAGATTCGTACACCTTCCTCAATACCCCCTTCAAAAGTCTCAAAATATAAGAAAAAAATAATTGGCGAAAAAAGCTGGAGTAACATTATGCATGAACGAAAACAGGATTGATTAACTTTTCCAAAGCAGCAACTTTTCCAACAGGGAGGATATTTTTTTTTTGTGTGATCCGCAGAGCTGGTTACTCCGTGAGTAACTTGGAGTGTTAACGTTGTGTAGATCAGAAGGCTGATATTTCTTAGAGCTTATATGTTTTCTGGCAATAGCATGCTGAGCTTTTCAGATTCGAACTGCAACTTTTCGCGATAGAAATTTTCCCGACTGCTTTATGGTAACATATTCCATAAATTAATTTATGATAAAGTTTTTATTTGTATAAGCATAGATATACAAAATATCAAATTTCCAAAACAAATAGTTCAATGAAATTTTAATTTTATTCCAACTTGCCCAAACAGGTGTCCCCTTTCATCGCTCCCATTATCTACTTCAAGAACCCGATCCCAAAAATAAATCATATTCCCACAGAGAGAGCAAAAGTGCACCATGTGCATCTCCCACGTTGTCTTCGTCGTCGATCTTGAACAGATATATGGTGCCACTTGTGGTGACGGTTATCGTCGTCGCTCGTCGGTGACCCACTCAGATAGAGATCTCTCACCCATAACCAACCTAATACCAATATGTACGTTCGTACAATTGTGCATTCAGATGCGCCTCTGGAAACGCGACGAGTCGTCGACCTTATCCGCTTCGCTGTGTGGGACCACATCATCTTCGACCACATGTTTGTATTCGGCGGAGTTTAGGAATAATTTTCTTTCATCCTTTTCGCGCTTCAACTTTTCTCAAAACAATTTCGCTTGAATGAAAGTACCCATCGGGGAAAGTTTTCAGGCTGAAGTGGGAAAAAAGGGGTTAAAATTTATTTTTTGTTCCATTCTTGCTCGTCGTCCGTCGAGAAGGGTTAAAAACGTCAATAAATTAAAGCAGGATGATTAAAAACCAGCGATGATGGTGTTTTGGAAGACTGCGTGAAAGGAGAGTAGGAGGATGGTAGAGAGAAAAAAAATCTTCATAAATCAAATTCCCTTTAAGTCCCCATTGATGATGAGAGGAGGAGAAATGGTAATTATTATCTTCAAAGATAAAAATAAACGAAAAATGATGGTACTTAGGAGAGTTCGACTGATATTTGTAATCTAGCAATCGTTTTGATTCCCCAAGACTGCAGCGCCGATAAAGCAGGTAGAACGAAAAATGATGTGTTCTTTGGATTGTTTGGCAACATTTAGGGTACGGACAGCATTAACTACTTTTGGACCTTTAGCAGATGATTTCTTGAACAAGTTTCTGGTGAAATTCTGGCGCAATACGACAATTTAAGGAGAAGTTTTCAAGTGTGAACGAGTTTCGTGGTCAAATGGGTGTCGCTTCTGTTTCAAAGGCAGAAAGTCCCGGGTAAACCTGTGCGCCGCCGCGCCACGCCGCCGCCGCCGCCGCCGACAGTTTTTGCCCCAGGCCGACGCCGACGCCGATATCGGCGGCGCGCCATACGCCGATGTTTGTCACGCCGCCGGTTTTCATTTTTCACGCCGGTTATCAGGGCGCGAACAAAATTTTGTTTACATTAAGGACAAACTTCTTAACATCCCGCTTTAACAGTGCATCAAAACTTAAAACGCACAAATCTCAAGAAGCAAGCTTAACACAACAAAGTATTCTATTATTCTGTTCTTGCTCACTTGTAATAAGTCTAAAATAAGAAGATCAGGTGCGCTGGTTTTGTTTACGAAGAGATTTGTGCCCTCGAAATCGTGAGTAGGTGCCAAAGTCGGCCATTGTGGCGGCCATGATGGGATTCTAACAAGTCTGTCCTTAAGTTGAGATAAAATACTAAAACTCTTTCGAAGATTTCTCTAAAATTCCAATCAAAGAATTTTTCAGAAGTTCCTTAAGAGATTCCTTCAGGAGTTTCTTCAAAGATGTCTCCAGTAGTTCCTTCAGAGATTCAGGGATGCCTCTAGGAGTTTCAACTCGCATTTTTTTTTTCAGAAGATCTCTCAGGAAGGTCTCGACAGGAGTACGATCAGATTTTTTTCAGGTGGTTTCAGGGATTCCTCCTAGAAATACATCCGAGATTCATCCAGAAGATTCATCAGGAGATCCAATAGGAGGCCCTTCAGAGATTAGTCAGAGAGTTTCTCCAGAGATTTCTTCGGAAATTCCTTCAGGAACTCATACAGGACTTTCTTCAGGAATTAGTCCAGAAGTTTCTTCAGAGATTCCTCTAGGAGATCTCTCAAGAATTCCTCTAGAATTCCAACAACGGGTTTCTCCTGGCGTTCTGTATTCTTCAGAAATCACTCCAGGAGTTCCATCAAGGGTTCCTTCAGGGAATCCTTCCTGGATTTTTTTCAACAATCCCTCCTGAAATTCCTATCGGTATGCCTCATGGAAATTTTTCAGAAATCCTTTCAGGAGATCTTTTAGGGATTTATCTAGGAGTTCCTTCAGATATTCCTACAGAAGTTTCTCCATAGATTAATTCATGAACATTTTCTAGGATTCATGCAGTATAGTAGTTCTTTCAAATGCTCCAAAAGTTCCTTCGGTGACCTCTTCAGGAGTTATTTCAGGGATCTCCTCAACAATTCCAGGAGGATTCAGGAATGCCTCCAGGTGTTCATTAGGAATTCCATAAGAGGTTCTTTAAGCTATTTCAACATAAATTCGCTCGGGTATTCTTTCAGAAGTCCCTTCAGAGATTTTTTCAGGAGGATTCATAGATGCCTCCTGGAGATCCATCAAGGGTTCCGTTAGAAGTTCTTTCAGGAAGAAGGTCCTAGAAATTAGTCTAGGAGTTCCTGCAGGGATTCCTTTTGAAGTTTCTTTAAAAATTTTACTTTGTAATGGCTTTTCCAGTTTTGATACATTTAAAATACAGCTATTATTATATCTTGTCCGACGTTTCGGTTACATTTGGTACCTTCCTCAGGACTCAATTATTGCCGATTTTTCGTCCAGTGTTGTTCTGTCGAACAGCAGTTAACGATTTTTGGATTCGACTGCGATAGAATTCAACTTTGAAATGGCTTATCTAGTCTTGACGTTCGAAATCTAGACTTGACAAAATTCGAATACAGCTATAGAGCTTGCTGACGTTCATTCACCTTTCTCTTTCAAACATGCAGGCGGAATAGGATTTGTTGCCATCAGGAAAGGTTTCCCGATGAAAACAAATCCCATCCCGCCTGCATGCTTGAAAGAGAGAGGTGAATAAACGTCAGCAAGCTGTATTTTATTAAGTTCTTTGAGACATTCATACAGGAGTTCTTACAGAAATAAGTCCAAGAGTTCCTGTTGCGGGAGGTGCTGGATTTCGCCGACTCTTTCAGCAGAAAATAGACAAGTGTTTTTGTCTTGATCAGCTACAAAGCTGGAAAGTCATTTTTATTAAATTATAAGTTTCGATACAAATAGTTTACTTACAAATTCGGTGACGGGAGAGCACAATCTGCTCTTGTGCTGAAGGCACCTCCTCACTGAATCTGTCGTTACTAGACTACTGCATTATAGTGTCACTGTAGGGGTGTTCATAATTTTATTAGTCTATCAATAACGGTAGGTTCAAATTTAAGGCTACGCATTCTTTGCGTAACAGTTTCTTCATAGATTCCACCAGGAGTTTCCGGCATTCATGAAAATGTTTCTTCAGAGGTTTCTCCTAAATTTCTTCAGGGATTCCTTCAGAAGTTCATTCAGATTCCTTTAGGATAACCTTGAGGGATTCCTCGAGAAATTCATTTAGGAATTCATCCATGAGTTCTTCAAGGGATCGCTCTTGGGGTTCTTTCTAAGATTTTTCCAGGATGCACCAGGAGTAATATCAGAGATTTCTTACAGGAGTTCTTTCAGGGAATCTTGTTTAAGTTCCTTCGAGAATAACCTTAGGAATATAATCAGGCATATCTCCAGGATATTATTGTGGGATCTCTCATGGAGAATTTCTCAAGCATTTCGTTCTAGAATTCCTCCAGGAATTCCTTCGGGGACTCCTCCTGACAATCTTTCGGAGATTTCTCCTACAAATCCTGCAGGGATCCCTCTACCCAGAAAGATTCCCTCGGGAGATTCTGCTGAAAATCCTATCAAGAATTCCACCTGGAAATCCTTCGGAGATTGCTACCGGAATTCTTTCGGGGATTCCCCCTGGCATTCATGCAGCAATTTCCCCTGCAATTTCTTCGGGGATTCCTCATGGACTTCCTCCGAGCATTCCTCCTGAAATTCCTACGGAAATTCCTCCTGGAATTTGTTTGGAGATTCTTCAAAGAAATCATTCGGAAATTCCTCCTGGAATTATTTCGAAGATTCCTCTTGGAATTCCTACGGGGATTCTTCCTAGATTTCCTTCAGGGTTTTTCCTAGAATTTCTTCTGAAATTCTTTCAAGGATGCCTCCTAATATTCCGTCGTGGATTCCTCCTGAACTGCCTTTGGGGATTCCTCCTGGAATTCCTTCGAAGATACAACTTAAACATCCTTCTTGGAATTCTTCCTGGGGTTTCTCGTACAATTTCTTCGGGGGTCTCTCCTAGGGTTCCTTCAGGAAATCTTCCTAAAATTCTTTTGAAGATTTCTTCTGGAATTCCTTCGAGGATTCGTCCTAGACTTACATGATGGATTCCACCAGAAATTCTTTCAGAGTTTTCATTTGATACTCCGTCGTGGAGTTCCCCTGGAATTTCTTCAGGGTTTCCTCCTGGAATTTCTTTAATAATTTCTCTTAGAACTCCTCCTGGATTTCCTCATGGGATTAAAGTTCCTTCGGGATTCCTTCGGGAATTCCTTCAGAAATTACTCCTGGAGTTCCTATGGGGATTCCTCTTGGAAATCAAACGAGGATTTCGGTTTGAAACCCTTCGGGGATTCCTCCTAGAGTTCCTTCGGAAATTCCTCCTGAACTTCTTTCAGGAATTCCTCCTTAAATTCCTCCGAGGATTTCTCCTGGAGTTCCTTCGGATTCTTCCTAGAATTCTACCTTGAATTTCTTCGGATATTTCATTTAGCATTCCTTCAGAGATTCCTCCTAGAGTTGCTTCTGGGATTCCTCCTGTAATTTCTTCAGAGTTTCCTCTTGGAATTCCTTTGGAGCTTTCACTTCCAAATTCTTCGGAGCAGAGATGCCAGATATACAGATTTTTGACCTTCTTTACTGACAAGATACAGAATACAGGAAAATACAGATTTTTAAAATATGATACAGATTTCTCCAGAAAGCACAGAATTTTAAGTTATTTTCCATAAATTTAATGAAAACTTTATAAATAGCTGCTTAAACATTAAAGAATTTATGAAAATTTGTACATTTTCACACAAGTTTTAGAAAAAAAAAAATCAGTAAACATTAAAACCCGTCAAAAAGTAGTACTTTTTTGTTAGTTTCTTTTGAAATCTAGGACTCTCGGTGTTTGCTATAACCTCAAATACGGCGATACAGAAAAATCTGTATTGATACAGATTTTTGATAAAAATAATCTGGCATCTCTGCTTCGGAGATTCCTCAAGGAATTCCTTCTAGAATTTCTTCGGGGTTACCTTCGGTGAGTCCTCCTAGAATTCCTTCGGTCCTCTTAGATTTTTTTTAGGAATTTCTCCCGGAATTTATTTATTATTATCCATTTATTACGTAAGGCAATTTTCTCGAATTTTTGACACCAGCACACCTCCCCCCCTTGTAAGATTTTTGGTATGAAACTCCAAATATTTTTGTATGGAGCCAAACCCAAACTCTTGGGTATATTTCGTTGGTTCGTCCTCACAATTTTTCGGGGATTATTTCTTGAATCCTCCTTGAAATTCTCACTGAAATTATTTTAAGGATTTTTGCTGGAATTTCCTTGATGTACTGCTTGAATTCCTTTGAGATACGCGTAGGTATTCTTTGTGAATTTTCTTTTGGAATTCCTGCGGGAATTCCTCACAGAGTTCTTTCGGGGATTTATTCAGGGTTGTGATGAATTAGCCTAAGCTAAAATTCACGAATAAAAAGAAAAAAAAAAAGATTTCTTCAGGGATTCCTCCTGTACTTCCTTCGGGGTTTCCTCTTGAAACTCCTTCAAGGATTCTGCTCGGAGTAGAGTGTCCATTTCCCGGGCATTTTCCTTGTCCCGGGATTCGGGATAAAAATTGTAGCATATCCCGGGAAATCCCGGGATCCCGGGATTTTTATGAAATACAGATTTCAGTGGAAAATGATATGAATTTCAAATTGTCAGCTATTGTCTATCCATTTTGTTGAATGGGGAATTATTGTACTACCAGTAGTCACTCATAAAAACAGCTTTTTTAGTTTCAGAAATCCGATATATAATAGGGACCCTAAACTAAATTGCAATATGTTGCTGGAGAGCTAGCAGTACTTTTTTGATTAGTTGCAAAATATGAATGCAATTAGCACAAAATGCTTTTAGAATATGTAGATATTGTTTGATATAACTCTTGACTGAGCTTCTAAAGGGGCGAACATGTTTCTGTAAACTAGGTATTTTCTCGATGATTTGGATAACCATACAATACATGCCCACACAAAGTTTAATAATTATCGAGTGAGTAAACATTTTGTTTACTTCATTGTTGCAGAGGATTTCGTGATTTTGTTGTGCAATTATAGAAGTCGTCAAGAGAATGTGTTGTTAACGAAAACTGAATCGTCCTCTTGCAGGCTCCATCAAGAATTTTTGATATTTAACGCCAATAATGGGCATAAAATCATGCATTCCGGGATTCCCGGGAACTCCGGGAAATCAAATATTAAATACCGGGATACGGGAAATCCCGAAATTGTCTAAATCCCGGGAATTCTTGTCCCGGGACGTCCCGGGATGAACACTCTAGTTCGGAGTTCCTTCGGAGATTCCTCCCGGAATTTCTTAAGGGGGTTCCCCTTGGGATTCTTGCAGGAATTTCTTCTGGAATTCTGTCGGATATACCTCTTGGACTTCGTTTGGGTATTTCTCCTGGCATTCATTCTGGAATTCCTTCGAGGATTTATCCTGAATTTCCTTCGAGGATTCCTCCTAAAATTTCTCCATTGATTCCTCCTGCACTTTTTTCAGGGATTGCTCCTGTTTTTTTTCCAGAGATTTCTCCTGGAATTCCTTTGAAGTTTGCTCCTAGAATTCCTTTTGGGGTTTCACTTCAAATTTCTTCGGAGATTTCTCCTAGAAGTTCTTCGAGGTTTCATCTTGGCATTCTTTCGGCAATTCCTCTTAGAAATCCCTCAGGGATTTCGCCTGGAATTCCTTCAGAGATTCCTCTTAGATATTTTTCATTGATTACTCCTAGAAATCCTTAAGGGATTCTTTTTCGAATTCACTTTGAAATTCCCACTGGAATACTTCCGGGGATTCTTTCTGGAAATCCTTTGGGCATTACTGCTGGAGTTCTTTCGGGATTTCCTTGTGCAAATTCTGCGGGAATTTCTTCTGGATTTTTTTCAGAGCTCCCTCATGGAATTCCTATGAGCATCACTCCTGCAACTCCTTCCAGGATTACTCCTAAAATTCCTTTGGGGATTCCTTCTGAAATTCCTCCGGGGATTCCTGCTTTAATTCTTTTGGGGAATCCTCTAGGAATTCCTTCGGGAATTCTTCATAAGTTTTTTTCCAGTGATGTTTCTAAGAGAAATTCTTGAACTACATATCAGTGATTTCAGCAGAAGTTTCTTAAGGGTTTCATACGGCAGTTCTTGCAGAGATTATTCCAGTAGTTTCTTCATGGATTCATCCAGGAGATTCTTTAAGGTTCCTCCTGGAATTCTTTTGGAAATCATTCGAGGATTCCTTGAAAATAGTGCGACCTTATTATCAAATGTGATAGCTTCTGAAGGTTCTAAGAAAACAAAATAAAAACGATAGCAAAATCTATATTTTTGCCATTAATTTGCAATGGAGTAATGCAACATGCACTAATACGGATACTGGTAATTTCACAATAGGTCTAATTACTGGGCACAGTGATGGACCCGAACAGGAATAAAAAAAGGTGTTCATTCAAACGTAAGGTTATAATACACAGGGTTAAATATTTGACAAATGAATTCAAGAAAAAAAAACATCTGTTTGACACTAATGAAACAAACAAGATGTTTGAGCATTGGTTTCTTTTTGGTCAAATATTTCATCCTGTGTACTGACCTTGGTACTGATATAATAATAATTCATGTCATAAATGGTCATGAAAAAGCAAAAACTGAACTACAAATTCTACAGCGTAGAGACAACTTCTTTGTTTCGCCAATGTTGACATAACGGTCAAATTTTGGTCACGCCGATTCGCGCCGCCGCCGCCGGCCAAAAATGGCCCTCACGCCGCCGCCGAGCAAAATAAAGTCGGCGCACAGGTCTAGTCCCGGGTTCAATCCCTGATCTGTCGCTTTTGCTTTATTCCGTATATTTTTTTCTCCTTCCTATCTCCTCTCATCATAGCCATTGCTAGAACCAGAAACGGGTTGAAAAGTCCATTATTTTTCATTACGACTACATGGTATTTTTCGGATATTCCAGATTTAGTAATTGATTGTTTTAAATCAGAAGACTTGCATGCTTTTAAAAAGCTTATATTCCATTCAAATGTTTCTCCATTTAGGGTCTGGGACCATTTGGGCAGGAGCACCTATTTTGGGCACTTGCTGCTATAACTTAGTCAATTTCAAACCGATTGACTTGAAATTTTGAACATAGCTAGATACTGCGCCTTTCTGATCGTGTTGCAAAAATCAAGTCAATCGGTTCAAAATTGACTGAGTTATAGCAGCAAGTGCCCAAAATAGGTGCTCCTGCCCAAATGTTCCCAGACCCTACCTTATTCAAAATCCCAACGCATCCACCCTCAACAGCGCCAGCATGCAGTGCCGCACGTCAGCTTGAATTTTCCTCGTCTGCTGGTATCGATTTTTTCCCGACAGATCCTTTTTTCTTTCTTTGCCACACTTTTTAACCGACATCGAGTGGAAAAAAGTGCCTCCTCATCATAGTCATCATACTGAAGCAGTTACTGCAGTTTGATACCGAAAAAACGGAAACGATGCTAGCGCTAAACATGTATTGTATACATGCCTCACAAAAAAGTATGCTCCCTTGCACACAACATTCTTCCTCTATGGCACGAGGACGCACTAACGCAATTTTCCTCCCGCGTCTCCTTCCACCCCAAATTGCACAAGGACGTTTTGGTTCTTTTTTTTGAGATGCGATTTTTTCCACTCTGAAGTCATAGTGTAGGATTTGGGGATGCGGCAGTTTCTCTGCCGCCGCCAGCCAGCTTCCGAGCACATCAAAACGATCTGTTGATAACCGCCACCGCCATCAAGGGTGAGAACGAGGGATGCTGTGTTTGGTGTTGGTGAGTTCCTTATGGCGAATGGAAAGTGAGAGTACTTTTTTTCCTTCTCTGATGGGGGGTTTAAAAGAGAAGTTTCGAAATTGAGTTATTTTTTTTTTCGGGGAATGATGGAAAAAATGAGAATGTTTTGATGTGAGCATGAGTTATTCTGCAAAAAGAGATTGAGTGGAAAACTTGCCAGTGTTATTTTTGGCGTGGTTGTCGTTGGCGTGAGTCCTTGTTCGACCTACTTTACATTATATGCGAATGATGGAAACTTTTAAAAACTGCAAGTGCATTTCAATAGAAAACTAATAAGGGCACTAAAAATGCACAGGGGATAGACAAAATGATAGGGACAGGCAAAATTTTCACTTCTCAAAAATGGTTAACCAGCTGTCAATTTTTGAAAAGTGCATCAAAAATTCTCTAATTTTCACTATCAATGGTCCAAATTTGGGAAACAACGGACTATTCTGCATGAAGTTAGAAATATTCTAAAAAAGGCATAATTATTCAATTGCCAACTCTAGACTGTTATATCTCAGGATTCAATCAACCGAATGTAATGAAATTTTGAGCATTTATGACTTATATAATGAGCTTCGAAAATTTTTTGACCTAGTTTAAAATTGTTTACACGGAAAAAAAAAATATAGCGATTACAATATTTTTTTAATAAAACACCAAATCAGCCAAAACTTCAACATCGCCCAAAAATTCAAGATGGCAATTATAGTTCATTTATATTTCCTCTAATTGACTTGAGCATAAATATGTTTTGAAAAGAAGTAACAACATTTCCGACAACAAATTGAAAAAAGTTATGGGACGCATGTTAAAAAAGACCAATTTACCAAAAAATTAAATAATAAACCAGATCATTTTTCTCATGAAAATATTTAAGTTATGTCAAAGCTTGTTACATAAGTCATAATTGCACAAAATTTCATTACATTCGGTTCATGAAACAACAGTTCAAAGTTGACTATCGGATAATTATGTCTTTTACTAGAATCTTTCTAACTTCATGCAGAATAGTCCGATCTTTCCTTAATTTGGACCATTGATAGGCAACTAGTTGACCAACTGGCGGTAAAAATTTGAGAATTTTTGATGAAATTTTCGAAAAGTAACAGCTAGTTGATCATTTTTTTGAGAAGTGAAAATTTTGCCTGTCCCAATCATTTTGGCTATCCCCTGTAACTTGACAAAAACGAAAAAGTATGCAAATTGTAATGTTACAATGGGTACGACTCACGCGAGAAAAGATATGAGGGGCCCAGAATCATAGGGGTGTAAGTGACCATTTTGACGATTTTAAGCTGAGCATATCATAAAATTCTTCAGAGTTCAAGCTTTCAGGAACTTTTTTAAGATTGTTTCTACGACGATTGGAAAAATTACGATAAATCAGAGAAAATTGGGTTGATTTTGAAGCTTCATACATTTTGTATGGGATGAAAAATTTGTCCAAAACTTTAAACCTCATTTACTCGAAAGTGGGTATTTGTCACTTACACCCCTTTGCTTCTAACCCCCTCATATAGCATCGGTTGAAAATTGTCAATATGATATGATGTTCATAGTATTGAAAACACGTCTGCTGCGTAGCGATTGCTTGATAAAAATATTTTTTTTGTAATTGCGTTTCGTTTTTCCTTACTTTTCACTCGCGGTTACAATGATAAAACGACCTACTTTTCTCCACTGAAACAAAAGTGCTGAAAAGTACTACTTTTCGACACCCATAAAAGTGCTAAAAACTAGCACTTTTTGGCATTTTTTTTCCAGAACCCACTTTTCGATCATTTTCGCGGCTACCGTTGACACAACTACTGCTTTCACATCCTCGGCGCAGCTCGAATATAAATTAGCACTAGGTATTCAGATTCTAATTGGGACTGTAGCAGATCAGGCGTAGCTGAAACTACTTTTGCTCTTGCCCATGATGTGGTATGAAGACGACGGGAGCTTGAAAATTTTTGACACCTGCCCTATCATAGCCTACCTAATCGAATAAAAGCAATAAGGCAAGCCTCGTACTGAAAAAATCATCATTTTGCAACTTGTTGCAAAAATAACCATATTATTTTTTGCAACTTCTCATCGTAATATGCCATTTTACCTCACGCAAATCTGCCAGGAAAAGGCCTTCATTCCCACACCAAATTTACAGTGCTGTAATGGTTTATTACAGCACTGATTCGCGTTGCGTAATGAACCATTACAGCACTGTTTCCAGTTTTGATCAACTTATTGATGCTTTCTGGACGAAGGTTTGAAAAATTGTGATAACTGTTCTGTATAACCTGCTATGATCAGATTTCCTTAATCATGGCTATGAACATCAGTGTGCAGTCTGATGAAACAGTTTTGTTAAAAACTATCCTCAAGTGGTAATTTATGAAGCTGCAAAAAACGTTGTAGGGGTGGTGGGGGTAAAGTGGACAACCTAAGCATTTTGGTCGTTTCCCGCGGAAATGCGGAAAAATCCATCTGCTTTTCCGAGTGACATGGAAGGTATACTCTAAACACTAAAGATCTTGTAAGGGATTGCATTTAAAAAATATTGTTTTCTTTGATAATTTTATTCACCAAATCGTGCATCAAAATAGCGTGAAAAAAATTGGTGGGGGTAAAATGGACAATCGATGGGGTAAAATGAACAAGTCGTTTAAAGTTATATAACGGCATATTGTTTCTATGTTTTTAAATACAAACTATCAAATTTCATACGATACCTTCATTTTGTTGTTTTCAAACTTTTAATACAAACTTAGAAACACATATAAATAAATATTGTAAAAATAGTGTAAAAAACAAGCACTGTTTTGGATGAAAATTATATTTTGTTGATATAAAATATTTTTTTATAACTTTTTACTTCAATTATCTCACGATAGGTATATCGGCTGATGATTCTGAAGTTTGCAAAAAAAAAATGAAATTTTGGTGAAATTTGAACCGATTGTCCATTTTACCCCCACGGTCTAATTTTGTTAAAATCATTTCCAAAACTTGTTTTTTTTTACAAAACTTATTTTTTTTTTCGTTCAAAAATATTGTTCTACATGGACTTTACTGGTTTAGGGTGTAAAACTTGTAATAATTTGAAAATAACTTACGAGAAAACCTTAGCAATTATAAGCAGATTTTACATCATTTCCGATTTTTCACGTGATTTTTAAAGTTTTTGTCATCTTGAAGAGGTTTATTTGATTTTAATGTTCAAGATCAGCAAAAGTATAATGATTCATGCTTAGGCATAAGCTTCAATCGTTGAAACATTTTAAAAAACAATAAAAGCCATGAAACTGTACCCTGTCCATTTTACCCCACCTGTCCACTTTACCCCCACCACCCCTACGCAACTCGGTGCAGAACTCGTTTTTACAGCACTCGTCGTAATTATCCAACTCGAAAACAGTCTGTGCTATTGTCTCGAGTGAAAATCAAAACAATAGATGCGTGGATGTTTAGTGTTCAGTATTGTGTTGTTCTTTGCTGAGTATTGTGTTGTTCTTTACAGATGTTGGTTACTTACCGCAGTGGACTGTATTGGGTTTTGGGATGTGGCTGGCTATTGGCCGATTTGGTCTCACCGGATGTGCTCACGTCTCCGCAGAGACGGAGCCAGGTGGGAGCATGAGTGTAGGGAACTCCTTTCCGGAATGCCCTCAGGCTGTGAAGTCCCTGTGACTTCACCTCGAAGAAACTGGTGGACTGAACCGCCTCGGCTGTCAGCACCTCAACTCCTTAGGTGGATAAGCTCGCATCACAGCAGAGACGGAGCCAGTTGGGAGCAGAAGCGGTAGGAAGCTCCTTCCCAGGGATGCCCGCAGGCTGTAAAGTCCCCGTGACCTTACTTGGATGGTGGTGGACTGGAACAGCCTCGACTGCCAGCACCTCTACTCCAACGGCGGATAGAACTCTGGTCAGAGTCCTAATACCTCAATCCCAAGGGAAGGGAAAGGGAGAAATAAAGCCACGGAGAATTTCTGAATAACTTAACTTTTATTCTATACTTGTCGAACGTTAGCCGGTTCGAATTAAACTGTTCTTGAAACTGTGCAATGCACTCATATTTATACTAGCCCCGATGCGCTCTAGAAACACGTGGAAGTTTCTAGGCGCATCGCTTGGTGATGACGGCGATGACGGTTCTCTCTCTCTCAATACGTTGTCGCGGTTTGACGGTAGGGTCACTCACACTCATCGTGAGATCTCTCTCGGTACACACGCTCTCTCGTCAACGCGGTCGTCGTCGTACGCTTTCACTCGCTTGCCAGCCGGGTTGGTAGTAGCCATCTCGAACGTTCCACGGCGTGCACTCACAGTCGTTCGGGGGAAAGTGGGGCACAACGGACATACGATAGGGAAGTGGGGGTACAGTGGACATCGGTGTCGTAATTTCTTCAATCAGTGCGCCTTGCGAACTGAACAACAGAGAAGAACATTAATCAAGACAATTAGATGATCGTCATTGAACCACAAAAACCCCACAACAATTGGTGAGATCTTTCCAATATTATTTATTTATAAATAATTCTACTTCAGTATATTTACTTTATAACTGCATATAAGTTGAAAATTCGCTATTTTCAACATCCTTTCATCTATTGGAAGATGCTTCAGTTCTGGGCTCTTTCTAAGTTGATGAAGGGATTTATAAATGCTTGCAAGGACTTGGCCAGGTGTGTGGAGCTGAGTGAATCTATGACATTGTAGATAATAGCGACATCAGCAATGTCAATGGAAATATTCAACTTTGCAACTCCATCCAAGATTTGTGCAAGTATTCATGCTATGCTATAATATGCTATGCTATGCTACTCGTCGTAATTATCCAACTCGGCAAGCCTCGTTGGATAAATGTACGACTCGTGCTGCAAAAATCTTCATTCTGCACCTTGTTGCGTAAACTACTATATTCAAACATAAAATCATGGCTTACTTAGACTAACATCCCCCTTAAACATGCATTTGTGCAACACCCAAGGCATGAATCGCTTGAAAAACGTGTTGAAGAAGCATCCTTCCGCTAATTGGTTTCGTCAGCCCTTCTGGCTTCTGTTGCTTCGATTCCACGTAGGGGAAGGTGGGGTAATGTGCACCCCCTAAGCAAACGTGGTCGAATAACTAAAATTAAGATGGTTTTATGGGTGTCTTTCGTTTTGAAAGATAATTTACATCGTTTACTAGGATATGCCAACTTTTGACCCGCGTGTTATCAAATTAACTGAGTTAAATAAATTATTTAAAAAAGTGTTACGTTTTAGGTGCTGTAAAACTGTTGGTGGCAAAATGCACCTTGAAGTGGGGCAAATCGACCTCTGGCATTTCCCGCTTTGAATTTTACTGAACTACTACGGGGCTCCATCCGACTGTTTACTGTTTGATGAGTTGATTCCATACACTCAGCGAAAAAAACTACCGAAATTCATCGAAATACCTTATGAAAATTTGCTATAACTAATTCTTATGGATGGCATAAGAATACCTCATGAAAATTGATCGTTCTTGCTATGACAAATTTCATAAGATAGACTTATGAAAAGAACAAAAAAATCTTAAAATGAAGCAGACTGGATTCGATCCATGAACGTCGGGATCACCGAGCCCGTGTTTTATCCAAGTTGCTAAACATGAATAAAAGCGAAGCTGTGAGACGATTTTACTTCATAGAGTGGCCTTATGAAATTCATCCGAATCATTATGAATTATTTAAAGGCCGTTCCATAAGTTGGGCCTTATGGAAATCTTAAAATTATTTGGCTGAGTGTATAATTAGCACGCAATTGCTTGAGTTCCGTGCGCTTCAAATTAGACAATATTTCCAAATGTGGAAATTCGTCGTTTTCCACGCTTTTGATTTGAATATTCTAGTTATTCTTGGGCTTGACCGGCTTAACTTCACGTTTCCCTTCACGCTTAATTTCTTTATATAATGAAATAACGTGAAGGAATTTTGCCCCGGGGGTGCGTATTACCCCAGGTTCCTCTACTTCAGCACAATGACATTACGTTCGATCTGTTTCCTTCACGAAATGGTGGCGCAAGTCGATGTGCTTGCTGCGGAGAGAATACCCTTTCTCTCTTTTCTGCCAGGCAAATTGCAATGCGATTATCGCAACTTATTTGAACTGACAGTTGGATGCCGAACAGTTCGTTCCGGAACCCTCGCCACCATAACGCTTCCTGTGCGTCGGCAAATGTAACCATGTATTCCGCTGCAATCGTAGAGAGTGCAACGGTCGGTTGTTTGCGACAGCTCCACGCTAAAGATCCACCAGCGAACTGGAAAATGGAGCCGATGATTGATTGCCTCGATTCTGTGTCATTCAGCATCACTGAATCTTTCGAACGCTCATTCTTCTTTCCTTTCGTATACCATTTTCATAATCCTTGTTCCTTGGCCGCCACACAGTGCGCATCTCCTGGATTGTTGCAGAAGCCGCTTACGGAGTTCACCGCGTATGTGATATCGTGACGGGTGCACTCAGCCAAAAAGTTAAGATCGACGGCCAACTCTCGGAACGGTACCAATGCCGTCCGTTGCTTTTATTCTTCGTCTTTTGGACTTTTCTGTTTCGACAAATGCTGATTCCCGTCGATTGGCGTTGCTACTGAGTTTCACTTGGTCATATTGAAGTGCTGGAGCAGTTCATCGATGTATAACTTTTGGTTCAACATGACTGCATCTCCGGACCGGGTAATCCGCATGCCCAGAGCTTGCTCCGCTTCTCCTACATCCTTCATATGGAATTTGGACATCAACTGCTCCTTCACGTGTTCCATCCATCTCGGCTGATTAGAGAAAATCAGCAAGTCGTCGACGTAAACGGTAATAATGATAACGTCGTCACCATTCACATGATAATAAACGCATGGGTCGAAACTGGAACGTTTCAAACCAGGCCGCTTCAACTCCGTATCGAGCTTCGTATTCCACACTCGACTGGCCTGTTTCAGACCATACAAGGCTTTACGCAAACGGGTAACCTTTTTTGGAGCCTTCTTATTCACAAATCCTTCGGGCTGCTCCATAAAGATCTCCTCTTCACACAAATTTCCCTGCAAGAATGCCGACACAGCGTCCATTTGATGCACACGCCGGCCCATTTGAGGAGATACAACCAGTAGGTAACGAAAGCTGGTGTACCTGACTACTGGGGAATACGTCTCATTGTAGTCGACACCTCTCACCTGCGAAAAGCTCTTGACGATGAGCCGAGCTTTGTAGCGCTGAAGCGATCCATCCGAATTGCTGTTCAGCATGAAAAACCATTTGCATTTCAGTGCCTTCTATCCTGCTGGAAGGTTGATCAGCTCCCAGGTCCCTCCCGTTGGACATGGGAAACTCGAACACTTCTGCCATCGCATTCCGCCATGCCATTTGGTCGTCGTAGCCCATTGCATCTGCTTACAATTGGAACTTATCGTTTAACTGTAGACACGGAACACTCCCAACAAACATTTTTGCTGTACAAGAGTTGAACAAACCACTCTTAAGCAAACTTCAGCTTAAGAAACTGTTATTCAGCTCGTTATGTTTCTTGGGCTATTAGGGAGAATATTGCAAGTCGTTCCGTCGCGCTGTGCCTGATCACCATTTGTAGCACATTGCATTTGTAGATCTTTTTGTTGCGGAGGGAGCGCACGAAAAGACACCGTAACAACCAGTGTCGTTTGCGCTGCTGTAGTGCGTCTCATTAACGCTGCTGTCAAGCTACAATTCTTCGCTGTTACCTCACTCAAAAAGATGACATCTAGTTTGACGATGACCTGCTTCGTTTGCGGTCATCAACCATTTCTGGCTCGGATTTCGCATCCCACTTCATTTTCGGGATACGGAACATCACCTTTGTGCCAAAAACGCGTAGTCCAGGAATATACGGTTTTTTGCCGCAGAAAGCTTTTTCAGAAGTTACAGCTATCCCCTTTGGTGGTTATCGGTTGACCAAGAAAACCGCCGTTACAACGTCCTCGGCCCAAAAATATATTTCCATATTAGTATCGAACAGCAAGCATCGCGTCTTGTCAACCACTGTTCGATTCATCCGCTCAACAAGCCCGTTCTGCTGCGGATTGTAGGGGACCGTCTTTTCATTGTGAATTCCCGCACTTCGCAGAAATTGTTCCATTTCTTGGTTCTCCAAGACCGACAGTTGTCTATTTGAAGCCTCTTCATGTACTTGCCGGTTTGGAGCCTCTCAGGTGCGTTACATGGGTTCCGAGGGGGTTTAAGGGGGATTTTGAAGGCATTTCAGGACGTTTCAGAGCATTTTATGCGGGATTATGAGGCGTTACAAAAGCGGTACGGACTAGGGTACGGACGAGTTTTCGTGGGGTTTGGGCCCTCTCAGGTGCGTTACATGAGGTTTAATTTATGCACATTTTTAATTTATGCAGTCCCAGCCATATGCATAAAAAGAGGTTCCAGTGTAGTAGCGAGGGCTCGAAAGGAAATCACATCTGCCGAGTCCTCTTCCTGCCGCGTTCCTCCTCTTCCTCTTCTTGGCGTAACGTCGTCACTGGGACAAAGCCTGCTTCTCAGCTTAGTGTTCTATGAGCACTTCCACAGTTATTAACTGAGAGCTTCCTCTGCCAATGACCATTTTGCATGTGTATATCGTGTGGCAGGCACGAAGATACTCTATGCCCAAGGAAGTCAAGGAAATTTCCTTTACGAAAAGATCCTGGACCGACCGGGAATCGAACCCGTCACCCTCAGCATGGTCATGCTGAATACCCGTGCGTTTACCGCCTCGGCTATAGGGGCCCACGTTCCAGTTCCTGCCGCGTTACGGCGTCCAAAGTTCCTTCACGAATCAGGAGCAACTTGGTTGCCACGAATTGCGCCTTCACCACCGCCATGGTTTTGAATCCCGAGCATCTTCAAAACTATGGTTTTCCGGGTGAAGCTTCAAAATGTTCAAATTTTGAGAAAAAAAAAATGTGTGCCTCTTGTTGAGCCGCTCAAGATAACAAAGCCAATTTTTCATTTTCATCATATAGAACAATGAAATGTTGTACAAAGTTGAGAAGCATTTGATTTTGAACAACTTTGCCGAAGAAATCATATTGCTATCTCTTATGGTTTAAGTGATATTATTTTTTAAAGAAAAAATAGGGTTATACCCGACAACTTTTTATACATTAGTTTTTCGCGAAAACTTTGTTCCGACCAGTTTTAGTGCATTTAATATACGATATTTTTTCCAAAGACAGCAAAGTTCTATATCCTCAATTTAAAAAGTTATTCACGGGTTTCTTCTAACAAAACATATTCTTGACACTCAATATGTCAAAATAGCGCAATCCGATATTAATTATTTTAGTCTTGTTGAAAAGATCTTATTGTTATCTTTCAAAGGTGAAAACACGAAAAAGGTAAGTAATAAGAAAATCGGGTGAAGTACTGTCCCTTTCAATTCCACTAAGAATTTGCATCCTTTAACAGATACGTATTTCAACCTTAACTGTAAGTTCGTCTCCAGTGTATTGTACTTGACTCGACTCCTAAAAGGAACAGTACTTAATCCGATTTTCTTCTTACTTACAGGTATTCCACTAGCACGCCCAGGTTCATCATCATCAACGAAAAAGATGTTTTTCGTTAAATGCATTTGAACTAATTTTGAAAATGTGGATTTTTTCATAGAAAAAGATACCTAAATATGAAAATATAAGAGATACAAGTTGGTCGTCTTCGACAAAAATGTGTGATATTAAAAGTATAAAAAGTGTTCAGAACAAAGTATATTCCGATAAAAAAAAATCAACCCATCACAATATATTGAAGGAAACCCGATTCTTCCTAGGAAATTTGACCAGGCACTTAAATCCCTTAGCAATTCCATTGGCAATTTCTCAGACAGTTTTTTTTTTGGAAAGTTCTTCGGATTTTTTCAGTAGGTCTTTCTGTCCTTCTGAAATCATTTTTTTTTTTGATAATTCCTTCAGTTATGCCAATTGGAAATTTCTGAATTGCTAAAGCATTTGCATGAGAAATAACCAAAAAAATGACCAAAAGAATTTACAAAGAAATTGCTTATGAAATTTCCAAATATATGGCGAATAGAATGTCACGTTAACTTGCCGGTCAAGCTACCTAGAAAACTTTTCAAAAAACAATGAAAGAATTTAAAAAACTGTAGGAATTCATAAAGTAGCTGCTGAAGGAATTCTCGATGGACTGACTGACAGTTTAAATTTTAGACCAACTAGCAAACAAAGAAGAAGAAATTTTCAAACTACTTTCCAAAACAAATTGCCAAATCAGTTTTCGGAGGGATTTCTATACAAAAATACAATAAAATACGAAGGAAATACAGAAGAAATCTTAACATTATTGCCAAGGAAATTCTTAATTTTGTTGCAAAAAGCTGATGCATGATTTTATAATGGATAGGGGATAAGGGGCATAATGGACATCCGGGGTGAAATGGACACCCCTGTTTTTTGCCGAAACCGTTGATTTTTGTGTAAAACGTTCAATGCATAAGTGTAAGGGAGCTAAAATGAGGAATTTTTGACCCCCCCTCCCCTCTTCGTACGGGGTTTTCCTATACTTTATACATTGCTTGTCACGCTTTCACAAACCCCCCTCCCCCCTAGGACCGTGACGTACTTAATGGGTGGCCCCCAAAGGTACAAGTCATTGTTCTATTTTTCAAAAGTACCATTTTTATTCCTTCAAAATAACCTAAATATCATTGAAATTGAAGTATGTTTTTCATATGGTGGCTTTCTTATAATTTCGAAGCAGCAGCAAATAAGGTATTACGAGTGGTTGAGTGTGTCCACCATACAAACAAGTGAATTGTTAGCTTATCTACATGTATACGTAGATTTAGCAATGGATGAAGTATTATTTTTTATCAGAACACACTGAAAATAGCAATTTCAATGTTGTAGTCAATTCGGGCCGAAATGAACACTGGCAATTATGAATGGATGTACGCGCGTTGCATACTGTTAGGCGTTTTAGAGAGTTTGAAAAAATTCAATCCGATTATTTTAGCCTAAAGTTTATTTAATTAACTTTGAAGTTATGTAAACTCGTCTAAAATGGAGTACTATATCTATGGTATTGATCTCCGTTGGCAAATTACTTAACTGGTCGATATTCTCTAAAATACAGCATAAAATATGCAGGGGTGTCCATTTCGCCCCGTACCTTTCTTGCCAGCCCCAAAAAACACACGATTTACAATTCATTATTTCTTCACAATAATGACATTCTACCAGCTGTAAATGATTGAAATACGTAGGAAACAAGTTAAAGTTGTAAGCCAACTGATAATATGTTAAGTTTTTGTCTGTTATACAGGCCTGTTATCGCTCAAAGGGGATAATCCCGAGATGCTCGCTGGGGACAAGACCTAACAGGCCTAGTCACCAGGGGTTCCCAAACTCTTAGACACAGGGTCGGCTCTTCGCGATGATCAGAAGTCCAAACACTATTAGCACTTTTTTCACAATTTATTAATAACTTACGGTGTGTTTCGTGTGGGCGTGTATTGGGGCCGGCCGGCACTGGAAGGAGGGATGAACGGAACGGCTGGAAACTCTCGATGAAGCGGTCTGGGGTCGTCGCTCCTTAGCTCACCGGGCGATGGGGGTGGGATGCACTGGTGGACGATCTCCACGTGGTCTGGCTGATCGTCGAGGCTTCGTGGGTTCTACGAGCAATTCCACGCGCTCACCTGCACAATTGTGCCACAGAATGGGTTCTCCGGAGTACTTCGCCGGATCGGTAGTCGCACAACCACTAGATGAAACCTTAATGGGTCCTGACTCTGCTGAATTCGGTGGTAATTCACCTCTTCCACTTGATTTTGAGCCACTTTCGGCTATTTAAGATTTAATAAATTTTACACTAGCTAAATACTTGAACTTAACTCGCTGTAATTTGGCAATCGAGCACGTATGACTTGCTTGCTGTCTTCAGTGGAAAAGCACAACTTCGAGTTCTCTAACTCGCGGCCAACCCATCTCCCTATAATACCTCCCCCTTCTTCCAATCCCCAAAGAAATCATTAAATTTTAATTTACGTGAGCCTATTTTTTAAATTCAATTCACTTTATTTATAAAACTTGCAGTCACTGACTGGTTCGTCTCAACCATAATTTTCATGATTAGAAAAAAAACTATACCTACTCACTCTTCGACCTTCTGGTCAAAAACCGCACAGCAAAACGTTTACAAATTTATTGCTCGTCCCTCGATATCGTTTTCCATTTAGTAACTACAAATTCTCACCGCAAGGGACACGCTCCTAGCATCCAGCGACATAATCCCTGCAAGGACATCAATTTGTTCCTTTTTCTTCGCCTTCTTATCCGCGGCGGCGCATCATCTCCGACCGGCAGCAACTGATCGAAATCAACACACTTGTGGTTTGTTCAATTCGGGAAACCACGCATATTTCCTTGTCACAATGCACTACTCCTCCTCATCCTCCTACTGTATGCACCAGAAGTGCAACGTTGTCTTCCACTTGGCCGTGCTTCTCATCCTCCCGCCCGACCGCGGCTCGCATCATTAGAGGACTGTGGGAAAATCGTTCATTTGGAAAGATATAGGTCGTCGCATCGCTTCACCGCCAACGTCTTCACCGCCGCGCCGTCGTCGTCGTCGTTTCGGGGATCAGTTTACAGAGTCGACAACGACAAGAGGGAAAACACATGTTGCACCGTGACCGTGTGGTTTTGTAATGCTACAAATATGGGACGGAACATTAGATACCGTGAAATTGGAACATTGGCTGAACGGACGACTCAATCTGTAGTGCGAAGAATGTTGCAGCCAAGGCTACAGTAGGCCAAATTTGTGCTCAAAATTGCGATATCTCTACTGGTTTCCGAGATATTTGAACAAAATGTCATATTTTGGTGCCTAACCTAAAAAATACTGAAAAACGACATTTTTTTTCAAATATCTCAGAAACCAGTAGAGGTAGCGCTATTTTGAGCACAAATTTGGCCCAATTGGGTTCTAGAATCACTGATTTAGTCTAGAAAAAAATAAGTTTGAAAATATAATTTGAAATGATTTTTGAAAGTTTGTTCTAGCAAAAAATTTACTTGAACCCTTTGCGCCACCCCTAAATATCAACCGAAATCGCTCATTTTTGTACAGCTGACTTATTTCGACTAGTAGATCACTTTCCACTTGGGAAATCATATATCGGAGAGATTTTTTGAAATTAGCCCCACCCTATATGCAACATGCCCTGCCCATCGTATCCTTCCGGCTTTGGCCACCTTCTGGATGCTGGGTTCGCCGTAAAGTGCAGCGAGCTCGTGATTCATCCTTCTACGCTACACACCATTCTCCTGCACACCGCCAAAGATTGCAGGTCCTTCTCGAGCATGGTTCATGTCTCGTGCCAGTAGAGAACCACCGGTCTTATTAGCGTTTTGTACATGGTGCATTTGATGCGTGGGTGAATCTTTTTCGACCGCAGTTTCTTCTGGAGCCCGTAGTAGGCCCGACTTCCGCTGATGATGCGCCTCCGAATTTCACGGCTCACGTTGTTGTCAGCCGTCAGTAAGGATCCGAGGTAGACGAATTCCTCCACCACCTCGAAAGTATCCCCGTCTATCATAACATTACTACCCAGACGGATCCGGTCGTTTTCGGTTCCGCCTACCAGCATGTACTTTGTTTTTGAGGCATTCACCACCAGTCCGACCTTTGCTGCTTCGCGTTTCAGGCGGGTGTATAGCTCTGCCACCGTTCCAAATGTTCTGGCAATAATGTCCATGTCGTCCGCAAAGCACACAAATTGACCGGATTTTGTGAAAATCGTTCCCCGGCTGTTGAGCCCGGCTCGTCGCATCGCACCTTCCAGAGCGATGTTGAAGAGTAGGCATGAGAGCCCGTCACCTTGTCGTAGTCCCCAGCGAGATTCGAATAAACTTGGCAGTTCACCCGAAACCCTTACGCAGTTTTACACACCGTCCATCGTTGCTCTTATCAGTCTGGTAAGCTTCCCGGGATAGCCGTTTTCGTCCATGATTCTCCATAGCTCTGCGCGGTCGATACTGTCGTATGCCGCTTTGAAGTCGTTGAACAGGTGATGCGTTGGGATCTGGTATCCACGGCATTTCTGGAGGATTTGCCGTAAGGTAAACATCTGGTCCGTTTTCGACCGGCCGTCGTTGATAACTTCCCACGAACTCATTCGTTTTAGGTGACAGACGACGGAAGATGATCTGGGATAGCACTTTGTAGGCAGCATTCAAAATAGTGATCGCCCTGAAGTTCTAACATTCCAAATGGTCGCCTTTCTTGTGAATGGGGCAGATTACCCCTTCCTTCCACTCCTCCGGTAGCTGTTCGGTTTCCCAGATTCTGACTATCAGCCGATGCTGACAGGTGGCCAACTTTTCAGGACCCATCTTGATGAGTTCTGCTGCGATAGCATCCTTTTCAGCTGCTTTGTTGGTTTGCAGCTGGTGAATGGCATCCTTAACTTCCCTCAGCGTGGGAGTTGCTTCATTTCCGTCCTCCGCTGCACTGGCGTCGCCGTTTCCTCTATTTCCGTGGGCTCCCGTGCCTACGTTCTTCACGCCGTTCAGGTGCTGATCGAAGTGCTGCTTCCACCTTTCGATCACATCACGTCCGTTCGTCAAGAGGTCTGCGTCTTCATGCCTGCATATTTTGGCTCGCGGCACGAAACCGATGCGGGATGCGTTTAGATTCGCATAGAACTTCCGTGTTTCTAGGGAACGGCACAGCAGTTCCATTTATTCGTACTCCGTTTCTTCCAGGCGGCGCTTTTTCTCCTGAAAGAAGCGGGTCTGCTGTTTCCGCTTCTGTTTATAACGTTCCACGTTCTGTCGAGTTCCTTGCTGCAGCATTACCGCCCTCGCTGCGTTCTTCTCTTCCAAAAACTGTTCTGCACTCTTCGTCGAACCATTAGTTCCGTCGATTCCGTTCCACGTACCCGATGGTGCTCTCGGCTGCGTCGTTGATGGCTGCTTTCATTGTACTCCAGCAGTCCTCTAGAGGGGCCTTATCGAGCTCACCCTCGTCTGGTAACGCAGCCTCGAGATTCTGCGCGTATGCTGAGGTGGCATCCGGTTGTTTCAGTCGCTCTAGGTTGTACCGTGGCGGTCGCCGGAACCGTACATTGTTGATGACGGAGAGTTTTGGGCGCAGTTTGACCATCACCAGATAGTGGTCGGAGTCGATGTTGGCGCCACGATAGGTCCTTACGTCGATAATGTCGGAGAAGTGCTGTCCGTCAATCAGAACGTGGTCGATTTGAGATTCCGTCTGCTGTGGTGATCTCCAGGTGTAACGATAATGGAGGCTGTGTTGGAAAAAGGTGCTACGTATGGCCATATTTTTGGAGGCGGCGAAATCAATGAGTCGTAGGACGTTTTCGTTCGTCTGCTGGTGGGCGCTGAACTTATCAATCGTCGGTCTGAATTCTTCCTCCTAGCCTACCTGAGCGTTCAAATCTCTTATGATGATCTTGACGTCGTGGCCTGGGCAGCGATCGTACTCGCGTTCAAGCTGCGCGTAAAAAGCGTCCTTGTCATCATCAGTACTTCCGGAGTGTGGGCTGTGCACGTTTATTATGTTGAAGTTGAAGAATCGGCCCATGATCCTCAACCTGCACATTCTTTCGTCGATCGGCAACCAACCGATCACGCACCTCTGCATATCATCCATCACGATGAAAGCTGTTCCCAGCTCACGTGTGTTGCCGCAGCTCTGGTAGATGGTATGATTACCTCTAAACGTTCGCACCATGGATCCTGTCCAACACACCTCCTGCAGCGCTACGATGCCGAACCCGTGGTCCTTCAGTAGATCGGCGAGTATGCGGGTGCTCCCAATGAAGTTGAGAGATCGGCAGTTTCACGTACCGAGTTTCCAATCGCAAGTCCTTTTTGTTCGCTGGGATCGTTGCCGTTGGTCTCGGTTCGTATTATTCTGTTGCTGATTTTCCGTTACAATGGTTTATTTACGGCTGGCTCGTCTCGTACTTAGGGCCTGACACCAACCCCCTACTTAACGGAGGACCATAGTGCACAGTTGAGCTTAGAGTCCTTCCCTGGCACTCGGACGTAGATCAGCCGCCCCTTACATGGGGATCAGACGCTGTTGTGAGCCGCTCCTCCTGGAGAACAGACGCTCAGGTTTGCCGAAGCAAGTCCCCCCCCCCCTTCCCTGTCAGCCTATGACCAAAGTTCCCACCGGGATTGGTTACCCGATCTTCCCTAAGGTTGTTCATAGTTTCCGGCCGGTACCACGAGGAGGTTGGGATAGGAGTTGCTGGGCAGAGGCTAGTGGATCACAATGGGATCTAAGTTGCACAGCATACCCAGCCTTTGCCGTGCCCGGGCTAGGTGTATAGATGCTGATTAATCTGTTGTTGAGGATTCTGGCCTAATTCGGTCGCTTATTGACTTGAAAATTGATTGACCGCTCGTAGATCGCAGACCCAAAAAAAAAAAACAATAAAATAGCTGCTTAGTACGAACATGCATCTTCAGTGTGTGAGTATTGATGATCATTTATTTAAGGCGACAATGGCGCCTGCTACGTCAGGTTGCAGGTCAATGTGGGGATGGGAAGGGAAGTAATGATCGTTTGTTGCCAACATTCTGTGGAGAGTCACAGCATATGCACAAGCATATGGGAATATCGTAGTGCGCAGTTGGGAAATGTTGATTTTTGTCATAGGGGTTCACGCATTGGTGCGTGGATGCCAGGCACCAAGTGATAGATTTTGTATATATTACTGTGAAGCAGAATAACGTTTGTTTGCATAACTTGTATGCATTGTATGATAGATTGACACTGTGCTGTGAAAATGGAAGGAAGGGGAACGTTTTTTTTTAATCCGTTTCTGGCTCTAGCGATGGCTATGGACATACGTTTTAAACATGAGATGTATATGTAAAGATGAAAATAGAGATAAACTAGATATTAAGATGAAAAGTACGAGGAAAGGGGCGAGCCAGGGATTGAACCCAGGACTGCATAATTATGAATAAGAAGCGGTAGCCACTACCAAGTCAACCAATGATCGTATAAAATGTTGCATATGATGTTAAAGTGGAGGCGATATACGTACATTTTGCATGCGCCTAAATGGAGGCATGCACGCATATGATCTCCACTTTATCATCTTATGCAACATCTTATACGATTACTGGTTGTCTGGGTAGACCACCAAGCTCGGTCGCTCACATTCGTAAAAGGTTCATGGTGTTTTGGGCATGTCAGGGTGCTGGCATTGATGGTGAACACTAAATAAAAAAAAAACCATCGCGCAACAATAATGACAATGTCGAAACCTGCATTTCTTGCGACAATTTACCCAATGCGAGTTTAGAGATTTTAGGCCTCGAACTGTGACTTTCGAGCCGTAACTTCGTGTATGTAATCACTGCAATGCTGCTGAAGATCTACCACCAACAAGTTTGCAATTTTGGGTTAGTAATCATTGATTATTCACGAGTTAAAAAGTACGCTACCGATTCAGCTGCCGTTTTGTCTCAAACAAAAATTTTCGAGGTCATGTCATTATCTGTTACCATTTGGGATAAAGAGTAATCGCCATCCCTTTTTTGTTGCTTGTTTTGTGGCTCTTTTGAATGATAATTCTCTTCTCTGGTGTTGACCATGGAGAGTCAGAAAAGGATGATCCGATGAGTTTGTTCCTTGTTGTTCCCTTCCAGAATGCATTTTTTAATAATGAGTGTATGTTTCTTTTAAGTAATCTTTCATCAAATTTGAATATTTCTTCACCATATTTCAGTCAGTATACAGTCTTCGAAAAAAAATGTTCAGGAGATCCATACTTCTTGCATGGTAAACAATTAACTTCAAAATTGATGCACTAGGTGGCGCAAACTACTGCAAAGATTACATATTGCCACGGTTTGTGAGTGCAAGTTCAAATGTGAAGTAAGTTTGTTTTTCTAAATGATCTTTGGTTATAAGTTTTCTCACCAGAGAGTACTACCGTACAACTGATTTAGTATGAAAATATCTCAACCCACCAAAAGGATACTATTCTGATGTTTTTTGCAAATATGTATATCTGGCCAAAATTAGCCCAGTAATGTAATTATCAGTGATAAATCCTTCGAGCAGGAGGAACTGGGATAAAAAAAGTTTCTTGATTTTCCGTCAAGAATTTCTCCAGAGATTCTTCGCAGGATTTGCACAGAGCTTTCTTTCGGGATTTGATCATCGATTTTCCTTGGGTTTTCTTCAGGATTATTCCAGCATTTTTCACAGTGTTACTTTTCAGATTCTTTCCAGGATTCCTTCACTGATCAGTCTTGGGTATCCATCCTTATGGAATTTCTCCTGGGATAACTCGAGGGATTTGGACCAGGATTCCTCCAGGATCTTTTTCTGGAAATCCGCTAGGGATTCCCTCTAGGACTCATTCATTGATTCCTACAGGAAGAATTCTTCCAGAATTTCATCTGCAATCTATCAGGAATTCTTCTCGGAATACCATTTGTGATTTATTCAGGGATGAATTCCTGCATTCATTCAGGTATTCCCAAAGAGATTTATTGAATTATTTATGCGTCATCGATTTCTAACGAAATTCCTTTAGAAATTTCTCCTGGGTTTCACTCAAGGATTCTTGAGGATTCCTTCATTGGTATCTTCTGATATTTTTCGATGGATTTCTTTCAGAATTTTTCTCCGGGAATCCTTCCGAGCTTTTTTCCGAAAGCTCTTCATTATTCCTTACAGGCTTTTCTTAACCCTCGAGTAATCGCGCTGTTGTATTTTGTACAACACGTTGAAAAAAACTCGCTCTCTGTACTCAGCGTTAGCGTGGTGCTTACGCAGGTAGCCAACCGCGCGAGTTACGGAAGGTTAAGGGAGATCCTAGTATTTTTCCATAATTCCGCCAAGGATTCCTCCAGGTAATTCAAGTTGATTCCTTTGAAGATTCATTCAACGATTACTTCAAAATTATTTTAGTAATTTCTAGTAAGATTTCTTTAAAGTTTTCGGGGATTTTTTCGGAGATTCCTTTGAGAATTTCTACCAGGATTCATTGGGTTCTACCGGGATTTGTATCGAGACAGACGCGCCAACTTGGTCAAATTTTCTGATTTTTTATGTGGGAAAATCGAAAAATCGTCAAATATTGGGGAGGGGCCAAAACCTCCCCCCCCCCCTCTTAAGTTGGCGCTTATGAATCGAGATTATTTCAGGAATATAGTCAAGAATTCCCTCCACGATTCTGTTATGGATTTCTTCTGGGACAGCATAATTGATTTTTCTCAGGATTAAACTCGGCACTCTTCCATGAGATTTATTTTGGGATTCATTTGAGAATGTTATCCAGACTTCTCCATTTTTTCCAGCGTTTCCTCCATTTTCACTCTCCCAGGATTCGTTTTTGGAATTCTCCGGAGTTTTTTTTTCAGGAATGCTTTCGGGCTTCCTTCCTAAGCTTTCCTGGAATACCTCCTGCATTTTTTTTAAGGATTTTTGCAGGATTTCCTACTGGATTCCTCCAGAGATATTTTTCGATATTCCCTCTAGTACTTAACCCTCCTCATAATTTTTCCCATATTCTCCATGTAGGAAATTACGGTTAAGTTAATTGAACCCAGAAACTCTAAGCATAGTCTTACTAAATAAAAAAAGAAAAATAAAAAATTGAATAAGATCAAATAAGTGTGGTATCAAAAAAAAAATGCTATAGACATACATTTCTTTAGCAAGTCGTAAAGTAATATGATGACCCATTGTATATTCTTTTAGTTTTTTATCACCTCTTCCTCGTTTATAGTTGTTTTGTATATTGAGGACATACATCAAAGCATATTTTGGAAATAAAGCATAGACTTCCATTATTTTGGATAAATCATGTTTTGTTAATTGGAACCTCTCTACGGATTTTTTTATTGTGAGACCTTAGGCGTTTTTTATTCTTCAATCACGTCTTAACCAAATTTACAGCTCTATTGTCCACTAGGGCACTGCGTAAGCGATTCCAATTGGAAGCTGTACATACACTTTGTACAGCGCCTAAATGTATTCTATTTCTAATTGTACTACATCGAACTGGTGGCCGTTGCGCTGCTTTCACTTTCTACCCTTTCATAGTAGGATGATGAGCTCGAGGATGTTGATGTGTGGCTGTTGGTTGTTCCTGTTTCCAATCCGATTGGGGGTCCATAATGGGTTGCCGTTCGCCGATGTCCAAGTATCCGGATTCATTTGAGCCATGGGCTCAGAAGAGGGTCAGTGTCTGCTGCTCTCAGGGGGGAAGAGCAACTGACGAAAGTGCCGGGACTGGGATCGAACCCATCACCATCTGCTTATGAAGCAAACGTGTAGCCACTACGCCACGGGCCCCGGCAACCTTGGGCGTTAACGGGTTAAATTTCGTGCCACCCTCAGAGAGGTGCCACAAATGTCTAAGATTGGAAGCAAACAGGATAATGCTGTTGTTTTCTTGAATGTTATCAAGATTTAACTGTTTAAACAAAGTATCTCAGATTCGTCATGTGTGATTAGGGCCTTCCGATTTCGCAATCATGATATCACCTAAAAATGTCCCTACTATTTTATTTTGAGAAACCATTTTTGCTTTTTTTTTCAAAAGCATATTTTTGAAATTCTAGTGAAAGTTTCTTTCAGATAATACCTAAAAATTCTCATTGGGGAATGTCTTCAGGTTACTTCAGAGGACATTCGTTGAAATCACTTAAACATTTTACAATGTTGGCAAAAAGTATTTTGAATGGAAAATATGCAGATGATACTCTTTCAGTTCACACAATTGTTCTTTCCAGTAAATGTTTATTTCGGTTTAAATTCTTGTAAATAAAGCACAAACCATTCAAGCCGTATTCTCCCAAAACTAAAAAACGACTTTTTATTTTTTTTCCTCAAAACAAGGGAAATACTTCATAGAAATCCTTCATAAATTTCCCCAGGTGTTTCTTTGAAATTTCTTACGAGGTCATTTTTACAAAGTGTTTAAAAAAAATCTAAATTAATTCCTGAGATTCCTGTTGAGATTCCTCGAATGATTCGCTTAGAATTTCTTCCAGGCAGGCTTTCAGGAAGCTATTAATTTTCCATATTTTGCATATCCTCTGTAGATATTGTTTCAAACAATTTAAGAGATATTTTTTTTTTTCAAGGATACCTTCAGAAATTAGACCAAAAATTGCTTCAAAAATTCTTCTGGGAGTTGATACTTCTATTTCTCAATACATATTCCACATTTTTCCCGGATTTCTCCTGGAAAATCTTCAATGAGTTTCTCAAAAAAAAAAAAAAATCCTAAGTTTCCTTCAGAAATTCTCATAGAGATATCTACAAGAAATACGGATTAGGAGCAAGGATCCTCCATGGATTCTGATGGAAACTTCCGCAGAAATTCATTTAAAAATCCCTCTAGGGATTCCTGCATAAATGCCTACGAGAATATACTCAGAAATTCTTCCAATATTTTTTTTCAGAAAATCGTCTATTGCTTATTTTAGTAATTCGACCAAAGTTTCCTTCGAAATGTCTTCTACGGATTACATTTCAAAGAATATATCTTGCGCTTAGAAAATTGATTACCTCCAAAATTGTTCAATGTCCATTAGTGATTGCTCCACTAATTTCTGATATAGTTTCCTCATAAATTCCTCCAAAAAATTATAAATTTGGAATTATTTCAGTAGAGTCTCCAATTATTTTGGTAAAAAATCTGCCATTGATTCCATACAAAATTTCTCCAAAACTTTTAGGTTTGATTTCCACAAAACACTGCAAGGTTTCTGCAGCAAAATCAACTCAGTCGTATCGCAATTAGGTATAAATTTAGAAGGACAACAGTGCCCAGGCGGAATAAATGTCCAGATAAACACACAATTCTCAGCTGGTGGTCTTTGTCCTCCACTGATCCGTGGTAGTGGACTGATCATGAGGTAGAAACTCGTGTGGACCACAGCAATTTTGAATCTCCCAGGCTGTCGAAACTCAATCAGGTAAGGGTCTGTTCATCCACCTTCTCCTTTCAAAGTCTACGTGCTTTATGAACGGTTCCTTACATTCCAAGCCAATGGTGGGCAATCGCCCATTGATTTGTGTTGCTAAATATGCATACCGGTAACAAGTCATCTGTGAACTTTATGAATTTCTTTTTAGTCTATAATGAATCTTTCAACCACAATATTCTGAAAAAGCTATGTAACAGATATTATTGTTTTGATCGTTTTTATTGTTTCACGAATAACAAAATACAAACTGAACAAAAATAATTAAAAAAAAAATCAACCGTAACCATTTAGTTCACACGCTCAACGAATCAAATGAAGCGAAATTCTTGATTTAAAAACCATCAATCACACCCAATAAAATCGTGATGTTCAGTTCTGCATCAGTGAATGTTTTCATTTCTTTTTTTATCACCCTTCTGACATGACTTCCTAACCACATTCAAAAAAAAAATTCAGCAGCAAATTATGCCATACCGTTTGAGTTGCACGCATCCCTTGATTAATTGTCACCTTGATGGATTTTAACTCTTTTATTTTCCCAATCATTCCTCCCAGACAGAGCGTAAAAAAGAAAGAACCGAACCAAATTAGACACACTTTCCCGTATATAATTTACCAGCGTCAATTAATGATTGAGCTTCTCTTTTCCGTAGACAACCCTTTTTGAATCAACAGAAAAAAAAATCAAACTCAGCTGCCGCAACCAACAACCGTTCCAATCATATGCAAATTCGATTGACTATTAACCGAATTCTTTCGATCGTTCGATCAATAGGAAGAAGCTGCCAGGACAGACACCCCACAAAAGAGAGCACACACGACCCAGATGGAGGTCCCGACAAAACTCGCAGCAGTGCAGTGCTACCGCATAGGACCCCGAATCGTATGCAAATGAGCCGCGCATCTTATCCTTGAGCGGTGAAGAATCCTGGGCCTGGGAAAAAAATCCTTCGTTTGAAAGTAACGTTTAAAAGGGTTATGCAAATCGACGACAAAGGTGGCGGTGGGATTCGAACAGAGGAGTGCACGTTACGCTCTATTTGGATATTTATTGATAAATGTGTGAAAGGTACACAAAGACGCGCACAATGGGGCTGGGTGTGAAGAAAACAACAGCTGCTGCCATTGACTGACTGTGTTGTTCGGTGCTGGTAACGTATTGGAAGATGGAATAGTTTGATATATTTGTATGCTTTGAACGATTCGATTCCTTTGTAACGAACAATTGTTGTTAGCAATTAAATTTGTGCAAATGAAGTTTAGCAGAATTCATTCTTCAATTTTAGCTGAATTTCCCCTCAAATGCTAGAAAAAATCTTGTAAAATTCCTCCAGGAGCTCTAGTAGAATTCCCCTGCGATTACAGAAGAATTCCCCTGGAATTCTAACAGAAATCCTTTGGAATTCTAACAGCATTCCTATGGCACTGCATTCTAGCAGAATTCCTCTGGAATACTAGCAGAATTCCTCTGAAATTCAAGCAAAATCTCCCTGAGGTTACAGCAGAATTCCCCTGGAGTTCTAGCAGAAATCCTTTGGAATTCTAGCAGCATTCCTTTGGAATTGCATTCTAGCAGAATTCCTTCTGGAAATCTAGCAGAATTCTTCTGGAGCTCTAGCAGAATTCCTTCTGGAATTCTAGCAGAATTTCTTCTGGAATTCTAGTAGAAATCCTTTTAGAATTCTAGCAGAATTCATTCTGGAATTCTAGCAGAATTCCTACTGGAATCATAGCAGAATTCTTTCTGGAATCCTAGCAGAATTCCTTCCGGAATTCGAGAAGAATTCCTTCTGGAATTCTAGCAGAATTCCTTATGGAATTCTAGCAGAATTCCTTATGGAATTCTAGCAGAATTCCTTATGGAATTCTAGCAGAATTCCTTATGCAATTCTAGCAGAATTCCTTATGGAATTCTAGCAGAATTCCTTATGGAATTCTAGCAGAATTCCTTATGGAATTCTAGCAGAATTCCTTATGGAATTCTAGCAGAATTCCTTATGGAATTCTAGCAGAATTCCTTATGGAATTCTAGCAGAATTCCTTATGGAATTCTAGCAGAATTCCTTATGGAATTCTAGCAGAATTCCTTATGGAATTCTAGCAGAATTCCTTATGGAATTTTAGCAGAATTCCTTATGGAATTTTAGCAGAATTCCTTCTGGAATTCTAGCAGTATTCCTTCTGGAATTCTAGTAGAATTCCTTCTGGAATTCTAGCAGAATTTGCTTCTGGAATTATAGCAGAATTCCTTCTGGAATTCTAGCAGAATTTCTTCTGGAATTCTAGTAGAAATCCTTTTGGAATTCTAGCAGAAATCCTTCTGGAATTCTAACAGAATTCATTCTGGAATTCTAGCAGAATTCCTACTGGAATCATAGCAGAATTCTTTCTGGAATCCTAGCAGAATTTCTTCCGGAATTCGAGAAGAATTCCTTCTGGAATTCTAGCAGAATTCCTTCTGGAATTCTAGCAGAATTCCTTCTGGAATTCTAGAACAATTCCTTCCGGAATTCTAGAAGAACTCCTTCCGGAATCCTAGAAGAATTCCTTCTGGAATTCTAGCAGAATTCCTTCTGGAATTCTAGTAGAATTCCTTCTGGAATTCTAGAACAATTCCTTCCAGAATTCTAGAAGAACTCCTTCCGGAATCCTAGAAGAATTCCTTCTGGAATTCTAGCAGAATTCCTTCTGGAATTCTAGCAGAATTCCTTCTGGAATTCTAGCAGAATTCCTTCTGGAATTCTAGCAGAATTCCTTATGGAATTCTAGCAGAATTCTTCTGAAGCTCTAGCAGAATTCCTTCTGGAATTCTAGCAGAATTTCTTCTGGTATTCTAGTAGAAATCCGTTTGGAATTCTAGCAGAAATCCTTCTGGAATTCTAGCAGAATTCATTCTGGAATTCTAGCAAAATTCCTACTGGAATCATAGCAGAATTCTTTCTGGAATCCTAGCAGAATTCCTTCCGGAATTCGAGAAGAATTCTTTCTGGAATTCTAGCAGAATTCCTTCTGGAAGTCTAGCAGAATTCCTTCTGGAATTCTAGAAGAACTTCTTCCGGAATTCTAGAAGCATTCCTTCTGGAATTCTAGCAGAATTCCTTCTGGAATTCTAGCAGAATTCCTTCTGGAATTCTAGCAGAATTCCTTCTGGAATTCTAGCAGAATTCCTTCTGGAATTCTAGCAGAATTCCTTCTGGAATTCTAGCAGAATTCCTTCTGGAATTCTAGCAGAATTCCTTCTGGAATTCTAGCAGAATTCCTTCTGGATTTCTAGCAGAATTTCTTCTGGAATTCTAGCAGAATTCCTTCTGGAATTCTAGCAGAATTCCTTCTGGAATTCTAACAGAATTCCTTCTGGAATTCTAGCAGAAAAGGAATTCTAGCAGAATTCTTTCTGGAATTCTAGCAGAATTCCTTCTGGAATTCTAGCAGAATTCCTTCTGAAATTCTAGCAGAATTCCTTCTGGAATTCTAGCAGAATTCCTTCTGGAATTCTAGCAGAATTCCTTCTGGAATTCTAGCAGAATTCCTTCTGGAATTCTAGCAGAATTCCTTCTGGAATTCTAGCAGAATTCCTTCTGGAATTCTAGCAGAATTCCTTCTGGAATTCTAGCAGAATTCCTTCTGGAATTCTAGCAGAATTCCTTCTGGAATTCTAGCAGAATTCCTTCTGGAATTCTAGCAGAATTCCTTCTGGAATTCTAGCAGAATTCCTTCTGGAATTCTAGCAGAATTCCTTCTGGAATTCTAGCAGAATTCCTTCTGGAATTCTAGCAGAATTCCTTCTGGAATTCTAGCAGAATTCCTTCTGGAATTCTAGCAGAATTCCTTCTGGAATTCTAGCAGAATTCCTTCTGGAATTCTAGCAGAATTCCTTCTGGAATTCTAGAACAATTCCTTCCAGAATTCTAGAAGAACTCCTTCCGGAATCCTAGAAGAATTCCTTCTGGAATTCTAGCAGAATTCCTTCTGGAATTCTAGCAGAATTCCTTCTGGAATTCTAGCAGAATTCCTTATGGAATTCTAGCAGAATTCTTCTGAAGCTCTAGCAGAATTCCTTCTGGAATTCTAGCAGAATTTCTTCTGGTATTCTAGTAGAAATCCGTTTGGAATTCTAGCAGAAATCCTTCTGGAATTCTAGAAGAATTCATTCTGGAATTCTAGCAGAATTCCTACTGGAATCATAGCAGAATTCTTTCTGGAATCCTAGCAGAATTCCTTCCGGAATTCGAGAAGAATTCTTTCTGGAATTCTAGCAGAATTCCTTCTGTAAGTCTAACAGAATTCCTTCTGGAATTCTAGAAGAAATTCTTCCGGAATTCTAGAAGCATTCCTTCTGGAATTCTAGCAGAATTCCTTCTGGAATTCTAGCAGAATTCTTTCTGGAATTCTAGCAGAATTCCTTCTGGAATTCTAGCAGAATTCCTTCTGGAATTCTAGCAGAATTCCTTCTGGATTTCTAGCAGAATTTCTTCTGGAATTCTAGCAGAATTCCTTCTGGAATTCTAGCAGAATTCCTTCTGGAATTCTAGCAGAATTCCTTCTGGAATTCTAGCAGAAAAGGAATTCTAGCAGAATTCCTTCTGGAATTCTAGCAGAAAAGGAATTCTAGCAGAATTCTTTCTGGAATTCTAGCAGAATTCCTTCTGGAATTCTAGCAGAATTCCTTCTGAAATTCTAGCAGAATTCCTTCTGGAATTCTAGCGGAATTCCTTATGGAATTCTAGCAGAATTCCTTCTGGAATTCTAGCAGAATTCCTTCTGGAATTCTAGCAGAATTCCTTCTGGAATTCTAGCAGAATTCCTTCTGGAATTCTAGCAGAATTCCTTCTGGAATTCTAGCAGAATTCCTTCTGGAATTCTAGCAGAATTCCTTCTGGAATTCTAGCAGAATTCCTTCTGGAATTCTAGCAGAATTCCTTCTGGAATTCTAGCAGAATTCCTTCTGGAATTCTAGCAGAATTCCTTCTGGAATTCTAGCAGAATTCCTTCTGGAATTCTAGCAGAATTCCTTCTGGAATTCTAGCAGAATTCCTTCTGGAATTCTAGCAGAATTCCTTCTGGAATTCTAGCAGAATTCCTTCTGGAATTCTAGCAGAATTCCTTCTGGAATTCTAGCAGAATTCCTTCTGGAATTCTAGCAGAATTCCTTCTGGAATTCTAGCAGAATTCCTTCTGGAATTCTAGCAGAATTCCTTCTGGAATTCTAGCAGAATACCTTCTGGAATTCTAGCAGAATTCCTTCTGGAATTCTAGCAGAATTCCTTCTGGAATTCTAGCAGAATTCCTTCTGGAATTCTAGCAGAATTCCTTCTGGAATTCTAGCAGAATTCCTTCTGGAATTCTAGCAGAATTCCTTCTGGAATTCTATCAGAATTCCTTCTGGAATTCTAGCAGAATTCCTTCTGGAATTCTAGCAGAATTCCTTCTGGAATTCTAGCAGAATTCCTTCTGGAATTCTAGCAGAATTCCTTCTGGAATTCTAGCAGAATTCCTTCTGGAATTCTAGCAGAATTCCTTCTGGAATTCTAGCAGAATTCCTTCTGGAATTCTAGCAGAATTCCTTCTGGAATTCTAGCAGAATTCCTTCTGGAATTCTAGCAGAATTCCTTCTGGAATTCTAGCAGAATTCCTTCTGGAATTCTAGCAGAATTCCTTCTGGAATTCTAGCAGAATTCCTTCTGGAATTCTAGCAGAATTCCTTCTGGAATTCTAGCAGAATTCCTTCTGGAATTCTAGCAGAATTCCTTCTGGAATTCTAGCAGAATTCCTTCAGGAATTCTAGCAGAATTCCTTCTGGAATTCTAGCAGAATTCCTTCTGGAATTCTAGCAGAATTCTTTCTGGAATTCTAGCAGAATTCCTTCTGGAATTCTAGCAGAATTCCTCCTCTAGCAGAATTCTTTCTGGAATTCTAGCAGAATTTCTTGTGTAATTCAAGCAGAATTCCTTGTGGAATTCAAGCAGAATTCTTTCTGGAATTCAAGCAGAATTCCTTCTGGAATTCTAGCAGAATTCCTCCTCTAGCAGAATCCTTTCTGGAATTCTAGCAGAATTTCTTGTGTAATTCAAGCAGAATTCCTTGTGGAATTCAAGCAGAATTCTTTTTGGAATTCTAGCAGAATTCTTACTGGAGTTCCTCTGGAATTCAAGCAGAATTCCTCTAGGATACAAGCAGAATTCCTCTGGAATACAAGCAGAATTCCTTCTGGAAGTATAGCAGAATTCCTTCTGGAATTCTAGAAGAATTCCTTTTAGAGTTCAACATATATTCCTTCTGGAATTCTAGCTGAATTTCTTTTGGAATTATAGCAGTATTCTTTTGAAATTCTATAGCAAAATTTATTGAGATTTCTTCATCGTGAGCCGGATAATTCAGCAACCATTTTGAAACCATTTCTGTACACCAAGCCCGGAGGTAATTTGTGTCACAAAGCAAGTTTCTATCGATTTTTTTTTCACCCTCTTAGCAATCACGTCCCATTGTAAAGGCGTTAGAATCGCGAAACGCGACGTTTTTTTTTTATTTCATCTAGAATATTTTCTCGTGTAAATCCTCCATTTAGCAGCAGCGGGCTATGTGCTTGGTCCCTTTCATCCTACTATTTACCATCGCGAGCACGAACCACACGGTTTGCAACCCTTTTCCATTATTTTCTGGGTATCCGTCATAATTAAATACACACAGCAGCACGTCTCCTAGGAAAATTTTCCCCGAAACTTGCGTGTCTCGCCGACAGGAAAATCCGTTGACGCTGGTCGACATAGAAAAAAAGTAAATAAGGCTGATTGGAATTCTCAGAAATGGAAATTGGTCACCAGTTACCTAAAGTGCGCTGATAAAAAACTATTTCGTCGTTTCTTAGAGAAACGCGCAAGAAAAAAAATCTAGTTTCCTCAGATCCCCAGCAATAGATATTTGGAACGTCATCTGGAGTACCTTCGGAAAATCTCATTACTTTGAATTAGTTCCACTTGCATCCGCCAACTGTTCCCGGCCGCCACGACGCGACTTCCTGACCACGAAAGGATATCTCGAATTTGAATATTTATTACCCGGGGGTCCTTTTCCTTTCACCTCCCGAGCCCGAACCAAACCAAACGAAAACAACAGCTGAATAGCCGGACGCGAGATGTTTTTCCCACAGCACACCGTACTCGCAGTCGCGGTCGCCTCCACAGGAAGCCCAAATGCGCGTTCACTTTCTATTAACGAGGACACACATGATGGCTAACCGCGAGATGATCAAACTGGCTAGGAAAAAAAAATCTTCCCCCACTTCTAAGCAGCACGATCGCGCGAGTATCCTTTTTTTTAGATCAGAAAAAACGTCTTCGACTTCCGCGTAAAGATTGTCAACGTCACGCTACCGACCGAGCCGGGAGTGAGTACGACGACGACGACGCACAGTTGGTCCATTCCAGCTCGATTTTTTCCCACCCTCGCAGGAATTAGATGGGTAAAAAACTTTTGAGACGATTGAAATGTACTTTGCATCAGAAAATTACGTCCAGTCTAGGAGTCCGTCTAGACTACTACACGGCTTCCGTCTATAACGGTCACCGTAGCACAACGGTACCTATTACACGGATTCCTATTACACTGCTGTCCATGTTGTAGGAACTCCAGAGCTTATGGGATTTCGCCTAATTGGGGTGTGAGCGATTACCTAAGGCGTAATCCAAGATAGCGCAACTTTCGTTGGCAAAGTTATAGTACTAGAATAGATCTATTACACAATGCCACCTAACATCCAATTAGTTGGCAATTTGGCCGCTACATAAAGGCGCTATATAGAAGAGGTTGCTATGTACACTCGCCAGTAGAAGCACTCATAAGTTATTACATGCGATATCTCAAGATCTACTTTATTTAGAACAATGATGTGATCGTCAAAGTTGTTCAGTAGGTCAAGAGTTAGTTGGTGATTTCACCGCTAGGTGGCGCTAGTTAGCGAGTAAAGTGTCAAACTTCTCTATCTGAGTTCAGAGCAGATAGAAGAGTGTCGCCTTCGGCAAAGTTCTTCAGGAAGTCAAGAGCTATCTGGTGACTCAACAATTAGTTGGTGATTTTGCCGCTAGATGACGCTATTTTGTACACGTACATTTTTTTTATAGCGTGCAACGGAATGCAACAACCGAGAGTCGCGATTTGACTGCACCCACAGCACCAGGACTAACAGTGGATATGCAACAACAGCTACTATGAGAAGAACTAGCGCTTAAGTTGGTTGGTCACAGCAGTCACGCAGTCCGTGAGATAAACCCCATGTCCTTGTACCGAATACCCAAGCTGCGGAATTTCTACCGGCTAACAAGTGCAGTAAGTATCCTGAACCAAGCTATTTTGCCACAGTATTTGGAGGCCAAACAGAGCCTTGAGGATCAGAAGTTAATTGTGTGTTCAGAAATTGTGAAGCCCGCAGATCTCCGAGATCTCACAGAAATCAACATTAAAGAGATCCTCGACAGTAATGTATGCTACAGCAGTTCAGTGCTCTTGTGAAACTATTGCGGCGTTATGGAGAATGTTTGAAGCGGAAAGAACACAACCGCTGTTCAACATAACGAAAGAAAGCTCTACTACCGCATCCAAAACGATAAGAAGCCTAATTTTAGAGAAGACATTTCACAGATTGGCAACGTCACACAATTCTGGGTCAATGTATGGAAGAACCGTGTCCAGCACAACGACGATGGGATGTGGTTGGCACAAGAAGAGCGACAGTGAAATGGAGTTGAAGACAAGACCGCGGTCAGAGTAACCACTCAGGACGTGAAGCTACCCAGTATACCAGAAATTTGACCCGGTATAAAATTATTCATATAAAAAACTCACGATGATCTACGTGCGGATGGCGGAACACTTCAACATGCTGCTGGAAGACCCATTACCCATATTGAGAAGCATAGAAGACCACTGCGATGCCAACAGCGTGATGACTGAAGAACTAAAAGAATGTCGCAAAGACACCCTTGCGCTTCTCGTCGCGCTTTCACTCGAGGATCATTTCACCTGTACAAGTACGTCTAACCGAAGACTACTTTATCAAGAAGACATGGAACTCTGTTATTTTCCCATACTAACGGCAAGCGTCACCGACGGCACCGCCGCCTGGTGAGCTAAGGTGGTACCTTTGTATAAAAGTGTACGAGTGTATTGGTGCGAATATGAAGATTTACACACACTATCATGAATAGTGCCACCTTCATCCGTGGTGGCGCTGCTAACAGTGACTCCCGATTTTCAGTAGCGTTGCAAGTCTTCTTGATAGTGCGGTCTTCGGTCTAACGCTGCACACGTCAGCTCCCAAATCCACGAGCTTGGCGTCACTTCGCATCGCCTTCAAGACGTTCGAGTACCTAGACTGTTCGGTCTTGATGAGGAGCGCGTCGCCTTTTTGCGTTTGGCACCTACTCTTTTGCGCCTTCTTGGTTTGGTTCCTGATCTCCACGACTTGTGGTTTTTCTTCTTCTTCTTCCGCTCGACTTTGGTCCAAGGGGGGCCATCCCCAAGGTTCACCCTACTCTGTGGTTGCTGAAAGCCTAACAACGGTCGCAACTCCCTGTTCCCTTCCATCCGGGACGGGCCAGCCTTTTAAGGCCCATTCTTCCCAGCTTTTCCGGATGCCTGGCTGGGGTCTGACATGCGGGCATTACTGTCGAACTTCGGGGTTAGTATTCGCCTAGGCTTGCGGGCACCGCGAGACAGCTCCTCACCTGACGGCTGCCTCACCCGCTTCAGCGAGTGCTTATCACCAGCAGTCACATCCTCAATACCTTTTGGACTTCCTGCGGAAGCGATAGCCTCCGTCTGGGTAGACTTTGTAACCTTTACTTTCGCCGATTCCGCCGCTGCTGCAGTGTTCACGCGTCTCACGTGATCCTGCTTAGAATCGATTTACGAAGTCACAACAGGGCCGTTTTCTGGTGCTTACTTATGTTGGACTTCGTGGACGCATAATCGATGATCTTGCCAAGCTGCTGCTCAGTCACCTCAATCGCGGACAGCCCTTTTCGCTTTTGCTTCTTCTTGGAAAGGAGTTAGCCTCGCCAATACCACCAGCTCCTGATTGATACTTACCTTACCGATCAGGCTAAGGCCGGGGTGGCCTCTGCTGTACATAGTAGCCTCCTCCATTCCACTCGGTCCATGGCTGTTTGTCTCCAGTTCCGCACTCTGCATAGGGTCCGCAGATCATCCTCCACTTGGTCGACCCACCTAGCTCGCTGCGCTCCACGTCTTCTTGTACCGGTCGGATGACTCTCGAGAACCATTTTAGTCGGGTTGCTGTCCGACATCCTGATGACGTGACCAGCCCACCGTAGCCTCCCGATTTTCGCGGTATGGACGATGGTTGGTTCTCCCAGCAGCTGATGCAGCTCGTGGTTCATTCGCCTTCTCCAAGTCCCGTCTTCCATCTGCACTCCGCCGTAGATGGTACGCAACACCTTCCGTTCGAAAACTCCAAGGGCGCGTTGGTCCTCTGCACGTAGGGTCCATGTGCCCATAGAGGACGACCGGTCTAATCAACGTTTTGTAGATGGTTAACTTCGTGTTACGGCGAACTTTATTCGATCGTAGAGTTCTGCGGAGTCCAAAGTAGGCACGATTTCCTGCCACAATGCGCCTCTGAATTTCTCTGCTGGTGTCGTTGTCGTCGGTCACCAGTGAGCCCAAGTACACGAATTCTTCAACCGCCTCGATTTCATCACCGTCGATATGAATTCGGGGTGGCGGGCGCGGTGATTCCTCCCTGGAGCCCTTTGCCGTCATGTACTTTGTCTTCGACACATTAATGACCTGATTGATATGTTTGTTTATTAGTCTTCATAGTTATCCCCAAGAATAGTGCTTTGAGGGGCTATGAGACATTTCCCCGAATTCCATTACCCCGAATTCCATTACCCCGAATGGCCAATTACCCCGAATGATCCATTACCCCGAATGACCCATTACCCCGAATAATTTATCTACTATGGGCTCAACAAGAACCTGCGGTCAAAAAAGATTTATCCCTTCGCCAAATGCACCAAGCGTAAGACGCTGATAAGACCATTGGTTATTTACAAGAATAAAACATAGACTATATAGTATATACTCGAGGAGGGCATGCAAGCATTCAAAGTGTTCTAGTGTCGGGTACTTAAGACCATGATGATTAACCTGGGCTTGTTAGGGGAATATCTGTAAATAAAAAGAAAATCGGGTTAAGTACGGTTCCTTTGAATTCCACTAAGAATTTACATCCTTTGACAGATACGTATTTCGACCTCGACTGTAAGGTCGTCTTCAGTGTCTTGTCAAGTGTCAAGTGTCGAGTCAAGTACAAGACACTGAAGACGACCTTACAGTTGAGGTCGAAATACGTATCTGTCAAAGGATGCAAATTCTTAGTGGAATTCAAAGGAACCGTACTTAACCCGATTTTCTTTTTATTTACTTAGGACCATTTTTGGCGGTGTGCAGGAGAACGGTGTGCGGCGAACAATGAATCAAGAACACGCTGCACTCTACGGCCAACCTAGCATCCGGCAGGTCGCAAAAGCTGGAAGGATACGATGGGCAGGGTATGTTATGAGAATGCCGGACAGTAACCCTGCAAAACTAGTGTTTGACAGACACGATTGACAGCCACGAACCGTGTATTATGGCAAAAATAGCATGATATTCCACTCTTATCATAATGTTGGGCTAATTTCAAAGATTATTCCTCATCAATACTAAAAATGCATATACTGCGCATTCTACGACCGCACTCAACACGCTGCCAGTCAGTCTTCGGATGCAGGATGCATTTTTATCTAAACCGCAGCCCAATCTCACACATTCGGTGTCACCCGACCGAGAAAGATTACAGCGAGCGGCGCGGCGGTGATGCACCCACTCCCGACCACGAAGCTGCGCGCTTAATTCATCATCAGCGCACTAGTAGGTAGGTACTCACAAAACACACTTGCTTCCAATCTGTCGCGGGGGTCCTCCCACGATTGAGACGATGTCGATGGCAGAGTGTGAGAAAAAAATCTTCTAGGCACCTTTCCTTCGGGATTTTTTTTTCTCTATTTCCTCACCGACCGACCGGCGAGGCATGGATGGGATAAAGGTCAACGATCTGTTTTTTCTCCGGGGTTTCGGGATTCCTACTTGAGGTACCATCGCGCGCCGCGCCATAAGGAGGCAAAACACATTTTACGCTCGTTTTACGAGCGTAGGAAAAAAAATGAACCCTTGTGGTCTGTCCTTCCAGTATAGTTTTTTTCTCATCGGGATGGGCAGGGATGAAGATCGTGACAGACAACAGTCGAGGCGTACTTTCGGGCTGGTGGTTTGTGGTTATGTAAACAAGCACGTGATTATTTATTTTTTTGTGAGAAGTATGTGAAGGCGGAGAAGGACAATTTTTCACAGTATCATAGTTATTGCATTTAGGAATACATATTACTTTAAGATTTGACGATAAATTTACAAAGGTGTCAGATCATCCGGCCGAAGGTCATATGGCCGAATAGTCACTAGGTCGAATGGCCATGGGGTCTTCTTCTTTCCGTTGCTGACACAAAGGAATTCTTCCATCGGTTCTTCCAAAAATTCATTCAGAGATTCGTCAATAAATTTCTTCACGGCTCCAAGCAGGTATTCCTCCAGAGATTCCTACAGAAATTCATACAGAACTTCCTTCAGGACTTCCTCCAGGTATTCCTTCATGTATTTTCGCGGAAGTTCTTCCAGAATGTCTTGCAAAGATGCCTTCAGGAATGTTTCTACAAACCTTTCCTAGAAACTACTACATTTCTACATTAAATTTCTCATGAGCTTTTCTATTATACTTTACAGAAGTTTGATTGTTCTCTGGACATTCTCCCAGCATTTCCTTTAACCCTCGAGCGATCACGCTGTTGTATTTTGTACAACACGTTAAAAAAATCTCGCTTTTTTTACTCAGCATTAGCGTGGTTCTGACGCAAGTAGTCAACCGCGCGAGTTACGGAAGGTAGAAAACATTCCCGACTTCTTCCGGTTATTCATTCCTTTAAATATTTCATAATAAAGTCCTAAGGGAATTTCACCAAGCTATTCAATTTACGTGATTCGTGCTAACGTAAGAACAGTAACGTCATTGTCCTGTTGATGGGCGAGATCGAGCCCGAAGGCGGTCGACGAAAGGTAAATTTTAATATCTTGACGATAGTAAGAACTATAAGTGTTTTGTCTCGTCTCACGTCGCGCGTATTGGGAATTTCACCATGGGTCCCACTAGCATTTTTTAGGTATTACTCAGGGAATTTCTTCAGCTACACCTTCTAAGATTTCTTCGGAAATTTTCCTGGTATTCTTTCAGAAATTGTTTGCAGAGATTTCTACATAAATTAAACGAAAGATAGAATTCTCTCGGGAATTTCTTCGGGAGCTCTTCTGGTATGCAGTTTATAAAACGAAGTGTGAAACATCCGGGTGGATGTTTAACTTGGCCTTTCGCAAGAATGCATAATTGGCACACCACACTGGTAATTCCTACAGAATTTTCTTCAAGAAATCCTTAGCAAACTCCTCCAGACTCTCATAAAAGAAGCTCTGAAGGAATGTTCGCAGGAACATTTTCTTTGCCTTTTGTGCTTCCGAAGGCAGAGTTTCTCCAGGAATTCCTCCGTAAATATTGAAAACAATCTACCCGGAGGTTCTTTAGGAATTCCTGCGGGTGTTCGTTTAGGGAATCATCCCGCAGTTCCCCTTATAATTTTATTGGGAGTTCCATACCCAACTAACAATTGCAAGTCACAAAAAAGCAAGCTTGCTGAATTGTAACCTAATAATGGTAATGATAGCTGAACTAAAATTATGCTCTACACATTATTGTTTAAATGATTTTCCAATTGAGAAAGTAGTCAATGTTCGACTTTCTCATCGGTATCAACAATTATTAATTAAAAAACTCTTCAAAAGTTTAACAAGGAATTTATTTGACCTATAGGCTTCCTTCAGGAGTTTCTCTAGGATTTCTGTCAGGAGTTCATTCTTGAAATTCCTCCGATAGAGAAATCTTTTGAGAGCTCTTCTAGTAATTCCTTCAGTATTCTTTCTAGGAATTCTTCCAGAAGTTGCTTTGGAAATACCTCTGGGAGCTCTATAAGGAATTCCTCCTAGAGGGTCTCTCAGAGTTCTCTAGATATTCCTTTGGAAGTTTCTCTAGAAATTCCACTCCTGGGATTTTTTCGGCGTATCAGTCTTCTCGTAAAATCAAAAACTTCAGTTTGATTTCAATCTCCAACGTTTCGAGCCTTATTGGATCTTCATCAAGGAGTCAAAACAGTTGTCGACAAAAAAAAACGAAAAAACGACAGTCATTTCGAAGCCTTAATAGAGATCCAATAAGGATCAAAACGTTGGAGAAAGAAATCAAACTGTAGTTTTTGATTTTACGAGAAGACTGATACGCCGAAAAGATCCGAAGAGTATAACAGCACCAGTCGTGATTATAGCATTCTAGTAATTCATTCAAGAATCCTCTGTGAATTTCTTCCACATTTTCTCCGGAAGTTCCACTGAGAATTTCTTCGAGAAATTTTTTTGACGTTCTTCCGGGAGTTCCTCTAGAAAATCATCCAACAGTTCCTCAATGAATTCCTCGAGAAAATTTTGTAGGAATGCCTTCAGAAGTTCTTCCAGTAAATCCTCCGGAAATATTCAAACAAATCTACCCCAAGTTTCTCAAAGAATTCTAACAAATAGGTGTTCGTTGCAGAAATAAACCCACAGTTACTTCAAAAATAACTTCAAAAAATCCATGAGCTTCATGAGTTTTCTGTAGGAGCTGTCTTAGGAATTTGTTCGAAAATATTTCTAAGTATTCTTCTGGGAGTTGCTCTAAAAATTCCTTCCAGAGTTCATCCGAGAGTTCCTCAAGTAAATCATCCGACAGTTCATCTAAGAATTCTTTCAGGAGTTCTTTTAGGAGCTCTTTTGGGAGTTCAAGAGTTTCTTTGAGAGTTAATCCGGAAGCTCATTAACGAATTCCTTTTAGACTTACTGTGGAAGTTCTTTATGGATTTTTTGTGGGAGTTCCAACACACGTTCGAGAGTTTCACTAGGAATTTCCCTGCGAGTTTCTTTAGGAATTTTTCTTTTGTTTCTTCAAAATTACAAAATTGAACAGGGAGGTCCAAGTAGTGTGGAGTGAAGGACCATCTTCTAAAACAAAAGAAGAAGCAGGACTATTATTTCCTCGACAAATTTCTCTGAAATTTTTTATAGGCATTCTATCGCGGAACTGTTTTAAAAAATTGATCCCGGGAGTATTTCTGGGAATTCTTCCGTAGAATCCTAGAAGAAAGTTTTTAAAGAAACATTTGAAGAGTTCTTCTAAAAATTTCAAAAAAAACCTGAAACTCTGGTAGCAAATGATTTTTTAAGGAGTTCGGGGAAGAATCCATGAAGCGACCTCTTCCTGAATTCCTGAAAGATTTTTTAGATGATTACCTGCAGGAGTACGTGGAGGATATTCTATAAAAGAATTTGCAGGAATTTCTGTTGCAATGTTTTTTTTTTGAATTCCTGAAGGAATCTTTGGAAAATTTTCAGCAAAAAGTCTTGAAGGATTTAGTAAAGGAATCTTTAAAGGATTTTCTGAAATAAAAAGTTGGGAGCATTTCCTCTAGAATTATCGGGGGTCTGCCTGAAAGAATTCCTAGAGGAATTGCTGAAAGAATCTCTAGAGCAGAGATGCCTGATATACAGATTTCTCTGTATTATACAGATTTTTAACCTTCTATACAGACAAGATACAGAGTACAGAAAAATACAGATTTTTAAAATGTGATACAGATTTCTCCAGCAAGCATAAAATTTGAAGTTATTTTCAATAAAATTAATGAAAACTTTACATACTGCTGCTTAAAATTTGAAGAATTTATGAAAATTTGTACATTTTGTACATGCGTGTTTTGTATCCTACAACAATCAGTAAACTAAGAACCGTCAAAAAGTTGTACATTTTTATTAGCTCCTATTGAAATCTAGGACTCTCGGTGTCTGTTATACAGAATACAGAATACAGAATACAGAATGCAATACAGAAAAATCTGTATTGGATTTTTGATAAAATAATCTAGCATCTCTGCTCTAGCGGTACTCTATGCGTCATTCCTGGAAGCTCGTTAAGCAAAAAAGAATGAAAGGGTAGGATGCATTTCCACATTTTATGATTTTTTTTTATTTTTTTAACCTTTATTTTCTATATATTTTTGCTGCACTAACACTAACATACTTGTTAGTTACCTTCAATTTGCTCTCACTTAGTTTAATCTCATCTGATTTTTATTCTCTTGGCACGGTTGGATTGGGATTTTTTTCCTAGTTTTGATGGATTGGATGGATTGGATTGGCCAAGTGGATCTGGAGATATTCCGGATTCCGTTGGGATGATAAATTATTTTGGACCAAAGAACTCTAGAATTTGTCATCAGCTTGATGATTTTCGCATTATTTCTTGGCTATTTATCCTACAAAACTTCGGTAAAATTTTTCGACAGGCATTTATGAACTCTCTGGGAGCTACCTGGCCACATTACAGATTCCACGCCCCCATGGAAGTGGCCAATAATCAACCTGAGCCAAACCTTAATGAAGCAATATTTTCAAAATCGTTTTCCCAACACATTTAAGGAGAAACTTCAGAGAATACAAACATGACTGCCACAATGGCCGACTTGGTCTCTTACTCACGTTTTCAAGAGCACCAATCTTGGAAATTTTCAATCAAATGCTCTCGATTTGGAAAAGCTGCCTCTTTTTGCAAGTGAGCAAAGCCAGGATAAACAAGTGCGGCTTCGATGCTTCGTTTGTCAGATTTTTGCCTCTTAAGTTTGTCTGCAAAATTGCAATGGGATTTCTTGATGTTTTACCTTAAAAGAATAATCAAAATACAGTCGAGACTCTTATAAGATCACTGGTCGGGGGGCGCAATAGGAATCCGCTTAATAGGAGACTAAGAGCTTATGGGATTTCGGCATTTTGGGGGTGTGGCCTATTATCTCGGGTGTGTTAAGAGTTAACGCAATACTTTCTTCGGCAAAGTTTTAAGGCTTGATAAGATCTACCATTTAGAACTTTGGTTCATATGATTAGTTGGCAATTTGGCCGCTAGAGGGACCATCAACAATTTGATGCTAAATTGCACTACGGGAACCATATCAGGTTGTCAAGCAAACGTTACGATATGCGACAGCTCAAGACCCTGATAATTTGGGAGGATAGTGTCTTCGGGAAAGTTGTTGGGTACGCCAATAACTTACTCACGATGAGTTGCGAAGTTCGAAATTCTTCCACTGGGCGGCGCTAGTGAGCAAGTAAAATTTCAAAACCTCATATCTCAGAATCCCGATAACTTAGGAAGATGGTGTGTTCGGCAAAGTTGATCAGTATGACATGAACTTACATAAAATAAACACTTGTTTCGCAATTCTGCCACTAGGCGGCTCTAATGAAAATGCAAATTTTAGAAATCTCATAGCTCAGAATCTTGATAACTTAGAAAGTTGGTGTCTTCGGCAAAGTTGATCAGTATGACATAAACTTACATAAAAATAAACATTTGTTTCGCAATTCTGCCACTAGGCGGCGTTTACCGGCTTTTTTCGCCTTTTTTCGACTTTTTGGCGGTTTTTCGGCTTTGCATGTTCACTAGCGTCGCCTAGTGGCAGAATTGCGAAACAAGTGTTTATTTTTATGTAAGTTTATGTCATACTGATCAACTTTGCCGAAGACACCAACTTTCTAAGTTATCAAGATTCTGAGCTATGAGATTTCTAAAATGTGTGTGTTCACTAGCGCCGCCTAGTGGCAAAATTGCGAAACAATTGTTTATTTTTATGTAAGTTTATGTCATTCTGATCAACTTTGCCAAAGACACCATCTTTCTAAGTTATCGGGGGGAGCGACACTAGTTTTGCTGAGCCGAAAACCCCCAAAAAAGTCGAAAATATACGAAAAAAGCAGTAAACGCCGCCTAGTGGCAGAATTTTGAACCAAGTGTTTATTTTTATGCAAGTTTATGTCATACTGATCAACTTTGCCAAGACACCAACTTCCTAAATTATCAGGATTCTGAGCTATGAGATTTCTAAAATTTGCATGTTCACTAGCGCCTCCTAGTGGCAGAATTGCGAAACAAGTGTTTATTTTTATGTAAGTTTATGTCTTACTGATCAACTTTGCCGAACACACCATCTTCCTAAGTTATCGGGATTATGAGATATGAGGTTTTGAAATTTTACTTGCTCACTAGCGCCGCCCAGTGGAAGAATTTCGAACTTCGCAACTCATCGTGAGTAAGTTATTGGCGTACTCAACAACTTTCCCGAAGACACTAGGGTAAAAGCTCCCTTAGTGGAGGTAGTACCAATAGTGATGGTAGTGCCAGTTTAGGACTATTTCGACCAAAAAGCTTGCAAATGACATTTTTAATAGATGCATCATACCTAAATAATAACATTAATTCAGTTTTGTGTTCAGGATTTGCCGAAAAACCTATTTAAAACAATTATTTTCCTTAATTTTTTTGCTCCTTTGCACCTATAGTGGTGGTAGTGTTCCTATAGTGGTGGGTCCCATATGGATTCAATGGATTGCGCCACTATAGGAACCAATATTAAATTTTACCTCCATAATAGGAACCGTGTACCTATAGTTGGTGCAAGTGATTAATAAGCCAAAACTTAAATAAACAATGATTTTTACATTTTTCCTAGCAAATTTAAGTGAAAAACTATCGATTAACGATTTCACACTTTTTATTTTGTGGTATTATGAATTTCATTCAATTATTTTACTACAAGGAGCAACTAATAGCACCACTATTGGTACATTTACCCTATCCTCCCAAATTATCAGGGTCTTGAGCTGTCGCATATCGTAACGTTTGCTTGACAACCTGATATGGTTCCCGTAGTGCAATTTAGCATCAAATTGTTGATGGTCCCTCTAGCGGCCAAATTGCCAACTAATCATATGAACCAAAGTTCTAAATGGTAGATCTTATCAAGCCTTAAAACTTTGCCGAAGAAAGTATTGCGTTAACTCTTAACACACCCGAGATAATAGGCCACACCCCCAAAATGCCGAAGTCCCATAAGCTCTTAGTCTCCTATAACGCTCACCCCTGTCTAGTAGGAGTTCGTTTAATAGGAGTCCGTTTAATAGGAATTCGTTTAGTAAGAGACTCGACTGTATCACCTGTTTTTCCCTGGTGGAATATGTTTATCAGTTTACCAGAAACCATTGCTTTTGTATTTTCGTTTTGAAATGGTTTCTGTAGACTTGAAAAACATCTTCCACAAGAAAATGCTTTTCATTATATTTCTCTAAGAATTAAAAAATAAGTTAATTCATCAGGTTTTTTCCTTTATGGAAAATCTATTTTAGGGCTCTTTGACCTGAATATTCTTCAGGAGTATCATCAGTGAGAATTCAGTTACGATTCGTAGAATAAACTCTCGGAGGGATTCCTTGAGGATCACTAGGGAGCATTTCCATCGCAAATCACGAAAAAATGACATTTTTGACTCAATATATTTTTTTTAATTTCAAACATACTAGGCGAAGACTGGCGCTCGAGCCTAGCTATTTCGCACTGTAGTTGGAGGAAATGCCAATGCAGAACCCGTAGCTTCCGGGAAGGTAAGCCCAGCTCCCTGGGTTAGTGGGTTGGTGTCAGGCCCTGCGAGCCAGCCGTAAAAAACACTAGCACCGGAAAATCAACAAGAGAAGAATGCGAACCGATACCAATGGCGACGACCACAGCGACGAAAAGGGACTTGCGATTGGAAGCTCGGTACGTGGAACTGTAGATCTCTCAACTTCATCGGGAGCACCCGCATACTCGCCGATCTACTGAAGGACCGCGGGTTCGGAATCGTAGCGCTGCAGGAGGTGTGTTGGACAGGATCTATGGTGCGAACGTTTAGAGGTAATCATACCATCTACCAGAGTTGCGGCAACACACGTGAGCTGGGAACAGCTTTTATAGTGATAGGCGACATGCAGAGGCGCGTGATCGGTTGGAGGCCGATCGACGAAAGAATGTGCAGGTTGAGGATCAAGGGTCGATTCTTCAACATTAGCATAATAAACGTGCACAGCCCTCACTCCCGAAGCACTGATGATGACAAAGACGCATTTTACGCGCAGCTCGAACGCGAGTACGACCGCTGCCCAAGCCACGACGTCAAGATCATCATAGGGGATCTAAACGCTCAGGTAGGCCAGGAGGAAGAATTCAGACCGACGATTGGAAAGTTCAGCGCCCACCAGCTGACAAACGAAAATGGCCTACGCCTCATCGATTTCGCCGCCTCATAGAACATGGCCATTCGTAGCACTTTCTTCCAGCACAGCCTCCCGTATCGTTACACCTGGAGATCACCACAACAAACGGAATCGCAAATCGACCACGTTCTGATTGATGGACGGCACTTCTCCGACATTATCGACGTCAGGACCTATCGTGGCGCTAATATCGACTCTGATCACTACCTGGTGATGGTTGAACTGCGCCCAAAACTCTCCGTTATTAACAACGTACATTACCGGCGGCCGCCCCGGTACGATCTAGAGCGACTGAAGCAACCGAATGTCGCCACCGCATACGCGCAGAATCTCGAGGCAGCGTTGCCGGACGAGGGTGTGCTCGATGTGGCTCCTCTAGAGGACTGCTGGAGTACAATCAAAGCAGCCATCAACAACGCAGCCGAGAGCACTATCGGGTACGTAGAACGGAGTCTACGAAACGATTGGTTCGACGAGGAGTGCAGAGCGGTTCTGGAGGAGAAGGATGCATCGCGGGCGGTAATGCTGCAGCATGGAACCCGACAGAATGTGGAGCGATACAGACAGAAGCGGAAGCAGACCCGTCTCTTCCGGGAGAAAAAGCGCCGCCTGGAAGAAGCGGAGTGCGAGGAAATGGAACTGCTGTGCCGTTCACAGGAAACACGCAAGTTCTACCAGAAGCTCAACGCATCCCGCAAAGGCTACGTGCCGCAAGCCGAAATCTGCAGGGATAAGGACGGGAGCCTTCTGACGGACAAACGTGAGGTGATCGAAAGGTGGAAGCAGCACTTCGACGAGCACCTGAATGGCGAAGAGAATGTAGGCACGGAGGACCAAGGCAGCGGAGGAAATGACTATGATGGTGCAGCAGAGGACGGGAACGAACCAACTCCCACGCTGAGAGAAGTTAAGGATGCCATCCACCAGCTCAAAAACAACAAAGCGGCTGGTAAGGACGGTATCGCAGCAGAACTCATCAAGATGGGCCCGGAAAAGTTGGCCACCTGTCTGCACCAGTTAGTAGTCAAGATCTGAGAAACCGAACAGCTACCGGAGGAGTGGAAGGAAGGGATGATCTGTCCCATCCACAAGAAAGGCGACAAGTTCATGTGTGAGAACGTTCGAGCGATCACCATTTTGAACGCCGCCTACAAAGGCTATCCCAGATCATCTTCCGTCGTCTTGCACCTAAAGTAAATGAGTTCGTGGGAAGTTACCAAGCCGGTTTCATTGACGGCCGGTCGACAACGGACCAGATCTTCACCGTACGGCAAATCCTCCAGAAATGCCGTGAATACCAGGTCCTAACGCATCACCTGTTCATCGACTTCAAAGCGGCATACGACAGTATCGACCGCACAGAGCTATGGAAAATTATGGACGAGAACAGCTTTCCCGCGAAGCTGACCAGACTGATAAGAGCAACGATGGACGGTGTGCAGAACAGCGTAATAATATCGGGTGAACTATCCAGTTCATTTGAATCTCGACGGGGACTACGACAAGGTGATGGACTTTCCTGCTTACTATTCAACATCGCCCTGGAAGGTGTTATGCGACGAGCCGGGCTCAACAGCCGGGGTACGATCTTCACGAAATCCAGCCAATTTGTCTGTTTTGCGGATGACATGGATATTATTGCTAGAACATTTGGAACGGTGGCAGAACAGTACACCCGCCTGAAACGTGAAGCAGCAAAGGTCGGCCTGGTGGTGAATGCGGCTAACACAAAGTACATGCTGGTAGGTGGGACTGAGCGAGACAGGACAAGCCTTGCAGCAATGTTACGATAGACGGGGATACTTTCGATGTGGTAGAAGAATTCGTCTACCTTGATTCCTTGCTAACGGCTGACAATAACGTGAGCCGTGAAATACGAAGGCGCAACATCAGTGGAAGTCGTGCCTACTATGGGCTCCAGAAGAAACTGCGGTCAAAAAAGATCCACCCCCGCACCAAATGTACCATGTACAAGACGTTAATAAGACCGGTGGTTCTCTACGGACACGGTGGTCGTGGGCACCTCGGACCTCTCGGACTCCCCAGGTTCCGAGTGGTAAGTCCCACTCCAAACAAACCACCCCTCCACCACGACACCACGATCAATCCGGTCGTCAAGGAGCAAACACAACACTACCGTTCAGAACTCCCCGGGTTGGAGCCCCCCCAGACGAAAAACTCTGGGTTTGGGTCCCAACTTTCCACGAGAACGCAAACCATCGAGCGCCTCGGGCTTACCCAAGGATTAATTACCCAGCTGACGAAACCACCCCGGCCGTGGGCACCTCGGACCCCCCGGACTTTCCGGGATCCGAGCGGTAAGGCCCACCCCAAGCGGCCCACCCACTCAAAAACCACGCCATCGCGATCAAGCCGGCCGATCTAGAAGGAAAGGGTGGCCCCGCTTCGGGCGCCCGCTCAACCCATCCAGCCATTGCGTCACCGCGACTAATCCGGTCGAATAAGGAGGAGAGGGTGCCCCCACCACGGGTACCCACATAACTAACACCACCCCACAAGGCCCCCCGGGTTAGGGCCCCCCTCAGACGAAAAACTCTGAGGTTGGGCCCCAACCCCACACAAGAGACAAACCGTTGGACTCTCCGGAGCCCCATCAACCAAACATTCAAGCGATGAAGCCACCCCTGGTCGTGGGCACCTCGGACCTCCCGGTCTCTCCGGGACCCGAGTGGAAAGTCCCACCTCAAGCGACCCACCCAACTACCATGTCACCGCGACCGAACCGGTCGATCAAGAAGAAAAGGGTGCCCAGAAAATCTCTGGGGTTTGGGCACCAACCCCCCCACGAGAACGCAAATCACGGAGCACCTCGGGCTTCCCCATGGACCAACCACCCAACCAACGAATTCATCCCGGTCGTGGGCACCTCGCACTCTCGGACTCCCCGGGACCCGAGTGGTAAGCCCCACCCCAAGCGACCCAGCCATTCAACCAGCGCTCCCCTACGACCAGCCCGGTCGGATACGAGGAAGAAGAGACCCCACTCCGCCGCGGACACCCAGTCATGGCAACCGAGCTAGCGAGGCCCTCGGGCCAAACAACATCGACAGCAACAGACAGCGAGACATACCCCAAAACAATGTAGCAATGAAACTGTATTTTTTCTCTCCCGGTGAGCCCTTCTGGCTCACCAGATTTTAGAAAAGAGACGAACCAGCCAAGGGCTGAAAGTCTCTATAATAAAGATAAATCAATCAATCAATCAATCAACGGACACGAGACATGGACGATGCTCGAGGAGGACCTGCAAGCACTCGGAGTTTTCGAGCGACGGGTGCTAAGGACGATCTTCGGCGGCGTACAGGAGAACGGTGTGTGGCGGAGAAGGATGAACCACGAGCTCGCTGCACTTTACGGCGAACCCAGCATCCAGAAAGTGGCCAAAGCCGGAAGGATACGATGAGCAGGGCATGTTGCAAGAATGCCGGACAACAACCCTGCAAAGCTGATGTTTGCTAACCATCCGGTTGGTACAAGAAGGCGTGGAGCGCAGAGAGCACGATGGGCGGACCAGGTAGAGCGTGATCTGGCGAGTGTTGGGCGTGACCGACGTTGGAGAGCTGCAGCTGCAAATCGAGTATTATGGCGGCAAATTGTTGATTCAGTATTATCATGAATTTGATGTTAACTAAATAAATGGATGAACTAGTTTTTTGAAACTTCCTTGTGGAACGGCGCGTGAGGGAAAAACTTTTTTTCCTTCAAAAAATTATAACGCAAAAACGTTTTGTTGGATATTAACGTCGAATGTGTTTCACAATATTTAACGGACTTGTGGAAAACATACACTGAATGAAAAATTCATCGAACACTTAGGTATGTATGTTAAATGTATTAAAATTCAAAATTTCTTAAAAATCCTAATCTTCAAGATTTCTGTTTATTTACTTTTGTTTTTTTTTTTTCAATAATCTTTATTGGTATCTCAAACATTTTTTTTCATTCTTCAACTAAAACTATGTGTTCTGTATATTACACACTTCAAGATTTTTTATTATTTTTTTTTTTTTTGTAAAAGCTGACTATCAAACCTTTAATTTGCCAATTTATTCTCGAATTTTTATTTTTCATCAATTTTCAAAAGAAGCAAAAGGAATCATTGATTTAATATTTTGATACGTACAATTTCAAATAAAAAAAAAGCATTTTTTCCTACACCCTGGATTGACCAGGAGTTCTGCCCATCAGAAACCTTCTGCTAGATCTTGTTCTTTCTTTTATCTTCTCCGCAGCTACAAGCTGGGACAAGATCTTGTAAACCATTAGTCAGCTCGTCTATGTGAATTGTTTACCCATGAGACAAGAATGGTGTTATCTACTTATCTACAGAATCACAAGTTTCACCTCATACACGTCAAATATCTTTAGCATTAGAGTCGTATAACAGTGCATCCCTTGAAAACCCTATATTACACAAGTAATCATCAAGATCAAGATCCTCCCTTCCTGACAGCATACATCCTTAAGTTCACGGTTGTCTAAACTGCATTCGCCGCAATCCGAAGCAGGGACATTTTTCGCAACAAAATGCAAGGGTCTTCACTCTTTTTCTTCCCGGCGACAACAAGCCTGGTGATTGATGCACAATCATCAATTGTGCTGTGTGGTTAATTGAAATGTTTTGTCCCTCGACGTCGAAGGGAGTTGGCAAAAAAAGGGTGCGAATCGAATGGATTGACGACAGACAGGCAGTCAATGTGCTGCGGTGGAATTCGTGGCAGGGCTGATTTTGGGTGTGCAGCTTTCGGGAAACGAGGTAAGGATGGCTTTTCATCATCCTCTTTCAATCAAGTAGAAGGAAAATATTTATATTGGCACAGGTAATTTGCGATCAATAATGGAGGAAACGAGCTATGCTTTGACACCATGGTATGGGATAAGATTCAGATAAAAACGTTAACAAAGATGAGATTTGAGAAATTGTATCTTGATAAAGATGTGAATCCTAGCATCAAAGCATTTTCTTGGAACTTCAAGAATCTGACCAGAATTTTTCCGAGACGCGGACAAGGGTTCTTCAATCCAATAATAATGCTTCAAGAATCCGAACACGATTCAGCCAAGAATTCAGAAAGGATTTTTCCTTGAATCCGACGAGGATTTTTCCAAAAATTTAATCAGGATTCTACAAGAATTTGACAACAATTCTGCAAATAATTCGACAAGGATTCTTCCAAGATTCCGACAATGATTCTTCCAAGAATCCGACCAAGATTCTTCCAAGAATCCGACCAGGATTCTTCCAAGAATCCGACCAGGATTCTTCCAAGAATCCGACCAGGATTCTTCCAAGAATCCGACCAGGATTCTTCCAAGAATCCGACCAGGATTCTTCCAAGAATCCGACCAGGATTCTTCCAAGAATCCGACCAGGATTCTTCCAAGAATCCGACCAGGATTCTTCCAAGAATCCGACCAGGATTCTTCCAAGAATCCGACCAGGATTCTTCCAAGAATCCGACCAGGATTCTTCCAAGAATCCGACCAGGATTCTTCCAAGAATCCGACCAGGATTCTTCCAAGAATCCGACAAGAATTCTTCCAAGAATCCAACAAGGATTCTTCCAAGAATCCGACCAGGATTCTTCCAAGAATCCGACAAGGATTCTTCCAAGAATCCGACAAGGATTCTTCCAAGAATCCGACAAGGATACTTCCAAGAATCCGACAAGGATTCTTCCAAGAATCCAACAAGGATTCTTCCAAGAATCCGACAAGGATTCTTCCAAGAATCCAACAAGGATTCTTCCCAGAATCTGACAAGGATTCTTCCAAGAATCTGACAAGGATTCTTCCCAGAATCCGACAAGGATTCTTCCCAGAATCCGACAAGGATTCTTCCCAGAATCCGACAAGGATTCTTCCCAGAATCCGACAAGGATTCTTCCCAGAATCCGACAAGGATTCTTCCCAGAATCCGACAAGGATTCTTCCCAGAATCCGACAAGGATTCTTCCCAGAATCCGACAAGGATTCTTCCCTGAATCCGACAAGGATTCTTCCCTGAATCCGACAAGGATTCTTCCCAGAATCCGACAAGGATTCTTCCCAGAATCCGACAAGGATTCTTCCCAGAATCCGACAAGGATTCTTCCCAGAATCCGACAAGGATTCTTCCCAGAATCCGACAAGGATTCTTCCCAGAATCCGACAAGGATTCTTCCCAGAATCCGACAAGGATTCTTCCCAGAATCCGACAAGGATTCTTCCCAGAATCCGACAAGGATTCTTCCCAGAATCCGACAAGGATTCTTCCCAGAATCCGACAAGGATTCTTCCCAGAATCCGACAAGGATTCTTCCCAGAATCCGACAAGGATTCTTCCCAGAATCCGACAAGGATTCTTCCAAGAATCCGACAAGGATTCTTCCAAGAATCCGACAAGGATTCTTCCAAGAATCCGACATGGATTCTTCCAAGAATCCGACAAGGATTCTTCCAAGAATCCGACAAGGATTCTTCCAAGAATCCGACAAGGATTCTTCCAAGAATCCGACAAGGATTCTTCCCATCGTACACCAAGGAGTCTTCCAAGAATCCGACAAGGATTCTTCCAAGAATCTGACAAGGATGTTTCCAAGAATCTTACAAGGATTCTTTCAAGAATCCGACAATGATTTTTCCAAGAATCCATCAAGGATTCTTCCAAGAATCCGTGAAGGATTCTTCCAAGAATCCGTGAAGGATTCTTCCAAGAATTTGACCAAGTTTCTTTCAAGAATCCGACAAGGATTTTATCAATAATCCGACCATTATTCTTTCAAGAGTCCGACAAGAATTTTTCCAAGAATCCGAAAAGGTTTTTTTTCAAGAATGCGACAAGGATTCTATCGATAATCCGACAAGGATTTTTTCAAGAGTTCGACAAGGTCTCTATCAATAATCTGACAAGGATTCTTGCAAGAGCTCGACAAGGATTCTTTCAAGAATCAGTCGAGGATTCATGAAAGAATACATCAATACGACAAGGATTCTTCCAAGACACTGACAAACTGCAAAATTTCTTGTAAAATCACGCAACCAAAGTAAATGTAAAATGTACCTTCATTCAAATGACACCATATTTGAATACTTCGTTCCATCATATTTCAACGGCTTCTCGCATCCGTTGAGAAGATGATTCCCATCAACGAGTGGTGTCTTTCCAAAGCTGAATTCACATACAGACAAAAAATGTCCCGCGGCGATTTCTTTCACCAAACCAACAATTAAAATCGTCACCGTAGTACACCAGCGGTATCCTTGAGTGTGCAGCTCAAGTTCAAGAGTGATCCTTCATCCCAACCAGGCCAGGCCAGACAGGATCTTCCCCGAGTGGATCCGTTGGTTTTCGCTTTCTTGGAGGATTAATCGACAAAAAAAAAGCAGGAAGAGACAGCCGAGTCTTTCCGCTATCGAAGCGGAACAGTTTTTTTTTTCATCATCGGAGATTATGAAAATTAGTTGGCGGTTAGGATAGGCTACCTGAGCCAGTTCCACAGCAGGATCAGGGACAAGGTCGAGGGGTGTCGGAATCATCGCGCAAAACTACTACTCCGTCGTGGGTAAAGGCTCTCCCGTGACCCGATCTTGGTCTCGTTTTTGCTTTTTTTGTCCTCTGGAGTAGTTTTGTGTGAATCGGCACAATGGGAGAAGACCAACAGGTATAAGGAAAAACGGTGTCTCTCCTGGGGTCTTCCTAATTTGAATATTCTCCTCCGGGGTCGCTATGCGGGACCAGACAGGAAAAAATGTGTCTCCGTGGGTTCTTTATTCCTGGCGGGACGACGTGACGGTGATCATCATTCTTGGTGTGTGAACGGTGTTCCTTGGAAATCGGATCTAATTAGATGCAAAGTACGCGAAAGGGTTTCGGAAACGGGACGTCTCGGCTGCCGATGTGGGAACAAAACGGAACAATACGGTGCACACAACAGAGAGCAGCCACACGTTGCTGCCTGGTGGATAGTGGAAACGTGCATCGCAATGGGTAATGTGTTTACTTTTATTGACATAATTAATGATTGATATCAATTTATATGCAGATTGCAGGGTTTCAATATCTTCGGCGCTGTTGGCGTTCTGATTGTCATACCATCATACTGGGATAACTGGTTTTGCTCGGGAATGATTTTTAAAAGTTTAAAGAGAAAGGATACATTGCCTGGAGGTACAACATGAGAATGCTGCTTTTTAAAAGATAACGCCCGAAGGAAACCAGCTGCAACTTTGAATAAATCATACTGTTAGCACAGGAAGTACTAGCATTAGATGATGTTCAGGTCTTCTATCGATGAATGCAAATCGTTACTATTTCCTAAATTTTTAAATAAGTCTGGCTATAGCTCTTCTATAAAACTTAAATAATAATTTTCACAACAACATTGCTGATCTAAACAATAGACTCTCCACATCTGCCATGAGTTGGAATGACATTGGAAGTTGGGTCATATTTTTGCAGAGTAACCCAAACTTAGTTTCCAGACCTTATTATGTGCTCCTCTTCAGCTGATACTTTCAAATAGTTTCCAATAGATTCTAGAAAAAGGCATTCGCTAAAAGCAGAATCCAACAAGTTCTGAAAGCAGAAATCATAAGAAGCCAGAATCCATTGACTTGTAGTATCATAATTTGCGTCATAGTTAGTAGTCTAGGATGGTCAAATGCTTCTTTTTTTGCCTTTCTCATACACTAAGTGTACTGGAAAGGCTATATGTTCACTTCAAAAATGGCTTTTCGATAGAAGGCCCGGAGGGTCGAGTCACATATACCAATCAACCCAGCTCGAAGAATTGAGGTGATGTCTGTGTGTATGTGTGTATGTGTGTGTACAAAAAAACTCACATCACTTTTTGGCAGTAAACCTCATCCGATTTCAATGACCGACGGTTCATTCGACGCGGAATCTGGTCCCATTGTTTCCTATTGAAAATGGTTCGAATCGGTCCAGCCGTTCCGGAGATATTTCCATTTAGGTGTTCCGGAACGGTACCCCAGGAAGGGACCAGATATGAAAATGCATCAAACCTATGCATGCGACACATCAAACCACGGCATTTTCAATAACTTGATGAACGGTAAGCAGGAAAATAGTCTCAGACCATATCTGAACCGGTAGTGTTCCCAAACCGGTTGTGGGCGTCCTGCTGAAAGTGACCAAATATGCAATTGAACCAAACCCATGCATGCGACACATCAAACCACGGCATTTTCGATGACCTGATGGACAATAAGCAGGAAAATCATCTCAGACCATATTTGAACCAGTAGTGTTCCGGAACCGGTTCCGGGGTTCCCGCCGAAGTGGTCAAATCTGAAAGAGAAACAAACCCGTACATGCGTCACATCAAATAGCGGCTTTTTAGATTACCTAATGAATGGCCAGCAAGTGTTCCGGAATCGGTTTTGAGAGGCCGGGAGAGGCCAAATGTAAAAGTAAACCAAATCCAGGCATGTGACACATCAAATCGTAGCTTTTGCGATAACACAAGTTTACAAAATAAAACTAAAGTCGTGAATTTCTGTCAACGACCAAAATTTTTGAAGCACAATTTAGTGCTGATTTCGAAATCGACCTTCAAAAATTTTTAAGTTAAACAGTTTTTGAGTTTCAGCTCAATATCGAGTTTTGAAATTTACTAAAATTCAAACATATTGCGTTTTGTTCAACCAATTCTAAATATTTTTCCATAAATTAAAAGCTGAATACAATACCATTCGATCATCTGAATACACCCGACCAGAAGCTCCTAACAAAATTATAACAAAATTATTACAACCGTTGTTAGAAATAACACAATTTCATATAATTTTGTTGTAAGGGTTCGTATATGTGAATAACCATACCAAAATTGTATCAAAATTTGTTATTATTTTAAAAACAAAACAAAACTTGTATTATTTATTTAAACAGATAAATAACAGCATTTGTTACACTGTGCATATTAAAATAATTGCCAATAACAAAATTTTGTAACAAATTTATTGTTGTATTTGCAACATTTTTTGTAACAAAATTATTTCAAAATTTGTTGGGTTGTTGCACTGACGCGAAATAGTTTCATCATTTTTGTAATATTGACCACTCGAGCCAAAAGCCATGATACAAAACTTATAGCATTTATTTAGAACGCAACGCTAAAATCGTCATGTTTTAACACCCCTCCTCTTCCGTTTTTGTATAAAAGTCCTAAAATTTTTGTAAGGGCCGTAGCGCTCGGTTGTACTTTCCCCTCTCCCTTGAGCGAAGCGTAATTTGGGGACTTCGTCATATTTGTTTAAAAAAAAATGCAACAGAACTTGTTATCATTTATTAATAATCTGCCAAATTCTTCCCACACCAGCAGTTCTTTGAAGCTACTATCGTTATGCGATATCATTACAGCTCTGCCGTAATTCTGCAAAGTGACGTAAGCGCCATTAAAAATGTCGATATTTTTTGGTATATTAGATAGAATATCTGGTGTAAAACTAACACTGTGGTTTGCCTGCTGTATTAGAATGCAAGATCTAGTCGTAATCTATCATCCATGGAAAGAAACTTAGTGGATGAGCAAGAGTTTTATGCATAATAACCAAAAAATGGGCCAAAACTATCAATGTCGCTTACGTCACTTTGCAGAATTACGGCAGAGCTGGAAGTGTAATAAAAAAACTGTTGGGATATCACCATGGCTTGTCGGATGTAAACATTATTATCAATTCAAACTGTAAGCTGTAATCAAATACTTTATAGCTATATTTTTTCTATTTTTTGGGGCTCTTTTATTGCACTCTAATCCAAAACCGGAATAGTTCCCGGATGATGTGCCAATCGAATAAGAATCCTCACCAACAAAACAGCTGCTTTATTTCTGCTGGAAGCTGTGGCGAAGAACCTGTTGACGCAACAGCACAGTATTTTCTAGATGATGTTGGGTTAGTTTTGTGGCACAATTGTAATGTCTTGTCTGATGTGAAACAAAACAAGTAAACATTGACAAACTTCCCCTTCGTCAGATCATTAGGTTTTCTTCCTTCTCTATTTACCTTAGTTTTGCAATCTTACGCGATAGATAGTCGGTGTAGTATATTAGCCGACGAACATTGATGTGCGTACCTTATGCCTATTTATACCTTGATCTGTTTCACATCATTATCTGTGCGCATACCTTTGGCATACAAGACCTTGATGGAAACAAGTGGAAAAGGGAACGAAAACAACAACATTCGTTGCTAGCAGCGGAGACGGTCGGTCACAGAATATTACAAGTGGCGACGAGGATTAAAAAGGAAAAGAAGGTAAATATAAATACAATCCACGGAAACGGCAGGGGCCGGATTATCACCGGATTGATGTGGTCAAGCAGATGTTCGCAAATACTGAAATTTAGGTGGAGTGATGCAAGTAACTGGGTGAAAATGTTCAGGCGCGAGAATTTAGATGAATTCTCCGTGGGGTTGAGCTTTGCGAGAATCAGAGTGATTCTCATGGAGTTGGCGGAAAATCCGAAGGGATTTCCCCTGTTTATTTGCGAGAATTGAGAGAATTCTCCTGGGGGCAAAGCTCAAGAGAATTAATGTGATTCTCATGGCGTTGGCGGAAATCGGAAGGATTTCCCCTGTAAAGGAGAATTGGTAGAGTTCTCTGACGAAATATCTCGGCGGAAATCGGCAGGGTTTCCCATGTTAACTCTGTGAGAATAGTTGGAATCCTGAAGGTTGGGGAAGATGGATAGTCCCAATGGGTAAGCGGAAGACTGTGGCTTCCCTGGAATACGAAGCATGCAATAGGAAATGGAAACAGGGGTTTCCACCATGAGATGAATTTGGAATCATGTAGAACATGATGAATTTGTGCAACAATGCGATACGACTGCGCAGGTAGCTCTAGGCTGTAGGCTTAGTTCAACTGGGTGCATCGTGGCAAGGCGCTAGTTATGAAATAACTTCGCAGACTGTTTGCGTGGCTTCTCAACATTGCTTTGTAGAAGAATTAGTGTGCTTTAATAGTGATTGATATGTCTTCAGTGTTGGCATGGATGAGATTCACTTCGAAACGCGGAGCGAGAACAGTAGTTGAGAAAGAAAATATTCGGCACGGAGGGAATTGCACGTCGCGTGTGTCGACAGTCCTGCACGACTTTTTGAGGGAATCGGGATAGTTGAGTAATTAACACACCTATAAGCTTTTGTAATGTGTCGTGTTTTTTACCATGAATGGAGGTTGAATTGAAGGTTATTCAAATTTGCTGCCATTAAAGCACCAGTGTAGGGGTCTCCAGTTAGCCAATCCGAAGTCGGCGGGTTCGATTCCCGTTCCAGTCGGGAAAATCTTCTTGACTCTATGGGTATAGTGTATGATTGTGCTTGCCTCACAGGAAGTGTTCAAAGAACATTAAGTTGATGCGAGGCAGATCAAATCCCAGTGGGGACGTAGAGTCATAAAGAAGAAGGAGAAAGCACCAGTGTGTGTTTGAATCCGGATGTGCCTGATTAGTAACCCATTCGTTAAATACGTGTTGACACTCTTCGGTGCTGTAGTATAGTACTCCAAATGTGTAATGGTTATCAGTTAGTCTGGTTCTGGGTAGTACGCTGATCGCAAGAAATTTCTTGGCCTATCTCGAGGCGTGGAAAATTCAGGAAAGGAATCGCTCAAGAAATAATAAAGCGTCGCTTTATTCCAGATCCTAGTACGGAGCTGAAACAAAACGTCAAATCAAATGGGGCTTGCTGTGTTAAATTTCTTGACCATTCCGGTCACGAAAAAATAATGCACTGAACGTAAATTAGCAAGGTAACATGTCTAGCTCGAGTCGGAGATTTCAATTTGTGGTTGGTCAATGGGCCATGAGGATGAGAAATGTTTCTTATTTATCAAACATTGTGAAATAACAAAGTGTTGCCTATCAGGTGCATGAACTCATACAGCATACAGCAGAGTACGTTTTTAAGTTGATAGAATTTTGCAAGCTTATTACTTTTGGAGTAGCAGGCAAAGAGAGGATGGGTCAACTGCTTCAGTTACAAACGAAATCGTTGAAGTTTTGTGGGGTACTGAAGTTTTGTGAAAGGAAAAGAACGACTGGGTTGTAAATGTGTTGTTAGTTATTCAACGGATGAGAAAAATAGACAATGCATGGCATTAGCTCTAATGTTGCAAAACAGCCATTTGGACATTCGTTCGAAGGACCAAGATATCCAAAGTGGTAAATGGGTATTCAGCAAGACAATGCAATGCTGAAAGTGGAAGTGCTCATTGAACAGTAAGCTGAGAAGCAGATTTCGTCTTAGTTAGAACGATATGCCAAGAAGAAGAAGATAGTCCTTTGAAGCTACGTACTGGTGCATGCATGCTTGTGTGACAGACTAGGTGACAGAAAACTTTACAGAAGTTGACGTTTTGAAACGAGAAGTTCAATATGTATCGTTACCAACACTGTTGTCGTTTTGTAAAATGGAATATTTTTGTCACTTTTAAGACGGAGTAGTGCATTTCATGCAGAAATGGCTGTTACTTTCATTGGTCAAAAGTTACACAGTAGTTGTAAAATATTAGCAATCAATAATGGCAAACCATTGGGAAGCAACTCAGCTTGCATTCTGCGACTATGCTGAGAACATACGTTAGTACATGAAATTCGCAGGACTTGAGCTCGAGTATGATTGACCGCCAGTAGTTGACATTCCAGTAACAACAGATCAGCTACGCTTGCACAAGGAACTAATGAGATGACTGTTCTACTCTTAGTCGAGAATTGCTTAGCACGTCAGATTTGCAGCATATGCTGATAATGCCATTCTTTTACCCATGGCAGACCGTATTTATCTCTGCGGCTGTACTAGTTCAAACAAGGTGTTGCAGTCTTTGGAGATGACTATTTGGCAGAAGTTCACGGTTGTGTTTGGATGCTGTTTGATAGGTAAGATAAGACTTTGTGTTAAGCAACTAAAAATATGATAGACAGCACAGTTTGCGGGTTGAAGATTTTTAGGCTGAATTTGACAGGTTGAATTTACTGTGTTGTCAAGTTGGAAGAAAGAGAAACGGATTATTAAGCCCATTTTCGGTTCTTGGGATGGCTATGAACATACACGCATATAGCAGTTTTATAAAAAAAAAATAAGAGAAGTATAAGTCAGATTGGCACTTCTTCGAAGAAGAACTTTATACAGCAGGGAGCGATCAGGAATAACTTGGCATATCTGGAGTTGTTTTATTGGCTAACGATGGAAAGGATGCTCAATCAATTATAGTTGATGTGATAAGTTCAGATAATTATTAATCTCATTGTGCGAAACATATTTTGAGATATTTCAGTAATATGATAGTATAGGAAAAATATCACATAGAGGAAATATGTTTGATTATTGATGGTTAGAGATGTTAAATGATTCAGAAAGTTGATGGTGTTCTTATGAAAGTTGAAACTTAGTTTCCTATTTGTATAGTTTCTAGGAACTCGGTCGACAATGCAAGGTTCGATGAATGTTGCTTTTGCTTCTGAATCATTGATGCGATGTTTCACTACATGCACCATTTGAATGTTTGTTGTGCCTTCAAACATCAGGCTGGATGCCAACTTAGACGATTAGCTGACTGCTTCGTTATATTGCCTTGCTGTTTCGAGATACGAGTTATCCTGCATTGCATTAAAGATAGTTGTTATGCAAGCAAGCGTTGGATGAAATGGTTTGTAAGATACAGGGGATAGACAAAATGATCGGGACAGGCAAAATTTTCACTTTTCAAAAAATTTTCAACTAGCTGTAATTTTTCGAAAAGTACATCAAATATTCTCAATTTTTCACTGTATGTTCCTCAATTAGCTGTGTATCAGTCGACAAAATTTGGAAAAGATCGGGCTATTCTGCACGAAGTTATAAAGAGTCTAGAAAAAGGTGTAATTATACGATAGCCAACTTTGAGCTGTTATATCTCCGGATTCAATGAACCGAAAGCAATGAAATTTTGACCATTTAAGACTTATATAATGATCTCTGAAAAATGTTTAACACAACTTTAAATTATTAACAAAAGAAAAAGTTAGAGCGCTTTTATTTATTTTATGACGTTTTAGTAAATTTGTCTATTTTTAATATGCATCCCAATACTTTTTCTGTTTATTGAAGGCTATGTTGTTACTTTCCTTCAAAGCATATGTATATGAAAGGCAATTAGAGGGACTTCAAATGAACTATAATTAGCATCTTGAATTTTGAAACGATGTTGAAGTTTTAGAAAATTTGGTGTTTTATTAGAAAAATAAAGTAATCGTAACAATTTTCATTCGTATTAAGAATTTTAAGTTGTGTCAAAAGTTTTTCAAAGCTCATTATATAAGTCATGAATAGTCAAAATTTCATTGCATTCGGTTCATTGAATCCGGAGATATACCAGCTCAAAGTTGGCTATCGGATAATTTTACCTTTTTCTAGAATCTTTATAACTTCGTGCAGAATAGTCCGATCTTTTCCAAATTTTGTCCACTGATACACAACTAGTTGATCATCTAACAGTAAAAAATTGAGAATATATGATGCACGTTTCGAAAAGTTACAGCTAGTTGAACATTTTTTGAGAAGTAAAAATTTTGCCTGTCCCGATCATTTTGTCTATCCCCTGTATGATCTGCGTTGATGTTCTCATGAGAACATGCATAGAGGTTTGCCAGCAGCTCATTGTTAACGTCAACTCGTAAACTCGCTCGTAAGAAACGAAATTGCCATAAATAAAGGTGTTAACAACAGGCTTGCTACTAGCCAAATGTAGTTGGTGTAAAATTACATGCAATTGTGAGGGTAGTCTGTGATAGTTGCAGTGTAAACGATTTAAATAAGGTTTCATTGTGAGATAAAGTGAAATGACTCTCAGCTGTTCCTCTTAGGTACTTGGTTGCTCTTCCACGTGCATTAACGTATGTAGAACGAATAAGCACAAAACTTGTTTTGAATTATGGGGTAGTTGTACTATTATAAGAATTACAACTAAAAAAATGTGGACGTAGAGCTGAAATCCGGATGGTTGAAGAGATGGAAGTATCCGGAGATAGCAAACGATGAAATGTACATACTGACGTGAATTCTTTTCATCATTAATCAAAGTACTTTGGTAACTCAAGGAGATGGTAGGCTGCAATCATTACAAAAAGAGGGAAGATATCAGATAAACACATGTTATAGACTGGCATGAGTACTATAAGGCTTGCTTGCAAAGCTATACGAAAAGTGGTGAGCCAGATAACACATAGCTCTCCTAGTCAAAAGCAAAACACGAGTCGACACAAAACAGTCATTGACTGATGAAATTTATCTGATTTTAAGGTAGGCATGTAGTGAACGAAAATGTACCAAAAAAGGATCAGATTAGTCGGAGAATGTTAAACACAATTTCTCAAACTATGAAACAGTATACTAGTTTGCATTTTTATTGAAAAGGGGAGATTGTAGTATATTAGCCGACGAACATTGATGTGCGTACCTTATGCCTATTTATACCTTGATCTGTTTCACATCATTATCTGTGCGCATACCTTTGGCATACAAGACCTTGATGGAAACAAGTGGAAAAGGGAACGAAAACAACAACATTCGTTGCTAGCAGCGGAGACGGACGGTCACAGAATATTACAGTCGGGTAAACAACGTGAAAAAAGGTTAGGAACTTTTTATCAGACCGTTTTCAAATTTTAGTAGGATATCAAAGATACAGTAGACGATAAATGCAAAATGTTTATGTTTCACTTAGCGAACAAAAATTCGATAAATGGAACGCCTGACAATATCAACAAACCATCAACTGACGTTAAATGAACGTGAACTTCATCCGTCTGTTCATTTGGGCAAACATGGCGCACCATTTCGATATTTGGCGGTGCGATAACTGTAAATTTGTTGCACATACCGGACTTGCAGTTCAAAAGCATTGCAGGTGAACTGCTTGCACTGACCGAACGTCCACTGTAATAACCTTTCTGAAAGCAACCGTTTCCGAGATATTCGGAATTTAACTTCATGAGTCTCTCAATATGTAAGAAAATGCGCAATTTTCATAAGTTATTCGATAGCATATGCTCCATCAACAACATTATGTTATTTCCAACACATTTGTATATCCCAAAAACAATCACTCACTTGATTGGAAGAACAGTTTGAAAGTTACAGGAAGATTGTGAACTTCATTTTGCAGAAACAAATGAAGTTTCTAACGCCAAATGATGATAATGGGTTGCTTTTTGATATTGTTCTACCATCTATTGTAGCAAGGCAGCTGCCTATAGCACTGGAATAATCTGAAAAGCGATTTGATCAAGATTGTGCTGTTGTTAGTGGTCAGTCATTCTCCTGTATGAAGGGCCAAAAAGGGTTGTGCGGACCCGCAAGCAGAGACACTTGCGCGAAACCCGCTTCAGGGGAAAAGAATCTCCTTCCAGAAGAGAGTTCTCGCGAACAACTGCAAAATCAAGCCCTCGATTGACAGAATACTCCCAATAGATGGGGTCGAAGAGCCCGCCCTCAATCCACGAAATGTTAACAACAAGGAGGAGGCAGTTCCAAGCTCCTGTCCAAATCGTTTCAATCGGGTGCCCTGATGGTCCCTCCCTTTCCCAATATATGATGAGATATGTATATGTAATGTATGTCAGTGTGTGTTGTGTATGTTTTATTATACATTTGTTTGAAAAACAATCATAATCATGGTTATTAAGCATTTATAAACAAAACATTTACCTGATTAATCCTGAAATAAAATGTGGATTAGCAACAAAACATTAAAAAAACAAAGCACATCAAATCTCGATCCTGGAATGTCTGCTCACCAATGATCGGCCACTTTAGGCATGAAAACAATAACAAGATCGAAATTTGATGTGGTGGTAGATCTTACGCCGCAACGCACCATTCTAAGGTGATCTACCGACGTTACGGGGCTGATGATAATGGGTTGCTTTTTATCGATAAACTCTAAGTATGAACAAAGAAATACAACTTTGGAAAAAGTAAATTCTCAGTTTGTTTATTGTTTCAAACAAGCGTCATAACTGCGTGGGCATCCGTATCAAACAGATTCGGATTTCCTTTAAAGTGCTTTATCTGACGATAGCGATCGCCATCGATTTAATACAAATCGATATCGAAAATCTCTCACTGGTTGGCCGGGATGTTTCAGGCAATTTGGCCGATAAAACCCTCAAGACGGAGAGAACAAACCTGACGACAATATCCAAAGTCTTCTTAAATGACGGATATTGCATGTGCTGCAATTTTCGACCGGACGAACAATGTTTACATTACATGGAACTACGGTTTGTATGCCTTCCAATACTTTTGAGTTGGATTTTACACATATGAAATTTTCAACCCTCTACATCCTCCAAACGTGACGATAAACTTAATGGATGACTCCTTATATGATAGATTCCATTTCATTGCTTAAAATTTAAAAAAAAAAGTGGAATATAACTAAATTATATCTACAGCTGTTATCATATCTGCATATGATATAATTGTGATAGATTAAAACAAAATCACTAACGACAAATCAAGTCTATTATACGTCAACGAGTTCAATGTGACGTCATACCACCCCGCTCGTGTGCGTCTGACAAAGAAGGATTTTAATGACGAAACTGGAAATACGTAGAACCAGTAAAGCTTCTATCACCGCCCTCTTCAAATGTTGTGATGGCCTCATTGGCAGAGGCGTCAGATTGCTACCGATGGTAGGTGTCTTGGTTCAAATCCCGTTCCGATCCGAAAATTTTATAACGTACTGGAAACTTTTTTTTATGCCACCTACTTTTTCTAAAAATAGAATAACACACAAAAAAATGTTTACCCAAAAATGAGTATAAAAATTAGTTTTTACCCCAAAAGGTTGCCAAGGAATTATAACACAATTTGTTATAATTTTGTTAAATTCTACCATATTTCATGGAACAGATTTTGTAATATTTTTGTTATGATCATAACAAAAGTTATTACATTTTTGTTCTTTTCATATGGCAACTTTGTTAGAATTTCTGTTATTTTAACTACTAACGGTACATGTTTTATAACAACCCTTGTTATAAAAAATTATTGTAACAAAATAACACAGCTTGTTATAATTTTGTAATGTCCATCTAGTCGGGTTAGATCACATTAGAGACTATCTTTTGTGTGGCAGAACCAACTTTCATGTGAAAAATTAAATCGTGTCTTTGTTTAATGGTCTGATAAATGTTAGGTATGAACAACAGTGACGAATCGGTCTAAATTCACATATATGAAAGAGAACAAAATATAGACAAAACTAAAGCGATCTCACCAAATCGTACCATTTCAGATTCCAAAGGTGTAAATTTATAGCAGGATGGGTCAACGTTGAATGGAAAAATAAGAATTTGAAGAAGATGGCGGCTGTTTTAAGGAATTTTGAGCTCTAAAACTATGTAAAATAAGTGTTTTTGGTATGGGAAATATGTTCGGAGTCCACCAGAGTATCCAAGGTAGCGGTCCAAAATCCAAGATAATGGCCCAGTATTTAAATAAGTGCCAATTTTATAGGATTTTTAATTCTTGCATTATGGGCATATTTTGTATGGAAATATGCTCAGAATTCAAAATTTGTAATCAGAAAACCCAAACTGTCCGCTGTTTCACAAGGTCTGCAATATGACTATAGTTTGAATGGGGAAGAATGCCGGTCTTCGTCCAAAACTGGTAACCAGAAAATCATAAACGACATGCCAAAATTCAATACGGCGACTATTTCATGTAATTTTAGGTCCAAAAATGAATACCAGGACATCCAAGATGGTGTCTCAATGTTCAAGATGGCGGTTAGTTTAGTTGGGGTTGATATCCGGAGTCATAAAATGATGACCGGAAAATCTAAAATGACGTTTCAAAATTTTGCGGCTTCATGACACTTATATATGGTTTGAGTTTTGTTTTATAATTTCTGAATATTGGATGTTATGCTAATATAAAATGTATCCATATTGAGTAGATTTGGCAAGCAGTTTTCATTTTGTATTTATGTTAATGTCGTGAACATGTCGCTTGAGTTTTGTTGAAAGGATATTTAAAAGCCCGAGAAAGGCACCATCACCGCTAGGTGGATTAATTAGGGTTTTTTAGGGTTTATAGTGATATGATTTTGATTTGAATGTGCTATACAATATTTTATATTTAAAAAGAAATTACTAGTTAAGTTTCTTGATTTGAAAGTATCTATAGATATGTATTTCAAAACTTTGAAATAGTTTAAGGACAAGGTATTTGGAGTACATTGCTCAAAATTTCTAGAGCACCGTTTTTTAGAACCGCTGAACGGATTTGGATTAAAATGCATCACGCTGTTGACAACCACTGAACAATTAGCGTGATGCATTTTCATCCAAATCCGTTCAACGGTTCTAAAAAACGGTGCTCTAGAAATTTTGAGCTATGTACTCCAAATACCTTGTCCTTAAAAAATTGATATAATTTTCCATAAATCCATACCGAATTTCAACGAAAATTCTGATAGAAACTCCATCACTGTTACGACCAACGCTTCATTCTGATACTCCAGAATTTTGTTTAGTATTTTTGCTAGACAGTTCGAAATCCTGACAATTTTTCAAGAAATTTTGCATTATAAATTTCAAAATTGATATGCAATGCTATGATTTTATTCTTTGAGTAGCCAACTGAAAACAAGTGATTTATTAAAAATAATAAAGAACTGTCGTGAAGGAGAATCACATCAATAATTCAGAAAATCATTTCGGGATTTTCCAGAAATTTCCTTTCGTTTTTTTTAGAAATTCCTTCAGATTTCTTCAGATATTTTTTTCCAAAACTTCTTTCGAAAATCTTCCACGAAATCCTTTAGAACTTTCTCCAAGAATAGTTTAGAAAAAATCTTCATAGATAATTTCACCGAATTTATTCATCAATTCCAGCAGAGCTTCGTTTAGAAATTTCTTTCGAAACTTATTCAGAAATTTTTCCAAGGATTCCCTAGAATACTCTTCATGGATTTCCTCAGAAATTCCTCATCGGATTCATTTAGAAATTCTAGATCCATCTTGCCGAAAATATTTTCAGAGAATTTTCCACGAATTTCTCCAGCAATTTCTGTAGGATTTTTTGCAAGAAACTGGGAATGCATAATTCCTTCAGGAATTTTTCTGAGAATTTCTTAGGAGAATCTACCAAAGTTTCCTTACTCATGGATTCTTTTTGAAATACTTCCAGGGATTTGCTTAGGATTTGATTATTTCTTTAAGAATTGCTTCAACCATTTCTTCTAGAATTCCTTGTTGTGGTGATATTTCGATGTGAAACTGGCAACACTGGTACGGTCGAGAAAGAAAATAGAAGTGTATTATACATGGTTGGGTAAAGAGGTGTCTTCGGAAAGGCGTTAATTTAGATACCAAAATGTAAGTAAATTATGCCTAATTTTAAGGAAAATGTATACATAAAACATCTGAATTCCAGCATTGAAGCTGCTCCAACAAAAAGCTGCTTTCAATTTTGTGTAGTCGTGCCGAAGAAAGATTTCCACCCCCCAACATTCCTAATTAATTTTTTTCTAGAATGCCTCATTAAATTTTTTCAATGATTTTTGAAGGATTTAAGGACTTACTTGAAAAAAAAATCTAAGATTTTTTATATATTTTTTTCAAGTGATTCTGTATGTTTTCCTGCAGGCATTTTTCAGAAATTCCTTCTGCGATTCATTCTCGAATTTTCCAGGAATTCCTTCTAATATTCTTTAAGTGAATCTGTTTCGTTCTGGACCACCCTAATGAGATAAGCGAATTCTAAAAACAAGCAAATTACTTAGCAACAGCTTGAAACTTTATTTATATTAAAATGTAGATGGTTTCTTTCGTCTTGAATATAAAGCAATCTCTTGACAAGCAATACCAACTCTGAAAAAAAGAAGAAGATGTTCAATAAAGCCATTCCTTTTAAAAAACCGTCATACTTCACAAGGATATGCAAATTTCCACAGCCCATGATAAAAAATGACGGTAACGGTTTTTTAAAACAGGAATACCGTTAACCGTCAAAAAACAAGTTCTATCAAAAACCAGCATTTTTGTCTCTATCCACAATGCGCTGCACTATCAAACAAACGTGAATATCATCATAATTAAATATCTTGAACCCAGCCATCCTAAATCTTCCTCGGAGCAGTTTAAATAAGCAACCAAGCGTTTTACATAAGACAAGTTCGCGTAATTTTTTTCTCACACTCGATCCAGAATCACCCTTCCGGAGAACAAAAAAAAAACGAATCCGTGGCGAGACAACTCGCATCCTCAGATAAAAAATGATGCCTTCCCGTCGCGGAATTCTTCTCAGGACATCCCGACTGGGGAAGAAAGACGATAAGCCTCACAAAAGGATAAGAAACAAAAAAAAATCTCATCATCCACCGATGGAAGAATGGTTGTACCTCAAACGAGAATGGAAAAAAGCAGCCCCGCGAGAATGAATACATTAATAATATAATAAAAATTAAAGAAAGAGTAGTAGAGGACTCGCACGCACAGGCAGATCGACGAACGGGAATCCGTCACTCTCCAGAGGAATCACCCCACAAGCGAACGAGTGGCCCTGGCCCATCATCTGCATATCTCGCGTGTGTGTTTAGCCGGGCTGAAGGGTGCACCGCCAAGGATCTACCGACGACGACGACGAGAGCCAGAGATATCCTTGCGGTAGGACTCGACTCGAGGAATTCCTCCAGGCACAACACACAATTGTTGCGTGACAAAAGGACGAGAGAGCCTTTAGCGGCGGGAACAAAAGGGTGAGGATACCTCCAGGACAGCATCCTTCGGGTTTCGTATCCTCCGGTGAGGTCCTAATCGTCCGCACCGGGATGTTGGATTAGATGCGACCTGATTTGCATATTATTCAAATGATCCGTGTGCACATCGTCGGGACGACAGGACGACAAGAACTGGTGCCGAAAGAAATAAAGGGGTAACGGAAGGGTTAATGATTTTTTTTTTTCGGTGAGCGATCTCTGTGGAAGCTGTTATGAGGGAAAGGGTGATTCTGTTTCCACCGGTTTACCGTACGTGGCTCTCAAAAGACAACACACAGCGTGTGATTTTTTTCTCTTCTAGATTTCAATTCCGTGATGTAGAGAAAAACTGAAGAAGCCTATTTACAATGATGTTTGTTTTGCTTCAGCATTATTTTGAATCAAAATCACGAATAAAAAGTATTTCAAAGATTGGGTTATTGGAGTACCCTTTCCGTCTAAAATCTTGCGTAAATGCAGAATAAGTGTTTTTGACCATACATCCTATTTGGAATACTCCCTTTCTATAACGTTATTTATTGTGTTATTCTGTTGAATAAAAATAAAATCCTTTTATTACTTCGGAAACAATTTCTGCGAAATTTCCAACTCTGCTCTATGATATTCTTCTTATTTGTGGTTCAACGTTCAAACTGGATATTGACCTGCCTTATCTTTAACTTAGTGTTCTTTGATCACTTCTACAGTTATTAACAAAAATGTCATCGAGGTTACTCCAAGCTACTCACTGAGTAACCAGCTCTTCAGATAAAAAAAAACAACAAAATTAAATTCCTACCAGTATGAGCACCAACGGACTACCTACCTTGATACCTTGTTGGCTACAAAGTAACTTTACTCCAACGCCGAGCGTATAGTAGAGCACCATCTTCGTCGGTCTTGGGCGATGTTCCTCCAGTTTCTCCGAACGTGTAGGGTTCGTAGATCTTCTTCAACCGCGTGCAGCCAGCGAGTTCGCGGCCGCCCACGAAGTCGCCTACCTCTACCGGGTTCTCTGCTGAATATTGTTTTCGCTATTCTTTCTTCCGACATTCGCACTACGTGTCCAGCCCACTGAAGTCTGCCGTATTTTATACGTTTCACAATATTCGCATCTTCGTACACTTGGTACAACTCGTGATTCATGCGTCTGCGCCACACTCCATTTTCTTGTTTCCCACCGAGAATTGTCCGCAGCACTTTGCGCTCAAAAACTCCAAAAGCTTTTCGGTCTACCTCATTTAACGTCCACGCTTCGTGACCGTAGAGGGCAACCGGAAGAATCAGCGTCTTATACAGAGCGAATTTTGTTTGCGTTTGCAAGTTACGGGACCTAAGCTGGCTACGCAATCCGTAAAAGGCCCTATTTGCAGCTGCAATACGCCTTTTCACTTCACGGGAAACGTCATTGTCACATGTCACAAGTGTTCCAAGATAAACAAATTCTTCAACAACTTCAAACACTTCCCCATCAATCACTACCTCAGCACTAACACCACTGGGCCTGGTTCTGTCTCTACCCGCTATCATGTACTTCGTCTTGGTAGAGTTAATCGTCAAGCCTATCCTCGCTGTCTCTCTCTTCAGAGGAGCATAAGCTTCCTCCACTGCCCTACGATCGATGCCGATGAGATCAATATCGTCCGCAAAACCGAGGAGCATGTGCGACCGTGTGATGATAGAGCCATTCCTCTGCACGCCTGACCTCCTAATCGCTCCTTCGAGTGCAATGTTGAACAATAAATTTGAAAGAGCATCCCCCTGTTTCAATCCATCCAAGGTCACAAACGCCGTAGACACTTCGTCCGCGATCCGAATACTTGATTTTGATCCATCCAGCGTTGCGCGTATTAGCCTAATTAGTTTCGCCGGAAAACCATGTTCTGACATTATCTGCTAAAGCTCATTTCTTTTCACTGAATCGTACGCTGCTTTAAAATCAATGAACAGATGGTGAGTCTGCAAGTTATATTCCCGAAATTTATCTAGGATCATCCGCAGGGTAAACATTTGATCCGTCGTTGATCGGCCCTCACGAAAACCAGCCTGGTATTCGCCGACAAAGGACTCCTCAAGAGGTCGCAGTCTGTTGAACAGGACACGCGACAGTATCTTATACGCCGAATTTAAAACGGTAATCCCTCTGTAATTGGCACACTCCAGTCTGTGCCCTTTCTTGTAGATTGGGCATATGAGGCCATCCAACCAACTGGTGGGCAATTCTTCATCCTCCCAAATCTTTATAATAATCTGATGGATTGATTGATGTAGCTGCTCGCTTCCGTGCTTAAGAAGTTCGACCGGGATCTCGTCCTTCCCAGCAGTCTTGCTGTTTTCAGCTCCTTAAGGGCCTTTTTAACCTCATCCAGTATTGGTGGTTCCACTGCTTGACTGTCATCCATTATGTTAATCCTGTTCCTGGGTGCTCCTTCGCTGCTACCATTCAACAAATCTTCGAAGTGCTCCTTCCACCTGGCTGCCACCATTGTTTTGTCTGTCAGCAAATTTCCTTCCCGGTCATTGCACATGGCAGGCACTGGCGCAGTCTTGTGCCGCGCGCCATTGACAGTTGCATAAAATCTCCGCAAATCGTTCCTGTCCATACTTTCCTGCGCTTCAGCAATAACACTCTCTTCGTGTTGCCGTGTTGCACCAACGGATTACTCCATAAAATTTCCCGGAAATAACTCTACGGGCTTTTGAAAAAACATCTATCAAAGATTCATACCTAAACTTTGCCCAGGAATTTATAGAGTTTCTCACAAGGATTAATTTGCTTCTTTAACGGAATTGCGAAAATTTCATATTCAGGATCTGCATGCCAAGCTGGGCCGAAATCTAAATGTTCATGATTATTGGTGCCCGGGAACCTATTTTAAAATCAATTTGAAGTTTATATGAGAGTTATTAGTTGAATCACCCCTAGTCACTTTTTGTACTGTGCGGAGTTGTCAAGCAGTTCAATATCATGTTCAAGAATCTGAATACAATACAAAATGCGTCAGAAAAAGGTGCTCTTTTGTGCAGCATTGAAAGATCAATATATTTTTTTCAAAATTTAAAAACCCAATTCAGATATTAACTTCTTTTTCTTACAACTTTGGCCATTTCTTCCATTGGTTTCACAAAAAAAAATCTCCATACATACTCTAAAAATTCAGTACGAGATTCTTTCAGGAAATCATCCTCGAATTTCTTCACAAATGTTTTCAACGATTCCTTCAGAAAATCAAATATTCAAAATTCCTTCACAAATTTCTTTACGGATTTCTCTAGCATATCTTTCACGGACACCTCCAGGAATTCTTCCAGGGCTTCTAAGGAAATTCTTTATGAGATACCTTTGTAAATTTTTCCAAGGATTCCATCATGAAATGAATAATTCTATGGATTTCCTTCAAAATTGTTCTATGGATTTTTTTTCAGAAGTTTAGTTCAGAAATTCCCTTGATAATTTTTCCAGGAATTCTTGGTGTACATTTCCATGAATTCCTTCAGGTGAATATATGACGAAGCCCCACCTCGAATTTTCAAGAGCACAAATCTGAAGAACCCAATGTCAGTTTGAGCTGAAAAGTTGATCGATTGGTTATTCGTTGGTGGTGACCAATCGATCAACTTTTCAGCGTAAAGCAAAATTCGGTTCTTCAGATTTGTGCTCTTGAAAATTCGAGGTGTGGCTTCGTCATATATTCACCTTCAGAAACTCCGCCATAGATTGCAATAGATTCGTTAAGGACAGACTTGTTAGAATCCCAAAATGGCCGCCACAATGGCCGACTTTGGGACCTACTCACGGTTTTGAGGGCACAAATCTCTTCATCAACAAAACCAGCGCACCTGATATTCTTATTTTAAGCTTATTACAAGTGAGCAAGAACAGAATAATGAAATTCTTTGCTGGTTTCTTGAGATTTATGCGTCTGAGGTTCTGATGCACTGTTGAAGCGGGATTTCAAGACGTTTGTCCTTAATTAAACCCTTCCAGAGATTTCTTCACAAATTTCTATAGGGAAAATTTCAAAAATTCTTCCATATATTATATCGTAAACTCCTCCAGTAGTTTCTTCGATTATTTTTCTTCGGGAAGTCCACCAGAAGATGGTGCAGGAATTGCATTGAAAATTTTCTGCTATAATGTGTCCAGGAACTTCTACGGGGATTTATTAAAAAAAATCCTGCAGGATTTTCTCAAGGAGACACAAAAACTTCTACAAGATTTTCTCCAGATATTTCTCTGTGTATTTCCCCATAAATTTCTCCGGCATTCTCTTAAAAGATAATTCTAAGAATTTTTCTGCGAATTTTTAGAAGAGTTTATTCAGAAATGTTTCTTAAGAGTTTCTACAGGAATTCCTTTAGAAATATCTTTATTTTTTCAAAGAATCTATTCAGAAGCTTATCTTACATGAGTTTCAGGAACAAAACTGAATTTGTAAAGAAAACCTCTAGAGAAATTTTTGAATAAATCTCTAAAATAATCTCAGAACCTTAATCATTTTTTTCCTGGAATTGCATCTTTTGAAGAAAACCTTGGAGTAACTCTCTCAGAAACCTTCAGTTTTTTTTTTAATAATTTGTAAGAAGTTTCCAGAAAAAATTGGATTGAAAATTCTTAGAGAAATATTTGAAGAAACACACGAAAAAATACAGGGGATATACAAAATGATCGGGAAAGGGAAAATTTTCACTTTTCTAAAAATGATCAAATAGCTGTAACTTTTTAAAAAGTGCATAAAAAATCTATATTTTTACTGTAAGTTGATCAACTAGTTGTGTATCAATGGTCCAAATTATGAAAAAATCGGGCTATTCTACATGAAGTTAGAAAGATTCTAGAATAAGTAGTAATTATTCGATGGCCTACTTTAAACTGTTATATCTCCGGATTCAATGAGCCAAATGCAATAAAATTTTGAGCGTTCATGACGTATATGATAAGTTTTGAATTTTTTTTTTTTTTTTGACATAATCCCTGACCAAGATCACAGGGTTCGACGGTATTAAAGTGAAGGATGTTAATTGTAATGCTTGTAATGAAAATATCACCTTTAACACTTTAATGCGCCTCCAACGGTTCATTGCGAACCGGCTGCTACAGATGGAGTATGGCTGATTTATCAGAAATGCTCGATAAACAGGAGGGACCTGCTGGGGCCTAGTAGTTTCTATACCCAGAAAACAGTTCTGGTCTATTGAGTCTGGGAAGGTTTCGAGAGTCGTTGTGAATCATAATGCAATTTTTTGTGTTTTGTGACGAGTCTCGGAATCTTTTTTGAGTCAGCAGACTTTGAACTGTTTCCTGGGCTTCCCACTATTCGGTTAATTTTAACAAATACACTATACAAATACAAATTTAATTCAAATATGAAATAATTAGTAGTATCTCGCGTATTTAATTTGCTAATGCATAGTTCTCAATATTTGATGTGCTTTCGTGATTCAATTTTCTCTATAATAACTCTATAATAACTCTATGAATAACTAAGAAACTAATAGTGGGAAGTGCAGCATTTAACAGTGCTTGCTTATAGATTCGAAGCTAACGTGTGATCAAGACGAAATCGACTACTTTGACTTTGACTAACGTAGACTATTTATGACAAATTAGATATTTTTACATTTTTCGACTGAGTGTATGAAAGGTTTTCTTTAATATGGACTTATTTGGACCGATGCTGATAGTGCTAGGGATGTGGACGAAAGACAACTTTCAAAGATAATAAAAACAGTACTAAAATGAGGATCAACGAATATGGACATAACAAACACATCCACTATCTTACAGATCATAGGCAAATCAAAGATTACTGAATTATAGGGCACAACATAAATTTGAACAATAACATTCTTTAAGCCTTGACATGACAAAAAAAAAACAAATACGAAATCGACCATATGACAAAACCGAAACTTTCACACCTTCTACCGTAACCTTCTGAGTCAGTACGCAACAGTGTCTTACTGGACGACATGTTCCGTGCACGGCTGGTGAACTGCTTCTGAAGGATTACGTTCTCTGTCCTATCCAAAGGCCTAGTGAACTGTCGTTGTCCGCGCAAACGCGAGACGATTGTGCGCACATTGATGGGAGAGGTTTCTACGTCCGTCGGCGTGCCGCTAGGAACCATTCAAAAAAAAAAATTTTTTTTTTGACATGATCTAAACTTGTTGACACGGAAGAAAATTAAAACGTTTAGATTATTTTCTGATATAACACCAAATTACCTAACATTTTAACATCGCTTCAAAAATTGAGATGGAAATTATAGTTTATTTGAATTTTCTCTAATTGTCTGTAATATGAATATATTTTGCAAGGAAGTAACAAAATAATCCGCAATAAATTGAAAAAGTAATGGGAAGTATAATTAAATTAGTCCAATTTACTAAAAAATCATAAAATAAATTAAATTGCCGAAACTTTTTTTTTCTTATTAATAAATTTAATCAGTTTCGTACCTTTTAATAATAACTGGAACTGAGGTTATCAAGAAAGGTGTTTCGCTCAAAATACTAACATTTATCGAAGTGATGATCAAAAAGTAGACAGTATATGGTAAATTTAACTTGCGTTGACCATCCGGAGTAGAAAAAAGTCACATTTGATTGATTTTCCATTTAGAAAACGTGATGTGAACGTTATGGTTAGGCGTACTGTACAATATCGAAATGCCCTGTAGAAAACGGCTGAACACAGAACATGTAATGAATTGCTGTTTTCTAGATGTATTCAGTAGTTGTTTTGGTAAATAGTATGGGTTTTCCAGATTTAGTAAGCAATTTTTCATGAAAAACTTATTTATTCGTGCTGTATGATTTAGAGCTAAAATATTATTATAACGACCTACAAATGGATGGACTATGCAATTAAAAAAAAGACGTGGACACCGTCTTCAGCCAGAGGCTGTACAATGACAACCCCCACTGACGGTATTGTGAGGTAAAATATGTGTTCTCCTTTGGAAGGGAAGTAAGGAGATTTAATGGCTGCAGGTTAAAATCTAATTAATAAAAATAAAAAAAAAAACAATATTTCAACACACTGTCATCGGAGAAGTTGTTCACAAGTTCCATAATAACATTTATCGGCATTTATCTTTGAAAATATACGGAAATTTCTGTTAAAAGTTCCCCATGAATTTCTTTTGGGATTCTTACCAAGTTTCAGCTTGTACTTCCCCCCGAGAATTTCTCTTGTAACTTCTCCCAGGGTTTTTTCATAGGTTCCTCCCGGTAATTCCAAAATAATTCCTCCCGATATTCTTTTAGCGATTTTTTTTAAGAATTCCTCGTGAGATTTCTCCACAGATTACTGTCGGAATTATTTTAGAGATCTCTTCTTGCATTTTCCTGGAGTTCCTTCGGTGATTTCATTCGGGTTAACTTTCGGAATCTTTCATCGATACTTCATGGGATTTATAAGAGGATTTCTCCTAGAATTCATGATTTCTCCAGGATTCCATCAAGGTTTTTACCTGAAATTTCACTAGGAATTCCACCCAAGATTTCTTCATTGGTTCATCCGGGGATTTCATCAGGAATGTTTCCCAGTATGCTTTCTAGAGTTTCTACCAGTTTTCCTTTAAGGATTCCTTCCGTGATTCTTTCAGGTTAGAGGTTCCATTTCCCGACCAATTTGCTTGTCCCGGGACTCGGGATATAATTTGTTGCTTAAACGATTTTTTGTCAGGAATATGTTTTATTCATCAATAGAAAAAAAATCAATGATTCAAATTAAGTAACTGGTCTTATCAATTTGAATTCTTTCTCTGAAAATACGACTTCAAGAAGCAAATGGTAATAATGATTTTATCGGACAGTGAGACTCGCTTTTTAGAACAGATATTTCCGGAGTTCGAAAAGATACGCTATTGGTTGACGTTGATTTGACTGTCGGTTTAACTTACCGTGTAGCTCAAAAAGTGACAGCTCTTTTGCAATTACTTTTGAAAAATAGACATTGCCGAATTTATCTGGGACGGGTTGGCATATTCCTTTATAGCTGATTACACAAGACAATGCAGCATTCAACTCGGCAGCATCATTATCTTTGGCAGTCTAGCAGCGATCGTGGGAGTTCTATCCTTTGATGAACTTAATCATTTGCGTTTTCGATCAGCTTTCTAGTTCTGATGGCACTTGCGTTGACAATGGATGACTTTGAAGGAATTTCAGCGCTGTTCGTATTTCTTTTTGGTGCCGTTCTTTGACTCCTTTCCGCAGACAGTAACGTAGCATCTCGTCTTCCCAACGCTTCCGAAGCGAGTCTGTTTGGCTGAAGAGCATCCTGAAGGTTTATTGCAACCTCGAAACCACTGACCAACATAAGATCTGAAGGGCCTATTTTGGAACGTGTCTCTTTAATGCAATCAAAACAGCGAGAAAGTGTTCCATCATCGTTTCAGTCAAATTCCAACGAGTTTCAACGTCCACACACAGTTGAAGTGGTGTATGTGACATTTTCGTGATTTTTTCTTGTAGGCGATCTTCAAAAAAAAAAATCACGACTTTTCTGATTCGTTTCAGAGACTCTTCCAAATCAAAGAGAATTCTTAAACAAAGCGTAAAAAATATGTAAAAATGTGTGTCCCGGGAATACCGGGATTTCCCGGGCGATGAAAAAATTATCTCTGGAGTCGAGGAATCCCGAATTTTTCATGATCCCGGGATTTTACGTCCCGGTTTATCCTGGGTTGGAACCTCTATTTCAGGTATTTCTACGATTTTGTTTAATGATTACTATCAAGATTTCTTCAAAGATTATTCTCGAAATTCCTTTGGAGATTCCTCCCGGGATTTTTCCGATATCTTTCATTGCTCTCTCCGAGGATTCATTTTGGAATTTCTTTTGAGACTCCATTTTGAATTATTTTGACTATTCTTCTCGAAATTCATCAAGTGTATTTTTACGATTCCTCCTGGATTTTTTTTTCAGATTTTTTCCGAGATTCCTTTGGGGGTTTCTTCCTTGATTTCTTCAGAAATTTCTTCTGGCACTCCTCCAAAACTTTCATAACACAAGTTTACAAAATAAAACGGAAGTCATGAACTTCTGTCAACGACCAAAGTTTTTGAAGCACAATTGAGTGCTGATTTCGGAACCGACCTTCAAAAAGTTTTAAGTAGAACAGTTTTTGAGTTTTAGCTCAATATCGAGTTTTGCAACATTTCAAAATATGTAATATACTAAAATTCAAATATATTGCGTTTTGTTCAACCAATTTCAAATCTTTTTCCATGAATTAAAAGCTGAATACAATACCATTCGATCATCTGAATACAGGTTTTACGTCAGATTGATGAAAATTCAAGATATTGGCGAGTTTTAGGGACGATCTTCTTAAATTTTAGCAAAATTCCTAAAAATTTTTGAAGAAATGTATATTTTTTTCAATAAGAAAAAAACAACTTAAAAATTCTTTCACGACGTTTATTTGACATATCATATATAGGCGAATTACAGTACAAATTTCAGCTCAATCGGATCATTGATTACGGAGAATGAGATGTTTGAAGTGAGCGACTTTGCTTAAAAATAAAATAAAAATCGATTTCAAATCATCAATCTTGTATGGAAAGTCGAAACATTTTCCGCTCTACTGTAATTTTTTTCTTTTACGTTTTCAAACTCAGGGCATGATTCTACACTAAAAATGATCATCAGCTCTTCGAGTTCAAAAATGCTGTAAACTAGTGTAAGGGATTTTGCCCTATGTTGCTTAAAAGATTCCACCCGGTATTTTGACATCGATATCTACAAAAGTTATATTATGGATTTCATCCAGCATTTTTCCGAGAAACCTCCTACGATTTCCGCAGTGTTTCCTGCCAAGATTTTTTTTCAGGATCCTTTTATTGATGCTTTCCTGATTTTCTGTTGAAATGCCTCCTGGGCTTTGTTCAAGAATTCCTCCAGAAATTCTTTTTAATATTCTGTTAAACATTACTCCCGGGATATCTTCATCTGGGATAGCATCAGGGAATTCTTTCAGTATTACGCCATCGTGGGTAGTATTTGGTATTCCATCTTTCGAGACTTCTCACCATTCCTATAGGAACTCCTCTCAAAATTCTTCAGGGATTCCTTCAGAAATTTTATTGGGGATTCTTCTAGAAATTTTGCCTAGGATTCCTACGTCGAATTCCTGCGGGGATTCCTTCAAGAATTTCTCCAGAATTATTCCAGAAACTTCTCTTGCGATTTTCTCGGGAATTCCACCAGGTTATTCTAAAAAACTCCTTTTGATATAGTTATATTTTTTCAAGAATTTCTTCAAGATTTTTTTCAGAATCCCGTCGGGGTTCCTCATGGCAATCAGTGATTTCTCTCGGGGTTTCTTAATGTATTCCTTCTCGGATTCCTTCTTTGAAACATCCCGAATTTCCTTCAATGTTTCCTGCTGAAATTCCAGATTTCCTAATTTTTTTCTTCTAGATTTCCTTTGATGATTTCTCAAAGGATTTCTTGTGGGGTTTCTCGTGAGTGCAGGGTTCCTGATTCCCACTTTTCATCTTCTTCCACATTCGAAGACAGTCAGCAGTGAACGGTTGTCACTTTAGTTTGTGTGTTTACTTGTCAGCGACGACAGCAAACTCCGGCGAACGGTGGGAAGCCACACTAGGAAATTATTCATTCGTCCACATTCGCAGCGCAAGCGATTGAGCGGTGATGCGATTCGTGAGTGATACGAGCAAGGATTGGAACACTCACTTGTAAAGAGTTACACTCACCATTTTCTCAGCTCAGAAGCGTGCAATCAAAAAACGATGTATGAACGACTTTTGCCTTGTGATTTTATCTAAAAGTTTGTCGAATAGAGTAGGGGTCGCACACGCATACTGAAGTCATGAGGGAGCTGCGAAGGCAACTCTTCACGAGGTGAATGTAAATGACCGTGGAGGTCGCTTTCACAGCTCTGTCACGACTTTGGGTTTCGTGTGCGACCCCTACTCTATTCGGGGAAGTTTTAGACAAAACCACAAGGCTAAAGTCGTCCATACATCGTTTCTTGATTGCACGTTTCTGAGCTGAGAAAAAAGAAAGTGAGTGTAACTCTTTGCAAGTGAGTGTTCCCATCCCTGGATACGAGTGATATCGGCTGTACTATTTTTTGATATTTTCGAAAAATGTTTATTATTTCATTTGCTATTCCAGCATTTCAACAGCACTACACAAGAAATGTATGCAATACATGCAGAGATTTTCTTCTAGTTATGATAATAGCCGCTTCGATCGCTCATCAGCATTCTTCACCATTCGCCATTCATTCATTCGCTTGCGATCCAAACTGTGACGAACGGCAACGAATATCCATGTCATGCAACTTGCGCATCGCTTCCCATTGGTGATGGGGTGTAGTGTTTGACCACGACAATCCGTTTGCTGCATCTTTCTCGATTCACTTCAGCAAAGAGGAGTGGATATGAATGGTGTGAGGCAAATATACCGATTCCTTCATGTATACTCCTCGGGATTCTTTTCTGGGATAACTCCAGTATTCTTTATTGTATTCCATCCGGAAATAGTCACAGGATCCCTCCCAAAGCTTCTTCTGGGATTCCTCCCAGTATTTCTCCTGGGAACTCTCCTGGAATTCATTAAGGACAAGGTATTTAGAGTACATTGCTCAAAATTTCTAGAGCACCGTTTTTTAGAACCGTTGAACGGATTTGGATTAAAATGCATCACGCTATTGACAACCACTGAACAATTAGCGTGATGCATTTTCATCCAAATCCGTTCAACGGTTCTAAAAAACGGTGCTCTAGAAATTTTGAGCTATGTACTCCAAATACCTTGTCCTTAAAAGATTCATCCTTTGATTTCTCGCGATAGTCTTCCCGGGATTTCTCCCAAGATTTTTGCTAGGATTCTTGCGAAAATTATTCCATGTAGTGGAAGGGTTTTTTTGGTAGTGTAATGCATTAGCCATGTATAAAGTATGGGAAAATATGCTTCAGGAGACAGAAGAATGACAAGCATTGATAAAAAAATGCAATGTCATTTAAAGATTCTTCTTTACAAAAACGTCCTGGATCAACCGGGCATCAATTCCTAGAACTCTCTCCATGGTCTTACTGAATCAGAAAAGTTTAAATTAGATCATGTGAAAGTGGGAGCACGAAAGAAAAATAAGATAGGTAGACATTTCTGCAGTAAGCCATAATGTAATCTGCTAGATATTTTTCCATTATTTTTTGAGAAGAACAGCATCTCTTAATGCGTTGAAAGTTGTCTTATATCTGTCTGGATCAAAATTACATGGGAAAAATGTGCTGAAATAGATTTTGAGAAAACTAATAAATGTTGAGAACATACATTAAAGAATACTTTGGAACTACACCATAGACTTAATATTTTTTGTGAAATCATGTATATTTTATGGATTTTAACTATTAATTACAAATAATCTTATATTAAGGTATCAATAAAAATTAAAAACACTAGTTTTCCCAGAAAGCAACTTTTACTTCAAATACCATGGCATGCCTTATGTATTTCATGCCAAAAAACAGAGGAACAGTAGTTTATCATTTTATAATTTTATATATGAATGGAAAATTATTTTAAAATTTCAATCTGTGCAACATGGTAAAGCAAAAATATCGCATTAAAATATCTGCAGTGGCCTAATCTGAAAACTATCAACTCTTCACAAAGTTACAAATAATAAATAAATCTGCATTTTCAGTTCATCCAATTTTGAGAGTGGTCCAAAAAAAAAAGCTTTTGAAAACTAAAAATTTTCATTGGTGCGGACCTGCTTGGATGGTTAGAACACGTGATTATCACGCTGAGGACCTGGGATCGAATCCCACTCCCGATAAACTCACAAAATGTGAGTTCTTCCTTCAGAAGGGAAGTAAAGCGTGGGTCCCGAGATGTACTTACCTAGGGCTAAAAAAAATCAAAAAATCATAACGTTTGAACCGGTTGACCGATTTTAAGCTTCTTTTTTAAAGGTATTGCATAATAGTTTTTAGGAAGAATATGTTAAAGGGAAAAATTATGTTTAGGTGCAAAAAATATTTAATTTAAAAAACGATTTTAAATGTAAATAAAGAATAACAAATGAAACTATTTAAAAATAGCAATATCTTTGTGATCTTTTCATTCATGCTTTTGCAAATATGTTAAATTTTTTTATTGGGATTTTTTTTTGGTATTCATATTGGAACTTGCTCACCAATTACATTGGGAATTGCTGCGGTTATTATTTTAGAATTCTTTTAGAAACCAATCAGTCATTTCTTCGGAAATCTCATCAGCAATTCCTTATGATATAATAACTTTTTTTCATTATTTATAACAAATTCAGACAATTTTTTGAATAACCATCGCTTATTGCTTTGGGAATTTGTCTTGCTCTTTTGAAAATTTCTTTTTTTTTATCTGTATTAACGAGATGTTTAGCCCTAGGCTAGTTCATCTCGGGACCCACGCTTTACTTCCCTTCCGAAGGAAGAACTTACATTTTGCAAGTTTGTCGGAAGTGGGATTCGATCCCAGGTCCTCGGCGTGATAGTCAAGTGTTCTAACCATCACACCAGGTCCGCTCCACAAAATTTCTTTGGTAATACCAACGGTCAAACTATGAACACTCCTTTGGCAATTCCACATAATACTAGTTAGTTTTTTTGAGATTTTCAGCCCAAGGCTGATGAACCGAATACTAATTACTATTACTTTTGGGATTCTATCCGAAGACTATTTTGGAATCTCCATAAGCCTTTTTTCGAAAATTTCTTAGGAAGCTTCTTTTATCTCCAACGCAAATTGTTTAGGCATTTCTTTTGGGAGTGTCTTCGTCAAATTTCATTGAAATTTTATTTGATTATTTTTTCTGGAAACTGCATCGGCAATTGTTCTGACAAATATTTTAGAAAATGCTGTGTGATTTCTTCCGATAGATCTTTTGCAAATCAATTATATATTCGGTAACCTCAGCGATTCCCTTCGGCAATTTCTTTGGAAATTTATTTTGAAATTGCTCCTAAAATTCCGTTGGAGATTTCTTCAGCAATTTTTTCGGCAATTCCATTGAAGCTCCCTTTGGTATTTTCATTGAAAATTTCTACTGCTTTGAAAATTTCTTAAGCAATTTATTCTGAAATTATTAAAATTCCTTGAGAGTTTTCTGTAGATTCTACACGATTTCTCTCGGCATTTTATTTGTTAACTCCTGTGATTCTGAATTTCAATATTTCTGCGGCAAATCCCTCGTGGAAGCCTCATCAATTGCTTGGAAAATTCGTTCCATATTTTTGTAAGCTTTTCAATTATTTGTTTGAAAACTTCTACGGAAATTTATCTGGATATTTATTCTGCAATTTCTTTTTGAATTTTTTGAAAATGTCTTCGGCAAATCCGTTGGAAAACTTATTGGCAATTTCAATGGGATTTTTGTGAAAATTTCTTCTCTTTTTTATTGGGCAATTTGTTCAGAAATCCTTCGAATTCATTCAGGATGTTTCCTGCAGTATGGTTTCTTTCTCTTCTTTTGTTAACTGCTGTGGTAAGAAAATATTGATTTTTTTACGGCTACTCCTTCGTGAAATCCTGAGCAATTGCTTGGAATTTTTTTTCAATATTTTTTGTTAGCCATTTGGTTATTTGATCGATAACTTCGTCGGTGAGTCTTTCGATTTTTCTTAACAGTTCAAGACAGTTTGAGGTAGTTTTATATTTTTTTGAGAATTCGATTTTCAAATCTTTTAAAAATTCCTTCACTAATTCCACTGGCTCTTTTGTTGAAAATTTCTTCGAAAAAAAAAATTAGGTAGCTTCTTTAGAATTGCTTCGGCTTTTTTTCTCGTAAATCCTTTCAGAAATGCCTTCGGCAATTTCTTTGTGCATTCCTTCAGAAGTTTGTTTGTTTTTTTTTAACAAAATTGCCAACAATTTATTGGACAAGGATTCATTCTGAAATTTCTAAAGTGTTTTGCGTCTACATTTCTTTTGCATAGGTAGGGTATAAGCACTAGACTTCGCCACTGCTCTAGTCTTCGCCCCCATAAAATTTCATTTTTTATGTATGAAGTGGCGAAGATTATAGCAGAATTTGTGGAGCGGACCTGGTTGGATGGTTAGAACACTTGACTATCATGCCGAGGACCTGGGATCGAATCCCACTCCCGACAAACTCACAAAATGTGAGTTCTTCCTTCGGAAGGGAAGTAAAGCGTGGGTCCCGAGATGAACTAGCCTAGGGCCAAAAATCTCGTTAATACAGATAAAAAAAATATAGTAGAATTTTACGGGGGCGAACCCGACTAGAAGATTCAAACAAAAATATAACATAATTATAACAAACCATGATATTTATAACTCATTGTGATATAATCATGTCTAACATCTGTGGTGTTCAATAATATTATAACTCAATTGTATCATATTGTGTTGTTCAATAACTCATTGTGAAATAATTTTGTTTTGATTCTTTGACATTCAGAATATCATATTAAACAATTGTATCAAAATATGATTGAAACTAGTTTTCTTGAAGCTAAAATTTATATCATATTGTGTTATAATTTGGAACTTATTATAACAAAACTGGATATAATTTTGATTATACCGGTGTACTTTTTGCTGCAATTTTAGATATTTTAACATCATCCTGCATCCAGTTTATAACACAGTGGTGCTCAAACTGCGGCCCGCGGGCCACATGCGGCCCTCGAAGCTCTTGAATGCGGCCCGCAGAGTACTTTGGAAAAAAGTTACTGATAGTCAAAATAATGAAAAAAATATTACATATTTTAATGCTCAATCTTTTGCAAATATGTATCTTTAATTTATGATGAAATGGTTTCAATGACAACATTAAGGTGAAACATCAAGAAGTCCCATTGCAGTTTTTCATACAAACTTTAGAGGCACAAATCTGACAAACAAAGCATCAAACCAAGCCGCACTTGTTTATCCTAGCTTTGCCCACTTGCTTAAAGAGGGAGCTTTTGCAAATCGAGCGCATTTGTTTACGAATTTTCAAGATTGGTGCTCTTGAAAACATGAGTAGGGGTCCAAGTCGGCCATAGTGGCAGCCATATCTGTATTCTCTTAAGTTTCTCCTTAATACTTTCAATAATTCTCCGTGATTGAAAAAGTTGCGCAAAAAAGTTTTTTTACTTCGTGTTAATCTTGATTGTATATTTTGTCATTATTTTGAAATATTCGGTCTTACCGAGATTGAAAACATTGAAAACATGATTCCAAGTCCAAGTCCAAGACACAAATTTCAAATTTCTCTTATGCACTTATCGAAATTATCAAAAATCTATGATTTTCCAATACTGAAATTGCCTTAGTAAAAAAGTTAGAACACTTTTAATACAATATTCACGATAATTTTCATACTGCGGCCCGCGTCTCAGATGCAAAATCTCAATTTGGCCCGCGGTATACATCCACCTGAGCATCACTGTTATAACATAATAAGATATATACAAATTTTATAACATCATAACACATTGTGTTATAAACTTGATATATTTTTCTAGTCGGGCAGTCTGGTGTTTTTACCTAAATTTATTTTGCTCAGATTTTGTTTAGAATTTTTTTTTCGGCAATTTTTTAGAAATTCCTTCACATTTTTTTTATAAATTGCTTCGGTAAGTTTTTTCTATTTTTTTTTTCGTTTATTTCTGTTGAAAACTACCCGACTAGAAGATTCTAACAAAAATATAACATAATTATAACAAACCATGATATGTATAACTCATTGTGATGGAATCATGTTTAACATCTTTGGTGTTTAAAAAAATTATAACTCAATTGTATCATATTATGTTATAAATGTTGTTCATAACACACTGTGAAATAATTTGGTTTTGATTATTTTACATCCAGAACATCATTTTACACAATTGTATCAGTATATGATAGAAAATAGTTTTCTTGAAGCTAAAATTTATATCATATTGTGTTATAATTTTGATCTGATTATAACAAAATAGGTTATTATTTTGATTAGACCGGTGTACTCTTTGTTACAATTTTAGTTATTTTAACATCATCCTGCATCTAGTTTATAACATAATGAGTTATAGAAAAATTTCATAACATCATAACACAATGTGTTATAAAGTTGATATATTTTTCTAGTCGGGTATTGCTTTTCACATTCATTGAACATTTGTGAATTTCTTTCGTTATACATTAGGAACTTTTTCTAACAATTTTTTTTGGGAATTCCTGATTTTTGTTTAGGAAATTACAAGAGAGATTTCAAAGGAAATTACCTTAAAGGTTCTCCAAGGAGGTATTGAAGAAAATTGTCATGTAAATTTGCTTTATTTTCGAAGAAATACAAAAAAATATACTGAAATTTTCGAAAGAATTGCAGGAGGTATTTATTTATAAAGAAATTACTGAAGACATTTTTAAGTGAATTGCCAAAGGATTCAAAAGCATTTAACATATAAAAATTTCTATGAAATTGGCGAAAAAATGATCGAACAAATCTCAATGGAATTCATAGAAGATTTATGAAAGGAATATCCAAAGTGTTAACAAAAAAAGCAGAATAAAGGCAATCGCCGAAAAAAAATCCCAAATAAATTTTCGAAATAATTTCTGTCATATTTGAATTGCCAAAGAATTTCTCAAAATAAGTTCTCAAGAAGTTCTCGAAGAATTATCCGAAGGAATTCCCCAAGATACTGTGACATTTGCACCCATTTAGACTCGGCCAAAATTCATTATTATTACAATCGAATTACGCACACGACTTCTAAGCGCCTGTACGTTAGGCAATCTCGCTTGAGTTTATTTCAGGGTCATCGCTGCACATTTATCACAATTATCACAAAAATCCAAACATTATTAAGAACCCCAATATTACCGAATAAATTTGTATTGTTTTGCAAAAATTTCAAAATATTTCCACAGATGTTCATAAGAGAATGGTCAAAGTAGTAACCAAACCAATTTCCGGAAAAATAGTAGAAACTCCGAAACATTATCTAAAGAATTTTCCAAGAAACCGAAAAAAGAGTTTTAAAGGAAAAAAACGCTATGGAAAAGGTATTGTCTATTGAATTTCTAAAATAATTTCAGAAAGAATTCTCAAAACAATTGTCGAGAGGATTTTCAAACAGAGAATAATTGATCAGTTGACGCAAAAACGTTAAGTTTGGTTGGAAAGATTGAATTTTCTGTGTTGATGAATTATGTTAAAAAAAGAAAAAGCTTGTGGTATGGTTAAATAATAAGGCTGATACAAATTTAATTTGGGCAGATAAAAAATATTTATCAAAATTTTAGGGGTTTCCAAAGAGTTTTAAATATTTTTCAGATTAAATGCTTTATTATTTTTATCCCCCCCCCTCCTTGACGAGCCAAAGAGTGGTGGGACAAAAAGTGAAATAAATATTTGTAACGGCCTAATAAGAGTCTGTGTCAAAACAAGTAATAGCACAAAATATGATTCAATTAAGAAGTAACATAGTAGAGTAATTTTCCAATTGTTGCACGGCTAAAAATTCGTCAATTGTTGCACACCTCATAAGAATAACATGGAGTGTGCAACAATATGCGAGTTTTTAGCCGTGCAAAAATTGGAAAATTACCCTAATTTCACTTTTTATAAACTGTTTTTCGGCTGTAATGTATTTATTTTAGAAAGTTTTTTTGGTGTTGATATCAAATTAAATTTCCAATATACATATAGATTCAATCCTTTGCTTTCTTAGGAGAAGATTTCATCTTTGCGTCCTTATTCACTACCTCACTTCAGTCACACCAGCAAAGGGGTGAGTATCGAAAAATTAAAATCAGCAAGCCCTCATTATTCATCAATATTTTGTACGATTTTATTGCTTTCTTTTGCAAAGCGCACCATTTAACACCGAAGCTAAACCTTTCTTTCCCAGATTGCACCCTTCTTCACTCTCTCTCGGATGAATGGCAAAACAACCTCCGCCGAAGAAAGGAAACACTTTACATGACAAAAGCTTATTCTCAGTTGAAGACGTGATGCGAAATATTACCTCGCCGCTGCTGTGCCAATCAGCGATAAATTTATCGGATTGAAATGAATTAATATTTTGGCGCAGCAATGGTTTGGCTTCTGGGTTATGCGGTATGTGCGAACCCTTCCTGGAGATTCCGGTTGCCTTACAAAGGATCCGAAGAGATCAGCCGCACGATCAGCATGGGATAACATCTTTCTATACCTATGTACCTACATACCTATATTTGCCGGAAGGGGCAAAGTGGCTGATTATTAAAAAGAAATATCTGTCGATTGTATTGAGTTATGATGAGGTAGATCAATTTTGCTGCCTTTTTTCCTCCGTTTGACTGTTTGCATTGTTCCCATTATTTTTGCGCCCTGGGTCCCCGGGTTCAGGGAATCGGCACGGAAACCACTTGTAGCGGTGCGGTGCTTAGAGGAACTTTGCAACAAAGGGACAGGGGGAAGAGTTGCAAACACCTTGTTTTGCGGAGGAATAAATCTTGTCTAATAACAGCTTCTCTTCGGGTGTGTTTTTTTACGTTCAGAAAGGATGCCAAAGGATTTGAAAGGAAAAGGTGTGCTGCACTTGGAGAGGGATGTTTCGCCATACAACGCAGATAAAAGTGCACTGGGTACTGGGTAGATAGGTAGGTTGGCTTGGGAAGGATGACAGGATGCAGTTTGGCACGCCTTGGAGTCGTGTGTCGCACCGTCGGCGTGTCAGAAGGTGACGAAAAGGATCAGAGGACATTTTGCGGCATTTGGGAGTCGCCCGGGTTGAAGTTGACTTTGTACTTTCTGCTTTTGAATTGAGATGCGATGTTTACTCTGTGGAAAAGATTAAATTTTGCCGCCACAAAAGCCGTTGTCTCTGTTCTTTGGAAAATTTCCTTAAGCGTAGATTGCTTATGTTGACAGTTTTATCTATTTTATCATCATCATCATAATCGGTAACAGCCATATGTAAAATGTCTGCGAAAAATTTTCACTCAGTTTTAATCATTACATACATACATACATTTATTTGTTCAACATCATTAAGATAAGACATAATCAACAATAGTACGCTTCAATACTCGGTTTGTGGCTGCCGCTCTCCATCCTCGGTCGCGCCCAATGCTCGCCAAGTCACGCTCCACCTGGTCCGCCCATCGTGCTCTCTGCGCTCCACGCCTTCTTGTGCCAACCGGATCCGTTGCAAACACCAGCTTTGCAGGGTTGTTGTCCGGCATTCTTGCAACATGCCCTGCCCAACGTATCCTTCCGGCTTTGGCCACCTTCTGGATGCTGGGTTCGCCGTAAAGTGCAGCGAGCTCGTGGTTCATTCTTCTCCGCCACACACCGTTCTCCTGCACACCGCCGAAGATCGTTCTTAGCACGCGTCGCTCGAAAACTCCGAGTGCTTGCAGGTCCTCCTCGAGCATGGTCCATGTCTCGTGCCCGTAGAGGATCACCGGTCTTATTAGCGTTTTGTACATGGTGCATTTGGTGCGTGGGTGAATCTTTTTCGACCGCAGTTTCTTCTGGAGCCCGTAGTAGGCCCGACTTCCGCTGATGATGCGCCTCCGAATTTCTCGGCTCACGTTGTAGTCAGCCGTCAGTAAGGATCCGAGGTAGATGAATTCCTCCACCACCTCGAAAGTATCCCCGTCTATCGTAACATTACTACCCAGACGGATCCGGTCGTTTTCGGTTCCGCCTACCAGCATGTACTTTGTTTTTGAGGCATTCACCACCAGTCCGACCTTTGCTGCTTCGCGTCCATGTCGTCCGCAAAGCACACAAATTGACCGGATTTTGTGAAAATCGTTCCCCGGCTGTTCAACCCGGCTCGTCGCATCACACCTTCCAGCGCGATGTTGAAGAGTAGACATGGGAGTCCGTCACCTTGTCACAGTCCCCGGCGAGATACGAATGAACTGGATAGTTCACCCGAAACCCTTACGCAGTTTTGCACACCGTCCATCGTTGCTTTAATCAGTCTAGTCAGCTTCCCAGGAAAGCCGTTTTCGTCCATGATTATCCATAGCTCTGCGCGGTCGATACTATCGTATGCCGCTTTGAAGTCGATGAACAGGTGGTGCGTTGTGACCTGGTATTCACGGCATTTCTGGAGGATTTGCCGTACGGTAAAGATCTAGTCCATTGTCGACCGGCCGCCGATGAAGCCGGCTTCCTACGAACTCATCCGTTTCAGGTGACAGACGACGGAAGATGATCTGGGATAGCACTTTGTAGGCAGCATTCAAAATAATGATCGCCCTGAAGTTCTCACATTCCAAATGGTCGCCTTTCTTGTGAATGGGGCAGATTACCCCTTCCTTCCTCTCCTCCGGTAGCTGTTCGGTTTCCCAGATCCTGACTATCAGCCGATGCAGACAGGTGGTCAACTTTTCTGGGCCCATCTTGATGAGTTCAGCTGCGATACCATCCTTACCAGCTGCTTTGTTGGTTTTAAGCTGGTGAATGGCATCCTTAACTTCCCTCAGCGTGGGAGTTGGTTCATTTCCGTCCTCCGCTGCACTGGCGTCGTCGTTTCTTTCCCATTACGTCTGCAGTGGCTGCGGGAAGTCCACAAAATAAAAATTCTTGGGGTGTACTACGCAAACTCTATTAGATTGATGGCAAAACTAAACTGGGATGCTCGCGTCTCTCGCTTCTCGCAACACGTATGGCTCCAATCTCTAAGAGCACTCACACTGCATCAGAAGGTAGTAATACTCAACACATACATTACATCGAAAATTTGGTATTTGTCATCAATACTGTCTCCTAGCAGTATCCACGTTGCCAAACTAACTGCAACTATTGGGACCTTTTTGTGGAGAAGAGTTCCCGCTAGAGTGGCAATGCAGCAGCTAGCACGTGACTACGATAAAGGTGGGATTAGGCTACAGCTTCCTGCTTTGAAATGTAAGTCGTTACTTATCAGCCGTCATATAAAGGAGATAGATTCTACTCCTTTTTACAAGTCGTTCTTGACCCAAGAGAATCCCAACCCTCTGATACCAAGTGAATTTCCGTGCCTTAAATCGATCTTTATAAACTTCATCCTACTATGTACCACCCCATATTCAACACAACCCTTCAGCCGCCCTAATTCATCAACACTATGTGAGTCTAACAGAACTCCCACGGGTGGAACGGAAACATCCTCGCTGCAATTGGTCACGATGTTGGAAGAACGTCAACATGAAGAAACTCTGCAGCAATGAAAAAAGCCAACTCTACTTGTTTGTCAACGAAAAAACTGAGCATCGATGTCTGCTAACGAGGATCGGTCGAGCAGACGGTGGAGACTGCCTGCATTGCAACGCAGGTAGTGAAACTTTACAGCACAAATTCAGCGAATGTCCACGGGTCGTAGGAGCGTGGGCGGTTCTAAAACGGAAAGCAAACCTGCTTTTCCGAGGATGGCGTAACCTGTCTTTCGATGATGTGATCAGGCCACAGTTTACAAGTTTAAATCCAAGAATTAGAGTTAAAGTACTGAAATTGTTCTACAACTATATCGTCTACATTAATCAAAATAATGCAGCAATTGATATTGGTAGTCTTGAGTTTTGTTTAGATCATGGGATGTAACTAATTATAGTATTGTAATTATTGTTTTTAACATCTAAGTAAACAAAATAAACGAATTTTATATATTAAAAAAAAATGGCATCCTTAACTTCCCTCAGCGTGGGAGTTGGTTCATTTCCGTCATCCGCTGCACTGGCGTCGTCGTTTCTTCCGTTGCCGTGGGCTCCCGTGCCTACGTTCTCCACGCCGTTCAGGTGCTGATCGAAGTGCTGCTTTCACCTTTCGATCACCTCACGTCCGTCCGTCAAGAGGTTTCCGTCTTTATCCCTGCATATTTCGGCTCGCGGCACGAAGCCGTTGCGGGATGCGTTGAGCTTCTGATAGAACTTCCGTGTTTCTTGGGAACGGCACAGCAGTTCCATTTCTTCACACTCCGCTTCTTCCAGGCGGCGCTTTTTCTCCCGAAAGAGGCGGGTCTGCTGTTTCCGCTTCTGTTTGTAACGTTCCACGTTCTGTCGAGTCCCTTGATGCAGCATTACCGCCCTCGCTGCGTTCTTCTCCTCCAAAACCGTTCTGCACTCTTCGTCGAACCATTCGTTCCGTCGATTCCGTTCCACGTACCCGATGGTGCTCTCGGCTGCGTCGTTGATGGCTGCTGTTGGCGCAAGTTAGAGAGAAACACAGTTCCTGTAGTCGCCAAACTGGGCAGCTTCAAAGCTGCAAATATACAGGGTGTTAGGTTCATGAGTGCAAACTTTTTAAAGGGTGATATAGGACCATAAATGGTGACAAAAATTGTTCTACGCATATGGTCAAATCTCAACCGTTACGTAGTTATTGAACTTCCCATCTTTTTGACTTTTATTGCCTTAACTGATTATAGCTTGGAAATGGTCAAACTTATTGCAGTTTTTTGATCCTTATTCGAAAGATTATTGAATTTTCTATCAAATGACATCTTTAAATCGATTGGTTTAGTTGAATAGCTAAGTTTTCTAGAGCACAATAGCTAAAAATAGTGTGTTTTTAATTGTTTTTGTCAATTATCTTTGAAACATGCGTGATAAATTAAAATTCTTTCTTAGGCAAAGTTGTGGCTCCTGTTCTACTCTACAATTCGTTTTTTGACACCAAACTTCTAGCTCTTATCGTTTTCTTGCAATTTTGATTTAAATGTGCGGCACAGTGCGCAAAAAAGTGCTTACCATGACAGTTGCAAATTTATGACCTGAAAGGCGATGTTTAAATCGAAATTGCAAGAAAACGATAAAAGATAGAAGTTTGATGTCAAAGAACGAATTGTAGAGTAGAACAGGGACCACAACTTTGTCTAAGAAAGAATTTTAAATTATTACGCATTTTTCAAAGATAATTGACAAAAACAAATTAAAACACACTTCTTTTGAGATATTTGCCCTAGAGAACTTAGTTATTTAACTAAACCAATCAATTCAAAGATGCCATTTGATAGAAAACTCAATGATCTTTCGAATAAGGGCCAAAAAACTGCAATAAGTTTGACCATTTTCAAATTATAGCCAGTTAAGGCAATAAGAATCAAAAACATGTGAAGTTCAATAACTACGTAACGGTTAAGATTTGATCATATGCGTAGAACAATTTTTTTCACTATTCATGGTCCTCTATCACCCTTTAAAAAGTTTGCACTCAGGAACCAAACACCCTGTATTTCGATAAATTCAATGGCATTTAGAAAAAAATATAATCTACTTACATTTCTGTGTAACTATAAACTATTTAACCTGCGCTACAATTCTATTCAATCTCTATACTACAGAATACTTTTATTATGAAGAGCACTTACTACGTACTCGCAAACTGCGCTAACTGACTACTGCTGAGGCTGTTTCAGACACAACGTGTGCCATCGTAGTAATGTTATCCACAATCAAGCAGTGCGAAGTGTATCGGTGCGTAGGGATGAGCCGGGTGCTTCACACACTGGGCTAACTGCCGCACCGCACAGTGGTCGCGGTAACATCCTCCACCCCGTGAACAACCGCATGAACCGAAGCGCCATATCCTGACTCCTGACAAGTTTCCAACAGCCTTGATGAATCTGCAAACGACCTTTTTCACACAGCAGCTCATCCACAACTATCTTACATTCTCTTGAAAAACGTTTCCGTTGCCAATTGATGTATTCTTCCTCTCGGGTAAGCTGATCAATAATGATCTTTCTTGAGTATTCGAACAAACTTCACTATTCAGAGCTACTGTGTTGATCGACTCTTTTGAATCGGTGGAAACTTGCGCTGATGAACTAATTACTCCACTGCACGGGACTACCGATTTGGAATCACATACTTCGTGATCACTGGATACAGTCAGTCGATTCGGTAGACTTCTTGCATTTGCCATCCGCTTCAGCAATTCAAATTTGTCCCTGAAGAATTCCTTCTCCGCTTCAATCGCCTTTATTCGAAAATGTGCTTCAATTTCTAGCCACTCCAACTCGAGCTTCAGTCGAAAAGATTCTTTTCTGCATCGGATACTGTTCTCTTCTACAGACGCCATATTACATCAGATGATTACCCGACTTCAGTAATCCTTGACAGTGCATCTGAACCACTGTGTGTCGATGTTAATACAATGCGTTCGGTCAACAAAGGCCGCCGAAAGAAGATCCCATACGATTCTGACTATGAATCAAACAAATATCATCTGATCTTTACTGCAGATCGCACTGTGTTGTTATCTAACGGAGTAGGTTTTTAGATAACCGATCTCATGGTGCTCCACTACCACTGGCAGAATTCTGTCCAACTCTGGAACAGAAATCTTTAAAGAATGTTGGCGCAAGTTAGAGAGAAACACAGTTCCTGTAGTCGCCAAACTGGGCAGCTTTAAAGCTGCAAATATATTTCGATAAATTCAATGGCATTTAGAAAAAAATATAATCTACTTACATTTCTGTGTAACTATAAACTGTTTAACCTGCGCTACAGTTCTATTCAATCTCTATACTACAGAGTACTTTTATTATAAAGAGCACTTACTACGTACTCGCAAACTGCGCTATCTGACTACTGCTGAGGCTGTTTCAGACACAACGTGTGTACCATCGTAGTAATGCTATCCACAATCAAGCAGTGCGAAGTGTATCGGTGCGGTTGCTTCAGTCGCTCTAGGTTGTACCGTGGCGGTCGCCGGTACCGTACATTGTTGATGACGGAGAGTTTTGGGCGCAGTTTGACCATCACCAGATAGTGGTCGGAGTCGATGTTGGCGCCACGATAGGTCCTGACGTCGATAATGTCGGAGAAGTGCCGTCCGTCAATCAGAACGTGGTCGATTTGAGATTCCGTCTGCTGTGGTGATCTCCAGGTATAACGATAAGGGAGGCTGTGTTGGAAAAAGGTGCTACGTATGGCCATATTTTTGGAGGCGGCGAAATCAATGAGTCGTAGGCCGTTTTCGTTCGTTTGCTGGTGGGCGCTGAACTTACCAATCGTCGGTCTGAATTCCTCCTCCTGGTCTACCTGAGCGTTCAAATCTCCTATGATGATCTTGACGTCGTGGCTTGAGCAGCGATCGTACTCGCGTTCGAGCTGCGCGTAAAATGCGTCCTTGTCATCATCAGTACTTCCGGAGTGTGGGCTGTGCACGTTTATTATGCTGAAGTTGAAGAATCGACCCTTGATCCTCAACCTGTACATTCTTTCGTCGATCGGCCACCAACCGATCACGCGCCTCTGCATTTCACCCATTACGATGAAAGCTGTTCCCAGCTCGCGTGTGTTGCCGCAGCTCTGGTAGATGGTATGATTACCTCTAAACGTTCGCACCATGGATCCTGTCCAACACACCTCCTGCAACGCTACGATGCCGAACCCGCGGTCCTTCAGTAGATCGGCGAGTATGCGGGTGCTCCCAATGAAGTTGAGAGATCGGCAGTTCCACGTACCGAGTTTCCAATCGCAAGTCCTTTTTGTTCGCTGGGGTCGTTGCCGTTAGTCTCGGTTCGTATTATTCTGTTGCTGATTTTCCGTTACAATGGTTTTTTTACGGCTGGATCGTAGGGCCTGACACCAACCCCCTACTTTCCGGAGGACCATAGTGCACAGTTGAGCTTAGAGTCCTTCCCTGGCACTCGGACGTAGATCAGCCGCCCCTAACATGGGGATCAGACGCTGTTGTGAGCCGCTCCTCCTGGAGAACAGACGCTCAGGTTTTCCGAAGCAAACCCCCCCTTCCCTGTCAGCCTACGACCAAAGTTCCCACCGGGGTTGGTAACCCGATCTTCCCTAAGGTTGCTCATAGTTTCCGGCCGATACAGCGTGGAGGTAGGGATAGGAGTTGCTGAGCAGAGGCTAGTGGATCACAATGGGATCTGAATTGCGCAGCATACCCAGTCTTTACCGTGCCCAGTTTTAATCATATGATTTTCAATATTATTATTTGAATTAGAGTAGTCCAAACACAGTTGAACTGGAGGTAGTTTCCTGCGCTTGGTGGCCGATCGAAGAAACAGTGCAGGTTGAAGATTCTCGTACTTCGACATGATCAACCACAGATTGATATTCACCATAAACATATTTTGGCATTTTTCAAAGATAGTCCGTGACATTTGCCTAAAATATTCGAAAAAGAGCGGTTTTTCGGTGATTTTCTTGTAGAACTGGCCCAGCCACACAACTTTTACGTATACATACGTATACAGCTTCTAAAATGAGCTGTAGGTGGTTCAACTAAGGACATGTCGAAATGACGTTTTCAGCACTGGTTGCAACAAAAAACAGTACAGAAATGAGTCAACTCCCACGTAGAGAAGGTCGGCCGCGGAGGCTTTCGCTTTCGCGGGTAGCTCCAAAACAGTGGCGAATGCGATTGCTTATGACAAGCATTCGCAGAAACGTGTGAGGTAGCCGTAAGGTGAGGAGCTACCAGCCATACCAGCAGACACCAGGCCTGCGAAACGTAGGAGGGTAGGAGTCAAGCGCCAGAAGGGTTATGGGCGATCGTCATCAAGACGCAGAGTCTAAGAACTCGGAAATCTTGAAGGCGATGATTAGCGACGCCCAGAGATTGAAATTTTCATTTTCAGTGAGTGAAATTCAACGTGAATTTTGAAAATTCTCAACTAAAGGATCAAAATAAAATTCATTTTGGAGAATGAATTTTCTCACCTATTCATTCATTTTTCTGTCACTGACAATTTTCACTGAGAAATATAACTAGACCGTAACTCCCGATTGTTCTTCCAATCACCTCAAAACTTGTGTATAGTAGTTCATTAGAATACTAATTAACTGCTCTATTTGCCCATTAAATCGGATTGTGCGTCTGCTATCAGAAATTGGACATTTTACGACGTTCGAAAAAATATTCGTGACAGAGAATTGAATGAAAAAAGAGAGGCATTCAGCTGACAATCAATGTGGCCATACACGAATGAAAATATGAATATATCAATCTTCACTTTCAACCTTCGATTTTTTTTTACACACTGGCGACGCCAAGCACGCGGATCTGGAAGCCGACGTGTGCAGTATTAAAAATACTCGATGAAATGATGCACTACCTCGAGGGCGACAAAAAGTGTAGAGCATGGCGTAGAGCGCCGCCTACAAAAATCTGACGGAAGACGTCCTTGGTGAAGGTGTCAAAGTGAGGGCTCTTACAGCGAAGGCGACTCTGAAGGTGAAAACGATAGATGAGATCATTGTCGAGGAAGAGCTCGTCATGGCACTGCGACAACAGTGTGTTGAATCCAGGAGTTAGTGTCTACTACTTAGGGCCTGCACACAGTGTTGCCAACCTTCCAGATTTATCCAGATTTTTGAGGTCTCATTTTGCATCAATCTGACATTTCCAGACATCCAGACATTTGTTTTCGGGATTTGTAAGGTTTTTCTCGGAATTTGTAAGGTTTTGCTCGGAATTTGTAGGGGTTTCCCACAATCCAGACTTTTCCAAACAAAACTTCCTAAATCATCCAGATTTTTCAAAAAATGATCTGGCGACCGTACCTGCACATAAGCTACGTAGACTCTTTAGGGGGTGAGGGAGTTTCTGGCCAAAGTCCACACTCCACACAAATTTCGAAAATTTTGTATGAACAAAAGTCTACGAAGGGGGTTCTGAGATGGCCAAAATTTAATCTACGTAGTTTGTGCCAGGGTTGAAAAAGTCACATTCAATTGAATGAAATTGTGCTGAACTGAATGCATCGGGCATTCATTTTCAGCTCCGCTGTGAGATACCTGAAAGTGAACACAGAAAAACTCAACTACTTTGTGGACGTAATGACTCCACCATCATCAACACACGCTCCGCGCTGATGGATGCTTCATGTCAACAACGGCCGCATGAATGCGACTGGCCCATAAGCAAGCGTGGTGAATTTTCTTTTTTGAGTGCCAATGACAGGGAAAATGTTGTTATTGAATTTCGCCGTCGCCACGATGTGAGCGAGGAGAGAATGTTTATTCTCTTCCCACCCGCCTCCGTGAAGGAACGAGGCTTCAACGTCAGAAGCGGTGTGGTGAAAAGACAAAAACAAAAACTCACGTTCGTTGCATGCTTTCATTTTTTTGCAACCCTGGTTTGTGCACAGCGCCTTACAAGGACTTTATGGTTGCCAAAGTAAAAGATTTTTCTTTTATTTTCTAAACCATGCACTATGGGGAAAGTGGTAGCCAAAAATCGAAAAAATTACTTGCTTTGAATGACATGTCTTATACCACCGACGAACCGACGTGACAGCTAGAACAAATAAATTCAAATTTGTTGTCCGCGACGCCATGATGAAAAATAGCCGAACACTATCGCCACCTCTATAACGGTTCGCGATGATTTGATAGCTCGACACCGAACCCCCGTGTGTTCATATAGGAAACGGTTCGCGTCTGCGCTGATTTGACAGAAGCGATCGCTCGCTTCGGTGGTCGACCGTTAAATTTGGGGGGGACACTTTTGAATCGCCACTGTCACGTCGGTTCGTCGGTGCTTATACACCATTTGAGAGCCAGATAGTTCAAACCTAGATTCCCAAAATTTCAGCCTTCTGTGATGGAAACTCATTGCGCCACAGATATCAGACTTAGAAAAATAGTGAAAATTGCAGAAAAAATGCATTTTAAACAAATGCAATTTTCTCAGTGAAAAAACGGTTTAATTTTAGAATTTAATCCACCGTTGGAAATGTTATTGATTGAATTTTATAATGAGTGTGTTGTTGGGGTTATACGGTTAATTGAAATTAGTAAAAATTGGGTAATTATTGACAAAAACAACATTTTTTTGCCTAAGTTGGTCTATATCTAACAAGCAGGGTCGAGCAGTCTCGAGGGACCGCCTCCACAGTTTAGTTTGTGGTCTATACTATCTGCGGAACGCGAATCCAGCTGCGGATAGCTGCGGATGAGCGTCATTTTGACACAAGCCCGAGAATTGGATTTTTTCAAATTATTTTTTTTGTTAATTACGATTATTGATTATGCGGGCACATACAAAAAAATCGTACAATTTAAACAGTGCTTCAAAGATGAAACTGTTAATTGTCAAATTTAGTCTAAAAATCTTACACACTTAATTATTTTTATGTTAAAAATGGGTAAAAACTGACCGAAAATTATCGTTCCATACATAAACTGTATCAACCCATCTGGACTGAAATGCTTCTTTTGTTCACGAAAATCTTGTTTATATTATCAATACGTATTTACCATTAGGAAAAGAAACACCACATCTTATTTTTAATTTTACTAAAAACTCCCTACTTGTATTTAAAAGACGAGGACAATATTTTCAATTCATAAGTTTGTTTTCAACTTAAGGCTCAAATAACCATCATTCAGTCATCAACAATCATCAATTTTTCAAAAGCAATTTTCTTCCTCTAAGTCACAAAACCGTCATTGAAAATTATTTCACTGTTATCCAGATGGTGGCCAGAGTACAGTGATAAATTTTTATTAACATTGGAAGAGATTTCAGCGAGAAAACTGCTTTTCAGTTTTTGCTAAACGATGATGGTTTGTTTTCTCTTAAACGCTAACAACGTGAATATCGCACAGTAGTTAATTTAACGTAAACAAATATGAAAATAATTGTTTGTGGTAATATGGAACATAGGAGCATCAAGTTACCACAGACAAACAGACTTACCACTTGGAACAAAATGCGATAAAAATCATCGTTAAATATGGTGAATTTGACTGGCCATATGTTTTTAAAAATCGTGAAAGTGAATCTAAAATATTGACAATTCCCAAAAATTTATATGGAATTATGTTACCTGAACAGAAAAATGAGTAGGTATTGCTTGTGAAATTGAAATTTCAAGAGACAGTTATTTAATAAAATTTATGATGGAAATTTATCTATGAAAATTATGTTCTATTTAGCAGTATATTCATTCCTGCAGTATTAAAATTGGAGACTAATCATCAACTTGGTTAATGATGTTGATATGTGTTCAGTAAAATAATAGAAGCATAATTAAAAATTATCCTTTCGACGAGTTTGAACAAATATTATAGTAGGGGGGGAGTGTTGGCAGATAAGTTGGAGGGGGTGGGCTCTTGATAGATAAACAATTCTTTATCAAAATACATGATTGATAAAACAACACTCTTATATAACATTAAAAAATGGGGGGGGGTCAGATTTGCCTAGAAGGGGGGGGGGGTGCTTTCATTTACACCTCTTCTATTTTATCTTATGCATGGCAATCATATTCTAGTTTTGATTTGCATTTGAACTGCCTCAAAAATTAAAAACAAATTTAAAATCAACTTATTGTTCAGGAATAAGTATTTCCTAACTGGGTTAAATACTAGTTACATCTTCCAGATGTGATGAAAATACATAAATTGGACTAATGTGTTGTGTGACCGAAACGATGTATGTAGATCGTCAGGCTCCGGGATCAAACAGGGTGAAGGCCGGTGATAATAGCGCGTGACTTCAATGCCTGGGCCGTGGAATGGGGAAGCCATCCAACGAATCAGCGGGTTCAGATCCTCCTAAAGGAATTGGCCATGATAGACGTCGATCGTGCTAATGTCGGTACATACCAATAATACCTTTGGTCGGAGTCAATTATTGACGTGACCCTTTGTAGTCCTAGCCTAACAAGTAGTTCGAATTGGAGAGTAGACAATAACTACTCACAGCGATCACCTGGCGCTTCGCTACAATATTGACTACAACAACAGCAGACAGCGGGTAGAGGAAGAGGCGGCTAGGCCAAGGCCAAGCCCTCGCAAGCGGAAGACATCATACTTTGACACAGGGGTATTTAGGGAGGCGCTCCGCCGTGAGCGAAACATACTTGGTTTAGATGGCGACGAGCTGGTAGCGGTGCTCTCGCGTGCGTGCGATGCGACCATGCCTAGGCAAGTACACCCCAGAAATGAGAGGCCACCAGCCTACTGGTGGACCCAAGCGCTTGCAAACCTACGACTGTCTACGGGCTATGCGGAGGATGCAACGAGCAGAGACTGAGGAAGAGGAAAATGGACAACGGGTGGTGTTCGCCGCTGTCAAATTCGCGTTGATGTCCGAGATAAGGTCATGCAATAGGACTTGATTTGTGGGTCTCTGTCAGAATGCCACTGGGAATCCATATGGTCGTGATGGCAAAGACAAGAAGTTATTGCAGAGGCTCCCGGGAAGTTCAGGTCTGCTTTGCAGAAATTCCGGAATGAGAGAGTTTTTCCAGAAGTATGGAAGAGGCGGAGCCTGATTCTGTTGCCAAAGGCGTGGGAACCACCCGGAGACCCGTCGGCATATTGACCAGTATACTTGATCGACACGGCGGGGAAGGTGCTCGAAAAGATCATCCTCAATGGAATGTTGAGGTACCTACACTGATGGTGTAAATGGTCTCTCATGCAGTCATTTCGGTTTCCGCAAGGAGAGGTCTACCGTAGATGCTATCCTGTTGGTTACAAAAACCACCGAGAAAGCGCTCCAGCGTAAGAGAAAAGTGATTCGCTACTGTGCAGTAGTGACTCTGGATGTAAGGAACGCATTCAATAGTGCCAGTTTGGCGTCTATATCCGATGCGCTTCTTCGTCTAGGGATACCCGGGTACCGTGATTTCGGGTGAAATTGATCGACGCGAGGGCAATTTTTATTTGTCAAAAATAAAGCTTTGAAATTAAAACAATTTGTGGAAAATGATTATCATCTGGCTCAAGGGTCATTGAATGATGAGTTTACATGTTTTACAGCTAATTAGTCACATATTTCTGTATTAAATTCAATATTTTCCGAAACTGCGTGTTTGGCGAGTTTCAAAGACACGTTCAAACTTTTGTTACCGAAGCTGTATTATTATTGTAACTATTCGAATGAATGTTTATAGCTGCCAAGTATTCGCTAAACCAGATTTTGTCATCAAAAGTTCTATAGATATTGATATTTATGCATACAATTGTACTTTTGCTAGAGTAATGACATGTTTAGTATGAAAATTGCATACTTTCAGGCGTTTACTTAAGATTTATTAAACTTTAAGTTTAAATAATTAAGAATTTACTCAACTTGTAGAAGTTTTACAAATTTTTTCGCATTCTTGGGAGGTTAACTCAGATGGAAAATTTATTTTCAGCACTTACAAAGACATTTCACTGACTGATCAATTTCACCCCGAAACTAAAATTTCTGATTTTTTATATTGGTTTGGCTCATCACAAAACTGAACTGGTGGTTGTGAACATCCGAAAGTCGGAGCCGCAAGCGGTGATCAGTGTAGGAGATTTTACTAATGGCAGCGCGCGTGGAACAGTTCCAACAAAGGAAGTCTGAAGTCTGACCCACAGGTTAATTCTGAGGGTAGATAGTTGGATTAACTGGCGTCATGGTGAAATAACATTCAAACTGACTCAGATCCTTTCGGCCATGGTTTGTTACGACAGTACACAGAAAAAAATATTCATTTAAAATTCAGCGAAAAATCATGCACATAAAGGGAATGCTAGAGTTAGTGCATATTTACATGAGATATCATGTAAAATTACGTTACGTTCGTGTAAATTTCCGCTAATTGTCGCGTAACCGGTTGGAGTCCATGATGGTTTACGCGATTGTTGGCGGAAATTTACACGATTGTAATGTAATTTTACATTATAACTCATGGAAAAGTGCACTAACTCTGGCATTCCCTTTATGTGCATGATTTCTCGCTGAAATTTAATTACATATTTTTTTCTGTGTATCTACTTCGTGGAGATTTCTGAACGACGGTAATTTCTTGCCGAACATCGATAATATTTTGCTGAACATTCGGTCAACTGCAATTTTACTGAAAAGAGCAGCTGAATACGGTATATTATTTCATGTGCATAAGATTATCAATTGTTGAAGGTGAGTGTTATAAGCAATTCAATTAGACTTATACAATTGGCAAACATTTAAAAAAAAATATTCATAACCAAGTTAGTTATCTTAAACCAGTGATCCTCAGCCTAACTGTCTTTGCGGGCCTAAATTGAATTTTGAAAAGAAACTGCGGGCCGCAAGTCATTCAAGAACTTATTTTCAAAATTTTTCAAGATTCAACACAAAATTAATTTGTTTGATTTTTTGAAAATATTGAACAAGAGCGAAAAAGTTATCAGGAGATTTTATTTTACTATAAGAAAAACCCTTAAAATCACAGGAAATTGAAAACAGGGTTATCAGCACCGCAATATTTAAGTTTTCTATTTCTTGGTATTAATAATATTGAGCAAATGGAGTTTCTTACTGCAGCTTAGGGATTTACTGAAAAGTATTTATTTATTTATACCCTTTATTTAAAAAAAAAACCTTAGAACTATGAGAGTTTTTGGGACTTTTCGTGGATATTGAGTAATTTCAGAATGATTTGTAGAGATTTCAAGGTTTTCAGAAGAAATTCCGAAAAACTGCCTGGAGATACTTTTTAGAAATCTATGATGATATTTCAAAAGTTTTTCTTTATAGGACGCTAATGAAGAAAAACTAATAGACATGATTTTCTGCAAGTGTGCAAGTTTTTGGAGCCGATTTGAATAAATATTTAAGAGGAATTCCCAAAAGTTTTGCTAGGGGAATGAAGAGTATCTTGCCCAATCCCTGAAGTTTTTAGCGAAATTCCGAAAGTTTGGGCCCACTTCCTTTGAAAAGAAATTGTAAAGCAAATATTCTGTTTTTTTAATAATTTCTTGGTACAAGTGCTGAATGTAAAGTATAACGAATAAAAAGAATATTGAATATAAGGATGTTTTCGCCGATAAAAACAAAACTATTTTAATTTCATTTTTGTTAAATCAATCAAATTATCAATGCCGAGTTCTGCCACCTATGGCAGAGAGCCTATGGAATTTAGCCTAAACTCATTATTTGAGCGAAATACATCGTTCCTAACAACAGTTTCGAATATGGTTTTGAATATTTTCGGAACAAAATTCAAAAAGTAGTTCATTACAGCTTGTGAAACTTTTGTAAATTCTTACTTCTTTAGAAAAACTCTCCATGATATTGGCAAAATGTTCATTCTCATGAAAGTTTTAAAATACAGTGGAATTTCTGATTTTCATTATGGAATCTATGAGTGGGCCACTTTCTAATACATTTCAAAATCAGTTCGCGGGCCGCACAAAACCTGATCGAGGGCCGCATGCGGCCCGCGGGCCGCAGTTTGGTGACCACTGTCTTAAACAAAGAAGTCCCAAACGACTCAACAAACAAAGGTAGAGCTCTGTGATGTGCTCATCACCTTTACCCACTATAAACGCCATAGCAAAAACACCTCTTGATATGCACCGACCCGTCAGCTTTCATCGCTTGACCGCTCAGCTGGGTCCAAGTGAGAGTTGACAAAAAAGTCCGCCTGCATATTTTAATCCCAATTTTCCCGTCTGCTTCGCACCCACAATCCTCCTGGTAAGGAGAAAAAAAGCTCTTAATTAGTTCATTTCCAAACCCGACCCGAAGAAAAAAGCTTTCCTTCCAATAATTATTAACCAATATCATCATTGCTCAATTAAAACCGGCCGTCCAGGTCCGGGCACACGCTGCTGGGTCTTGTAATAAAAGAGTAATTAAAGGTAAGCGGTCATTGTTTCCCGTCTAGGGAAAAACACGATCGCCTTGAAAAGCCGTTGATAATCATCGGTTTTACCGACCGACCGGAGCACGCAGCGATGGTGATGGTGGATGATTCTTTTTTGCATCCCCATCTTGGATCTGGGACTTTTTCTGGCCAGAAATGGGCTGCATTTCCGTTTCTTGATCAGGTGCCTGTGATAGGGGGCAGTTTATCGAAAGTGAGGCAAAAACTATTCTTCCAACTGAAACTGATGCTCGGAAAATTATCGTTTAAACAATTTCACAAATATACAGGCAAAAAAAATCTATTTTCCGATAAGATCATTTCGTTTCAATATTTCCATGTGCATTGTTTTCTTTGGACATCTCTTCTCACTTATTTTCAGTCCCATGACAGTACAAAGGACGAACGTCAAGGATCTCCATCCTGATCGATTTCCCGCCATTTCCATCGACTAACTATATTTATTTGTTGAAGCTGCGCTGCCAAGCGCCTCATTCTCACAGCTATTGTTTGATTTTAAACGTCACCCAGCTCATAATCGGGCGGATGCCAATGAACCGTTACTTCAACGCACAACCCACCACCGCCATCATTGCATTGGAATCAAACGGCCCACCCCGCACGGACTGCCACCAATCAATGGGTGACGAAGACGCGCCACTTTAGGAGCTTCCATTTCTCGAAAAACCTATAATTTTTCACGCACATGCGCTCATGTTTTATGTAAATGAAATTCAATTAAACCATTCCGGGATTTTTTTTCTGCCTTACTGGTGCTGCTCCTACACGCCTGCTTACAGGCACCGTCGCCGCCGCCGCCATCAGGGGCCGTTGGCTAGAGCGTGCAATTCATGGGCGGTGCTCGTCGGAAGTGTGTGGAATTACCTACCCACGGTGCGGCGCGATCACCCCACAAAGCTCACCTACCACCAGAAGTGTTCATGGTTATCACCCCAAATTTGAGGAGGAAAATTGATGGCGAAAAAAGGTTGAGTACAAATGGGTCAACAGAGATATTGCCGAAGGCTTCGAAAGCAATGGAAGTAGAGTGACGCACTGAATTTATCAGATTGCATGAATGGGAAAATATATGATTCAATACGAAATCGGATGGCCCACAATTGTGTGATTTGCGTTCCGTAATCTGGAGGAAAGTTTATCACTTTTCCACTATTATTTGTAATATTTTTCAAATAGTACTGTTACAGATCCAAGTTCCCTAAACGAAATTCTTACAAGAAACTGCTACATTTTGTAAAAAAAATGTTCAAATGGTCAAATTTGAAAACTTTCAATCCAGGGTGTAATTGATCAACCAATGACATAACATTCCAAGCATGGAAAATTATTAAACAAACTAAATTTGATGATGCTGAATCTGAATAAGTTTTTGAAATTCTTACAACTAATGTATTTTGCATGTTAAAAATTAAATAAAGTTTACTATGCTACAGAGTGACCCGCATAAAACGCCTAAAGGCAGGCAGTTTCTTTAAAAAAATGTCTTACATTCGCAAAAAGTTGCTATTTACAAATAAAACTCATACGATAAAAATCATTTTCACTCAAAGTTTTGTTAAATAAACCTTACTTACCTTACCGATCAGGCTAAGAGGCCTGGGTAGCCTCTGCTGTACATAGTAGCCGTCTCCATTCCACTCGGTCCATGGCTGTTTATCTCCAGTTCCGCACTCTGCGTAGGGTCCGCAGATCGTTCTCCACTTGGTCGACCCACCTAGCTCGTTGCGCTACACTGGACGACGTGGGAAGAAGTGAAGCTTTCAACGAAGTTGGGACGCTTCGGGCTCTACACGGTTACAGAAGTTACACAGATTTGTGTACTACTAGATCAGCCTCACCGCTGTGTCAAATGTACACAGATACTTTTCCGGCTCCAGCGCTGGCATGAAAACAAAATTAACAATTATTTTTGCATTGATCGATTCCTGATAATGCATGTCATCGTTCAGAGAAAATTAGTTATGAACTTTGCTCCCATACCCGCGCTAGAGCCAGAAAAGTGACTGTGTACATTTGACACAGCGGTGGAGGCTGATCTAGTAGTACACAAATCTGTGTACATTGTACACAAGCCTGTGTACATTGTACACAAGCCTGTGTTGTTTCGTTTTAGGGTGTACCCGCTACCCCGAAGGACAGCGTGGGAAATCAAGCTTCTTCATGACAAGTACCCACCACGGACGGCTTAGGAAGCCGCCCACCAAGCACTTTAACCGCCTCTGATGGCCAAGCAACCCATGAAGCAAGCAGCACGCCAAGGATATCGCTTATTCCGGATGGCCAAATAAGTTGTCTGTCACCATACCCCACCCCATTTTTTTTTCCAAACCACCACCGGACCACTCGGGCACTCAACGAGTCGTCTGGGACCAGTATTAGCGAAACAACAGCAAAGACAGTAACATCCTTTTTTTCCCGTCGGATCATCCCTGCCTTTGGTGGGTTTGTCATCAGGATCTGCCACAGGTGGGGCACCACGTTTGTCTCCAGCCCAACGTCTCAGGTAAGGTCCAATCACTCTATTCCGGCCCTGCCCAAACCGGTCAGATACTGCCTGCAATGGAACATCAACGGATTCTTCAACAATCTGGCGGACCTTAAGCTACTGATTAATAATGAACCTCCCTGGACTTTGGCCCTTCAAGAGATTAACAAAATTACAGTTGATCAACTAAACGGCTCATTCGGTGGGAGATACAGCTGGACCATAAAACGTGGAGTCAATTTTCGACTCTCCGTAGCCCTAGGTGTTCTAAGGTCTCTCCCTTTTGTAAACCTGGGCATTGACTGCAGGGCCCCATCAAGATGGCGATGATCTGTGTTTACCTGCCATGCGGGGCTATACCGAATCTTCATAGCGAGCTAGATAGTTTGCTCTACCAAATCCCAGAGCCGAGAATGATTCTTGGTGATTTCAACTCACACCACCCAGCTTGGGGCGGAACGCGTTCTGACCACAGGGGGACGACACTTTTTGAGGCCTTTGAGGCTGGTGATCTAACCATCCTCAACGATGGATCGCCAACGTACTTCAGCGGACCTCACTAGACCGCGATTGATGTTTCCGTCGTCAGTCGGTCCGAAACTCAGCGCTTTTTTTGGATTCGTAACCCGGATCTACACGGTAGCAACCACCACCCGTTACAAATCTCGGTGGCAACTGAAGCACCTGCTACGACCAGGCCTCCTCGCTGGGTCTACGATCTTGCTAATTAGACAGAGTACAACAAAATAGTCTGTGCTTCGCTACAAACCTCCAGTCCGAAATACATGGCCGAATATACTGCTCTCCTTACGCAAGCGGCGACTTTGTCTATCCCAAAATCTGGCAGCAAACCTGGTCGCAAAGCACAACGTTGCGGTGGTCACTGGAGATTAAAAAGATAGTTAAAGCTCGAAGAAAAGCACTTCGAGCCGTCAAGCGAGTGGCCCTCGAGAAGCTATGCTGGATTGTTACCGATCCTTGCGTAATGACTGCCGGCAAGCCATACGTGAAGCAAAAAGAACCTCTTGGGAAAAAACCCTAGAGAGCATCGATGCCAGCCAATCTTCTGCCGAACTGTGGTCCAGGGTTAGCGGTAAACGTACTGCCGTGCCAGCCACCGTCAACTTGGATGGGACCAACACCACGGATCCGGTCGCCATTGCAAGTGGTCTTGGCAAATATTTTGCTGAGCTAGCAGGCTTCGACAGCTATGACACGAACTTTGTGCGACAGACTAGCGCTACTACTACCGATATTGCCGCGTTGCTGGCTGCTGCAGCGGCGGAACCCGCAAAGGAGAAGGCGTCGAAGTTTACACAAACGGAGGCCTTCTCCTTTGCATGTAGTCCGAAGAAAGTGGAAGCGAATGCTCGTGACAAACGTGACAAGCATTCGCAGAAGCGGGCGAGGCAGCCGTTAGGTGAGGAGCTGTCTGGCGGCGCCCGCAAGGCCAGGCGTATAATAACCCCGAAAGCCGGTGGTAATGCCGGAAAGTCGGACCCCAGCCAGGGTTCCCGGAAAGCTGGGAAGGGTGGGCCTGAAAAGGCTGGCCCGTCCCGGAACGATGGGAACAAGGGGTTGCAACCACTGGTGAGCTCTCAAAAGCCACAGAGTAGGGCGATCCAAGAGGAGGACCCCCCTTGGACGAAGGTAGAGCGGAAGAAGACGAATCCGCAGGTAGTAGCGCTAGACGCCAAGCCAAGGCGTAGGAGGGCAGGTACCAAGCGCGAGAAAGGCCACGCGATCGTCATCAAGACGGAACAGTCCAAGTACTCGGACGTCTTCAAGACGATGCGAAGCGCCGCCAAGCTTGAGGGTCTTGGAGCTGACGTACGCTTTATTAGACGTACTCGAACGGGCGAGATGATCCTGTAGCTGAAGCGGCAAACGGAACACAAGGGCGCCGCCTATAAGAGGCTGGCAGAAGAGGTCCTTGGTGAGGGTGTGCAGGTGAGGGCTCTGACACATGAGGCGACTCTGAAGGTCAAGGACATTGATGAGATCACCGAAGTGGAAGAGCTCGTCACGGCACTGCGGCAACAGTGCGATGTGCAGGTGGCCGCCGCAGCCGTTAAGCTACGGAAAGGGCCAGCAGGGACACAGATAGCTTTGGTTCAGCTACCTGTGGCGGACGTCAAAAACTTCGTTAAAGTAGGGAGCATAAAGGTGGGCTGGTGTGTATGGCACCTGACATTCCACGAGCCACCAGAGGTTTGCTCCAGGTGTCTGGAACCAGGACACAAGTCGTGGGACTGTAAAGGCCCCGAAAGGCGCAAACCTTGCAGGCGATGCGGCGCTGAAGGTCATAAGGGCCAAAGCTGCACGAGTCCGCCCATCTGCATGATCTGTACCGGGAAATCCTCGAACAACAGACATCCGATGGGTGGTCCAAGGTGCCCGGCCTTCAAGAAAGCCGCAGTGAACAACAAATCACAGTGCAGGTAACGCAGCTGAACCTGAACCACTGTGATGCGGCTCAGCAACTGCTTTGTCAGGCGGTTTCTGAGTGGGAGACGGATATCGCCATCAATTCGGACCCATACCGAGTACCCGCCGGCAACGGCAACTGGGCCTCGGATGGGACCAGGAAAATGGCGGCGATATGGACGACGGCTAAATACCCCGTGCAGGAGTTGGTGTCTAGTACCTATGAGGGCTTCGTGGTCGCCAAAGTAAACGGGGTCTTCTTCTGTAGCTGTTATGTGCCTCCGCGGGCCGATCGAGCGGTTCACGCAAATGCTAGACCGCTTAACGACCGTGCTAACAGGGCGATGGCCGGTGGTAAAAGCGGGTGACTTCAATGCCTGGGCTGTGGAATGGGGAAGCCGTTTCACGAACCAGCGGGGTCAGATCCTGCTAGAAACACTGGCCATCTTAGATGTCGACTTGGCTAATGTCGGTACCAAGAGTACCTTTAGTCGAAACGGAGTGGAGTCAATTATTGACGTGACCTTTTGTAGTCCTTGCCTAACAAGTAGTTCGAACTGGAGAGTAGATGATGGCTACACTCACAGCGACCACCTGGCGGTTCGCTACAGTATCGACAACAACAACAGCAGACAGCGGATAGAAGAAGAGGCGGCTTGGCGAAGGCCAAGCCCTCGCAGGTGGAAGACATCATACTTCGACGAAGGGGTATTTAGGGAGGCTCTCCGTCGTGAGCGAAACTTTATCGGTTTAGACGGCGACGAGCTGGTAGCGGTGCTCTCACGTGCGTGTGATGCGACCATGCCTAGGCGAGTCCACCCTAGAAATGGGAGGCCACCGGCTTACTGGTGGACCAAAGCGATTGCGGAGCTGCGCCGCGCCTGCCCACGGGCGATCAGAGGAAGAGCGAAAAGAAACGGCGGAAGGTGTTCGCCGCTGCAAAAGCCGCGCTTAAGACCGAGATAAGGGCAAGCAAAAAGGCCTGCTTTGAGGGTCTCTGTCAGAGTGCCAACACGAACCCGTGGGGTGACGCCTACAGGATCGTTATGGCCAAGACGAGAAGTGTGATGGCTCCTACAGAGCAATCTGTAGAGATGTTGGAGGGGATCATTGGAGGACTTTTTCCGCGTCATGATCCTAGTCCTTGGCCTCCTTTCGTAGGACAGACGGGGACTGGGGCTGGCGATGAGGAGAGGGTCACCGATGTGGAACTTACGGGGATAGCTAAGTCCCTTAGCGTAGGTAAGGCCCCAGGTCCGGACGGAGTTCTCTGGGGCACCGCGCTAAGTACTAAATGCTACCGACGGAAGCTGGAAAGTACTTACAGGCTTATGTGCCTGAGGGTTGCGAGCGCATACCGTACCGTGTCACACGACGCTCTCTGCGTCATTATTGGTATGGTGCCTATCAGCATTCTTATCAGTGAGGACATGGAGTGCTTCGAAATGCGCGGCACAAGAGGCATACGCAGGACTGCCAGGATGGCCTCTATGGTCAAATGGCAGCGCGCGTGGAACAGTTCCACCAAAGGAAGGTGAACCCATAGGTTGATACCGAGGGTAGATAGTTGGATTAATAGGCGCCATGGGGAAGTTTCATTCCACCTGACACAGGTCCTTACAGGTCATGGTTGCTTCCGACAGTATCTACACCGTTTCGGGCATGCGGATTCTCCCGAATACCCAGTGTGCAATGGTTTAGAGGAAACGGCGGAACACGTTTTGTTCGTGTGCCCGCGTTTTCGCACAATGCGTGACCGCATGCTTGCCACATGCGGGGAGGACACAAACCCGGACAACTTGGTCCAGAGGATGTGTAGGGATGAGTTTGGCTGGAACGCCGTTTCAACGGCTATCACCCATATCGTCTGGGAGCTACAGAGGAGGCGGCACGTGGACTCGGAGAATGGCTAGTCCAGATGCAGTACAAGAGGTGGTCCAGGGGTTCGGAGTCGGCCTTGTAGGTCATACCAATGCCTTGCGGTCGAGATCGACCCTTACAGCGATTAAGTGGCCGCGGAGAGGAAGTCCCGATTGTGGTGCTGTCGTGGCGTCGGTCTACTGGGTTGGATCCGAGCCCGCGGTTGGTAAGAAGTGGACAAAGGGAATGGTTAGGACCACTCGGGAAACTGGCTAGCAAAGCGCCAGTATGCTACCGTGATGGACTCTCCAAAGCGAGTCATCGATGTTCGTTGTTGCAGGCTACGCAGTTAACCATGAGGGTGCGATGTGCGCTAGCCCCTCTTTGAAGCAATGCCTTATTGGTGGTTCCGGACAGACGAAGGGTTTGGGCGACCATAGGAATGTGTTTTAGTGGGTCGAGAAGAGAGTAGTCCTGGCGTTTACTACTGTTGTAGAAGAAGGCTTTAACCCCACACTACCCTTCCTGTTAGGGTGTTTGTTGAGCAGATTTTTCCCCCTATGATAAAGAAAAAAAAAACGGAAGAGGCCGTCGGCCACGCACACGTAGGCTTTTTGCTTTTGAAGAGGTCCTATTTAAGAACTCTAAACATTTGAGGGCGACTGGGAGCGATTGGCCTAAGTCTGAGACCAGTGAAGGCGAATGCTTCATTCGGCATAGACTCACCGCTACGAGTTATAGCCCATTAAGTATCAAGTATTGGCAGTAGCGGTTATATTGCATAATTTTTTTAATCCTTCTTCTTCTTTATGGCTCTACGTCCCCACTGGGACTTGACCTGCCTCGCTTCAACTTAGTGTTCTTTGAGGCTGAAATATAAACGACTCATATGAAAGCGATCATTCTTCATAAATAATTCTAAAAGTCCCAGTGAAGAAACAGGGGTGTAAGCAGTAATAAATAACAAAAGTTCCTTAAACAAATAAAAAAATGCATAAATAAATCAAAAGCTTCCATAAATAATTGATTTTTAAGCAATTAAAAACGTCAAAAATGCAATGAATAATTCAACTGTTGCAATAAAAAAGCCAATTTTCCCACCAAAATTCGAATTTTCCATAAATAAATCCGATTTTTCCATAAGAAATTAGAAAATTCACAATAAAAAATTTCGAAAAAGCAATAAATAATTAAAAAAGTGCAAAAAACAAAAAAATAAATTATCAATAAATGTAAAAAAGAGCATTAAACGTAAATGCATTTTGAGCCAGAAAAACATAGACCATGCGGCGAAGCCGCATAGAGGATTGGGGAACTGAGGCGGCAGAAGGCCGCCGAAGTTTCCGATATCCGATGCACCGAAACTGCATCGTTTCGGTTCTAGGCAAACCACAGATCCAAGAATTTGCCCGGTATAATGCAAACATAGATGTTATCCCTTTTTTAGGTCCGACGAGCGATACCGAGAAATTGCTCGGTAAATTGCAATCATAGTTACGCAGGCTTTTCAGTCGTTTCAGTCATATAAGTGCGATCCAGCATTTCACTGTCTCATACTTCCCTGCATTTGTTTTTCATGGGTAATTTCACCATTTTTTGTTGCATTTTTTTGAATTTTTTATTTCTTTTTCGATATTTTTTTATTGTGAATTTTCTTATTTATTATGGAAGAATCGGATTTATTTATGGAAAATTCAAAGTTATTTGGTGGGAAAAATAGCTTTTTTTATTGCAACAGTTGATTTCTTCATTGCATTTTAGGCGTTTTTAATTGCTCAAAAATCAATTATTTATGGAAATGTTTGATTTATTCATGCATTATTTTATTTGTTTATGGAACTTTTGTTATTTATTACTGCTTACACCCCTGTTTCTTCACTAGGACTTTTCGAGTTATTTATGGGAAATTTTGTATTTATTATGGAACGTTTAATTGTCTGCCGTTCTTTGATCACTTCCACAGTTATTAATTGAAGGGCTGTCTTTGCCTGCCATTGCATAAATGTGTATATTGTGAGCAAGGACAATGATACACTATGCCCAGGGAGTCGAGAAAGTTGTCCCGACCGGAACGGGAATCGAACCAGCCGTCTCCGGATTGGCGATCCATAGCCTTAACCACTAGACTAACTGGAATTTTGGAAATTATTTAGGTTAATCTATGTAAGACAGTACAATAAAACAATTTTTATATAATCAATCGAATGATGGTTAATCTGCTCAAAGCCATGTAGTTTCTGGGTCCGAACTAAAAAAAAACTTCATTCCAGTGCAACGAACAAAAAACCCAGGTGTGCCTCGAGGAAAAAAAAGCGCCTTCCACTGAATTCTTGGGAAAACTAGCTACCCCACTTCGACACGGTGCCAACTTCGACGCTTCGCTGATGATGAGCACTGTGAGCGCGACATACTGTCAGCCAACGTTTATGCATACGATATTAGTTTTTTCTTAAAATCGAATCAAGAAAAAAACGCACGACTACCCCAGGATGCGCGCGCGAGGGTAACCTTACGAACGAAAAGGGTTGCTCAACATGGGCCAGGGGACAAAGAACGAATTCCAGTTTTCATTTGTTCCAGTCTAAATCGAAAAAAAAATGATGGATAAAAAACTTGATTTATTAAAAAAATGTTTCATAAACATTTGAATACGGTCGTGTTTTTTCCTGGCGAGTTGCACAAAAAAAAACTTCCTCATTCTATTAACGTTTTGTAACTGTTAATATTTGGGTGACGCTAAGAGAAAAAAAAAAGCCTGCCGGGAGCTGCAACAATCGCGATAATCAAACTCTTATTATATGAACACGACGCGGGAAGGCATCGGTGAAAATCCAGTTTTACATTCCATGCTTGATTGCGCCATCGGAGTCACAGAGCGCAAGAGTGGGAAAATCCTACCGAGTCACATTTTTTTTTCTTTGCATCCTGACACGAGGCCCGGCATAATGTTCTAATATTCTAACTGAGTTATGTTTTTCCGGGTAGGTTTTTTTATCCCGTCGAATTGATATTTGATAGACGCGTGAATCGTTGTGAGTGCTGAAAAATTCATTTCGTCATATCTACATTCAATCACCTACAGCTCATTTTAGAAGCTGAACCTGAGAATATGGTGTATGAAAAACTTGTACGGCTAGACCAGTTCTGCAAGAATGTCACGGAAAAACCACTACTTTTCGAATATTTAAGGTAAATGTCACGGAGTACCTTCTAAAAATCCCAATGATATTCACGGTGAATATCATTTGGCATTTTTCAAAGGTAGTCCGTGACATTTACATAAAATATTCGAAAAATAGCGTTTTTTCCGTGACTTTCTTGTAGAACTGGTCTAGCCGCACAAGTTTTTCATACACCATATTCTCAGGTTCAGCTTCTAAAATGAGCTGTAGGTGATTAAATTTAGATATGACGAAATGAATTTTTCAGCACTGGTTGTGATGCAACATTTTTTTTCGAATTATTTGAAAAAGTACACGAATAAATGTATGTAGTATAAATATTGGGGGGCTTAAAAGATAGAAGACTATCTCGTCTCGATTACTAAGTACTTCACAGTTATGTTTATATAATTCTGATTGAATGCAACAGAGCAAATACTTAGAGATGCTTTGAATTAATCACGAAAAGTTTCGCATATACCTATCCATCCATACTCACGAAAAAGATAACGCTTTCTCAATCCCGCACTATCCAGCTGCCTCTTGAAATAAGTAATGACATGTAGTAGGAGAAAAGACATTTTACTGACCATTAGAGCATTATGTTTTTTTTTTCTCGGGAATCATAAAACTTACCTTCAAACATCTAACAGTCGCTGTTTATAAGTGGATGACCATCTGACCGTCAGTGCGAGGTACAATTTCATTTCTGGGTGATCTCCTCCGAAGGGGACACAGGTTGACGCACTGGGCACACTTGTGCCAGCCGGCCGGGTGCTGCTATTTGGATCTTCACCTTCAATTACGGTTGTGGATAATTAAATTAAATTTACGCCGCCAAGGGGTCAAGAAGGGGGCAAATAGTTGCGGTGTTAGGTGAGCAAATAGAAATGCTTGATGGATATTTTGGGTGACCGTAGAAAGAAAAGATGTTTTATTACAGTTTCTTCATATTTTGTTTTACTTTCCTGGGTCCAGTGTCAGTAATTGAGTCCAGCAAGCCTAGACACTTGTAACCGTTTAGGCTCGTGCTGAGATGAACTAGACCATTTGTGCCAGTAATAAAAATTAAAGGTAAGCCAATAGTCGCCATTGGCTTGTATAACGGTGTTTAGATTAATTACGGAAAAGCAGAGAAGACGGCTCAAAATTACTCAAGTCCAAATCTACAATACACACACAGATAAAAACAATGAGATTTACACGTCATGTTAACTTCATTTTACTCATGTAAACTTAATGTTATGATGGTTTACATGATATATCATGTAAATTTGTGTTATATGTCATGTAAACTCTCAGAGTCATGCTGAATTACATGACATATAATGGAAGTTTACAAGATATTTCATGAACTTTACGTGACATGTCATGTAAACTTCTATGATATCCCACGCTCCAATTATGTGCATCTTATGTCACAGAATTTTACACTCTTTTTTCGATCTGTGCAGATAGAAAAAGAATGTAAAATTCTGTAACATATGATGCACATGATTAGAGCGTGGGATATCACAGAATTTTACATGACATATCATGTAAAAGTCATAAAATATCATGTAAACTTCCATTATATGTCATGTAATTCAGCTTGACTCTGTGTGTTTACATGACGTATAACACAAATTTACATGATATATTATGTAAACCATCATAATACTAAGTTTACATGACTTAACTGAAGTTTACATAACGTGTAAATCTCATAGTTTTTATCTGTGTATCTCATGATAAAAGTAGAAGTTCAAATGATTAAACATTAGCAAATATTGATGCGTCATTTTTTCTCAGGTAATCTAAAGAATTACAATGATTGCAAAAAGTTTAAGAATATCTTATGTTTAGGTAACGGATAAAAACGTCAATAACATGAGACTCTAAGGGCACGACAGAAGATTTTGTATTTTGTAAATATTAGGGTAAATTGTACCGCACAGATCGAAAAAAGAGTGTAAAATTCTGTGACATATGATGCACATGATTGGAGCGTGGGATATCACAGAATTTTACATGACATATCATGTAAAAGTCATAAAATATCAAATAAACTTCCATTATTTGTCATGTAATTTAGCATGACTCTGAGTGTTTACATGACATATAACATAAATTTACATGATATATCATGTAAACTATCATAACACTAAGCTTACATGAGCAAAATGAAGTTTACATGACGTGTAAATCTCATTATTTTTTCATCTGTGCGGGTAAATACTTGAAAGAATTTCTGAAGGAACATTTGGAGGAAACTATAACTGTATATTGATGGAATTTGTAATCAGTTGTTTTAGCTTTGTTGTCAACATCGCTGGGCACTGGAGACAATGGCCTCTAAATTGGAATGGGTAAAACATCAGAAATGAAAACTGGTACGGAAGGCAGAAAAGAAGAGCAGGAGTAAAACGTAAATAATATCAAATGAGTTGGAATGATTGAAGAGTAAGATTTATTAAAACTATATTTTGCTTTATAAAATAACAAATAATTGAATTTGAAGTTAAAGATTAGTGATAAATACCGTTGATCACCTGTAAATAAAGACAAAATGAAACCTGAAACAAAATAAGGAAGAAATAATTATAAATAAACAATGTTGATGGTTAGGTGATTACGCCACATTGATGGTAGGAAGCTGAATTGGGTTTTTAAATTTAGAAAAATTCAATGATTTTATATTTTTAAACGAGACAGCACCTTTTTCTGAGAAACTGATTTTTTTTTCAGATTTTTAGAACTTTATTTTGATACCTAAAAACAATTTCAAAGAGATTTATTCAAATGACCTTTTGACAGCTGGGCAACTGTTTGACAGCTCCTTACAGTACAAAATGCGACGAGGGGTGATTCGACAAATCGCTCCAATACAAACTTCAAACTGATTTTAAAATAGGTTCCCGGGCACCAAAATTCATGAAAATTTGGATTTCGGCTCAGTTTGGCATGCAGATTCAGAATATGGAATAATCTCAACACCGTTAAAGAAGCCAATTCCGGACAGTTGCGGTAGTTATATGGTAGAATAGGTGAAGAAACGGGAAATTGAAACCGAAGAAACGTAAGTAGTCGAGAAACAACACCTTTAATCAATCTAACAGTGAAAATTTGTTAATATTAGGTGCAGATTTACATATCAAAACAAAGGTATTTAATAATAATAAAAAAAAGGGAAACAGTACGAATGCTGGAAAAAGAAACGAGCATGTAGGTAACAAACACAACACAAATTATAACATACTAATAAACATAAAATTATTGCAGATGAGCTGACCAAAAAACTAGAGTCTACTTCAGAACCAGTTCCTGAAATCCGAACATTTGTAAAAAAAAAGGAGCTGATCCAAGCAAATCTACCACAGAAATGTCTGATTTAAGCGAATTTCAGAAAACCTCTTTATTTAGGCTTTTCTAAAAAGATTTAAAATTACTTCGATAAGCACGATTTTGGAAAAACTTTCATTATGTTCAAAATGTTCACAGATTTTTCTGAAGAAATATTCAAAAAAATTTCGCCAGAACTTACTTTTTGGTTTGGGTTTGCAGGTGGTGATCGCCACTTACTTTTAGAGTCCTTCTATAATGTTTTCAAAACTATTCGAGATGTTTCCGGCATTAATTTTTCTAGGATGCTTTCAGAAACCTTTTGGAGTGGTTGCAAAATGTTTCTTCATTGCTTCCAAAAGTCTTCGGAGAGTTTTTGGCATTGTCTTGGGAAAATATGCAGCATCCTTCCCAAATAATTCCAGATTCTCGTAGGGATGTTTCTACTATTGTACTCCTATGTGCACTGGAACCTCTGCTCCAATAGGGCTACATTACTTAACCCTTTGGAGCCGGAGGGGTCATATATGACCCCAACATAGAAACGGCTGTATAAATTCACCCATTCGATAAAACAGAATACTGTCTTCGGCAAACTCGTTGCAAATTGAGTCCTCTATTAGGGAAAAATTGGGATATTTGTATTTGGGATTTCATTGATAACCTAGAACATCCTGAACACCATGAAAGTTGAAAAAACGAACATACCAGTTGTTCTAAAAAATAAACTTGGATGTTGGTTTCGTTTATATGTATCCGTTTAGCCTTCATCAAGAATATCAAAAGGTGTTTTATATTCTGGGATGTTCTAGTTGTTCCAAACTGTCATGTAGTGAAGTCCGTTAAATCTACAAGAATAATAATGTAATCTAAAAGAATAATGTAGATACTGGGATCCGTGAAGCTCTTGACATTTACAATGTCATTTATAGACGCTATAGGGATATTCCAGGTCAGCCAAACTACCTTGGAGTTCAGAAATTCAGGTCTACACTCGTAACTGTATCCATATCTGTTATACTGAGTAACGCTGCATAATCAACCGCAGTAACTGGAACAATCTGAAGTCTACTTTTTTATTATAAACCTTTGAGACATTCACGGTCGTCCAAACTGTTCTATAATAAAGCCCTTCAAATCTACAAGAAAAACTTTGTGTTTTCACCATAAATAATAGCATAGGATCTGCTGAGATCCGTGAAGCTCTTGAAATTTCAAATGTCATTCAGCCCACCGTGTCGGGAATGTTCCAGATCAGCCAAACTATCCATGAGTTCACACTCGTAACATCAGATGGCAAAAATTTCCCGAATGGAGGAGAACGTGCCTCTAGAGCCGACCTACTGATACCGGACTCGTAACATCAGCTATATCTGACATACTGAGCAACGTTTCATAATCAATAGCGGTGACTGGACCAACCTATAGTCTACTATATATTTTATGAACCTTTGGGATATTGAGGGTCGTCCAAACTATTCTGAAGTTTAGCTCTTGATAGTAACAGTAGTTAGTCTCACAATGAACTTTAGACTGTAATCTGTAATGATAGTTTTGAGATATTCCAGATTCACATCACTACTACGGAGACCATAGCTTCAGGTCTACACTTGTGATAATAGCTTTTGCCACTACGTTAAGGTGTTACATAAGGACTGTATCGGAAATTAACTATAAACATTCAAAATGCTCTATCTCGAAGCACGGTTGGTCTTTTTATTCCGGTTCTTCTATGAAATCTTCAGAATATAGTTAAGTTTAGAACAGCTTGAAGAAATTTGGAAAATGTTTAGTATTATTGAAAATATGGTTCTATGAGTATACCACACAAAATAACAATCTGTACAAACTGCATTTTTTTGGAATTTTTTTAACGTTTCAATCATTTGTAGCGAAAAAAAGTTGTACGGGGAAAAATCTAAAAAATAATGATTATTACTAGCAGTTATGTACACATAACATATCACTTAAAACCGACTTTTAAAATTCTTATTTTGGATAGAAAAACCTCCAACATTAAGAATACGGTCTTTCCCAAAAAAACACCTACTTTTTGGTCGAACTTTGACGCTCTGTTTTAAATATCTTCAGAGGTTATAAAATTCCGTTCTCTTTTAAAACTACCTCTTCAATAGATTTAAATACATACCCAATCGAAAAAAATGCAAATTTTCAACTTTACGTATTTTTTATTTGCGTAATCGTTCTTTGAAGACGTATAAAAAAAGAGTTCCTCGAAAAAAATGGCCTTTTTTCATTTTCAAGAATTGCCCTAAACTTCAGAGGGATTTTTTCTTGATAAAAATAATTTTCCTGTATCATGGGCATTCTGGAAAAGAATATATTTGCGCAAAAATGACAGAAAAAATTGAATATTTTCCCACAGTTTTCGCAATTTTAAATTTTTAGGAGGTGTCCAAAATTTTAAAAACATATGTGCAATCTTTGAGATAAAAGTCCAAGTTAAATGATTATTTTTTGAAAATCAGAACTGCCATTCTTTATTTAAGAGATTTATACAGTATCTCCAAAAATAAAGTTATGTTTATTTCGAACAGATTATTTTTCAGGCAATTTTGAACGTTTATAGTTAATTTCCGATACAGTTCTTAATCCACTGTACTTACCAAAGCAGATAGAGGAACAATACGCGTTGCTATATATTTTTGGGATATTATGGGCTCCTTACTGTTATGAAGCTTAGTCGATAAAAACATCAACTGTTACTTTCAGAAGACTTGTTGGACATGATAGATTACAAATCATATTTTTGCCTTTCTCGTACACTAAGTGTACTGGAAAGGCTATATGTTCACTCCAAAAATGACTTTTTGATAGAAGGCCCGGAGGGTCAAATCACATATACCAATCGACTCAGCTCGACGAATTGAGGTGATGTCTGTGTGTGTGTATGTGTGTATGTGTGTGTGTGCGTGCGTGTGTGTGTGTGTCTGTATGTGTGTGGACAAAAAACTCACATCACTTTTTGGCAGTAAACCTCAACCGATTTTAATGACCGACGGTTCATTCGACGCGGAATCTGGTCCCATTGTTTCCTATTGAAAATGGTTCGGATCGGTCCAGCCGTTCCGGAGTTATGGCCATTTAGGTGTTCCGGACCAGTACCCTTGGAAGGGGCCATACATAAAAATGTAACATACACATACATGCGACACATCAAACTGCGGCATTTTTGATTACCTGATCAACAGTTAGCAAGAAAACAGTCTCAGACTATATCTGAAGCGGTAGTGTTCCGGAACCGGTTCCGGATGTCCCGCTGGAAGTGGTCAAATATAAAGTGATCCAAAACTATGCATGCAACATATCAAACTGCGGCATTTTTGATTACCTGATAAACAGTTAGCACGAAAACAATCTCAGACCATATCTGAACCGGTAGTGTTCCGGAACCGGTTTCGGATGTCCCGCTGGAAGTGACCAAATATAAAAGTGATCCGAAACTGCATGCGACACATCAAACTGCGCCATTTTCGATAACTTAATGAACAGTTAGCAAGAAAACAGTCTCAGACCATATCTGACCAGGTTGTGTTCCGGAACCGGTTCCTGGTGTCCCGCCGGAAGTAACCAAATATAAAAAATTTAATCCATGCATGCAACATATCAAAGCGAGACTTTTTTGATAACCTAATGAAAGCTGCCTAGAAAATAGTCTCAGACCATATCTGAACCGGTAGTGTTCCGGAACCGGTTTCGGATGTCCCGCTGGAAGTGGCCAAATATAAAAGTAAACCAAATCCATGCATGCGACATATCAAAGCGCGGCTTTTATGATAAAGCAAGGTTGGCATTAAAAGAGACTCAGACCATATCTGGACCGGTAGTGTTTCGGAACCGGTTGCGGATGTCCCGCCGGAAGTGGCCGTATATAAAAGTGAACAAAACTTATGCATGCGGCACATGAAACCCCGACATTTCCGACAACTTGATGACCGCTAATCAAGGAAGTAGGCTAAGACCACATAAGGGACTGCCAGTAGTGCCGAAACTAGTTCCGAGTTTTCCTCCAAAAGCGGCTAAATATAAAATTGAACAAAACCCTGCATGCGAAACAGCAAAGCGCGGCTTTTATGATAGCCTAATAAATTAAGCAAACAAATAGCACAGACAAACAGACGTACCACTTCGAACATTTTTCGATTCAAATCATAGTCACGGAAACATATTCGCCCAATGCTAAAATGACAAAGTTTGGCCGACCATCAACAAGGTGGCGGTAGTGAGCAAACGTCAAACTCGAACAAAAACGATGTGAGCGCCACAGGTGGGTAGTTGGCCAACTATCAAATTTTGAAAAAGATCGTTAAATCGAAGTACGATGGGAATTATCAGAGTGTTACGTCTGTTTGTCTGTGCAAATAGGCTCAATCCAAACCCATGCATTGAGGTATCGTGGCTTTTTAGGTAACATGATGAACAGCTGCAAAAAAAAGTTGACGCAAGCCATATCAGTGTGTTACGGAACCGATTCCGGGTGTCCCGCCAGAAATGGTCAAATGTAAAAGTAGAGAACTAATACATGCGACATATCAATGACTTATTTAGTAACATGATAAACGGTTAGCCAGCAAATAATCACAGACCATATTTGGGAGAACTGGTAGTGTTCCAGAACTGCTGATGAGATGAGTAACTAGCCGGAAGTGGTAAAATATAGAGGGGAACCAAACCAGAGCGGCGTTTTTGATAATCTGATGAACGGTCAACAGGAAAATAGTCTCAGGCCACATCTAGAACTAGTAATAGTATTTCGGCGTTGGTTGCGAGTGTTCAATTGGAAGTGATCAAATAGAAGTGAACCAAAATCATGCATGCGACACATAAAATCGTGTTTTTTTTTCAAAAAATTGCCAAACGGTTAGTAAGAAAATAGTCTCAGATAACATTAATATTTGGCTTTTTAGGTAACCCGATGAACAGTTGACAAGAACATAGTCTCAGACCATATTTGAGATAACCGGACCCGATAATGATCGGACCCGCCAATGATAATACATAAAATATAACCTAAAGTGTGCTAATAATTTTTTTTTTCGAAGATCACAAAGTGATCTGTGATTGTAAATGAAGTCAACCTTCTTCATGCATTAGCTGACGCTCACCCTGCTGCCGTAGTGAATAGAATGGGATCACAATGATCCCAATCAAGATCCCAATGCATTTTGCCATATTTTTTAGCTCTGTTTTGCTGTTGAATATAATATCGGAATATGTACCAACAATAAGTTTTCCAAATCGATGTTGGCTTTGTTAAAATTGTTGCTTTTCTCAGGAACATTTTGGCTAACGTCGACGGAAAGATCATGAGTATTTATTCGACGAGAAAGGCACTATCACCACTAGGTGGATTAATCCGGGTTTTTAATAGTAAGAAGTTACCGTTACACTAGTAAACTTTAGGATCTAAACTCAAGAACAGTTTGGATGACCTAGGATATCCCGAATGATCTGATACTGTCTATTGAATTTTCAGAAGACTTACTGGACATGATAGATTACAAATCCTAGATTTTCATAATGAAAAAAGTTACCGTTACTTATGGATTTAAACTCAAGAACAGTTTGGATGACCTTTGACCTAGGATATCCCAACTGATCTGATACTGTCTCTTTACCTTCCAGAATGCATACTGGGCATGATAGATTACAAATCGCAGCTTTGTATAATGAAATCAGTTACCGTTACACCCGCAGACTTTAGGATCTAAACTCAAGAACAGTTTGGATGACCTTAGATATCCCGACTGATCTAATATTATCTATTTGCCTTTAAGAAGACTTGCTGGACATGAGAGATTACAAATCGCAGCTTTGTATAATGTAAGAAGTTACCGTTACAGCCATAGACTTAAGGATCTAAACTCAAGAATAGTTAGGATGACCTAGGATGTCTAGAAAAAATATGCCGCATAATATTCTACCGTTTTTATACTAGTGAAAACCAAAACTACAGCAAAAACGTAGAAAAAAAACTCCAAAAGAACGCTTGGAAAAAATCCGGCTTCAAAGGGTTTAATGAAATGTGATTGTGTTCAAAACAGCTACAGTACGACAGATGAGGGGATTAGGGGAAAGAAGCATGGCGTGATCAGAATTAGAGAAAAAGTTGTTGCTGTTTTAGGTTCCCTAAAATATTTCTTGAGCGTCAATCATCGGATCATAACTTGTGTGTTTGAATAAAATTCATACTTGCACAGCCCATCCCAAGCATTGTTATAAAACCTTATAACTTTTATATTGGACTAATGGTGGTTCTAATAATCTCTTCCAATCAATTTGCCTAAGCAATGTTGTCTGGGATGTGCTGCTAAGAGATGAGTTAGATGTCTATATGAGAATCTCTTAGAGCTTCCTTGGGAATATGTCATCCCCAACAAACATTTTCGCTGTACAAAAGTTGAACAATCGACTCTTAAACAAACTTAAGCTTAAGAAACTGCTGTTCAGCTAATTCTGTTTCTTGGGTCGGACCTTCAAGCGTAATCAGTCTGGAAGATATTGAAGCCCTTCTGAGCCCGTTCTCAACGCCCATGTGACGCTTTGAAACGCCTCTGAAATCCCCCTGAAGCCAACCTGAGAGCCTGAGAAGTCCCCTAAACCAGAAAACTTCTGAAATGTCTACAAACGCCTTAATCTGAGGCCCCATTCAAACCCCAAGAAACACCCCTGAGAGTCTGTAAAACCCTCTAAAATCACTCTTGAACGCCCTGAAAATCCCGCGAAACTCAGCTGAGAGCCTGTGAAGCCCTCTGAAACCTACTGCTGTGTTCATAAAAATAGCTGTACCGTCGTGCGGGGCTTCTTTTTACACTTTTTCATGGTTTTTCAACTTTATGACATTATAACTCCCAGAGTAGTGAATGAATTCCCAATATTTTTACACATAATAATTGTGAGTATGTATGTAGGATGTATGCAAAATTTGAACTAAATCCAACAATAAACAAAAAAGTTGTTCATACACCAATCGGACACATGTCATATAGAACCGGATGGGGGCTACTTTGGACATTGTTATCTATAACAATACTGCATTTCAAATTCCAGTGTTATTTAGAAAACTACTTTGTACCAATACTGTAGTATACTATATCGGACATGATTTCAATAAATATATGTGTTTTAAGATGGTTCCGTTCTACCTTTGGTATTATGTGCAGCGTAATATTGCTATATAGATAGCCTGTAAAAAGGAACCATTATTCCTTTATTTAGGTGAAACGGTCATTTATAATGTATAACGATACAAATATTCGATTGTATATGCTACGTTGATACATTTTGAATGAATTGATCAACCCTTCGAAATTTATGAGCTTTAGAAACAATGCTTACAGACCAAATGTTCTGATACGTTATGTATATTTTATTGGTTTATTCGATGTTTTTTTCGCGTCCTGACAAGCAATAAATCGTCTGTTTGAAAAATAATTTCAACCAAATGAAGCGAAAACTATTGCTTCATAATAGTCCCAAAGACATCAAACAGATTTGAACCATATTTTGAATTCAAAAAATCCATATTCAAAAGTGTCCAAAGTAGCCCCGCATTTCAAAAGTAGCCCCGCACGACGGTAATAGCCGTTTTCCATACAAAATGGCCAACTTTGGAATATTGTAACTTTATTCTCCTATGTGCGATTGAGCTGAAAATTTGACAGCGAACTACAAATATAGTGAATTTTAGAATTTTCGAAGCACGCAGAAAAAAGTTAAACGCTATGTGAAAATGATCAAAATAATAGCAGTATTTGACTTTTATGCTTTTTTATGCAGCAAACACTTACAATTTTTAAATTTCAACATTAACTTGTAGTCAAGGCGGAAACTGTTCGAATAGTTTGCAAATAATAATTCTTGATTCTTCAAGCTAAAGCTACATTTCAATTTATTTATACTGCTATTATTTTGAACAATTTCACATAGTGTTCAGCTTTTTTCCACGTGCCTCAAAAATTCTCAGATTTTACTATAACAATATTCGCCATATTGATAGTTCGCAGTCAAATTTGCAACTCAATCGCTCATAGGAGAACAAAGCTACATCATTCCAAAGTTGGCCATTTTGTATGGAAAACGGCTTTTATTGCTGTTTTTATGAACGCAGTTGTAAATCGTCGAAGTATTTCTGCAGGACTTTCTTCCAGGAACTCTTTCAGAAAATTTTATCAGAGGTTATTCGAAAATTAATCCAGGAAATCCTTTAAAAAAACATGAGCAGAAAATCCAAGGATTCCTTAAATAATTCGTCCATTAATTTCTGCAGACATAGATTCCATTAATTTTTCTCTTGCGATTCCTACAGAAATTCCTACAAGGATTTCTCCAAGCATTCCTCCAGAAATCCCTCTAAGAACTCCACCAGGAATTTCTGAAAGGACTGAATAAATCAAAATGTCTTCAAGGACTTCTCCCAGAATTCCTCTAGGAATTCTTCCAGGAATTTATCTAGGGACTTCTCCAGGAATTCATCTAGGTATTCCTTCAGAAATTCCCCCAGAGATTCCTCCGAAAATTCCTATAAGGATTTCTCTTGGAGTTTCTCTAGAGATTCTTTTAAGGTTTCCTCCAGGAATTTCTGCATAGATACGGCCAGGATTTTATTTCAAAAGTTCCTCCAGAAATTCCGCCAGGGATTTCTTCATAAATTCTCTAGGGATTTCTTTAGGAATTCTTCTAGGAATCCATCCAGATATTCCTCCAGATAGTCATTCAGGATTGTTTTTCCAGGAATCCCTCCAAGTATTTCTTCAGAAATTCCTCCAAGGACTCCTCCAAAAATTCCTTCAGGAATTCTTCCGAGGATTCCGGCAGGAATTTGACCAGATTTTTTCCAAGCATTCCACTAGGATTTCCTCCAGAGATTCCTTCATGAATTGCTTCAGGGATTCCTCCAGGGTATCCTTCAGGGATTTCTCCAAACATTCCTCCAAAAATTTCTCCCGGTTTTACTTTACAAAATCCTTTAGAAACTCCTCCTTTTCAGAATATTATCCAAGGATTCCTCCAGGACTTCATCCAGAAATTTCTAAAAAGATTCTTCCAGGAATTCCGCCAAGAATTTTTCCAGTATTTTTTCCAGAAATTCATCAAGAAATTTTTATAGGGATTCCTTCAGGAATTCCTTGAGGTTTTTTTCAGAGTTTTCTCCAGAGAATTTCTCCAGGTTTACTTTCAGAAATTCGTCCAGCGATTCCTCCCGGATTTCCTCTAGGGTTTTTTCCATTCATTTCTGCAGGAATCCTTCAGGAATTCCACCAGGTATAGCTCCAGATGTTCCTTCATCTCTCTCAGGATCTCTTCAAAAATTTATTCAGGTGTTCTTTTATCAATTTCATCTTTTCCAGGGATGCATTAAAAATTTCTCCAGGGTTACCTGAAGATTTTAAGATTTGAGGAATGACTTCAAGGATTTATCCAGCGTTTTGCATTAGATTTTTTTAGGAACTCATTGACGGGTTTGTTCAGGAAGCCATTTATGATTTTTTTTTTCAAGAACAACCCCTGAAGCTCATGCAAAGGAATTGCATCAGAAATTCGTCCTGCGATTCTTTCAAAAGTATATTATGAGATTCTTTTTTCTCCATGAAACCCTTCAAGTTCTCCTTTGGATTTTTTCCTAATGTTTTTTCAATGATGTTTTGAGGGTTTTCCTTCAGAAAGTCCTTCAAATATTCTTCCAAAATTTTGTCAAGGGAATCAAGGAAAGTTTCTCTCGGGATTTCCTCAAGATGATGTCTAAAAAATTTCCAGTGTGTCACAAGTTTACTCAGGGAATTTATCAGGAATTATTACAATGCACACCTGTCACAGAAAATTCACGGCAGCGCAGGTTTTAATTGCGCATTTTTTTAATCTTTTTGTTTTCGTGAATGTTAACTTATACTAGTTCTTCACACATGGGTTGCGCAAAAGTCACAGTGAATTATCTTAAACAAATAATTACTACATGCCAAATGCGCCTTTAGACACTTTTTTTTAGGAAACCCTTCGGAAATTCACTCAGGTAAGACTATAACGGAATTCTCCCAGGCAACGATTCGTCCAGGAATTCCTTCTGGTGAATTTCAGGATTTTTCCTAGAATACCATTATGTATTTGAAAGTACTCAGAAAATACGTCCAGGAAATTCTTTAAGAATTTCTCCAGAGATTCCCTTTAGGAATTCTTACAAGGATACCTCGAGGGTTTCCTCCAGTGATAGTCTCAAGGCTCTCACGAGAATACCTTCAAGAATTCTTCCAAGGATCCTTCCGGGAATACGTCATTTGACAATTGTATAGGATTATGCTCTGGGATAAGTATACGTTTCAACTTAGTGTTCTTTGAGCACTTCCACAGTTATTTATTGAAGGGCATCCTTTGCCTGCCATTGCATGAATTTGTATATTGTGAGGCAAGTACAATGATACACTAATCACTAGGCTAACTGGATAACTGGGGATACGCAGTATATAAGTATAAAATGCTGTCTTTAGGGAAATTCCGGCAAGGATGTACTTGGAACAATACAAATGAAGGTTTATTCTTAGAGGAATAGAGATCCAGGATATTCCAAGAATGCTAAAAAGAACAGATAAACTATATGATTAATTACTGAAAGAACTCTTGAAAGTCGGAAGACATTTTCAAAAAATCACCGAACAGGCTTCCATTTCCATTATGCTCTGTTAGAGAAAATGTTGGGCTGCAAAACGGTGAGCCGAAAAGGAGACATAGCTCTGGTCCTCACAAGTTCCTACCTCATGTTTCCACGGGTCAAGCGATTACAAAGACCGCCAGCTAAGAGTTGTGTGCTTAGCTGGTGATAGTGCAGCCTGGGCACTGTTGTCCTTCTGACTTCAGCTAAATTCGAGCGTCTGTTCACCAAGGAGGTGCGGCTCAAACAGCGTCTGTTCTGGTATCCGGCGGCTGAGTATGAAATGCTCCTTCACCGGAAGCTATACCTAAGGTGGCAGCTCCGTCAAGTCCCAAGTAACACTTTAAGTTTTGTTCGGCTCTATAAGAGATCTTCCTGACCATTTTCATAAAACTTGCAATAAAACTGATTTATACATCAAAACCACTTGATAACCTCTATAAGATCATCTTCTGTCTAAGTGGACCACTCTCGGAGAGGTTTTGCTAACCATATAAAGAGTACCACTAAAACTGTTTTAAAACATAGTTGAAAAATTTTCCATTCTTTAAAAAAGGTTATGATGATTGTTGTTGTTTTTTTTTAAACAAAAACTATGGCAGCTCAAGATGCAGAGAAGCATCTTCGATGGCACGTGAAGTTCAGGATACATCATTCGTAAGTAGAAAGCGATCATTTCGAAGTAATATTATAGTAGTTATTGTGTTGGTAGGCTTATGCGCATTCAATTTTACCGTGGATATTGGGATTGCAGAAACATAAAATTAATGCACTTCGAAAACGGTGAATATTATCATGCTGGAATGAAATGAATCAAATTATTTATTTAGTAAAACTATCTCGAATCACGCGAAAACTCAGCTGAGAGAGTTTATTTATATGAGCATGAGCATGTTATGGAAATGGCGGCAAACTATTAATTTATTGCGAATTTAAGCATAATTAACTATTTTCCATTCACGTTAGCTAATTCTTCAATATGGCAAAAACCATAATTAGCGAAACTAAAACGAAAAGAAGTTTACTTTTATTATGACCGCAATTACCGTAGCAGTATCGTAGTTTCAGTTTCTCCACCAACAGATGTCGTTACTAATCGAACGGATCGCCATCTGTTGAGAGTTTGAACAGTTTTATTGTGGTAATAATGGATGCCAGCAAGGATCGGTATATTCGCCTCACTCCATTCATATTCACTCCTCTTTGCTAAAGCGAATCGAGAAAGATGCAGCAAACGGATAGTCATGATCAAACATGCAACCCCATCACCAGTGGGAAGCGATGCGCAAATTGTTCGGCATGGATATTCATTGCCGTTCGTCGCAGTTTGGATCGCACGCGAATGAATGAATGGCGAATGGTGAAGAATGCTGGTGAGCGATCGAAGCGGCTATTATCATAACTAGAAGAGATTTTTTGCATGTAATGCATACATTTTAGTGTATTGTTGTTGAAATGCTAGATTAGCAAAGAAAATAATAAACATTTTTTGGAAACATCAAAAATTCGTATGCACAATATCACTCACGAATCGCATCACCGCTCGATCGCTTGCGATGCGAATGTGGACGAATGAGTAATTTCCAAGTGTGGCTTCCCACCGTTCGCCGGAGTTTGCTGTCGTCGCTGACAAGCAAGCACGCAAACTAAAGCGACAACCGTTCGCTGCTGACTGTCTTCACATGTGGAAGAAGATGAAAAGTGGAAATCAGGAACCCTGAATGCCAGAGGGTTTACATATCGGAGAGTTATGTTCACTTTTAAAATCTTACTCTATCTTTAAGTATATCATAAAACAGTTCATCAATGGATTTCATAAAAGTAGTCATTAAACTGTGAGTTTTAATTATTGCTGTAATAAAATCCTAATAAAAATCAAACAAAACCAATCAGCAATGGAATTGTTACATGGGGTGGCTCCGTAGCTTGGAGGAAAGAAGCGCCCGCCTAGCGATTTGGGAGCGGTGCGTTCAATTCCCATGGGAGCACGTTCGTTTCGTTTCATAATTCATATCTCAATTTGTTCATCAAACACGTGTTTCTGTTGTATGCATGAATGTCAGAGCAATCAAACGTTGTAATTTCCATTTGGTTTGGTTAGCCTAAGCAAAAATCGATAAATTGAAAATCACAATATCTGTCAAATGTAAAAAAAAACTTTTTGCACCATGGTTAAGTAGCAAAGATAAGCAGCAAGCGTTTATTTAATGGAGATTGAGGTAGATTTTTTGTAGACCTTCAAAGTCTATCTATAGGACAATCTACATACCTGAGAATGTATGATAACTGTAAAAAAGACTTCTGCTTGCATTCCGGAACACCCTAATTAACAGCAGATGGAAACAACAATCGTAGATGGAATGGCGATTGTGATTGATTCTGTAGAGCTTGAAAGTTTTGAAGTCCAGAATATGTTGCATTCCTTTCAGTATCGTACAACCTTTGAAAGGTTTTCTCGTATCATTTCGTAGAACTACGGATAACAATGACCATTAACCGCAAGCGTACATTGAACGGTGATTGTGATAAATCTTACAGAACTTCAAAGTCCTGAACTGTTAAACATTGTATAAACCTGGCTGGCAATGTTCAGAAACCGTAATAGTAGTTTACGCAACAAGGTGCAGAATGAGGATTTTTACAGCACGAGTCGTACATTTATCCAACGAGGCTTGCCGAGTTGGATAATTACGACGAGTGCTGTAAAAATCGAGTTCTGTACCGAGTTGCGTACAACGTTTTTTGCACCTTCATAAATTACCACTTGAGGATAGTTTTTAACTAAACTTTTTCATCAGACTGCACACTGATGTTCATAGCCATGATTAAGGAAGTCTGATCATAGCAGGTTGTACTGTGCAGTTGTCACAATTTTTCAAACCTGCGTCCAGAAAGCATCAATAAGTTGATCAAAACTGAAAACAGTGCTGTAATGGTTCATTACGCAACGCAAATCAGTGCTGTAATGAACCATTACAGCACTGTTAATTTGATGTGGGAAAGTAGGCCTTTTCCTGTCAGATTTGCGTGAGGTAAAATGGCCTATTACGATGAGAAGTTGCAAAAAATGAATTTTCCGTTCACTTACAAAACAACTCGAATAATAACTATAAAAAACCCGCAACGTTTTGTTGAATTGTGGGTGCGTTAGATTCTGATGACTATGCAAATCTTGACTCCAGGATAGTTTGGATATCCTAGAACATCCTAACAAAACGAAAACAGCTGCCCGCTTGTATCTTGCGACTCTAAAAATATTCTAACAAATTGTCCAACGAATGCATTGCATTGATTACATTCAGGCGCTTACAGGGCATATGACTTGAATTTCGTAACGTATTGGAGGCCTTAAGGTAATCAATTTTTAGCGGACGTATTCATCGAAGTAATTCGGACGTCAAGAATCTTCAAAACCTATTTTTCCACGACGAAAGTCATGAATGTAAACATTTGGACCGAATACCGAAAATACAAAAAAAAAGTCACCTATTCCGACACGCCAATAACAGGGGGACATGCATTGACACATCTTATAGACGGTACAACTATTCCTCTTGATGAATGCAAAATTTCAACTTAAAAGCTTAAAAAATCACTGAGATCACTGTTGGACCGTCCAGCCATTTTAAGGGTTGATTAGGCAAGGAACTATGTCGAGATCAGCAACTTCGTGGCCAACCGCGAACATGCTTTCAGCACGCGGAAGACCTAGTAATCTTAAATTTTTGGGGAACGTTGCTCAAAACCTACAAACATGGTGCTGAAGTAACCCAGGTACCAAAGTATCAGGATGGGTTCTGCATATTGACATCAAGCTGCCTAAAGCCAATCAAACCGGTCATGGATAAATATTTCCTTGAACCTCAATTTGCAATGCACAACAATGCCACTTCTGACTGAAAGCCTCCAATTATCTTGTAGATTTAATGTGTACCACATTTATCCATAAAGGCACACCATATCCTTCGAATCAAGCATATTTCCTTCAATAATGCATATCACTAATAACTTCAGGGCGTCTCGATGGGTGTAATTAAAGCTATTTCACACATTCTGTTTGTTCAGCATTTATTTTTCACAAGGGGCGCCAGGCAAACCCAAAGCGGCAAAATAATTGCTATACGAAACAGGTGCTGAGGATCCAGTAAAACAAACACAATTCAGAATTAGCTATTCCGTAAGAAAACAACCTCGTTTAAATGATGTGAGGAGAAAAAAACGACTCAGACTGTGATTTTTTTATTGTATCGTCTTCAACGGGTAAACAGTTGGGTAACGAACTACCACTGGAACTATTTTTTGTGTGATTGGCATGGAACCGTGCGAAAATTGACGAAATTCTACAACCATTTTTAGTTACTTACCCGTAATTGTTCCTCCATGTTGAAAAGCGCAGAAGCACCTTGAGTTCATTCCATATGATCTTCCTAGCAGCAGCTGACGGATCCATTTCGATTTCATCTGCAATCCTCACCCTGCCTGGCTGCATGGCACCCCAAAGACACAAAAACAGCAGGTCTTATTTCACTTTCATCGATCGACAGTGTCCCTTTTTATGATCTCATGAACCTCCGCCCCTCATCGACAGCCGCCCATCGAAAATAAAAGTACCTACCTTAAAGTTCGATCATAAAAAGATATGTAGGGCGAGAGATGATCAACCGCAAACGAAAGGAAGTTCAACGAAAAAAAAAGGATTCCCTTTTTAATGAACGATTTTTTTTCTCTCACGTGCGCGAGCCGCCAAGACCCGAAGGAACGCGGCTCAAGCCCAAGCCCAGGCGGAGTAAATATTTAGATCTTCGATCGGTTTTTATGAACTTGTTATAACGATCGCCGCTTTTGTTCACGGATCATCATTCAAACAATTGTTACTCACCGGCGGTGATGGGGTGGAAGTTTTTTGTCCGAGATTTTTTTGTCGGTTCCATTTTTTATGAGATCACCTTTGATGCACTCGCTGTCTGGCTGCTACCGGCTGTCATTTGGAGGTCAAGAAGATCAAGCCATGGCACCTCGCATCGGAGCATTTGTTTGTCTACTTAACAAATGTTGAGGTAGGACTATTCAAATTGAGTGGGGTCGTCCATCGCTTGGCATCTGGAGTGGGATTTTTTTCTGTAATGAAATGCAATTGAGCTGCAGGATGTAAGCCGTATGGCGCCTTCCAATTCATGCTATTCAATGGTTTGTTTCAACAAATCTAGCAGAAGAAGTTACAAATTTCTGAATAATCTCATAGAACAGCGTCTGTACTGCCATCCAGCGGCTGAGTGAGTATACAATGCTCTTCCACCGGAAATACACAGCCTCATTACGGTAGACAACCGACTGTTCCCCAAAAACCCCAAAAACCAAAAATTAAAGATTACGAACTGATTCAACGGCAATGACTTCAAGCTCCAAACAACGGATAAGAATTGGAACTTAAAGTAAACTAACCCTAGCCCAGTAGTGTAAACTGGCACAACTAGTCAGTGAGGCATGCCATATGAAGTGGAGATCCTAGGACTAAGCGAAGTCCGTTGGAGAACACAGATTAGCGTCGGGCCAAATTCTGCTATACTCTGGCCTACGAGGCGAACACACTCCTCGCCACCGTGGAGTTCGTTTCCTGCTCAGCGCTCACGCCCACGCAGCGCTCATGAAGTGGGAACCTCTTACCTTACCTTACCTTCCCGATCTGGCTAAGGCCGGGGTGGCCTCTGCTGTACATAATAGCCGTCTATATTCCACTCGGTCCATGGCTGTTTGTCTCCAGTACCGCACTCTGCGTAGGGTCCGCAGATTCTCCACTTGGTCGACCCACCTGCTGGTGTCGTTGTCGGCGGTCACGAGTGAGCCTAAGTACATGAATTCTTCAACCGCCTCGATTTCATCACCGTCGATATGAATTCGGGGTGGCGGGCGCGGTGATTCCTCCCTGGAGCCCTTTGCCATCATGTACTTTGTCTTCGACACATTAATGACTAATCCGATTCGCCTGGCTTCACTCTTTATATAGTCGGATGTACGTTTCCGCCAGCGTCTCAAATTTACGAGTTATAATATCAATATCATCAGCAATACCAAGCAACTGAACGGACTTCGTGAAAATCGTTCCACTCGTGTTTATCTCCGCTCTCCTTATTGCACCTTCTAACGCAATGTTGAACAGCAAGCACGAAAGACCATTCCCCTTGCCATAACCCTTTGCGAGATTCGAAGGGACTCGAGAGTGTCCCTGATACTCGAACTACGCACATCACTCGATCCATCGTCGCCTTGATCAACTGTATCAGTTTATCCGGGAATCCGTATTCGTGCATAATCTGCCATAGCTGTTCTCGATCGATTGTATCATACGCCGATTTGAAATCGATGAACAAGTGATGTGTGGGTACGTTGTATTCGCGGCATTCCTGCAACACCTGGCGGATGGCGAACATCTGGTCCGTTGTAGCGCGTTCACTCATAAATCCAGCCTGATATTGTCCCACGAACTCTCTTGCAATCGGTGATAGACGGCGGCATAAAATTTGAGAGAATATCTTGTAGGCAGCGCTCAGTAGTGTGATCGCGCGGTAGTTCCCGCAATCTAACTTGTCGCCCTTTTTGTAGATGGGACACACTATACCTTCCATCCATTCCTCCGGTAATACTTCTTCCTCCCAAATCTTGGTAATGACCCAGTGTCTCCCCATAATAAAAAGTCAATAATAATAATAATAACCCAGTGTAGTGCTCTCACCAGTCCTTCTCCACCGTATTTTAGAAGCTCGTTTGGTAGTTGATCTGCTCCAGCGGCTTTGTTGTTTTCAACCGGCCAACCTCCTCCTCATTCTCTTGGAGGTCAGGGGCCGGAAGTCTTTCGTCCTGTGCACATACTTCTAGATCTGTTACCACGCTACCTTCGGTACTTGCAACGTCGCCATTGAGGTGCTTATCGTAATGCTGTCGCCACCTCTAGACCACCTCACGCTCGCTTGTGAGAATAATCCCGTGATTATCTCGGCACATGTCGGCTTGTGGCACAAAGCCTCTGCGCGAGCGGTTCAGCTTCTCGTAGAACTTTCGTGTGTCCTTAGCGCGGTACAGCTCTTCCATCGCTTCGCGATCTCGTTCTTCCTGCTGGCGCTTCTTCATCCGGAAGACTGACTTCTGCCTGTTCGGCGCCTGTCTGTAACGTGCCTTATTCGCTCTCGTACGGTGTTGCAGCATTCTCACCCATGCTGCATTCTTCTCGTTTTTCAACTGTTCACATTCGCCGTCGTACCAGTCGTTTCTGTGATTCGGAGTCGCGAAGCCTAGTGTTGTAGCCGAGGTACTACCTACGGCGGATCGGATGTCCCTCCAGCCATCTTCAAGTGTAGCTGCGCCAAGCTGCTCTTCCGTTGGTAGGGCCACTGCTAACTGCTGCGCGTAGTCTTGAGCCACTTCTACGTTACGCAGCTACTCGATATTGAGCCGCGGCGTTCGACTTCGACGCGTGGTGATAACTGCCGAAAGTTTTGAGCGCATGCATACAGCGACTAAGTAGTGATCCGAATCTATATTCGCACTGCGGTATGTGCGGACGTTGGTTATATCCGAGAAAAATTCACCGTCGATTAGAACGTGGTCGATTTGGTTTTCTGTTTGATGGTCGGGTTATCTCCAGGTGGCTTTGTCGAAATCTTTGCGGGGGAAGAAGGTGCTTCGGACTACCATACCAGGGGAGGCTGCAAAGTTTACGCATCGCTGGCTGTTATCATTCAATACGGCGTGCAGGCTGTTTCGCCCGACCACCGGTCTGTACATTTCCTCCCTTTCTACCTGCGCGTTCATATCGCCGACAACTATTTTCACGTCACGCGGCGAGCAACCATCGTATGTTTGCTCTAACTACGCGTAGAACGCTTCTTTCTTGTTATCAGGTCCCCCTTCGTGTGGGCAGTGGACGTTGATGATGCTGTAGTTGATGAAACGGCCCTTAACTCTCAACATGCACATCCTTGCGTTGATCGGCTGCCACCCGATCACACGTTGTCGCATCTTGCCCAACACTATAAATCCTGTTCGCAGTTCATTGGCGGTGCGACAGCTTTGGTAGAAGGTAGCCGCTCGATGCCCGCTTTTCCACACTTTCTGTCCAGTCCAACAAAGTTACTGCAACGCCACGATGTCGCAGTTGCGGGGATGTAGTTCGTCGTAAATTATCCTGTCACATCCTGCGAAACCTAGTGATTTTCAATTCCATGTTCCAAGTTTTCAATCGTAGTCCATTTTTCGTCGCGTGGGTCTTTGCCGATTGTATCGAGTCGTATTTTCTCCTATGTTATTCGCAATGGGGATTTTTACGGGTGGCTTATTGGGCCTACGCCAACACTCCTGTCTCGCCGGAGGGCCATCGTGCCAGTTCTGTTTAACGTCCCAACCAACACTGGGACGACCACGCTAATGGGGCTACCACCTTGGATCTAGCTGGGCGTGGTGCAGCGTTTCTTACTCAACCGCTGGATGCCAGAACAGACGCTGTTTGAGCCGCACCTCTTTGGTGAACAGACGCTCGGGTCGTACCTCCTCATTGTAGCTGAAGTCAGAAGGACAACAATGCCCAGGCTGCACTACCAGCTCAGCACACAACTCTTAGCTGGCGGTCTTTGTCATCGCTTGACCCGTGGAAGCCTGAGGTTAGAATTTGTGAGGACCAGAGCTATGTTGGACGCTCTCCTTATCGATTCACCGTTTTGCAGCCCTATTAATGAGGGGATAATTGTAGCCAGATTCAGAACACGGGTTCGAAACCATACCATGATCCAATGTTACGCGCCAACCGATGCCGAATTGCAAGATAAAGAGAACTTTTACAGTCAACTGAATGCTGTCGTGGACAAGATTTCGAAAGGTGATATCAAGATCCTCATGGGCGACTTCAACGCGAAGGTTGGTTTCGACAACTCGGACTATGAGCACGTCATGGGACGCCATGGTCTCGGAGAAATGAGCGAAAACGGAGAGCTGTATGCAGAATTTTGTGGCCTCAATGACATGGTGATTGGAGGATCGCTTTTCCCCAGTGTACCAGACGCCAAAGCCACGATAGAGTGAGCGAAAACACGAGGAGCCAAAGCCGTAGCCGTAGTATTCGGCTCTCGAGAAGGAATTGAAGCGCTCATGTAGATGGAACAAAAGAGCCTATTCGGGGTAATGGCTTTTAGTCTGTGGCAATTCAAAACGGATTCTTACGTTTTCATCCAACGTTTCGGGCACATTTATTGCGCCTTCTTCTTAATCCCTAAGAAGAAGGCGCAATAAATGTGTCCGAAACTTCGAATGAAAACATAAGAATCCGTTTTGAATGAATTACACCTCGTCCTCTTTTTACGTCCATACTTGGCTGAGCAACAAAAAATTCTACCGCTAAGGCAATGAGCAAACTCAACAGTTTTATATTTTTTTAAACATCTTCGTTATTAGGGGGCGTCCATAAATGACGTAGCATTTTTTAAGCGATTTTTAATACCCCCCTCCCCCCTCGTAGCATTTTGTCACAAATTTGGATACCCCCCCCCCCTCTAAATGACGTAGCTTATTAAACACCCCCCCCCCCCTCAACAAAAATATCATGTCAAAAAGCAAGAAACTCGAAACTAAGTTCTGATTTCAATTATTACTTATATGTTTAACGAATATTGTGAAAAAACAACAATAGCAAGAAGACATTACCGACTGTGGAGCGGATCTGGTGTGATGGTTAAAGCACGTGACTCTCACGCCGAGGACCTGGGATCGAATTACATTCCCGAAAAACTGCAACCAGAGAAGATTATCACCTAAGCTGACTCAATAAACTAACCATCGTTCTTCTTAATGCCGAAGAACAGGAAGTTGATGCTCCCAATACAGTTCAATACCATATAAGCCTAGGAGCTCTTTTGAACATATTAGTTTGCTCATTAATAAATCTGTTAAGAATATCAATTTGGTTTCATTTGAATAAAATTCACCATAACATTTGAAGGACTCTGCAGGAGTTGCTTCTAAAATTCTTTCAGCAGCAATTCCTTTTGGGATTCCCATTTTTGAGAATTCCTCCCTTTTTAATTCCTCCAGCACTTGCTTCTGGGATTTCTCCAATAATTCCTTTGGGATTCCATTTAAGATTTCCTCCTTTTTGTATTCCTTTAGGGGTTCCTTCAGAGATCCCTCCAAAAAATCCTTCCGGAGTTTCTTCTTAGATTCCACCAAAAGTTCCTTCTGAGATTTCTCCGAGAGTTTTTTTTTTCTAAGGTTTTTCCAAGAGTTTATCCATGGTTTCCTTCGGGAGTTCTTTCAAGGTTTTCTTCTCCCCTCTTCCACCAGCAGTTTCTTTGGACATCTCTTCAGGGATTTTAACCGGAATTTATTTTGAGATTCCATCTGAACTTCTTTCTGCGTTTCCTAAAGCAGACTTTTTCGGGATTCCTCCAGAAGTTCCTTCTTAGTTTCCATCATGGATTCACTCAGATATTCATTCCGAGATCTTTGCAGGAAACCCCTCCGGCATTCTTTCAAAACCCCTCCAGGAGTTGCTTCTGGGATTCCTCCAGGATTTCTTTTTCGTATTCCTTCAGAAATTCCTTCCTGGATTCTTCTGGGATTCTTCGAGGACTTCCTTCTAGGATTTATCCAGGGTTTTTTTTTCCAGGACTCCTCCAGGAAGATTTTTTGGCATAGCTCTATTCACTCCTTCTGGAATTCCTCCAAGATTTTCTTTCTTACATTTCACCAGGAGTTTTATCTGCATTCCTTCTAGGATTCCTTCAATAATTTCTTCCGTGTTTTCATCAGAAATTGAACCAGGAGTTTCTTATGAAACTCTACAATGCTCTTTCAGAAATTCTTCCAGGAGTTTATTAAAGATTTCTCCAAAAGTTCCATCTAGAATTGCTCCAGGAACTCCACACGGGATTTCTTTTGGAATTTCTCTATGATTTCCTTTAAAAATTCCTCCAGGAGTTTCATCTGATATTCTTCTGGGAATTCCTTTTGAGATTCCTCCAAATTGTTTTGGGATGTTTTCAGAAGCTTTTTCTGGGATTTCCAGAAGGAATTTCTGTGAAAATGTTATCCTTCTCCTGTTGGAGAAACCTGTAAAGAATACCATGAGAAATTACTCACAAAGCTGCTGAAGGAGCTCCTAAAGAAATTGTTGGAGGAATTCTTCTAGGAAGTCCTATAGAAACTATATAAGGAACTCCTAGAATAATGCCATAATGCCAAAAATTGTTCCTTTGCAACCTTAGCAGCGTGCAGTGCTCTATACCAAGCAGCAAACTATTGTACGTGAGAAGCATTGGACTGAAATTGATTTTCACACACATTATATTCATTATTCTTTACGCAGGATCTTAAAACAATTTTCTCAGATATAGTTGCTGCGTCCGATAGCTGCATGTCTTATAAAAGGAAGCCAGCATTTATGACCATTATTTGTTATTTACATTGATGTGATAGAAAAAATAGATCATTTAATATATATTTTTTTAATTTACTGGATAATGATACTTAATGCAAGTAAAAATTTTAGTAATTACGAAATACTTTTATTCAATGAGCTTAGTAGAAAGCTACGTAGCATATCATAAACCCCTACCCCCCCTATCGTCACACTTCGTCACAAAATCACAAACACCCCCCTCCCCCCCAAAAAGCTACGTCATTTATGGACGACCCCTTAGGAGAAGTGTACAAAAATACAAAAATGTGTATTTTGATCATTATTTTGTCGGTAGAAATTTTTTTCGCCAAGCCAATAGTGGACGTAAAATAAGGTTTAGGTGTAACTACATCGGCTGTTTTCCTACTCTCCGCATCGACCAATGTGGCGCTAGCTTCTATGCGCGAAAAATAGCTAAAAGTAAATCGCAAAAATATTGTATGACGAATAGCATCTAAAGGCAAATTTATCGAAGTGGAATACATTATTCGAAAAAATATTTGGTAGTGGTTGTGCACAATGGTGACTACTATTAAGCCTACCAAATATTTTTTCAGTAAAAACTTTCTATTTCGAGTAATTCAAGTTTAGATGCATTTCGCCATACAAAATTAAATTGATTTACTCCTGCTGATCAACTGTGGCTGCGCGCAAAGCGAATAGTCCATTGCCACAGACTGAAAGCCATTACCTCGAATCAACAAATCACAGTCGTATCTATAACTAAAGAGTCTAGCCGACGAAGGCAAGAAAGCCGCTAACACCGGCGACATGCGTCTCCCCTATGTTTCACGTCGCCTTAGTGGAACTAGGATGAATACTTCGATGCTCGTGAAAGACACGTCTGAACAGTTATTCACCAACCCGGCTGGTTAGAGCACTTTCGAAATCTTTTTCAAGTATTGGCCACACCATCAACACATCAGAATGATCCGCCAAAGCTCAACGCATTACACGTGTCAACACCGAAGTGCCATCATTGCAGTAGATAGAAGCATCCATCCGTAGCATAAAATCGAACAGAGCCCCAGGGGTCGATCGTATATCAACTGAGATGCTCAAAGCTGACCCCGTAGTATCTACACAGCTACTGCATCAATTATTCTGCAATATGAGAAACCGCGACATTTCCAGCAATCTGGATGCAAGGCGTCTTAGTAAAGATACCAGAAAAGGGTGACCTGTCTGTATGCGATAATTGGTGGGGCATCATGTTGTTGTGCGTCATTCTCAAAGTCCTCTGCAAAGTGATCCTAAACCGGATCCAGCAGAAGATTTACGCAACTCTCCGGCGGCAGCAAGCAGGATTCCGTACCGGACGATCCTGTGTGGACCATATTGTTACGCTCCGTATCATCTTGGAACAAATCAATGAATTCCAACCCAAGTAACACAGGAAACATCTTCCAAAATGTAATTTGAAAAAGATGTTGCAGTACAGCATTATAAGTGAAACTGCATACATCTTGTGTTGAAATCAAGTTTTAGCTATGTTCAGCAATAACAAGTTTTTAAAAATCTTGTCAATCTCAGAACAAGTTATAATAACGTTTATTTAATGTTGATAACACAAGATTTTTATCTCATCGCCTTCCTTCAATTAAAGAATATATGTGAAACATCAGCAGGACATATTTATAACCTTTGGGCACAAACATGTTACGATAACGTTATTTTTATGTTTTAAATACGTTAATATACCAGTTTGGAAGTTCGTATTCTCTTCTCACTCACTAAGATATTCTTCATGAAATATGTTTTGCACTTATAAAATACGAGGCAATTCAATTATGATATTCTCTATTTAGTTGAAAATCGGAGTTTTCGACAAGCGAAGTTGGGGTTTTCTCCAAATCCGTGCGTCGGACCTAACTTAGGAAGTGGTACGCTGTATAGTAAACCTGGCCAGCTATACAGCGCACCACTTCCGAAGTTAGGTCCGACGCACGGATTTGGAGAAAAATCCAACTTCGCTAGTCGAAAATTCCGGGGTTTAACTGCATGGAGAATATTCTTCGCACATAAATGTCAGGCCAATAACAGCAAATGTTCACTTAAGGTACTTACGTGTCGCCTACATCTCACTTCGAAGCACAGTTTAATCTTTAATGACTGGGAGTATTAGAACTGTTTTTGTTCCAAGAAGAACTTCGCTCAAACTTTGTTATTGTTATACTTTAGTTCAAAACAGGTATCCAAAAACAAAAATCATATCGTTGGAAACGGATGTTTCAAATTCGTTGCTATAACGTTTTTTGAATGTATTTCAACCAATTGAAGTAGTTTTCGGCAAACATGTTATTGAGAAGTGCTAGCGATGTAATTTAAACGTACTTCTAATGTTTTGAATTCTTTCCTATCAGTCCAGATAAATTAAAGTGCCTGCTCAAAAGTTTCATACTAATTAGTTTATGTAAAACCGTTTGTCCATCTGTAAAGGTTTTCTATTATTTTTTCTTATGACGTTTTAAACATTTATTGAAATAATATATTTTCCTTATTTGTAACGAACGTAAATTCTACGATCTAAAAGCAGATCATTATTATTAACAGTATTCTAAAACTTCCTGACCGTACTGTGTCATGAAGCCCCCATGTTGCATGTCTGAAAAATTGTTCGAAAAACTCACACAAACCCGAGAGATGAAAAAAAATCCTTTCTTATTTTCAATCGGATGGATAGCCAATGAATTAATGAAGAGTGAATGCGTTAATTTCACCATAAATTTTTAATGGCACATGAAATTATGTCATAGTGACCAAACACTGAGATGGTAAATTACAAATAGAATGTAAGGTTCGAAAATTATTTTGAGCCATTACCAAATACCACATATTAGCTGTCACATCAATTTGCACGGTTTACGTTTTTCAAATTACTTTTTTTCCTGCTAGCAATAAATTAGTATTTGGAATGTTTTTGAGAACATTATCAATACATATTCTTATGTTATAATAATGTATTGAAAAACATCTTTAGCAACATCGAATATGTTTTATAAGCCGCCATTTTTTGCGCTTTTTCGGTTATATAAGTGTACGAAATTAAGTTTCGCACTCGAGAAACAAAACATGGGCGTTTGTATGAAACATGTATTTTAAACATTAATATAACAAGTTGTGTTACTTGGGAAGAGTCTCTCTACCTGGTGTTCATTGATTACGTAAAAGCTTTCGACCGTCTCAATCAAGGAAACATGTTGTCCCTGAAAAAAATCATCGGCCTCAATGAAGCACAGTACAGAACATTTTTGTGCAGAGTACTGCATAACGGTGTGTTGTTCGATCCCATCCGGGTCGTTGCTGGAGTGAGGCAAGGATGTATACTATCACCGCTACTGTTACTCATCGTAATCGACGAGATCTTGGTAGATACGATTGATCCTGAACCAAATCGTAGGTTGCTGTGGCAGCCCATTACAGCCCATGCTTTAAACTGGCTGATGACGTTGCTCTCTTAGCTCAACGGCGCACTGATATGCAGAGTAGGCGATGATCTTGCTGATTACTCCGTGGGGGCTGGTCTTACTATCAACGTCAACAAGACCAAATCGTTAGATGTAAACACGGTCAACCCTTCCAATATCTTGGTAGCCAAATCACCGACGAACCGACGTGACAGCTAGAACAAATAAATTCAAATTTGTTGTCCGCGACGCCATGATGAAAAATAGCCGAACACTATCGCCACCTCTATAACGGTTCGCGATGATTTGATAGCTCGACACCGAACCCCCGTGTGTTCATATAGGAAACGGTTCGCGTCTGCGCTGATTTGACAGAAGCGATCGCTCGCTTCGGTGGTCGACCGTTAAATTTGGGGGGGACACTTTTGAATCGCCACTGTCACGTCGGTTCGTCGGTGGCCAAATGGCGGCCGATGGCGTCACCAAAATTGACATAAGTGCACGGATCAAGAAGCCTTTGCGAGTTTAAGAAAAGTATGGAAAAACAATCAGATTAGTCGACGCACCAAAATCCGAATTTTCAACTCGAACGTGAAATCTGTGCTGCTATACGCCAGTGAAACCTGGTGTGTATCAGTGGAGAACACGTAACGGCTGCATGTCTTCATCAATAGATGCCTTCGGTATATAATTCGTGCATCTCCAACGTGGAGCTCCATCGTCGATGTCATCAAAAGCCGATAGCGAAAGAAACTCGGGAGCGAAAGTGGAGGTGGGTCGTCCCCACTCTACGCATGAGCGGAAACGAAATCTGCAAGCGAACGTCAGATTGGAACCCAGCAGGACATCGCAGAAGATGCAGGCCCAGAGGCTCATGCCGGCACAGCGTCAACAACAAACAAATCGTCAGAAATTTGAAGTGACCACAGGTCAAGGCGATGGCGGGCAATCGCCCATGAGGGAGATCTTAAAATTCGACCCCCTGCGTCACCATGGGTGCTCAATACAACTGACCTAACTTTTTATAACTCTAAATAGTAGCCATCTCTTCCCTCTTTTTAACGTTTTATTTTGAGAAGGTTCTTGTGAAATCTTTCGAGTTATCACAGTAATTTAAACTTCATGTTCCCAATTTTGAGAGACAATAATTACGGCCGTTCCGATTCAACGACCCGAAACCCCGTTAAGCTCATAAGTGTATGCAAAATACCTCATCAACCATCCGTCGCGGTCGTCATGTGAAATGCACCGATTAGCATACACATATCGCGCGCACCTCAACGGCCGTTCTCAATCTCAATCACCATCGCCATGCGCAATCGCGACGCGATATCCTTTTTCCGGTGCAATAGACGAGTGCACCGATGAACTGAATTCATCGCGGTCCGAGAATTTTGACACTACAGCGGGGTCGTTCCCAATCAGAATTGTTCAATTCTGATTGGAAATCTTTCACTTCTGATTGGAAGCGACCCCGCTGTAGTGTCAAAATTCTCGGACCGCGATGAATTCAGTTCATCGGTGCACTCGTCTATATTGCATTTCATTTCACTTCATCAGCGGAGGTGTTCACTTGAGTCGTGGTCGAGTGTAGCCATGGGTCTTTTTTCTGATGCTGAGGCTGCCTTCACCCCAGCCCCATGATCCCACAACCAGAGTTGATCCAGATTCTCCGGACGCCTCAATCACTGCACTGGTGGTGATGGAAGCGATTACCTTCAGGCCCCTTTCGAATTGTATGCAGCGATTTGGTTTTGCATCGTTTACCTACGTTTATTGCAACTACTGGCTCCTGCTTCTCCAGGAAGTCATATTTCTCACTTTCGTTCATGAATCGCTCTGCTCCAGCTTCCAGCTCCACAGGGCATACGACGACGACGCGACGGTGCGCGGGAACCGCGGGAACAAGCAAGCAACAGAAATTACCACCGAAAGACAGAAACAACGCGAGCGAGAGTTCTCCACTTGGATGCACGAAAGGGACGGATGGGTGTACCGCTGTTGCCTCTGCGTTCGCTCGTCTTACACGAGGGGAATAAAAGAGTGGGGAAATACAAACATCGCAAATCGATGAAATAAATACAAGTGCTATAAAAGTACAATGCTGCCGCTACGCGGGCTCTAGGGAAACCTAAATTGTTCAGCATGCAACCTAAAACATTTTCACTCAGAGCTTAGTTGGCTATTGAGAATTTTTGGTGTTTCTTCGAAGTTTGGTTTAGAGTGTATTATTCAATGCACCAACCGAAGCAAAGGTTGCACTATAAAATTATGGCTACATTTTGTCACACATAACCATAACCCCAATTATATCGTGCAACATAATTCTTGTTGTTAAGAGATGAACCAGAATCAGGCTGAAAATCTCTCTAATAAAAAAAATCATCTTGTTGCATTGAATATCAAAACAACACAAGTGATGCTGCAACGGAAGAGAATGTCGTGTGATATGCATCATGCACTCCCTTCTAGTCACTGTGTTGGCTTTATTAAATCAATGCATAAAAAGTATTCCTCGATGCATTGAAAACCTTTCTAGATATGCCGTGCACAGCAAAAAATAATGAACCTTACATGTGATGTAAACTGAAAAAATCATGTAAAGTTTGATCATGTAAATGCTCTAGAATGTAAACTTGCGTTGAACATCATGCACATATTTGGAGCAGGTTATAAACATCAAGTTTGATCTTTTTTTCTCGCATATTCGCACGTCACGCGCAAACTTCAGTTTATAAACATTGAACTTTACATCACGATCATGTAAACATACCCGCGCATCCGAGTCCTTTTGCTCAACATATCAAAACAAAGTTCAACATGGCCGCCGGTTGTTGAAACTCTTCGCGCCGCTGATAATTATTCGAAAAAAACCGGGTAAAAGTAAGTGATTTCGACATGGAACTGGGGATAAAGTGTGTAATTTGTGATTTGCTGTGCGACGACATAAATGCATACCTGCAGCATGTGAAAATTCACAGGAATTTCAAAGTTTTTGAGTGCCCTGTCACTACCTGCAGTGTCAAATTTCGTTCGTTTCCTGCTTTCCGCAAGCACCTCAAGCAGCAGCATTCCGCGGGGAGAGTACCGTTGTTTTCGAAGTGTCTGGTCCTTGGGTGTGATTTTGAGGAAAATGATGTGAATAAAACAGTGAAGCATGCCATGAATCATATTTCGGCTGGACAACCTGTATATTGTCCTTTCGGGTGTCCAACAAGAAAACCGTTCGCTACAGAAAATAGCTTGCGAATCCACCGGATGTATGTGCACAGAAAACAAACACCAAAATTGTCCCCGCCCACTCAAAAGCATGGTGCAGCTGATGCAAGTTGCAAAGAAGTGAATTGTGAAGAGTTGGGCGAGTTTGCAGAAGTGAATTGCTTGGAAGATTGTGAAAAAACCCTGAGAAGTGAAAGTCCCCGAATCGCTGCAGAGATACTGCTCGGGAGTCTGTTCTTGAAGCTGTTTTCGAAATATCATGTGACAGATACGGCAATACAGGAAATAGTGGAAGCTCTCAGTGAGATCGGAAATTACCAGGCTAAAATGTTAAGGGGTCAATGTGAAGATATATTTAATCAGTTTGGTTTTGGAGAAGAACATAAACTGTTTTTTGTAGAACCGATCGTGAACAGTTTGATATTCCAGAACACGTTTGGTACAAATGGCATTTTCAGATCCTCTCATATGAGGAAAAAGTTTTTTAGTACCAATTTTGCGTATGTCTGTCCCGTTGAAGTGCCACTTCAGAAGAACAACGATCATAACGAATGCTTCTACTACTATGTCCCAATACTCGATACTCTGAAAGCCCTTCTGTGTGATCCTCATATTTATGAGGCAGCTTTTCGTGAAAAACACTGTGTTCCGGGTTATTTATATGACTTTACTGACGGCCTGAAGTTTAAATCAAGTTCATTTTTCACCAAAAAAAACTGTGAACATTTTCATCTACCAGGATGCAGCTGAAGTTGTGCTGAATCCAATAGGGATCGCCACATCAAAATACAAAATGATTTGCGTGTATTTAGTAATTGGTAATCTTGATCCTCATCTTCGAGTTTTAACTGACAACGTGCATCTGATTCTGTTGTGCAAAAACAAAGATTTTGCGTATTTTGGTCCTGGAGTAATTTTCCGTCGTTTAATTGAAGATTTGAAAACGTTGGAAGACGAAGGCATCGTTATTCATGGGGGTGGTTTTGAGGAAACAGTCTACGGATCGGTTTTTACAACACTCAACGACAACTTGGGTGCTCACCAGTTGGCTGGAATGACTGAAAATTTTTCACGATGTTCCTATTTTTGCCGATCATGCTACATTGATCATGACACCTTTTTGAAAGATCCTTTGCATATTTCGGACCGGAGGACACCCGAAGAAAACGTTGCCGACTTGGAAGTTATTGCTGCCAATCCGTCAAAAGTTCCTTACCGTGGTGTGAAATCGACCTGCATTTTCAATGAGTTAAGGTATTTTAACGTTTTTGATTTCGGTGCAGCGCCATGCATGGCTCACGATCTCTTTGAGGGATGGGTAAATGCTGACTTATTCCTGATTTTTAAAAAGATGATATCCAGTCGAGTCATTTCTCTTAACTATTTACAAGGCAGAGTTAAGAGTATCTTTAAAACCCTAAAGATCAGTACGCAAATCATCTTCAATTTCACTCGGAAAGCAAAAACGATAAAAGGTAAAGCATGTGATATCTGGCACCTCATTCAAATCCTTCCGTTCATTCTCATGGATAAGCCTCTCGACATCAACAATCCTCTGTACACCATGCTCCTTTTGATTACTAAAATAACAAGCATTATCACATCACCAATCATATCAGAAACACAAGTTCGTATACTTGCTTATGATTTGAAAGAGTACATGGAGCTGCGAGAAGAGCATTTCGATGTACCGCTCCGTCCCAAGCATCATTTCACTCTCCATTATCCAAAATTTATCCTATGGATGGGCCCACCTATGATATACTGCACTCTATTCTGCGAGAGAAAACATTGCTTCTTCAAAAGATGCCTGCGAACAACAATTAACTTCAAAAATGTACTGAAATTTTGCTCAGAACAACATCAATATTTCCAAGGTCTTCTAAATCAACAAAATTTGCGATTCAAAAACGACATCATCCTGGAAAAATTTGTGGAAAATTTCTCCGATCTACCGTCTAACATCCAAAGCTTGTTGGACGGTTTTGGCATTGAATCTGAACAGAACCTGTATATTGAAAAAGGATCTTACTTGGGATATACCTACTGCAGAGGCGATTTTCTATTTCTTGAGCACGATCAACCTGGAGAACAGTTCCTACTGCTCGAGATCGAGCTTCTTGTATTCAACAAAAATAATGGGACGATTACAATATTCGGTGAACAGCGAATAGTACAAGATATTCACGAACGTGGTCTTAAAGAAGTGGCTATTGATAACAGTATTGAGAAGAAATACATAACTCGATCAATACACGATTTCATCGATAGAGCACCAATCGCTAGATTTGAAGAAAACGGTAAAATTTATCTGTTCACGAAGCACGCAGTACCATCTTTTGAATAAGGCATCGTAAAAGTCGACCATGGACAAAATCTTCGCATTCAAAGTGTGTGACTCATCACGTAGATCACGCCATATCATCCCAGCTTTACCCACCGTAACCAGTCTGATTGAACAAGGTAACAGCTCTTCATATCACTGAGCTAAAAACGATTTAACAATATAATACTTTATTTTATTTTCTAGCTTCAAGCATCTATCAGCGACACTTCTCGACAATTGTCTTGGAGACTGATGGTTGTCAAATTTCGAATGATGTCATCCTCACTCTATTCACCGGAAACCTATTGATGTTACTTACGCCGGATGAAGTCTGGTCCCGAGAGAGCGAAGTGCCCCAGAACGACCGCGAAATTGATTCGAAAGGTACGTGTTGATTTACTCAAATTTACTATCGGTAACTCAAAGACAATTGTGTAGCTCACATTTTTCATTAATTCAATCATTTAAGCTTTCTAAGAAGAACTTTCTAACAAATGTTAATATGATTTCAATAGCATCCGTTATTAAGCATCACCTTGAGCAGCAATCATTACGTCACAATGAATTGCTTGCCTACCATAGATTAAATGAAATATTATAGACTCTCGATTCATATTGAAAAACGCCAAACATCACTGGCCTATACTCTTTTGAAAAGATAAAGGTGTCATTAGTTTTTAAATCATGCTTCTACAAATATACTTTGTAACATCCACCAAACCCCCCCCCCCCCCCCCCCCCCACTGAATATCATTTATAATAAACCGCGTTTTCTACGATACGTTTATATATTATTAACAGAAGAATTTATGTATAACTTGCTTCAATACACTAATTTTGAGCGATAAAATCAACAGCACTATAAAGAACAGCACTATGAAATGGGTCGAATCCATCCCGTTTAATGTGGCACCAATGTGGTACTCTATTGCATGTCAATATTGTCAATTTCCTTGTTTGGCTCTCATCATTCCGCAAACCTTGAACATTTCCTTGCCATATATTCTTTGTCCGTAGGTTCAGGTGTAATCCTTCGTCAAAACTGACCTCCCGGGACTCCTCCATCATGCCAATTCCCTGCAATCAGTTGATGTATGTTCTCACTAGACAATAATGTTAATTTTTGAGCCGCGTCTGTAAAAGAACTGCATTGTAGTACAATGAAAAACTGCTTTATTTTTATTTAACTTACCGGCAATCTTAACAATGTTGAAAAATATGTTCCTTGATGAGGTAAATAAAACACCTGCCACAATCCTTCAGATCTACCTTTTCCCTTTTTTGGTAGCGATTTTGGTAGTGCAGTGTTTACCTATACGTTAGAGTCTGTTAATGAAAGAGTCTTGCAAAACTAAAACCAAATCAACTCACACGGAAAAAACAGATTACCTAAAAATACGTTAAAAGAACGCAAAAATAAGTAAACCGCTTCAACTTTTTACCCAGCAGTGGGTTGTTTCCTCGCTCTCCCGCTCGCAATGTTGTCAAAAACAAAACGAGAAGCAGCTACCTTGCCGATAATGTCCGTGCGAGAAGCCAAATTTGTTTTTTTTTTGCCGTTTACCCAAAAGTGGATTTATTTCAACCCACTAGGGTACTTCGAATGTCAACGCTAGGTAGAAAGAACTTTGCGATGGGTTGCAATTTTCTGCCGGGATCAAACGGAAACTACCCACTCAGAGCTTTGACGCGGTATAGCCAAATTTGGGTTCTCGCACTGAAGAGCCGCTATGAGTGGAAAGAACCTATATTTGAGTTGATTTCTGGTTCCGTGCACACACTTGCCTACACACTATGATTAGTTTACCCATTTTTAGAATAGTACACGGAACCGCCAAACTACCCAAAATTGAGTTCTTTTGACGCAATTCCATAGTTCGGCCCAATTAGCCAAAATTTGAGTAAATCGATTAAACTCACGCTAGGTAGATTGCCTTTACCCCCTCATTCAACTCAATTTTGAGTAAACCGACATTTACCCAAAATTGGCTTATTGGGGTCAAGGCCCCCTTTGGGTAGATGCGTCTCTGTTTGTTTTTGACAACATCGGTGAGCCAGAGAGGGAAAACAATCTACACGCTAAGATCAGTTTTCCCTTTTTTCCAAAAAGTGCACAACCGCAAATATGCGTAAATGATACTCAAATATAGGTAAACAAAACTCAAATATGAGTAATGTGGACACAAATATGAATAATTGTAACCCAAATATGGGTTAATATTTCCTATAAATGCGGTTGTGCACTTTTCCAAAATATGAGTTTTATTTACCTATATTTGCGTTAAGTTTACGCAAATTTGAATAAAATTTACCCATATTTTAGAAAAATGGGTAAACTGATCTTAGCGTGTAATTTTGAGTAACGAGTTTATTCGATATACTCAATTTTGAGTAAAATCGACCCAAATATTAGGTAGTTTGGATTTTCCTTGATAGTACACGGAACTACAAATCAACCCAGATTTGCATATGCAATCTGAATAGCCTTTGAATCGGCGTGCACTTTTGTGTGAGTTAAAATTCGCGTTAGTGTTCGTGTGTTGAAATGTCACTTATCTCTACAAGGAAAAACGAAAGTACCCAAAAGTGAGTTCATCCCACCCAACTTCGAGGTTGCGTGCGGGAAGCCAATTTTGAGTTGCTGGAGTCGATGTTTAGGTAGGTAGTTTGCATTTAGGCGTATACGGCCAAAGAACCTAAAGTCAAGGTTCTTTTTACTCAACCGTCAGTTAAAATTACTCAACTTTCGGTACTGTGCCACTTACTCAATTTTGGCTTCCCGCATCAAACTCTCAAAGTTGGGTTGTTTTGCTATTCACTCTCTGACAACAATAAAGAGAGCGAATGAAACAGGATGCAAAAAAGAACTCAAAAGTGAGTTTAAAAATACTCAAATTTGGGTTCTCTTGTTTTTCAGTGTATAGTAAAAAGAACCTATTTTGGGTTGACTTTGGTTTCAGTCTTTGCGGGACTCTTTAATAAACAGACTCTAGAATCAGCTTGTTGGCCTCTGGACCCAGTGTTGTGTCCCGTAAATAAAACACGGCGGATTACAGGAACAACTAACTTTTTATTTGCGTTTCAAAAGAATACATAATGTACTTGCACGAGGCAATCGTTTTTCTTTTTATCTCTTCTTGGCTTGACGGAAATCCATCATAAAAACAATGTTGGTAACAATGACATTTGTCTCTAGCACCAAGGTAATTCAGTTGTAAGGTGCTATAGCATCTCCCTCTTCAGGACATAACGTAATGCTCAAACCTTGGAGGAAGTCGAACTGGTCGTCCACGAGAAGTTGTAGCCACGGGTATGCGGCTTCCGACAGCAGCGCGTTGTGGTGACTCTTGATCCGGGCCGGGAACTGGTTGTTGCTGATCCTGCAGCTCAACTTGTTCAGGTTGAGCAAGAGCTCTCGGTTCATTTTCCGTTGGTCGCGGACCGATGTTGAATTCGTCCAACAACACTGACAATGGTTATGGTGCATTCGTCGAATAAACCTCATTTTCGTTTCGGTTCATCGCCACGTGTCGAAGACGAAGTTGGTTGACGTGAGATCTGATTAAGCCGCATCGTTGTCCACTCAGCCAGACATTGTAGTTTACAGTTCCAATCCTTTCGATAACTTTTCCTGCTTCCCAATACCAATCGTTTCCTTTGTGCACCTTCGCGTACACCAAGTCGCCAACGTTGAACTGTCTCGGTTGCTTAATGTTGCTCAGCTTCCCAGATTCAAACATGTGTGTCGATTTGCTCACTGGTCGCAGTAGGTCGAGTGTCGTTCGCATCTGTCTACCGAACATCATTTCGCTGGGTGATTTTTGTCCGGTGGATCCGCACGGCGTCGAACGATACGTGGCTAGAAATACATCCAACGTCTCCTGGAGAGGTTCTCCCTTGTTGATTTTCTTGAGTGCCCGCTTCATCGAGTCTACAAATCGCTCCGCCTGCCCGTTAGATTGCGGGTGGTAGGGGGCGGTTAGAAGATGAACGATTCCGTTTGTCTTGCAGAAGGATTCGAATTCGTCGCAAGTAAATTGGGGAGCGTTGTCTGAAACAATCGTCAACGGAAGCCCCAAACGTGCGAAAGTGCTTCGAAGAAACTGTATTGTAGCCTTCGCAGTCGTTGTCTTCGTGGGATAGATCTCCGGCCAACGAGAGAACGCATCAACAATGATCAAGAACCAAAGACCATCAATCGGTCCCGCGAAGTCAATGTGCAGTCGCTGCCATGACCCAGATGGAGTCGGCCATGCTTCCGGTGACGCGTGAGCTGGAGACTTAGCCACCGATGCGCAATCCTTGCATTGCTTTACGAACGCTTCAATCTGCCCATCAATTCCAGGCCAGAAGACAAAACTTTTGGCTAATGACTTCATTCGTACTATGCCCGGGTGTCCGTGGTGCAATCGCTGTAAAATCCGGTTTTGATAGAGCTGAGGAACTACTACGCGATCCCCGAAGAGAATACAGCCCTGGACTACCGTCAAGCTTTCTTTCCGGTTGTAGAACGCTTTGATCTCCGGATCGTTTACTTCTGATGGCCAGCCACACTCGATGTTCTGAAGCACTTGGTTGAGTACCCTGTTCTGCTTCGTACCCGCCGCAATCATCCTGGCTGTGACTGGAGTGTTGTTGACTGATTGCTCTAGAACAGCTAGAAGGTCTTCCTCCAACTTCACCGAAGCAATGATATAGTCCTCCTCCGGTTTCGCTGCCGAACTGATGAGCCTGGAGAGAACGTCTGCATACCCGAACTTGGTCGTACTAACGTATTCGATCTTGAAATCGTAGCATAACATAGTCAAGGCGAACCGCTGCAATCTGTTCGAGGTGTGTGTTGGTATTCCCTTGTGCGAGCCAAATATGCGAAGAAGAGGTTGGTGATCTGTTTCTAGAATAAATGGCCGCCCAAGGAGCATCCGATGAAACTTAGTCACGGCGTAGACTAGCGCCAAAGCTTCCTTGTCTATCTGCCCGTAAGCGCGCTCCGTCGGTGTCAATGACCTTGCAGCATGTTGAATCACCTTCTCGGTACCATCAGGGAACCGATGTCGAATAGTCGCTCCGATGCCTGTGTTCGAAGCATCTGCCGCCACTACAATCTGCAGTTTAGGATTATAGTGTGTAAGCATCAAGTCCGATTGTAACAGATCTTTAAACCTCACGAACGAACGCTGGCATTCGTCGGTCCAGACCCACTTCTTGTCTTTTTGTAGCAACTCGTCCAAAGGTTTGCGCAAAAGGTGCATTTCCTTCATGAACTTCGAGTAATAATTTATTGCGCCCAAGAATGATCGTAACTCCGTCACGTTCTTGGGTGGAGGCATTTGTACAATAGCTCTTACCTTTTCGGGATCTGTGCGTAGACCATCACGACTGATGATGTGTCCCAAGTACTTTACCTGAGTCACGCCAAACTTGCACTTCTCGAGCTTCAGTCGAAATCCGAACTCCTGAATCCGTTGAAGAGTGTTGTTGAGATTCCGATCGTGCTCGGCTCGAGTTTTTCCGAAAACGATAACGTCGTCGAGCAGAGATTCCGTTCCTTCCAGGTCACCGATCATGTTGTCGATCACCTTCTGAAAGGCTCCAGGAGCCGACTTCACTCCCGGAGGGAGCCGCTTATACTTGAAGAGTCCTTTGTGGGTATTCACCGTCAGCAGCTTTTGTGAATCCTCGTCGACCTCCATCTGAAGATAGGCATCTGATAAATCCAGCACACTGAAGTACTGGCTGCCGGCCAGTTTCGCAAAAATATCGTCGGGTGTCGGTAACGGAAATTTGTTTGCCTCAAGTGCTGCATTAAGCCCGGTAGAATAATCCGCGCAAACGCGGATAACTGGATCGCCTTCCGCATCTCGCTGTGCCTTTTGAACTGCAACAATGGGTGCAGCCCAATTCGAAAATTCTACCGGTTCGATAACGCCAAGGTTCTGTAGTCGCTGTAGCTCCTTCTCAACCAGCCGTTGGGAGTGAAACGGCACCGGCCTCCTGGGTTTGAAAACCGGCGTAACACCAGGTTGCAGAAAGAGATGAACCTTCGTCTTGGTGCACAGACCGAGCCCTTCCTGGAACACCGCTGGAAATTTAGCCTTCAAAGCATTCGCATACGCCTCCGATTCAGCTTCGCTTGAGACCAGCTTGCAAAACGCGTTGATTGGAACGTCGTATAGTCCAAAAAGATCCATCAGGTCACTGCCGAACACGTTGAATCCTTTCACTGGCGTCACGTAGCACACCGATCGCTTGGTCGTTCCATTCAATGTGACTTGACACTCGAACTCCGAATCCAGTGGTAGCGGTTTGCCTGACGCTGTAGACACCTTCAGATCCGTTGACCGCTTCTCCGGATGTCCTAGCTGTGGTAGGGACTCCTCCGAAACAATCGTATAATCCGACCCGCAATCGATTTGGAGCTCAATCGGGAAACCGTTGATGATAATATCGATGAACTTTCGTCTCTCGATGACACCGGCTGTGTTGAGCGTGTTTACTGCATAGACACTCTTTGAATGGAACTGTTGATCGGCTTTCTTCTTGGGCTTAGCTTTCTTCCTTTTTCCGCTGGGTGGTACCGGTCTCGATACAGGAGCTGCGGATTCTCCCGGTTTGGAGAAGCACCCACAATATCCTTCCTTATGCCCCACGTTTCCGCAGCTGCGGCAGGTGTGCGTTGTATACGAGCAGTCAGCAACAAAGTGCATTTGCCCGCACTGCCAACACGGTCGCCGCGGGGTCTTGGATGTTGTCTGTTTCTTCTTCTCCGATGTCCAGTTGGGAGTCCGATTGCTTCGCACTTCGTTGTTCTGCACTGCATCACAGACAGCGAACGTGACAGCTTTTGGATTCTCAATAACAGCTGTGTCGTGTTTGAGATTATCCATTTGCTGACACTCCAGCAGCAACTTCTTGAGAGTCATCGGATCCGCTGCCGTCTCACCTTCCATCTTCACCAGTAGCCTCGTTCGAATGTCCTTGTTTTTCTCCGAGTGCAGCCCAGCGACGAAGATCAAGCACTTAAATTGGTCCGCTGTGATGGTGTTAATGCTGAAATCTTCACAGGCTTTGTTCACCGTGCTGGCGTAGGTGACAAAGTCGTCGCAGTCTCGCTTGCGTGTTTGTAAACACTGGAATCGACGGAAAAACACGGACGTCTGGTGCCCAAACATTTCCGTCAGTGTCTTCACTGTGTCCGCAAATGAAACTTGCTTTGGGGTCCTCGGCAGAATGAAGTTGACATAGCGGTCGTGGTCCACCGAATTCAATTTTTGTAGGAGCAATCTCACTCGATCCACTTCGTCCAAAGCGGCGCCTCCTTTGGTGAACACTTCCTGGTGTCGTGCGTACCATTTATCAAAAACCACTCCGTTCTGCGGGTCGTATGAGAACTCTGGGAGGGTTTTCAACAGTGTCTCCATGAGGAACTCGTTGTCCTTCGGCTTCGCGAGCTGTTCCAGAAGCGCCTTCTGTGCGATGCTTTGCGCCTCCATCAACCGGCTCATCTGCTCGAGGATGCTCGCGAGATTTGCCTCCTCGCCATTGCGAAATCACGTACCGATGCGCTTTTCGGCAGAAATCGACGGAAACGACGCGAAAACTACTTCGAACCGAACCGACCTCGTCGCCACAATGTTGTGTCCCGTAAATAAAACACGGCGGATTACAGGAACAACTAACTTTTTATTTGCGTTTCAAAAGAATACAAAATGTACTTGCACGAGGCAATCGTTTTTCTTTTTATCTCTTCTTGGCTTGACGGAAATCCATCATAAAAACAATGTTGGTAACAATGACATTTGTCTCTAGCACCAAGGTAATTCAGTTGTAAGGTGCTATAGCACCCAGGTTGACCTTTTTGACGTTTATCACTCGAATCAATATTGTTTACTGCCCGGTCAGGATTTATTTTTGTGAAAGGTCATAATAAATAGTTGAAAAACCTAAATATTGTGCAGCAGAAACTGTTCTCAGATCTGTGATTACGGCAATTATTGTCCTAATGGTAAGAAATCGTTACCCAAGGCAAAAGCAACAAACGATTCAAATCTCTGACTTTTTCTTCTCAGTTGATGTTCCTGGCAGATAGCATCGGGCACCCTGAACCAAATAGGAAGGAAGTTGGGCGGTGTTTACAACTGCGACGAAAAGATAACGATTTTATTTATTTCACTCTCCTGGTGAACTATTTTGGATGTTTCATTGGAAGCATAAATAACACCAAACTTGCCAACTTCTACGTTCTGAATGCCATGTTCGATCTATAATACGCTGATGGGATCCAGAGACCCTCGAATGCGACCGGAACTTATCATTATACACTTCACGGGATCATACGGAGTTGAAGTTAGCTGTTCATACAAGTGACCTTATCGTCGCTGAATCTTCATCCGTAGATATGGAACACTTCAAAATCAACTGTCGCAGAGTGAACATGCCTCGAATGCTTCAGCGATATACCTAGCTGGCTGAAAACGTCACAGACGCCGGATTGTTGGGGCTACACGTAACCAGTCTCCATTCGCTACCACTTACCAGGTACCGTTCCAGACTTTATGAACTGTTATGAAAATTGAGTAAAATAGAATAAAATAGAACTCATTTGAGTTAAGCAGAACATTTGGTAAAACACATATTTAAGTTGTGTACTTATGTTTTTTGAAGAAGCACGACCTAGACAATAAGCTATGTAGTTTGCAACGTCTGGCGGAAAAGGCCCGTTTTAAAACTAAGTAGAATCTTGTAGAATGTAAGGGGGGGAAATAAACGGTCCATGCAAATTTTCAAATGTTTGTCAGTGAAGGGGGGCAGCTAACGCAAAGTCATATATGATGTTGAATAGGATGCTAAAGTGGATGCCATATGCGTACCTGTTTCCATTTAACCGCATGTAAAGTGTGCGTATATCGCCTCCACTTTTGCATCCTATCCAACATCATATGCGATCGTGTGTTGACTGGGGGGAGGGGGGGAATGGGTTTTCTTAGCACGGGAGCGATCGCGTCGTGTACTGAGTACACGCACCATGAAAAGTGCACGCATGTGGTATATGGCGTGAGCGCGGCGTCGCTACAGGTAGTCAAAGATGCGAGGGTTAGCAATGAGTCTACTTAGTGTATGGATAGTGCTAAAGTGGAGCATTTTTGTCCTTCTAGTAGTGGTTGTAGATAGTGTGGAAGGGATTTGTTTCAAAAAGTAGAAACACCATTTTAAATGGTGGGACGGTGGAACGATTCCCATTTCCATAGGGTAATTCGTCGATTTTTCGGACATAGTGTATCATTATTATCCTAGCCACACAACATACAGGTGGTTCAGTAAAAAAAAATTAACCAAATGTGGTATGAGAACGTCCATCAATAAAGTCATGCAAAAAACCCAATTTACAAGCACCCCTCCAAGCTTTTTATATGAGACCTCTGAAATTTGTTTCTGAGCCGTCAGATGCCAACTTGTGACGTAGTTGGGGAGGGTGAAGCTCTTCAAAGTTGAACAAATCAAAACTTTTTTCAGCGCAATGCACTAATGTTCATGTGAATGGATGTGCTGCGCCGAATACATCCAAATTTGATTGATTTTAAGCTATGATTTAATATCTTCAGCGTTCTCAATGAGTTGATGAACCTTCTAGGAGGCCCTTCTGAAGTGACTGGTGGAAGTTTCAAGGAAATTAATGTCTGATCGCCTTTTATTTTATGTCGCCCAGAAGAACTTGTTTATTTCTTTGGTGGTACATAGTTTCCCTTTGAAAACAATAAACATTGATTTTTTCTGCTACTACTTCAGAGACAAGACCGATATACGACAGGTCAGATAGCCTGAGGTGAAGTTTGAATGGATAAAGGACAAAGATCAGACATCGTATAACAAATTTCTTTCGAATTTATTGTTAGCGACCCATTTTGTCCCGAAAGAAAATGGTTCAAGGTAGATCACATTTAAACAATTGTTTATCGAAATGCAAATTACATTTATTTATTGGTTGATAGTGTATTTAAAGGGCATTTTTTTTCTTATCATTTATTTATTTATTTAGGTATTTAAGTATTTTACAGCACTCTCGTCGTATTTATCCAATTCGGCAAGTTTCGTTAGATGAATGTACGACTCGTGTAGTAAAAATTATCATTTTGCAACTCACTGCACAAATAACTATTTTTTTTTCGTGAATTGTAATTTATGCGCATTTGTCACACATGTCAAATATATTATATGGATTAAACGGATTAGATTTCAGCTCTTAGTCCAGTAAGCTGCCCCAGTTTAGATCAGGTTTGCGTGAATCACGCTCATTTTAGAGTAACTTTTTCTTAGCATGTGTGTGTAAGGGCTGAAAGTCTCTATAATACATAAAGACAAATCAATCAACTCAACCAATCAATCTTAGCATGTGATACCTGTTATTTGATAATCCTTTTATTTGTTTCTAAACATATTTTTATCTTCCACCCGCAGGACGTATATTCAGTTCAAACCAATCCAATGTTTTTGAGCAAAGCGCAATGGCAATCGTTGACGATCAGTCCTTCCTACATCAGCTTCAGATTGCACCAAATGTATTGACAATCGTTACCAACTCTGAAACATCCTCATGCGCATCCGGTTCCGTCGAAGTGCAGTCAGCAGCAATAAACGTAGGCGAGACTGCAGAAGACCCTACTATCGAACAGGTGCCAGCTGAAATAAACGATGAGACTATGGATAACAATTTGCATGACGAAAACAAATCCCCAAACGTGTCTGTTAAACGATGTCGTGAAGAACTCCCTGGTTTTCACGTCGTTAAGAAAAATGTGTCCACTGGAATGAAATTTCGTTCATTTGAAATAAAATGGGACAAAGTTAGCGATAATACGCTATCGAAACTGGATGCACTGCAGGACTACAAACTAAAAAATCAGTCAAGTTCAGCTCCCAAATCAATGCGGCTTACAAAACAAGAAAGATGTGGATTCATTAACTGCATCGTCGATCAACTCAGGGCTATCGATACCTGCATTCAAGCGGATATCATGGAAACAGTGGCCAAAGATATTTTGCGCAAGTACCCATGCTTGGAAATGGTGGATGATGATGGATACGGAGATGGTTTGAGTTACGTGGTATTGAAGCACAAGTTAATCAACCACAATTCATACCTTAACCGGTTCAAAGATCCGAACCATCAGACAACCAAAGTCACTTCACAGACCCGGAAATGCAGCAACGCTAGAGCGGGTACTTCCAAAGAATACTGGGCCAAATCGTCCCCTGAATGTGCCAAAGAACTTTTTGTAAAACTGCGAAGAGATGAGCCTAACTTGCTATCTGATGAGTGTCTGCAATCAACTCATGCATTTGTTCGATATCGTTTGGATTCGCATCGAGATCTGAGAACGTTACTGTTGGAACTTCCGGTTCTGCGCAGAAGGAAATTGCTGTCCTACCATTTCAACCAAGCTACTGGAACTGACATCGACACACTACGCAAGTTTTTCAACATGAAACGAGTCAAAATAATTGAGTATTCGGCAGCAGTCAGTAAACCAGGGAAACTGCTTGAATCTTGCTCGGATGCTGAAATTTTCCAGTTTCTGGCTTCTATGGTTGGCGAAAATTTGAACAACCTTGTTTTGAAGAAGGAGGTAAACTTTTATTTAATGATATCAAAACAGCATGTTAATTAAGTTTTCTTATGATTGTAGGTAGGAACACGGATGGAGGACATCGATCATGCATCAGGTGGACCAGTTTTGGTCGCGATAGGTGAGTTTTGACTACAGAATCACCCGACATTATACTGCCTATTATCGCATGCCAAATCTATATGAATAGAAAACCCAGCAAATATGGGACTGGTATGCGACCATAGGCAGAATAGAATAAGCTGAATTACTTGACTTGAGACCTAATAATAAATTTAACTTATCATATTTTGTTCTTCTTTTTTCTTTCAGACATGGGAAATGATAAAGCTATGTATTACGTTTACGCTGAGCAAACACGTCTTTCGGAAGGAACTGAAGATATCGTTGGCGGAATCCAGGATCTAATGAGCGTTCATTACGTCCACAATTTTGTGTACCTGAAGGAGGCATCAAAGTTTCTCGAGCTAGTCCAACAATACTTCCTCAAAATAATCCCCAGCAAGGGCTCCAAATCGACCGCCAACCGGGTTGGTCCAATTCAACGTGTTGTTAAGAAAGCCATTGAAACGCTTTCATCATATGACGCGTCACAGCCTGGCCCTTCTAATTTGTGAAATGCTAGTTTGTTCAACTGAGTGCGTTGAGTTATGTTAATAGTATGAATAATTACTAGCGAACATCTGAAACATAATGGGTTTTTATGACATTTAATATAGTTAAGAGATAAAAGCTTGAAATCTGCAAGTGTTAGATGTTTTAGATAAGAGAATAAAAGAGTTTTTATTATACTCAAAATTTGTTTCAATGCAATTGCTGCAAGAATTTATCACATAACTTTGATGGTTGATGTGGTGGCACTAGTTTTGCCAAGTTGAAATATTCCAAAACAAAGAGGAAAAAAAGGTAAACCCACAAATTTTCCGGGTTTTAACGTTTTTTTTGGGATATTTCGACTTGGGAAAGCTTATGTCGCTCCCCAAGCGGTCAATAAGAGATATTTTAACCAAAGATATATAATATTACTATATAGGATTAAACTTACAAGTAAATGTAAATTTAGTATTGTGAAAATGAAATTTACATCTGTCAATTTGAGCTCAATGTAAAAATAAAATCTAATGTAATGTTACGCCATATGTCACGCTCCAATTATGTGCATGATATATCATGTAAACTTACCGTTTTTTTTCGAACTGTGTGGGTACACAGTCATGGATCACTTAGTGGTATTTTTGACCTCCAAAATTCAATGAAAAATAAAATAAAACAAAAAAAATAACAAAGAAACATATCTTTTTCAAGGTGAACGAGAGATTTTTTATATCAAAATCGCTGGATTTCGATACTTTTAGAGCTAACCACTGCAGGAGTAGGTTCTTATGGAATTCGGCTATTTTCTGACAGTTATGAGAAGACAACTCCACGATTGCAATATACAGTAAGGACCCGATTTTGTCAGCCCCATTTTGCGACGAACTTTTTGCTCTCATCATCTTACTGTCACATTTTAAGCAATTTATTACTATTTATCATCAAACTACAGCTGAGATGCAGAACATAAAGGAATATAAAGTTTAAAAAACTGTTTAAGTTTTTGAAGAGAGCAAAAAATGTGTTCCGGAAAGGGGCTGACAAAATCGGGTCACTTATGTAATACATTTGTTTTTATGATTAATTTTTATCTCAGAAAACAAATACATTCATGCTACAAAAATGAGTTTTAGTGGCGAAATATATGTTTTGAGCAAGATATTCGACGTTAAACATCAAAGTGATCCATTACTGTGTAGGGACGGTAGCAGATAACCATAAGATATCAGCGGGACAAAAATCGAAAAGGTGACCCTCATCAAATCTTTTTGTTATATTTTTTGTCGAAAGTAAACATTACAATTAAGAAAAGTCCAAAGTTTCAAATCTCTAGCAGTTTGCGTTTCTGATATACGAAATGTCAAAGTTAGAAATTTGCGAAAAATAGAACTTTTTGCCGGATAAGCTCGGTTTATCTTAAAACAATTTCAGACCATTTTTTTTTTCATGAGAAGCCCTTTAGTTTACAATACATCACTGAATAGGTTACTAAAAAATCTGTTAGAAAAAAAAAACACAAGGTTTCAATACAGAACTAAATTATATAAAAAAAACACTGAAAGGCGTTGAAATATTGAAATATCGTAAAATAAAATATTTTGATCAATAACTTTTTTGGCGCTGAATTGCGCATATCCCAGCAGTTTTAAAGCATAATCTTAGTCTATTCTAGAAAGTTACGGTGAAAAGTTTGTGCATAAGTTGCGCAACTTTGAAATCAGGCTTTTCAAAAAATTGTGCATTTTAGTACAATTTCATATTTTTTATACATATATAACAATAGCAGTTGTGTCGCTTCCATATTTTTCAAAGTAGTGTATGGACAGTTCCATATGAAAACCAAAAAAAATAGTCTATTGATTCGCAATCAAAGTACGGATCGATTTAATTTCAAATTTACATTAAATTAATAAGTTTATACGCCCTTTTGGAAAGTTAAGCTAGAAATACTGAAAAAGCTAATTAACGAAATATTTTGATAGTATAGACCACAGAAAACGAAAAGAAATTATAAAATAGGCTCAGTGTACCAGTTATGGCTATAGTACCTCAAATTGGCTATAGTTGGTTTTCAACCTTTAACGATGAAAAACAACACGAAACATTGTGTGAATACAAGATCACACTCACGAAAGATGATTGCAATCATTCAAACTTCACAATTTGCTAAAATTGTTATAGAAATAAATCATTTTCCTTACAATTTCGGCTTCCTTGCACCCTATTTCGCTATAGTGTATCAGTTATGGCTAATCCCATAAGGAATGCATGTAAATAGTGCGAAGTGGAACCGAAATAAGAAAATGTGTACATAACTGGTACAGGGTTCCTATCATTGGCACACGCCGTGATAAATACTAAAAGTAGTTTTGGTTTGTTTATTTTTCCTGTAAAGTATAGATACTACATTATCATTTGACATATTGTAAACATTCATCGGTCTTCTTCTTATTTTTGTAGAAAAAGTTTTCCTTAGGTAGTGCGATAACTGGTACAGGCACCCTACTTTCGTCCGCCTGGTTGTAGGGAAATTGCCCATAGTGGTGTGGCAAGGTGGCAATGATTCCCGCACCACATTGAATTTTATGCAACATTTCTGCAATTCTTGCACCTAGCATCTAATCATGCTATGTTGAGAATCTGGTCTACTCATGATTGACGAAAAATAAATAAATAAATAAAATCACTGAGCCACATTAGTTGCCACCATAATGTACCATTCTGAAGCATGCTTTTTTAAATATTCCACCCCATGATGTTCACAGAATCATCTACACTGAACTATAAATCAACCCAAATTTAAGTTGTTTTGACGCAATCCCGGTCTACCGTGGAATAACTCAAATTTGCGTTAAACAGCGAAAGTGGTGAGTGAGTAGTTCTCGTTTGAGAGCGGCAAAAAAATTAACCCAGTGGTAAGTTATTTTCACCCAACGAAGGCCTCAAATGACGCAAATTTGGGTTAATTCAAGAAAACCCAAATTTGGCTTCTTCCACGGAAGAGCAGCGGATGCGTCGGTGCTTCTCTTTTTGTTTTCGACAACATTGCGGTGGGGCGAGGGAGAAAACAACCCAACTTTGAGTTAAAACTTTAAGCAGTTTAGCCAAATTTGAGTTTTCAAAACTTATTCTTTGGGTTATAATATTTTTCCGTGTAGGCATCCATGCTGATCTCACGCACCATCTTTTAGCCAATTAGTGCTGTCAGCACCACATTTGAATACCATGTACGTGAACCAAGCACTATAAGGCGGCTTCATACGAACAGGTGGCCAAAAATATTTTCACGTCTATTTTATAATGTTCCCCTATTCTAAGGGTTTATGCCTCAAATATATAAAACACATGTTGAATGTTTCATGAAGACCTCTGACGTCTCCAAACTCCTTTAAATTTAGTCCTACTATATCCATAAAAAGTACGTATAATAATTGTGATTTATTGATATTATTTTGGTTAAGGCCTATCCTGAAGATTCTCACTACTAACATGAGTTGCGTTCTCTCTAACGCAGTTGGACAGTCGTGCGTCCTTTCTGCCGCCACACAACCCAAGCAACACACATGTAATATAAGAGTTACGGTAGCACTAGTTTTAGTTTTATAGTAGTTAATTTGACGTAATTCTAGTATTGTGTTAGAATTACGTCAAATTAACTTTCATACAACCAAAAACTGCGCTGCCGTAACTCTTATATAACACGTGTGTTGCTTGGAAAGACATCCATAGGCCAATACTGGCCGAACAACAGTTGTGTAAATCCATTCGATATACTTGGGTTTTAGACCCCAAGTTTTACCAAAGGTTCGCCGGCATTGCCCGAAGGCCATACAAGCTTTTTGATTCTGAACTCAACATGGACTCAACAGGAAAGCTTGGAATCAAGAATGACTCCAACGTACTTTACCTGATCAGTCACATTGATTACAGAATCGAAGAGACACAAAGGTCGAACGCCATTACGGTTGCGCCTTTCCGTGAAAAGAACAATAGATGTTTTACCTGGATTTACTGAAAGGCCGTATTGGCGACACCACCCCTCAACTACCTGAGGTGCGCTTTGCATCAGGTCGAAAAGGGTGCTGATGCACATGCCGTCAAACAATGTTAGGTAGTCGTCAACAGAACCATAAGTAGGAAACCCGCTACTATTGAGTTGCCTCAACAGCGTATCTGCTACGAGATTCCACAAAAGCGGCGATAAGACTCCCCCTTGGAGGCATCCAAAAACACACAATTTCCTAATCCCTGCTAGACGCAATGTCGAGAAGAGATGTCGGTTTTTGAGCATTTGATGAATCCAATTGGAAATCATTGGAGATATACCATGACTCCGTGCGGCTTCCAAGATGGCATCGAAGGGCACATTGTCAAAGACACCCTCGATATCTAAGAAAACACCCAAACAAGATTGCTTTTGAGCGAATGCTTTCTCGATATCGTAAACGACCTTGTGTAAAAGAGTCACAGTGGACTTGGTAGGCATGTTGGTTCACATGAAGAGGCACATTGGCCAGATGAACATCACGGATGTTATGATCCACAATGCGTTCTAGCATTTCAGAAGAAAAGAGGTTAAACTGATAGGTCTGAAACTCTTTGCTTCTTCATACGACGCACTACCCACTTTCGGAATAAACTTCTCAGTAATATCCCGCCAGGATTTGGAAATATACCCTGTAGAAAAACTGCAAACAAGTATTTTTTTTTTCAAAACATGTTTGAAATGATCATATCAGAAGCAAAATAGGATTTATCCCATCTGCCCCAGGAGATTTGAAAGGAGCAAAGCTATTAAGTGCCCACTCAATCGATTCTATAGTTACAATACTCGGAGCCGAAGCCAAGGAATCGTAACTACAAGAAAGGACATCAGGATCATCCGAAGATGTAATATCCACACATCCAGGGAAGTGTGTGCTGAATAAGCATTCCTGAACTTCCTCATCAGAGGAAGTCAGATCGCCATTTGGCAAACGAAGTTCGTTCACTCGGAAATCCTTAGATTTCGCAAGGATTTTATTTAACCAACTGACTTCACTCAAACTGGAAACATTTGGACAAAGGTTTTTCCAGCCGGATCGTTCAGCAGACCGGATAGCTTTCCTGTAGGCCATGCAAGCCGACATGAAAATCTTTGATCCAGAAGAACAGCGTCATTTCCAACTCTTTCTACATTGTTTCCTGAGCTTCGCCAGATCACAGTTCCACCAAGGGGTTCCTCTTGTGGTCTTCACAGAGGACAAGCTTCTTTAAAAGCTTCCATGATGGAGGCCGTTGTAGTATCAACGGCAGCATCTAAGGACTGTTCATTTTATAAAGAGGACACCTTATTCGTGTGATATCTTTTTTATTTTTCAATAAAATCATTATCGGTTTTTTTTGCATAAATTTCCATAGCTATTCTACAGTGTAGGAAAAATATAACATTATACAAATTGTCCTTAGTTATGGAACTGAAGCGGTTTTCGTTAAAACTCAATAAAACCCCATTTCTCAAAATTCTACACAACTTTCCACATACATAACTTAAAATTTTTCATGAACTTTTCAATGTGTTGGGATCTAATACTATTCTTCTAAAGGTAGAGTGTTATAGTTGATCAGTTATAATGCACCAAGCATTATACAGCTTGATATAGTGAGTTGCCTTGTTATCAATGAAATTGATAAAAAATACTTATTTAAGTCCAGTGATGCAATAACACTACGGAATCAGTTCAAAATTGGTCTAGTATAGAAGAGAATCGCATTCTAAATGATACCGAAGAAAAATATGCTTTAAAGTACATTCTTCATCATAAATTTAATACTTAATGATGGCCATAATGAAAAATTGCATACTTTTTGCTCCATAAATGCAAGTTTTTGATTCTAGAGAAGCTTATTATTAGTTATTTTCAGCAAGGTCTGACCCTATGTGAGTATATACCTTATTTGAAAATAACTACATGTTAATTTTTATTTTCGACATCATTGTTAAGTTGTATTTGCAATAGAGTACATCGTTATTTAGAAGAACCTTCAAAGAACGAAGCGGTTTTATCTCCGGTAACTGCCATGAAGAACAGTAACCAAGCCAACAATACTATCAAGAAGCGGTTTTCTGTATTTGAAATTGCATTATTAGTACTTTCGACTAGATCCATTGAAAATATTCAAAATTTAATATTTTTATACATTTTTGTTTAACAAATAAATTTTATTCTGAAAATCGAGTCCAACTTGTAACTTTAATATCTTAACAATCATTATTCCGATTAGGTTTATATTTTGCCAGAATATGTATCACTCAAACTGCTGCAGCATGGCAAACACTTTTGTGCAATTAAAAATGATACACCGATGTTTTACAGAAATTTTGTGTTTATCTTTAGTTTTTGGGAATTGAAAAATTGATCTCTCGAAACACTTTGCCACATTTCTATGAAGTTCAATAATATTAACCCAATTTATTTATGGTTATTATCTGCTAATATAATGCACTGAACAACTAACCAAGGCTGCTCAAAATTGAACTACGCGTTTTCTTTTTATAGCCTTGCAAAGTTGTCCTCTTTATAAAATGAACAGTCCTTAAATCACGTGGAGTGTCAACGGATGGTGAGTATCCATGAAATTTGGCTGGAACCAAATCGGTAAAGAGATCCCAGTTGGTTGACCGGTGATTCCTGAAACGCAAAGTTCGCTAAGTAACATTCAAATGTTCAAACAAGATGTAGCGATGGTCATTCTTCATCTGACACATGCCAATTGGTCATTTCGTGACTCATTCTGATAGAGCAAAGCGTTATGTCTAACACTTTCTCTCCAGCAGATACCATGAAGGTTGGGCGGTTGCCTATGTTAAGTAATCCAAGATCTGTATTCCATCAAACTGGAGCCTCTCAAATTGATGTCTGAGCTGCTCCAGATTATATGGTGAGCATTAGCATCACTGCTAACAATTTGCAAAAGGCCTTTCGAAGTGCAGTATGCAATGACTTGCTTGAAAGCATCCATAGGGGATGGTTCATCATGCGGTAAATAAACCGAACAATAAACGTATTTCCTGTTGAAGTTTCCAACAGATACATAGATTGTGATAGCACATACATCTCTAGTGGTTAGTTCAGAGATGAGTGTAGCAACGATTGGGCACACATGCTCAAGGCATGACACGTGAGTTTGCCATTTCATTTTTACTGAAAGTAGCAAACACCGGATTCACAAGGTTTCCTAGATAAAAATTCCCCTGACGAAAGTAAGGCTCTTGGGCTAACGCCACTTGGGCTGTACCATTTTGCATAAGTCTGCACAGATTGATCGTTGCTGTTCTTTTGTGCTGAAGATTGATATGAGCTATCCTAACTGTAGCCACTACCCAAACTAGGTAAGATTAAACTTTTCGCAATAACAGCACAAAAAAGAACAACAGCAATAAAACCAGATTGGAAAACGCCAAAGGCGAGGATACACAGAATATACTGTGTAAAACTCATAATGTGAAACCATATAGGTGAAAATTTAAACTGTGGCCGACAGGGTACCCGGGTACCCAGCACCCATTTAAAAAGCATGGTGTAGAAAAAAGCAAAAAGTTTGTCGGACACATAATGGTTGATAACATCTTCATAACCCCGCCCTTATTCAGCCTCAAGTATGAGATTGAAGAAGGGCAGCTGATTGTCTCGGAGAAACACAAGGTCCACCGTGCTATTGCTACGGTTATCGCAGTAAGGGCAAATACTGTGGAGGGTGCCCTGGTACTGCACAGGCTCCGTTTGCGATTAGGTTTTTATAAGACCCCCCTAATCATTTATTCCTAGGCATGATAAGCGTAAAGCCGCATAACACCTTGAATTAGGGGTCACCTGATTAGTGGACTCCTACCAATGGAACAGGCGGTCCGTTGTGCTTTGGATCAAAATGAGCTATAACAAACTGTAAAACGTGGAGTGAATTCTAGACTGTACTTGTTTCTATAGAGCTCTTGTTCACAATGGGTAGCAGTGGTTTGACGTTCCGGGAAAACGGTTTGTACAATACTTGCGTGCGCTGGTGTGTGTGCTTGGTATGACGTCGGATGAGAAGGTGCGCCTCTACACCAGGGACGTAGTTAACAACAACTTTTGCAGTATCTTCACCCCCCGCCCCCCTTTCGACCCGATTTCCGACCACTCTGGAAATCAGTGGTTCGTGCCTCTCATTTTCATGTGTTACTGATCACCGATATAAAAAAATGCAAAATAAAGTTACAAAATTGAAAATTGGTACAATTTGCACAAATTAGAGAAAAAAAAAACAATATTTTTTTGGTAACACTGCGGCCCTCTGGACTGGCCTCACGGCACCCAGGATGGCGCGGACCACCGGTTGGGAACCCGTGAGCTCGATTAGCCGTGCACTCAGGGTTTTTCAGGCCATGGTTGCTTCCAACAATATCTACATCGTTTCAGTCATGCAGGTTCTCCCGAATGTCCGGTTTGTGCTAGTTTAGAAGAAACGGCGGAACAGGTTTTGTTCGTGTGTTCACTTTTCGCACAATGCGTGACCACATGCTTGTCACACGTGGGGAGGACTCAATTCCTGACGATCTTGTCCAGAGGATGTGTAAAAATGAGTTTGGCTGGAATGCCGTTTCAACGACTATAATATCCACATTGTCTTGGAGCTACAGAGCAAGTGGCGCTTGGACTCGGAGAATGGCTAGCTCAGACGCTGTACAAGAGGTGATCCAAGGGTTCGGGGTCAGCTACGTAGGTCATACCGGTGTCCCGCGGTCGAAATCGACCCTTACAGCGATCAAATGGCCGTGGTGAGAACATCCAGGTAGCGTTGCTTTCGTGGCGTCGGTCTACTGCGTGGGACCCGAGTCCGTGGTTGCAAAGGGATGCCCGGTAAGGGCCGGGGCAGGTGGAGGTCTCATGTCGACACGTCTTTCTATGTGCTGGCTGATAGGTCCTTACTTATGGGAAGGTCAAGTTGCTATGTACGTGGTATCAGTTCTTGATACTTGCTGTGCAGTTGGAAGCAGGCGTGGCATCGATCCTGCCTGCCTACCGAGGACATAGAGATTGGTACAGCTTGGAAACCTAGCAATGCGCCAGCATATTACCTTGGTGTCCTGCTGAAAGAGCGTATCGTGATGTTCGTTGCTGCAAGGTTATGAAGCTGATCTGGAGATGTCGTTGTGCACTAACAATGCTTTCTAGGTGGTCGTGGTCCATGAGAGACACTGGGTTTGGTGGCAATGGCTATGGTTTAATGTGGGTCTCGGAATGTAGTCCAGCTTTCTTCGTTGGCTGCTGGAGGTGGTCCTCATCTCAACACTACCTGATGTTCCTGCTCGGTTGTCTGTTGAGCAGAGAAGGAACACAAAGAGAACGTATTATTCTGCCCATATTCGCATAGTCGATGTAACCACCTTGACAATGCCCCCATGCAAAAGCTAATATCTAACGTATGTGCATATTTGTGACCAGTTTTATTCAAAAGAGCACAAGATCTAACCCTTAGTTAGATGTCAATGCGGAAAAATCTTGAATTTTATATTTATTCATTGTTAAAAATTCAAAAGTATGTTGTAAAGTACAGTGGCGCTTACATACAGGGGATAGACAAAATGATCGGGACAGACAAAATTTTCACTTCTCAAAAAATGTCCAATTAGCTGTAACTTTTCGAAAAGTGCATCAAATATTTTCAAATTTTCACTGTAAGTTGATCAACTAGTTGTGTATCAGTGTACAAAATTTGAAAAAAAATGGACTATTCTGCACGAAGTTTTAAGCATTTTAGAAAAAAGGTAGAATTATCCGATAGCCAACTTTGAGCTGTTATATCTCCGGATTCAATGAATCAAATGCAATGAAATTTTGTCCATTTATGACTTATATAATGAGCTCTGAAAAACGTTTGGCTCAACTTGAAATTAATAACAAGAGAAAAAGTCATAGCGATTTCATTAATTTTTTTTTGGTAAATTGGTCTATTTTTCATGTGCATCCGATTACTTTTGCAATGAATTGCCGCCGAAGTTGATACTTTCTTTCAAAATATATCTGTATTCGTGACAATCAGAAGGAATTTAAATGAACTAACATTACCATCTCGAGTTTTAAAGCGATGTTGAAATTTTCGATAATTTGGTGTTATTTCAGAAAAATAATCTAAGCGCTATAATTTTCTTCCATGTTAACAATTTTAGGTTATGTCAACAGGTTTTCAAAGCTCATTATATAAGTCATAAATGGTCAAAATTTAATTGCATTCGGTTCTTCTAATCCGTAGATATAACAGCTCAAAGTTGGCTATCGGGTAATTATATCTTTTTTTTAGAATATTTATAACTTCGTGCAGAATAGTTCGATCTTTTCCAAATTTTGTCCACTGATACACAACTAGTTGATCAACTTACAGTGAAAATTTGAGAATGTTTGATTCACTTTTGTAAAAGTTACAGCAATTTGAAATTTTTTTGAGAAGAGACAATTTTGCCTGTCCCGATCATTTTGTCTATCCCCTGTAGTATGCGAACATGGGCAGTATTGTGGACTGAGTCTTAACAGCTGTCGAACTAAATGAATGAATGAATGATAGAAAATGTTTGTTCGAGCTTGAACTGAAGGCGAATTTTATATTTTCATTTTAACACTTAACCCTCCTAGTAGAATGTTGGGGTCAATATGACCCAGACAGGCATGCTGAACGTGCACTACACCATCGTGGTGTGAACATCCTAACATCTTAGGAGGGATAATTGGCTGCATATGTTCTAATACTTGTTGTTTTGTCAATCATTGACTGCGGTTTTCAAATGCTACATTTTATTGTACTCATTTAAAGCATAAGTCTGAAAAGTGCTCGGTATTCCTAGCATATAGTCACACAGAGAGATTATTTCGCGAGTAAGGGTTATTCCCAAATGTAACCCAGCGCAACCTTTTTCACCTCAGGTGACCCCGCCAGACAATTATATGTCAACATCCACACAATTACCCACTCTGCCCGTTCGCCAATCCCATAAGGGATCACGCTAATTTGTACCTTTTCCGTGTAAGATATGATTGAAGATGGTACGAGAAGGGTTCACATGTTGTAGAGGGATTGTTTATTTTAGCCGACTGGTGGTACGCATCACTGACCTGGTCTAGGATCATATGCTACCCACAAAAAAGCTAACCGCTGATAAATGGTTACAATGTGGAGGAAATTTTCTGACTTGAATTTCAATAAAAATCTTGTGGAAAAGGGATCTCTTCTACGGTCGCATCCTAAACAAACAAATCAATTGTCTCTACACTGTGATACGTATTGCATGCGTTAAATGGTCTCTAATAATGATATAGCAGACGTCCAGCCAGAACAAAAAAAAATCATTTCAAGGCAACATTACCTTGATACAAAACAGGCGCATGTGAGAGAGGACGGTCAATTTCCCAACCAGCAAACACGACACTGACTGGGCAGCAGCTAACCTTCACTCAGCCGGAATTACTTTAACCTTCATCCAGCCAACGTACATTTCCCATCTTCGGAAAAGCATAAAAATGGTCATAACTTTTTTGTTTTTCGATGGATTTTGATGAAATTTTCACAACTTCCCGAAAAACTCTTCTAGTTTATGATGCCGGGGACATGGGTGCCTGGTCCACATGGTTCCGGAGTTATTCCGGATTGTCTTGGGGTACCAAAATTGGCCACATACATTGCGCAATGTATATCTCAAGATCCCGATGAGGTAGAATTATAGTGTCTTCGGCGAATTTGTTCAGCAGGGTAAGGGCGAACTGGCAACGGCGACTTTGTTTCGCGATTCGGCCGCTAGGCGGCGCCAGTGTCAAAAATGTTCAAATCCTCATATCTCCGAAACCTGATAAGATAGAATGATGCTGTCTTCGGCAATATTCTTCAGCAAACTCAGAACTATCTGATAGTAAAGCCTTTGGTTTGGGATTTACCCACTAGGTGGCGCATTGTGTTTGAAAATTTCAAACACGTATGTCTCGATACCCTAATGAGGAACAACTTTGCCGTTTTCAGCAAAGTTGTTCAGCAGGCTAAGAACTATATTGCAATGGCGTCTTTGGCTCGCGAATCGTCCGCTAGGTGGCGCCAGAGTAAAAAATCTTCAAATCTCAGAATCCTGATAAGATAGAATGATGCCGTTTTCAACAAAGTTCTTCAGCAAGCTAAAAACTGTCTGATAGTTGAGTCTTTGATTCGTGATTTATTCGCTAGTTTATTCGGTACACCGTCTTTGACCCACTGCAGACAAATTTTGTCACCCCACAATATTGCTCCGTTTTTTCTTCCGGGAACTCTCCGGCATTTCTTCGGGCATTTCTCTAGGAATTCCTCTGGAAATGTCTCTTGGAATACTTCCGGAATCCTCTAGGACCCACATCAGGAACTCTTGCGGAGATTCCTTCGGGAATTCCTTCGGTAATTTCCCCAGGAATTCATCTGGGAATTTCTTCAGGAGTTCTCCAGTAATTCCTCTGGATTTCCTCAGAGAATTTTCCCAGGAATACCTCCATAAGTTCCTCCGGGAATTACTCCATGAATTGCTCCGGGATTTTCCTTAGGAATTCTTTCAAGATTTTTTCCAGGTTGGATTTCTCCGAGAATTTTTCTAGGAGTTTCTCCAGGAATGTATCCGGGAATTCCTTCGGGAATTTCTTCAGGAAATCCGCCAGGAATTGCTTCGGAAATTTCTTCGAGAAATTGTCCGGGAAATCCTCCAGAATGTTTTCCAGGAATTCATCCGGGAATTTCTTCAGGAAAACTTGTTTTTTTCTTAAAAAAAATCCACTGGTAATTTCTCCAGAAAGTCTTCCGTGTTTTTTTCAGAAAACCCTCTGAGAATTTCTTCAGGAGTGCCTCTGGGAATTTCTCCAGGAATTCCTCTGGGAATTTCTCCAGAAGTTCCTCTGGTATTTCTCTAGGAATTCCTGTTTTGTTTCCTCCAGAAATTCCACCTGGAAGTTCTTCGGGAATTCCTCCGGGAATGTCTCTAGAAATTCTCCATAGGAAATTCAGGAAATCCTTCAGAAATTTTTCCTGGAATTCCACTGGGAATTTCTTCACGACTCTCTCCAGGAATTTCTCCGGGAATTTTTCTAAGACTCCCATCAGCAATTCCTCCGGTGATTCCTTCAGTAATTTCTCCAGGACTTTTTCCGGGATTATTTCCAGGAATTCTTTCGGGTATTTCTCCAGGAATTCTCCCGGGGATTCTTCCAGGAATTCCCTCAAGGGAATCCTGCAGAGATTCTTCCAGGAATTTCCTGAGGGGAATCCCCCAGAAAGGAGAATTTCCTAAAGAAATTTCCAGAGGAATTTCTGGAGAAATTACCGGAGGAATTCCTAGATAAATTTCCTGAGGAATTCCTGGGGGAAATCCTAGAGGGATTTTCAGAGGTGAAATTTGGTGAAATTTCCAGAGAATTTCCTGAGAAAATCTCGAAGATTTCCTTCAAAAATTCCCGGAGGAATTTCAGAAGAGTCCCCGGAGGAATTCCTGAAAGAATTCCTGGAGGATTTTCTGGAAGATTTCCAGAAGAAATTCCCAAAACAATTCCTGAAGGATTTCCTGGAGAATTTCCCGGAGGAATTACAGGATAAATTCCTGGAGGTATTCGTTAAGGAAGTCCTAGAGGAATTACAGGAGAAATTATTGAGGGTTTTGTGAGAAAAAAATCACGGAAGACTTCCTGAAAAGATTCCTGAAGAAATTCCCAGAGGATTTTCTTGAAAAACAAAACCGACAGTTTTCCTTAGAAAATTCCCGGATATATATTCCGGGAGAAATTCCTGGAAAAATTCCCGGAGAAATTCCTAGAGAAATTTTTGGAGGATTTCCTATAGAACATCCCGAAGGAATTCCTAAAGAAATTTCCGGAAGAGTTCATGAAAGAATTCTCGGAGGCACTCATGGATGAATTCCTGGGGAAATTCTCAGTGAAATTTTTGGATAAAATCTTGGTAAAAAAGTCCGGAGGAATTCCTGGAAAAATTCCCAGAAGAATTCCTGCAGAAATTGCCGAAGGAGTTCCTGAAGTAGTTCCTGATGGAAGTCCTATATGAAATCCGTGGGAAGCTGTCGGAGGAATCCCCGGAGGAATTCTCGGAGGATTTCCTAGAGGATTTCCCGGAGAAACTTCAGACCGATGTCCTAGAAGAATTTCCGGAAGATTTCCTGAAAAAAATCCTGGAGGAATTTCTTGAGGAATTCCTGGATAAATTCCCGGTGGAATTCCTGGGGAAATTCCTGGAAAAAATCCCGGAAGAGTTACTATAGAAACTCCCGGAGACATTCCCGGAAGAAAAAAAAACGGAGCAAAAGAAGCAATATTGTAGGGCGACAAAATTTGTTTGCAGGGGGTCGAAGACGGTGTTAAAATATTCTCTCTTGTACCACCGTACTCGACCGTCTACTATCATTCCAAATGGCTCTTAGCTTGCTGAACAGCTATGCTGAAAATGGAATACTTCTTATTCATTAGGGTGTTCATTCAAATATTTTCTTAATACTAGTTGGAACCTATCGAATAATATCAGAACCAAGGACACCAGATACGTCTTACTTCCTCTTGAATTTTGGAACAATTTGAGTAAAATTGTCCGGATGTTTTGATTGCTTGTGTCACCTAGCGTCGCCATTGCAGGATAGATCTCAACCTGCCAAACAATTTTACAGAAAACACCATGCTTTTAGCTTATTACAGTAACGAGATACTTATACGTGTTTAAATATGATACATAAGGTGCCACCTAGCGAATAAATCACGAATCAAAAACCCAACTATCAGACAGTTTTTAGCTTGCTGAAGAACTTTGTTGAAAACGGCATCATTCTATCTTATCAGAATTCTGAGATATAAAAGTTTGAAGATTTATTACCCTGGCGCCACCTAGCGGACGATTTGCAAACCAAAGACGCCATTGCCAGATAGTTCTAAGCCTGCTGAACAACTTTGCTGAAAACGGCATGCTTGTACCTCATTAGGGTATCGAGATATACGTGTTTGAAATTTTCAAACACAATGCGCCACCTAGCGGATAAATCCCAAACCAAAGACTTTACTATCAGATAGTTCTGAGCTTGCTGAAGAATATTGCCGAAGACAGCATCATTCTATCTTATCAGGTTACGGAGATATGAGGATTTGAACATTTTTAACACTGGCGCCGACTAGCGGCCGAATCACGAACCAAAGTCGCCGTTGCCAGTTCGCTCTTACCCTGCTGAACAAATTTGTCGAAGACACTATACTTCTACCTCATCGGGATCTTGAGATATACGTTGCGCAATGTATGTGGCCAATTTTGGTACCCCAAAACAATCCGGAATAACTCCGGAACCATGTGGACCAGGCACCCATGTCCCCGGCATCATAAACTAGAAGAGTTTTTCGGGAAGTTGTGAAAATTTCATCAAAATCCATCGAAAAACAAAAAAGTTATGACCATTTTTGTGCTTTTCTGAAGGTGGAAAATGTACGTTGGCTGGATGAAGGTTAATAGATAATTTGTCTTCCCCGGTGACCACTTGGTGACTGCCTCCGACTCCGACCATAGTAAGTAAAGTGGCATTGTCGTCGTCATTCCGGCCATGATACCTCGTAGACAAATAAAAATTACGTTCACTGGGCCATGTTTATGTTTTCCCTCGCTCCCTTCGCCTGCCACCAGTCAGCCGGACGGTCGGACGGACAAAAGGCAGCATATCCTTCGCAAAGGCCGCCACAGCCGCCGTTAATCTCCCGGAGGGTGCCGCGATACAGCAAGGACTTGACGTTCGTCAAATTAGTCTTTTCTCGGTAAGCGACCGGCCGGCCCCAGTCTTGTAGATCCGCAGACCCCGCATTCACTAGCCCGCAATAACGATGTGATAGTGATAATGGAAATGGCCTGAGTGGAGTGGGTTTGGCCTTTGGATGGATTCCAGAGGACTAGCTGGGTGGGTAGGTGGTGTCTTTAGCATAGGAGATGGGGAGGATTAGCTGAGGGAGATAAATTGATTTGTATTTATTTTTGGTGCGGGTACTAGGATGCGAGAGGGCTACCAATGGATTACGGAAGGTTGAGTGGTCTTAAGGAGCAGGTTTTTATCGTGACAGTTTTGGCTAATGAGAGGCAGGTGGACGTTTGCTGAAATATACAGGTATGCTTCACGCTTGGCCCAAAATCTTTGGCCGGTTGGCAACGGACCAGATCTTTATCATACGGCAAGTCCTCCTGGAATGCCATGAATACAACTTCTGATTCCGTGATCTAAAATTTGTTATAACAAAATTGAATATGTCTCAGCGATGCTTCAACCAATTTTCAAAATTATTTCATTAATCTTTTGCCCCAACCTTTAAAGTTTGAGGAAATTATACAATGATTGTTCTTGTAGAAAACTTCCACAAGAAAAAACTGCCGTTCTATGCACAATTGTGCGTAGAACGGCAGAGGTACTTAGGTATAGTAGATTAGTTTTTCACTTGCTTAAATACTTTATTGTAAACTTTCTTAACTTTTCCATGCACATCAACAATCTACGCAGCGATTGCTATGAAAAAAAAAACTAATTCTTCGGTGTTTTGCGGCCTTGTTGTTTACGCTTTGAACTCGATTTCATCAGTTTTCTAGATGATGGTTACAAATCTAAACACGTGGTTCACCCACGTGAAAGTGTGCTTATTAAAAATCGGAACCTAAGGAAAATCCGGATTATGAGATTCCAAAGTTACTCTGAGGCGTTGAGAAGAAAAATCTGGCCAACATTTCGAGAAGCATTCCACTGCTTCTTGGATGATTTCCAGTAGAATTGCAATGAGAGATCACAGGATCTAAGCCTGATACCGCATCAACCGAAATCGCCTAATGCAGAGTGGTATTCCTTCTATTGTTTCCAGGAATTCCTTTTGGCATGCCCCCAGGAGTTGTTTGTGGGATTCCTCCATAAACTTCTTCAGATATTCTACAGAAGTTTTTTCTGAGATTTCTTCAGCAATTCTAACCATGTCTTCTCCAGAAGTTCTTCTAGGAGTTCCTCCAGGAATGTCTTCTGAGATTGATCAGGGAGTTTCTTCTAGAGCATTCCTTCAGGAGTGCCTTCTAAAGTTTCTCCAGGAGCTCTTTTTGACATTTCTGGTGGAGTTAATTTTGGGATTCCTCTAGAAGTTCCTCTGTTGGTATTTTTCCAGGAGTTTTTCCTAGGATTCCCCCACGTTCAATTCGAGAGTTCCGACTGGGATTTTTCCAAAATGTCTTTCTTTGAGTCATCCTGGGTCAGAAATATTGTCGAGATTCCACCAGGAATTTCTTCCAGGATAACTAAACTAACTCCTTCCGGAAATCCTCCACAAAACTTTTTAAAGGTTTCTTCCACAGTTTCGATCGAGCCCGGCACCATGACAGGGAGTTCAAGTGAGGCACAAATGACTGGTCCGAAGCAAAGTATCAGGAAAAATGACATGATGGTCATGAGGTGCTTCAAGTACGAGAAGCTTGGGCACTACGTGCCGGATTGTCCACACAGGTACACGACTATGAACGAGAAGAATTCCCGGAGCACAAAAAAGAAGGCACTTTTGGCGTATAAGAAGCGAAACTCCCTGAACGAGTGGATATGGACTCTGGAGCCGGAGACCACATGTGCAGAGACGAGAGTGTTCTAATTGGCGCCAAGCAGGTGTCACAGTCTATTTTTGTGGCAGACGCTTCCAGGATATCGGTTGTGGCCATGTCGAGCTGAATGCTGATGTGGAAAGTGCTGTAGATTAGATATCTCGAATATAGTATTTGTCGAGTTTAGCTAACCGAAACAGAATAGTTTGACACTTTGAAAATAGGAATACCTGAAACCAATAAACATTTGATGTTCTATGTGGAATACACTTTGAAGTTCTATATGGATTTTACACAAATTAGGGTTTAATTAACCATACCCAAAATTAGTAGTTTTTCGCCCAATCCTGATAAAACGGCAAATTTTTATACTTTCTACCGAATTATCTCACTAGTGTCTTCATTTTTAGAGATAATATGTACATTTTGAAGAATTTTAGGGTTTTACATAAAGTTGCCACATGACTAGAACTTCGAACTTTTGCCCTACTATACGTAAAATCAGATTTTCTATTTCTCTAGTTCTAATTCTATTTTGGAAAAAGCTATACATGTCGAAGCAACTTGAAAATATAACTAATTACGCTTAAGAAAAATCAAATTGGAATTCATTACGATTCTAATCCATGCGGACTATCGCAGATTAAAATTTTTTGATCAAAAAAAAAACATTTAGTCATAACTTTTTGAAATATTATTGCATTTTCATAATTTTCATAATTTCGAGTGAAGGACTCTTATTCTAAAAGGTTTCGAACAAACTTGACACCAGAAAGAAATAGTTTGAAGTGAGCTCATAAACTTCAAAAGAAACTCTTGCTTCTCCTTACTCTGTGTGTGAGAAAAATATTGTTCAAAAATACTGGGATTTTCTTTCCAGAATACATGAAAGTCGCCTATGCGTTCGCTTTTTCATTTTTTTTTTCATTTTCGTGTATATAAAAATAGTTAAGTTTATTAGATTACCGAGTTTGTTGCGCCCCATACATGTAAAAAAATCTTTGTTAGTTCGGGACTGCCTTCAGGAATTACTTCAGAAATTCTTCCAATCAAAAAAAAAAAATATTCCACGAATTCCTTCGGAAATTCAGTAATTCCTGGACATATTCATCTATAGATTCTTTCAGAATCCTATCTAGAAATTCTTTTAGAAAGCCCTCCCCAAATAACATTTTCAAGTCAAATAGACTAAAAGAGGTTCTCAAAACCATCATAAAAATAAAATAAAAGGTATTAAGTTTTATGACGGTTCTTAAAACCTCTGCAAGACTAATTGGTCATCAAAATGTTACTTGGGTCTTCACATTTCTTCTGAACTTTTACCGGGGATTATGTTAGAAATTCTTCAGAGATTCCTTTAGAAATTCGTCCACAGATTATTTAAAAAAATATTTCAAAAAATTCTTCAGTAACTTTCCCAGAGTTTCCTTTGGAGGCTTGTGTAAAGGATTCATCCAAAAACTCACCCAGGAATACCTTCATGGATTCTTTCAATCCATTTTTCAAAGATTTGCGACAAAATTTCTTCTATAGAGCTGGAAAAAAATCCCAACTTCGGAAATGGTTTACCGAGATCTCAACCAATGAGCGTGCGGTAAATATTTTCACCGAAAAAAATCAGTAAAAGTAAGTAAATTTTACTGAAGTTAGTCATGTTTGACAGATAAAAACATTTCAAGACCAACAATTGAAAAGGCCGCATCAACATTGCGTAAACAAACACGTTTCTGTCGACTTAGTGCCTTCTGGGATGTTAGTGGTGGTAAGGTGTGTGGGTGGAGTTCAAAAGGCTTCAAGTCGACAGAAACATGTTTGTTTACAAAATGTTGATGCGGCCTTTTCAATAGTTGCTCTTGATTTCACAGCAGTGTGGTGAAATTTGTTAATTTTACTGTTGTTTTCGGTAAAAATGCTTACCGACCGCTCAGCGGTTGAGATTTCGGTTGAAACTTTACCCATTTATTTTTCTAGTTGTGTGAATATTACTTCAGAAATGTCACAAGCGATTGCTAAAGAAATTTCTGAGAAAAGGATTATTTCAAAATACTTTACAAATTTCTCCACAGAAAATCCACAAGTGATTTCTCAAGAAATTCTTCTGGAGTTTCCTTCTGAAAGTTCTCTGCATATGCTTTCAAAAACTTCTCCAAGGATTCCTTTGAAAACATTCCACAGATTACCTCAAATTCCTTAAGAAAATGCTCTAGAGAATCCTTCAGAAGTTCCTCCAGGTATAAATAAATCTTAACAATCTTCCTGGGATTCCATCAGACATTTCTTTAAAAAAATATTTTAGCCATTCCTGCACAAGATCTCCCATACATTTCTCCAGAAATTCTTCCCAAGTTTTCAGCAGGAGTTCTTCTAGGGAATTATTACAAAAATCCTACAAGTACTTATCGTGTAATTGGATTCTGGATGAGATATTTTGAGAATTTTCTTAATAGATAATTTCAAAATTCTTTCCTCTAGAAAATCTTTCATAGAAAAATTGTGATTCTTCCTGAGAATCTTAAACTAACAAGTTCTAAAGGATTCCTTTGAAAATTCGTTCTTATATTTCTTCAGAAATTGCTCCAAAGTTTTTTTTTCGAAAATTATTAAAGAGATTTCTTAAGAAAATGCCCGAGGGATTCCCTAGGCATCCTATATCCTCCAGGGAGTTTCTTAGAAAATCTTCCATTAATTCCATCAGAAATTACTCCAGGAATGTTATCATATAAATTTCGTTTTATTTTTTTCAGAAATTCTTTATTCGATTACTTTTGAAAATTTTCACGGATTGTTTTAAAAATCCTCGAATGAATCCTTCGGATATTCCTGTAATATTTTTTCAGTATTTTTTCTAAGAAATGTTTTCAAAATTCTTCCAGAAAATCATCTAGTTTTTTTTTTAGTTTTTATTTATGTGTATTTTAACTTAAATGCAAATTCTACACTCATCTAGTGATTTCTGCACAAAAACTTCCATATTTTTTTAAGAAACTCCTCCTGAGATTCTTTTGGAAAACCTTGAAAGGATTCATAAACAATTTACTCTCTGGATTCTGGAACGCTGACGTCAGTGTTATTTTCGATGGAATTTGTTGAGGAGTTCCAGAATGAATCACAGGAGAAATTTTTGAAAGAAACCATCGAGGACTCTTAGAAACAATCGTTTGAGAAAATTCTGCTGCAATCTCTGGGGACATTCTTGTGAGCAGCCTTGGAGTAGTTTCTGAAGTAAAACTTGAAGGAATTACCTAGAATATCTTTGGAAATATTTTTGATCCACGAGGATATTCCCAACGGAATCACTGGAGAAGTTTTTAAAATAACCATTGAAAAAAGTAGCCAAGGCAATCAATGGAGAAACTCCTGAAGTTATCTTTGAAGCCTGAAGAATACATGATAAAATTTCAGAAGGAGTCCATGGAGGAGTTCCAGAAAGTTCCCTCAATTGCTGCAAGGAAATCCTAAAGGAATAATTGGAGAGATTTTTGAATGATTTTTGACGGTTTTTCTGGTGGAACCCTTCGAGGAATTCCCATAAACATATGCATAAAGGAATAGTTTCAAATTAACCAGAAGAAATACTCTGAGGAATCATTGGGAGAATTCCTGATGAAGTGGTTGGAGGAATTTGTTAAGAATTTGAAGGAATCTCTAGAGAAATTCTGAAGGGGGAGATTTCTGTTGACATTCTTGAAAGAAACCTTTGATGAATGTTTACCTGGAAGAAAACGTAGAGGAGTTTCTGAAGTAAGGTTTAGTAATTCCCTGAAAAGATCTTTGAAGAAATTCCTGAAAGAATCATTGTATAACTTCCTGAACGAAATCTTGAAGGATTTGCGAAAAAATCTTTGGACATTTCCTGTAGGAATCATTGAACGCCTTCCTGGAGAAACCTTTGGAGAACTTACAAAAGGAGTTCTTGTGGAAATTTCTGAAAAAAAAAATCTCTATTGGAACTCTTAACCCTCGAGCGATCGCGCTGTTGTATTTTGTACAACACGTTGAAAAAATGTCGCTTTTTGTATTCAGCATTAGCGTGGTGCTGACGCAGGTAGTCAACCGCGCGAGTTACGAAAGGTTAAAGAAAAACCAGTACGTTTTCCAGTAAATTAGAAATCAAGTGGGAATTGCCGAGAATCTGCAAGAGATCCCTGGAGAAATCCTTAGTGAATTCTCTAGGTAGAACTGCAGGCGAAAACGTTTAAAATTTCCAGAATCAATCAATGAAAGTGCTCCACGGCCTTACATAATAAATCCACTGCCTCTAAGGCATGAACAAAATCCTATATTTAAAATGCACACTAGTACCACATTACGGTTTAATTACATACAATACTTTCCACAATGATGATGATTAACCTGGGCTTGTTAGGGGAATATCTGTAAATAAAAAGAAAATCGGGTTAAGTACGGTTCCTTTGAATTCCACTAAGAATTTGCATCCTTTGACAGATACGTATTTCGACCTCAACTGTAAGGTCGTCTTCAGTGTCTTGTACTTGACTCGACTCTCGTACTGAGTCGAGTCAAGTACAAGACACTGAAGACGACCTTACAGTTGAGGTCGAAATACGTATCTGTCAAAGGATGCAAATTCTTAGTGGAATTCAAAGGAACCGTACTTAACCCGATTTTCTTTTTATTTACTTTCCACAACTTGAGTGGCACATAACTTCGCTGTAGACCTGAACTTTCTTGGATGTCAAAATAATGACGATTAATTTGGAAGAACTAATTAGTATTGTATAGTTTAATGATTCATGACTAAATTCTAGAGTTTTCTGAGCACCACAGCACTGGAGCAAATTCTTTATTAGAGTTTAACAACCAGAAATAAATTCTGCGACCAACGGATCCTTGACGGCCTTTTCAAATCCAACATTACGCCGCCCACCCATTCGCAACTAAAGCAATCGCATATGATTCATTAGGCTGCAGTATGCGCTCCACTTTGCACCCTTATTCCAAGCCAGTTTCAACTTCGTTCCAAAAAAGAAAAACCATCGCCACACACAAACACGTCACGATCGCCATGCTATTGCCGCCTTTCCGGCTTTCCGGTCCAAACTTAGCACCAAAGAATCGCTCATAAAACTGTAAACATTTGTCTAGTTAGTGGTAAAATATGTGGGAAGATTTTTTTCCTGGCTTCGCCGTTCAACGACTAACCCTCATTCGGGTTGAACCATTTGGTGCACAACTAAAAGAGCAGCCCGGGCTGTAGAACTGGCAATCCGGTGCAGAATGGCCATGGCCAGAAGGGAAAAAACTCCCAAATTCCCACCAGGGGAGGGACGTGATGTGATTTCATCGCATTTTTTTTTTTCTTTGGGGTGAATACCTACATACCGAACTTCCGTGGAAGAAAGATAGCGCCTGCATTTTCCTGCGGTCACGGAATCGGACCAAAAGTGACCGAAAGTTAACAGTTGCGTTCAAAAGTTGGTTGACATGGATGACATGGCTTTCGGAAGAATTTATGAAAACATTCAAACCGAAAGCATTGGACAAATTCTAGGAGCAATCTTCGGAGGGATTCCTGAATGAATCTTCGGAGAAATTCCCGGCGGAAGCTCTGGAGAGATTCCCAAAAGAAACTCCCTAAGCTCTGGAGAGATTCCCAGTGGAAGCTCTGGAGAGATTCCCCGCGGAAGCTCTGGAGAGATTCCCAGTAGAAGCTCTGGAGAGATTCCCAGAGGAAGCTCTGGAATGATTCCCTGAGAAAGCTCTGGAGTGATCCCCAGAGTAAGCTCTGGAAAGATTCGCAGAGGAAGTTCTGGAGAGATTCTTACAGAAAGCTCTGGTGAGATTCCCAGAGAAAACTCTGGAGATTCCCAGCGGAAGCTCTGGAGAGATTACCAGCGGAAGCTCTGGAGAGATTCCTAGCGAAAGCTCTGGAAAGATTCCCAGATGAAGCTCTTGAGAGATTCCCAGAGGAAGCTCTCGAGAGATTTCCAGAGGAAGCTCTGGAGAAATTTCAAAAGAAAGCTCTGGAGAGATTCCCAGAAGAAGCTCTGGAGAAATTCACAGAGGTAGCTCTCGAGAGATTCCCAAAAAAAGCTAACGAGAGATTTTCTAAGGAAACCCTGGAGATATTTCCAGAGAAAGCTTTAGAGAGATTTTCAGAAGAAGCTCTGGAGAAATTTCCAGAGAAAGCTCTGGGAAGATTCCCAAAGGAAGCTGTGGAGAGTTTCCCAGAAGAATCTATGGAGAGATTCCCAGAGGTAGCTCTGGAGATATTCTTAGAGGAAGCTCTGGAGGGATTCCCAGAGGAAGCTCTGGATTCCCAGAGGAAGCTCTGGAGAGATTCCCAGAGGAAGCTCTGGAGATATTCCCAGAGTAAGCTCTGGAGAGATTCCCAGAGGAAGCTCTGGAGAGAATCCCAGAGGAAGCTCTGGAGAGATTCCCAGAGGAAGCTCTGGAGAGATTCCCAGAGGAAGCTCTGGAGAGATTCCCAGAGGAAGCTCTGGAGAGATTCCCAGAGGAAGCTCTGGAGAGATTCCCAGAGGAAGCTCTGGAGAGATTCCCAGAGGAAGCTCTGGAGAGATTCCCAGAGGAAGCTCTGGAGAGATTCCCAGAGGAAGCTCTGGAGAGATTCCCAGAGGAAGCTCTGGAGAGATTCCCAGAGGAAGCTCTGGAGAGATTCCCAGAGGAAGCTCTGGAGAGATTCCCAGAGGAAGCTCTGGAGAGATTTCCAGAGGAAGCTCTGGAGAGATTCCCAGAGGAAGCTCTGGAAAGATTCCCTGGAGAAGCACTGGAGAGATTCCCAGAGGAAGGTCTGGAAGGATTCCCAGGAGAAGCTCTGGAGAGATTCCCAGAGGAAGGTCTGGAGAGATTCCTAGAGGAAGCTCTGGAGAGATTTCCAGAGGAAGCTCTGGAGAGATTCCCAGAGGAAGCTCTGGAGAGATTCCCAGAGGAAGCTCTAGAGAGAATCCCAGAGGAAGCTCTAGAGAGATTCCCAAAGGAAGCTCTGGAGGGATTCCCAGCGGAAGCTCTGGAGAGATTTCCAAAGGAAGCTCTGGAGAGATTCCCAGTGGAAGCTCTGGAAAGGTTTCCAGATGACGCTCTGGAGATATTCCCAGAGGAAACTCTGAAGAGATTCGCAGAGGAAGCTCTCGAGAGATTTCCAGAGGAAGCTCTGGAGAAATTTCAAGAAAAAGCTCTGGAGAGATTCCCAGAAGAAGCCTGGAGATATTCTTAGAGGAAGCTCTGGAGAGATGCCCAGCGGAAGCTGCGGAAAGATACTCAGAGGAAGCTCTGGAAAGATTCCCAGAGGAAGCTCTGGAGAGATTCCCAGAACAATAGAGAACGGAATAGAGATTGCCTTGATTTTTTTAGATGTATAACAGGAAGGAAACTTTCGAGAGTAAAAACAATGCCGACCGTTACTGTGTTCAAAGAATTCCTCCCCTTCCAAAACTATTTCACGGCTGCCTGTGTCAGCTTGTCCGAAGTCATCTTATAAATATGTTTGCCCAGTCCAGCACGACTGGCTTTGCAAGGGCAAAGGTTCAGATTTTTTTTTTCGGTCGTCTGTCGTCCCGAGGGTTGACTTGCCAAACAGGATAAAAAACAGTCCGACAATGTGAGAAGTTGAAACTGTGAAGCTGTAAGGAAGTTAACTTTTCGATAAATCGGATCAACCTGAGACCATCGATAACAGAGTGTTGTCGAAGGAGGATGACCGAATTGTGAAACGGTTGAGGGGAACTGACCGAAAGGCCAAACTGTTACACATGCTTGGTTTGTACATTTGCTAGGGCTAACGGTTGGGTGATTTATAGGGGACGGATGATTTATTTTTGTTTAATAATGTTGCAAATTTCAGTCGAGTGATAAAAAGGTTACTCTGCAAGTGTATAGGATAGATTTGCCAATGCCAATTATGCCTTATACAAACTATTTAAAAATCAACATCACTTTTGACTTAAATTTTTGCCTTCCCATGCTACAGAAAAAAGCACATTGTTCAAATCTTGCAAAAATTGTGAACAAGTATATAATTCGTTAAAAATGGCTCATTCAGATGAAACTGATGGAAGAACTTCGGGTTGAATCTACTAAATTATTTCCACTGACCCTTAGCAATCAAGACTATACCGATAAGAGTTCTACGTAGGTAAAGAGTTTCAAAACAGTTACTCAATCGTGGCGGATCTGGGATATCTACTCCCCTCCATTCTTTCATTACTTTAAATTTTGAACCACCTTCAACGGCATGTATTGATCTACTTTAAGCTGCCCGAAATGCCCATAACAGTATAACTGGTTCCAGACAAGCAAACGTGAGCTGAATTTTAAACTCTACCCTCAAATATTCCCAAACCGCCATCCTTCCGACGACGATTGATTGATTGATAAATGGATGAATTTCAAGATTCACTTTGCACGGGCCCATCCCAACGAAAGGTTCAAGTGGTCTTTGGCTTTATCATCATGGCTGCGCTTGACAGCATCCCCAAATCGAGACCTACCTTTTTCGGACGACTGAGAGGAAGCCATCCCAGTTGAATCGGATCGATGACCAACCAAGTGGCCGCCACGCCGGTAGATTGCCTGCCATGGACAAGCCATAAAAGGGTGTTTTATTTTTTAATCATATGATAAATCTTGAAATTCAATGTCAGATCGGCGAGGCGACGATCGAATCCGGGCAAACGGCGGTTTCGGACAGAAACATCATCGTTTCGGCATTGGTTGGATTGAATTTATTTTCCGTGGTTAGTTAGTTTCAAAATGGTAAATCTTGCTTCGAAGTGACTCAAAATGCGAACCCATGCGATTGATTGATAAGGCGAACTGAGGTCGCTTGATTCTCGGTTCATCCCTCTTGGGAGAAGGGACAGATCGCTGGATGCATTTTCATAAAGGTACCGTTGAAAAATGCGGTTTTCGTATTGGTGGGACCACTTGAAGGGCTGCAAAATGGTGGATCCTAGTGCTCGGCCACCTTTCGTACTGAGACTGGCGATGAAGGGAGGGTCACCGATAACACTGTTAGACAAAATTTTACAAAATTTGGTGTTATGGGATGAGAAAATAAAAGAACAGGGGTTTGGCACCCTAGAAGTGTCATAGTGAAAGAATTTTTGAAAAATATTGGACCGGGTCTTCACAGTTTAAAACCGAAGTTTGTATGGAGAACTTGGGGTGTTCAACTGATATATGCATTGAAACGTGCCGTGCATATTTTTAGGCCTTTTCGGTTTTTGGGTCAGTTTCGTTATTGTCTAATCGTTTTTGTTCCACACCGCTTATTCAAATTATAACCAGATTCTATGCCTTCTCCCAAAATTTGAGCTCATTTGGTTCAAAATTGAGACTGCACAAGCCCTTCAAAGTTTGTATGGAAATTACTATGGGAAAACGATGTTTTTCATTCAATTGACCATAGCATTTCCCCGAGTGTCCTAGAGGGTTAGTTGACCCTTGGTACTCCTAGACTACTGTATCAGCCACAACTTTGACGAAGACAGTATTCAAATCGGAAGCCTCATTAATTAGTTATCGATATGTAACCAACTGGGGAAACTTTAACAGTGATCCTCTAGCTTCCCAGCAGCTAACATTGCTGCATATGGCGCCAAAGATGCCAGTGCCATATGTGCAGTCACGGCTATTATATAATGAGGCGTCCGATTTGAACGTGGTCTACGGCAAAGTTGTAGCTGATAAAGTAGTTTAGGAGTACCAAGGGTCAACCAACACTCTAGGGCACTTGGGGAAATGCAACAATCAATTGAATGAAAAACGTCCTTTTCCCATAGTAATTCCCACACAAACTTTGAAGGGCTTGTGCACACTCAATTTTCAACCAATTCAGCTTAAAATTTGGGAGAAGGCATACAATCTGGTTTTGAATCGAATAAGCGGTAAGGAACCCGAGCAGAAGTGCATACCTTACAAATACCATGCGAAGAGCAACATGTGCTCTAATACCTAAAATTGTTATTGCTGCGTTATTCTACCAAATGTTATGAGAACATCACTATAACAGTTGGAGGTATTTGAGCAGAGTTTGATATTGATGTAGTATTTGTTGGTTTAGCAGTGAAAATAATCGAAGATCAAGATTTGCTATTACATCATGAAGTCATCGAACAAATGAAACATTTAATAACAAGACTGCCCATAATCGCATAGTTGACGTAAGCGCCACTGTTGTTTGCAATACATTTTTGAAATTTTAACAATGATTAATGAATAGTTTATGATTTTTTTCACGTTGATATCTAGCTAGTGAATGGATCTTGTGCTCTATTGAATAAAACTGGTCACAAATATGCACATTTGATAGATATTAGCTTGTCAGTGCTGTCATTGTCAATGGTGGTTACGTCAACTATGCGATTATGGGCAGAAGAGATGTTATTAATTTGTTATTCAACAACTTTGGAATAACAAATACAGCATTTGAAATTTTAGGTATGCATTCATTATTGAAATAACAGGACTTGTTATTTTCTAGGTGTTATTTATAAAATGTTTTGGTATTCATTTTTGTTATTTTGCCTCTTATTGCCACCTAATGAAGGGCATATCCAGGTATGGTAGTATTCAAGATAAATACCTTGATATGTTATTCACTTGTTATTTTCTTCTGCTCGGGAACAAAAACGATTTTTTGAACCACCTTAGTGCCCAGTGGCAACACTACCCTTTGAAGGACATCACGTTCTTTTTGTTCGATAATATATTAAAAAGAGTGATAAACAGACGTGGTAAAAATTAACCCGGGAGCGGTCGCGTCGTGTACACGCACCATGAAAAATATACGCTTGTAGTACACAGCGTGAGCATGGTGCTGTTGCAGGTATTCAAAGACGTGACTGCGCGAGGGTTAAGCGTTGAAAATAGTCAAAAATTGGGTAATGTACTGAATGGATATATAGTGGAACTTACGAATTTTCGGCCGTTTTGTTCTTTTCGTCATGGGGGGTTTGTTTAAACCCATTGAACTCAAAATTGGCCTCAAATCTTTCCCATTCAAGCTGAACTATGTATATGACCAACCTTCAGGAAATTTCGGTCGACAAAACCCCCTCATGACGAAGAGAACAAAGCTGCCGATAATACCCTTTGTCACCCTAGCTAATTTTACTCTGTTTTGAAAAGCGTTGAATGTTTTTCCTTTTCAAGGCTGTTGGATACGAACTAGCGAGGAACAGATCAAACTGATAAAACAGACATTGGAAGCATTGAGGCTATGTACCTTAGCTCTCATTATGGACCAATACACCACTAATGTTAAAATGGCCACCTTTTGCGTCCATGAATGTGTCTAAAGCAACTCGAATATTGAGTAGCTCACTCGCGAAGGATATCCAATATTATGTTGAAACTGAGGAGCTTCCGAATGATGCTTTTGTTGAATTTTTCGACAATTTATTCGACTGCTAAGGTGACCAATCGACCCGCTGGTGGTGACCAATCGATCAACTTTTCAGCGCAAACCAACATTCGGTTCTTCAGATTTGTGCTCTTGAAAATTCGAGGTGTGGCTTCGTCATACATTCATATACATTCATTTAAAACATTATTTCTTCACACAGGCCTGGAGTGATTACGAACGACTCTTGTCATTGAGATTTTTTCGAACAGGCTTCACAGCTTTTTTTTACTAAAAACACGTGTTTCAACATCAAAAAGGTGCCTATACCACTGATGCACATATCGGCAGCTATATTATCGCTCAATTGAAAATTAGAAATTAGCAATAAACTTGATCAAAATCGCCTAACACTTTGTATGGGTGAAGCAATAAAAATTTCGGTTTTTGTTGAATAACTGGCAATCCTATGGATATTTTTCAATAGTTTTTTATGCAGATAATAAAAAGAAGGAACATCTCTCTGTTATCAAAGACTTTGATAGTTTTTAATATTATTTCTGTGAGATATTGGCTATTGCTAATTTTTGCCGTTTCAAGTGCGCGTTAATATTTTAGTCTGCACGTATCCGTTGCTATAGGAAACCATTCATTAATTACTTCATACAAATATTAATCATTTTCATACCAATTCTTCTACTATTGCAACGTTTTTTGTATTGGACCTTTGATTTTTTGCGTGGATCACACTCTTTGCTAAATGCTAACTTCACCAGAAAACTTGACATAATTAATTAAAAGAAGTATGCATGCAATAGTATTCAAATTGTGATGCTCTCCTCAGAAAATGTAAATGTCAAAGCTATTTAAACCGAGTATCTATTTCTTCTTGAGTCGGAGGCCTTAACTGCAAAACAACGCCATCCAAATTTCGTAAACGAATTTATCGGAAATCTGAATGCTGTACGTTGATTATGGGACAAAAGGCACAAAGAGTTTGGATTTCATGCAATCCAAACTTATCATATCAATCAAGAGCCTAATGAAAATTTATTTTTGGAGATAAGACGCCGGTGCACACGAAACGATTCATCGAATGCTACTCAATTTGCAGCAGCGATAGCTGCGAACGAAAAAATCCAAGAGGGGTGTAATTGCGAGACTAAAAACGCCTTACCGCTATACGATGCGGACATTGAAAACATTTGGGAAAAATCAGATTGGTCACCATTTTATAAGTACAAATACATACATACCACTAAAACAAAATGACTCCAGCAACTTCACTGTGAAGGAGCTTAATGGACTCACGTACATTTTGGGCGCGGCTGTTACAACATAAAAACTGTCGCAAACTTTTGGTGATATCACGTAAGGATTTGGATGAAGATAACGACATTTACAGGTTTTTTTTTTTTTTTTTTACTTGTTCGTTTATTTGGAAGGCTCGGGCGCCACATGGGCATAACTGAGCCGAAATCTTTTGTTTTTACAATGGTTTTACATTTTACAATTTATTACTGCCTTAAGACTATGTTAGTTTGGGAAGCCGAAGTACTCGCGGCTGTTTCGAGGTTAAGGATTGAAAAAAAAAAAAAAATAAAATAATATTGGGAAGGAGGGATTAATGGGTTTAAAACTAAATTATTTGCTAACTTATACTAAAACATTGATGGGACAATTGTCCATATCTGTAATGGAAGAAAGGACTTTATCGGTAGACAACGACAAGAAGAGGACAAACGGAAGGGGGTGACGACAGACAGGGGCGAACAACAAAACCAAAAGGCGGACAACGAAAACAAGGAATATACTACATCAAACTCTGACATCAACACGTTTCAAAAACTGATAAATCAGGTTCATGTATTCCAAATCAAGTCCTGCCAACACTTCTCTAACGTTGTTTTCCTCGGACCCGGAGAATTTCATGCAGCTCAGATCTGACCTCACGATACTCATTGCATCCCCACACGACATGTTCGATATCCTGGTAAGCCACGCCACAGATACAGAGATTGCTTTCTGAGAGCCCAACACGGAAGGTATGTGCGTTCAACAAATAGTGGTTGGACATCAACCGACACATTACACGAATGAAATCGCGACTCAAATCCAACCCTTTGAACCATGGCTTCTTCGACACCTGTGGAATGATGGAGTGCAACCATCTACCCATCTCTCCATCTCTCCATTTGTGTTGCCAGCTGATCAAGGTCTCCTGACGGGCCAATGCAAAAAATTCATCGAAGGCGATTTGACACTCGTAAATATCGCCTTCGCTAGCACCCACCTTAGCCAGAGAGTCCGCTTTCTCATTGCCCGGAATTGAGCAATGTGAAGGGACCCAAGCTATGGTGATGATGTATGAGCGTTTGGACAAAGCACTCAAGACTTGGCGTATTCCTTTCAGGAAGTACGCTGAGTGCTTCATCGGTTTCATTGACCGAACAGCCTCCAGAGAGCTTAGACTGTCGGTAAAAATGAAGTAGTGCTCAGGTGGGAGAGTGCGAATGTACTCTAAGGTGTAGTATATAGCCGCTAGCTCAGCAATATATACCGAACATGGCTTTTGAAGCATAAAGGTGGCGCTGTGAAATTCGTTGTAGACACCGAATCCAGTCGAATCATCGGTTTTGGAACCATCTGTGAAGAACTGTCTGGCCCCGCTAACATGCCCGAACTTACTTGCAAAAATTTGTGGAATACCTATGGAACGAAAAGATTCCGGTACACCGGTGATCTCATCCCTCATAGAGAGATCAAAATCCACAAAGGAGCTGTCGAAGTCTGAGAAGTTGTCACGATTGGTGTTAACCGGAGATAGGCTTACCTCCAGCGTCATGTACCAGTAGTACACACTCATAAAACGAGTTTGGGGATTCTGTTCGAGCAGCTTTTCGAAGTTTTCTATGACTAACGGATTCAGAACCTCGCATCGGATGAGGAACCGGAACGACAACTCCGCAAAGCGGTCTGTCAGAGGCTGTACACCAGCAAGTACCTCTAAACTCATTGTGTGAGTCGAGTTCATGCAACCTAACGCGATCCGAAGGCAACGGTACTGAACCCGTTGAAGCTTCAGCAAGTGTGTTTTCGCCGCGGATTGAAAACAGAAGCTACCGTATTCTAAAACCGATAGAATGGTTGTTTGGTACAGCCTGATCAGATCTTCCGGGTGTGCTCCCCACCATGTTCCGGTAATAGTTCGCATAAAGTTGATTCGTTTTTGGCATTTCTGTATCAGATACACAATGTGCTTCCCCCAGGTGCATTTGGAGTCGAACCAGACGCCGAGATATTGAGAAGACATGCTATGAGTGATTGTCTTACCCATCAGAACGAGCGGAAACTTAGCCGGTTTGTGTTTTTTAGAAAAGACAACCATCTCAGTTTTCTCCGGAGAGAACTCGATACCCAGCTTGAGAGCCCAAGTAGACAAATTGTCCAAAGTATCTTGTAGTGGTCCTTGCAGATCAACTGCTATTGATCCCGTTACAGAAACAACACAGTCATCCGCAAGCTGTCTTAACGTGCAATTTTCCACGAGACAATCATCTATGTCTCTAACATAAAAGTTGTAAAGAAGGGGGCTTAGACATGAACCCTGGGGGAGGCCCATGTAGCTAATTCGTGAAACTGTCAAGTCGCCATGAGCGAAACTCATCTGCTTCTCAAACAGCAAATTATACAAAAAGTTGATCAGAATTGGTGAAAGGCCACTGTCGTGTAGTTTGTCGGAAAGAACATCGACACAAACTGAATCAAAAGCCCCCTTAATATCCAAAAACACTGAGCCCATTTGCTGCTTTTGAGCAAAGGCAAGTTGAATTTCTGAAGAAAGCAACGCAAGACAGTCGTTCGTACCTTTGCCTCTGCGGAAACCAAACTGTGTATCTGACAACATGCCATTCGATTCAACCCATTTGTCCAGTCGAAAGAGAATCATCTTCTCCAACAGCTTCCGTAGACAAGACAACATCGCGATTGGACGGTACGAATTATGATCCGACGCGGGTTTCCCGGGTTTTTGAACAGCTATCACCCTCACTTGTCTCCAATCATCCGGAACGATGTTGTTATCCAGGAACTGATTGAACAAGTTCAACAAGCGCCTCTTAGCGACGTCGGGGAGGTTTTTAAGCAAGTTGAACTTGATTCGATCCATTCCTGGAGCGGAATTGTTACATGAAAGAAGAGCAAGTGAGAATTCAACCATTGAAAAAGGCCTATCCATGTCGTCCCTATCTTCAGAAACATCACGAATTATTCGCTCGACGGGTACGGAATCTGGACAAACTTTTTTTGCGAACTTGAGAATCCACCGAGGAGAGCTTTCTCGATCCTCGTTGACCGACGACGCGTTACGCATTCTTCTACCGACGTTCCAAAGAGTTCTCATCGAAGTCTCGCGCGACAAACCCTCGACGAACCGACGCCAGTAACCGCTTTTCTTCGCCTTGATCAAGTTCTTGAACTTGCTTTCAAGGGAAGCGAACCGCTTGAAGTTTTCGACCGAACCGCGTTTCCGAAACTCTTTGAACGCCGCGGATTTCTCGCGATAGATTTCTGTACACTCACTATCCCACCACGGATTGGGGGGTTTCCTGCGAACCGACGGACCTGGCACTGGTCGACGTTGTGCCTGAAGCGCGCTACTGATGATCAGCTCCGACAGAAACCGATACTCTTCCCGCGGTGGAAGAACTTCTACCGATTGCTCACCGTCGATAATTGCTTCCGCGTACTTCTCCCAGTCAATGTGCTTGGTGAGATCGTAGGTGATATCGATCGATGGAGACTGATGCGACCCGTTGGAAATAGAAACAACAATCGGCAGATGATCACTACCATGGGGATCCTGGATAACCTTCCATGTACACTCCAGCGATAGTGAGCTCGAACAGATTGAGAGGTCTAATCGGCTGTTTCTGGGGCTGCCATCTTGAGCTGGAGGTGCCACTCGTGTAACTTCTCCGGTATTCAAAATTGTCATGTTGAAGTCGTCGCAGAGGTCATATATCAACGTTGAACGGCTGTCATCGTACAGTTCCCCCCAGCCTGTACCATGGGAGTTGAAATCTCCCATGAGCAGCCGAGGCTCGGGCATAACCGAGCAGATGTGAGCGAGATCCCTGCGAGATATCGCAGTTCTCGGAGGAAGATATATGGAGGCAACACTGAGGGTTTTACCTCGGATAGTCACCTCACATGCGACGGCTTCAATCCCTGTCATCGGATAAAAATCGACTCTGTAAAATGGGTGCTGCTTCTTGATCCCTAGAAGCACCCCTCCGTACGGGTCGGATCGATCAAGGCGAATGATATTATAATCGGGAAAAGGTAAGGTTACATCAGGTGTCAGCCATGTTTCGGATAGTGCAAAAACATCGCATTGTAAATTGTAAACTAAAAATTTAAAACCGTCTAATTTCGGTGTAATACTACGACAGTTCCAGTGTAGAACCGAAATCGTATCTTCGACCTCGGTGGTTAAATTAGCCATCGAAAGATACGATTGTCGCAAGGAGGGGCATTTTAGAAGCCAACTGCTTCAAAAAAGGGGTCACACAAGGAAGAAGTCCTTTTACAATGTTCTTCACGGAATCTGAAGCATTGAAGAAGCTGAGGATGATGTCTACAATGCCAGAGAGCGTAAACAATGGCGCACCCTGAGGTTGCTCCTGGTGCTCCGCATGCTGTCTTTCTGGTTGAGAATTCGAAAAACGTGGGACATCTGGGATTTTAGATGTTCCCGGGAGTGATGGAAAGTCTCGTTCGTCCTGGATTTTGAATCCTGGAGGGGAACGTTTTGTGACTTTCTTACCACTCTTCAAATTTGTCATGGTGGGTTGGGTGTCGCTGCTAGGCAGATTCCGAGGTTTTTTGGTGGGTCTCTGGAGCCTCATCCGTTTCCTCGTTTCACCCTTGAAAACAAAGGGAACCCCGTCCCCGACCTCAGAGTCAGAGCCCTGATCATCAAGAGATAAAGACGAGTAGATGTTACGGGATTCAACGGTCGGGGCAGCTTTTTTCAGCATTTCGGCGTAGCTTCGCCGTGATCGCTGCTGCAACGATCGTTTTTGATGTTTTTTCTGCTGTATGTACCTTGGGCAATCAATCAGATCATGTGGACGGTCGCTGCCACAATAAACACACTTGGGCGGCGTTTTACACGCACCGTCCACATGTCTCTCCCCGCATGTTGCACAGCGAGGTTTATTGCTGCAGTACTGGGCGGTGTGACCCAGCTGCTTGCAATTGATGCAATTCATTACCTTCGGTACATACAGCCTCACAGGTAGCCGAAGTTTGCCAATCGCCAGCAGATCTGGTAATGCAGATCCGGAGAAGGTCACACAAAATTCATCAGATGGTGTGTAAACCTTCTTCTCGCCCTCCTGGGATACCGAATGCAGTTGCCGGCAATCCAGTATCTGGACAGGAGGTAGAGAAGGGTTATGGAAACGACCACAGCCTTCCATGATCGTTTCGCAGGTCAAAGATGCGTCGGCGACCTTCCCCGAAATCTCTATCGACGCGCTCGGAAGGTAAACGAAATACTCAAGAGTAAACAACTCGCAGGCCACAATCTCATTAGCGTGTTTTCGGTCGCCTACTGTCACCCGAAGCTTAGCTGTACCGACCATGTCAATGGAGACAACGGAAGAATACCGCTTAGTCAGATCCTTGCTGATTTGAACGGTGTTCAAACGTTTGCCTTTGGGTCGGAAGAAAACAACATATGGCCCGCCAAAGTCGGGAGGGTAGGCCTTGAGGCGGGGGGTCGTCGAAACAGTTTTACTGTTGGTGTCCATTGGAGAAGCACCAGGGTGAAGGGAGACAAAGGGGTTAGCATTTATATCGCCTTGTTGGCTCGAGCAATCCGATGCCAATAACAAAGCTTCGTTGATGCGGTACGACGTACCCCCGCCATCGTCATCATCGCCCATTGTGGTAGCTAACTACCACCACGGGGCACTCAAAAACTAACACTATCACGGGGACGAGAAATAATCAAAAAAACAAGGGACAAAATTAACGCTACAGGAAAAGTGAGAAAAAACTGCTTATGTACCAAATTAAATCTAATCAAAGAGTCAGTGGAGAGGGGGGAACAACGAGGGGTAACTTTATTTACTTATCTTTGTGCACTCTGTTTAGCCACAGGCTCGACGACGACAGGTCCAAGCGATCGGATCGCCCGCTCTGGGAGGAAGCGAGCTGCTGCTGAGCGCCCGTCGTGGTGTGCGGCGGTTGAACGCTCTCTGCTCTTCTCTCGGTGGGCTGCTGCTGTCGACGACGATGAGCTTGGGTACTCACTGGAAGAAGCCGATCACGGCCGCGCGAGCGGCGCGGTGTGCGGGGGGTGCTGCACTTCTGTGCTCGATAGTCGGTCAATGCGCCACGTGATATAATGAAAACGTGAACTTTACTCAAATCAAACGAACTTTTGCGGCAAAAAATGTGGCCTAGCCAACCGCACTCGTCCCACTAGGGACAGTCACCTAATAACTTGATCATTGGGAAACACTAGCACTTTGAAAATAGCCACCGAACTGGAAAGTATCGGGAGAAAAACCGGACGAACTAAACCTTGCGACTGTCTCGCACGAACGCTCGCCAAAGAGTGATTTACAGGTTTTGTAAAATCAAAAATACATCATTCTATACAAGCACACTACCATCTTTGACATTGGAATTCTCGCGTTTAAAGCTATGTTCATTTAGAATCCGGAATGACAAAATCACGTATATCTTAGGGATGGAATAACAAACATAAAAGGTGAAGCCCTCAAAACAAAGGTTATTTATTGTACTTTCATGGAAAAATATCATTGAAATTATTTATTTTTATTTTTCACACATTTTCTCACTTTTTCAGTGTTGACCTCTCTAAAAATCTGCACAACGGTGGCAAATTTTAGCAACAACCTCTTCCGCACGTTTGTTCAACAATCAGGATTCCGAAGAAAAATTGCCAAACTTTTTTTTATTGCGAAATGAGGGGCAATTCAGTGAATTGAGAAAATTGAGAGAAATTTGAGTGTTTCTTTCGTTGATAAACACTACCTATCTGTGACGATACCACTGAACATCTCCGGCTGTCATGGCAGCTCATCAAAATAAGTGAAACCTTTACATATCCCTTGTGTGCGTTTTTGAAAAGCAGCACGCGATTCTTGAGGCTGTCATCCTTGTATGAATTAGTTCTCATCATCTTGTTGCGAAAAAACCATGCCCAGAGTTCGAACTTCTTGCCAAATCTTCAAATTCAAAGCAGATTTATCAATGAACCCAAGCTTTTTTCTTCCCAGGACACTTCCTTATGCCATGGTTAACAACATCTGTGCACATAACACAAAATGGTTTTGACGATATTAACATTTTTCGCGACTGTCGTACCTGACCACGCTAAATTTTCAACGTGTTTGTGCAAGATTTTTTCCTCCTCTTGTCTTCAATCTGAAATAACTTTTCACTCGTTGCAAGAAAATCGATGAAATTTTCACCATTTAAAGAGGATTAGTGTATTGCGACATTTGCACCCATTTAGACTCGGCCGAAATTCATTATCATCACAGTCGAATTTCGCACACGACTTCGCAGCGGCTGGCATAAACAAGGTCAGTTGAGTTCATGACAGGGGCGTCGGATGCACAAAAGGTAAACAAAATAAGTTTGATTAGTGTGAAATGCCGCTGGAAAATGATGATTCAATGGATTCTAAAATTATCACAGTAGTCTAAACATTGACGAGAAACCCAATATGATCAGAGTGCTGCAAAAGAATGATGATTATGTTCATTGAGAGCGCCACTAGAAAATGTGACATGATTCCGGATTCTAAGTGAACATAGCTTTAGCCTACAAACAGAAATGTTCGAGGTGTACCAATATTCCCAAAGTGTTCAACGAATTGCAGCTATAAAATATTTACTTAGGGCAATTGTTCCCATCGTTGTGGTAGTACCTAATGTTGCGGTAATGGCAATTGAGCACTTTTTCGACTGAAATGTTACCAAAAGTATTTTTAATAGATGTATGGTGCCTAAATTATGAGATTGCACCATTTGTTTGCTTAAGATTTGCCCAAAAACCTATTTAAAAAAAAATATTTTCCTTAATGTGTTTGCTGCTTCCTATTGTTGCGGTAGTGTTCCTAATGTTGCGGTATCCCATATGATTTCAATAGGATACCGCAACAATAGGAACAAATAACGCAACATTAGGAACACAATGTTCTTACAGATGAAAACGAATTTATATCGTCGGTTTCCTGCAATAGGGGCACAACTCAAAAAATGTTAATTCTCAGAATGAGCGTTTGAAAATTGGCAATCTTGAAGCACCTCCTACAAGTTCACTTATTTATCTCATTATTCGACAAAAGTAAACGAATTTTGATAGTTGTATCACGGAGAGGGACTGAAGGACTATCTGTTCAATGAGTTTTGGATTACTATTTTTCAACTACTATTGAAAAAGTTGACTGATTTTGAGTTGTGCCTTTATTGCGGAAAATTGGTGAAAATGCAAAAATCTCGCGTTTCTCAACGAATTTCGGAACGGGTCTTTGTGAGATGAAAGTTTGCAAAGTTTTCCATCATTTGCCATCAAAATCTAAAAAATGACCAATTTTGAGTTGTGCCCCTATTGCAGGAAACTGACGATATCAACTGTGATGAAATCGAGGCGGTTGAAGAATTCGTGTACTTGGGCTCACTGGTGACCGCCGACAACGACACCAGCTGCAGCAGAGAAATTCAAAGGCGCATTGTGGCAGGACTCCGCAGAACTCTACGATCGAATAAAGTTCGCGGTAACACGAAGTAAACTATTTACAAAACGCTGATTAGACCGGTAGTTCTCTATGGGTACGAAACATGGACCCTACGTGCAGAGGGCCAACGTGCCCTTGGAGTTTTCGAACGGAAGAAGTTGCGTATCATCTATGGCGGAGTGCAGATGGAAGACGGGATTTGGAGAAGGCGAATGAATCACGAGCTGCATCAGTTGCTGAGAGAACCAACCATCGTCCATACCGCGAAAATATTGAGGCTACGGTGGGCGGGTCACGTCATCAGGATGTCGGATAGCAACCCGACTAAAATGGTTCTCGAGAGTCATCCGAACGGTACAAGAAGACGTGGAGCGCAGCGAGCTAGGTGGGTCGACCAAGTGGAGGACGATCTGCGGACCCTACGCAGAGTGCGGAACTGGAGACAAACAGCCATGGACCGAGTGGAATGGAGACGGCTACACTGAAATAAATTTTGTTGTCGTTTCCACCGAATCCATGGTAGAATTAAGAACTGAACCAACAATTTTCAACCGAATGCAAAATTTTGTTAATTGTACTGAAACATTGTCAATATTACCATGCGTGTATTACTGTTGACTAAAAACATTCTTGGTTCTACTATTTGGGCATTGCAATTTCGACCATGTAGACTTGAATGTTGCGCGTCTTAGCAAAACATGGTAAAAAGTACAATGTCAAAATAGTAATATCAAGAATGTTTTTAATCAATGTTACTTCACGCATGGTAATATTGACAATGTTTCAGGACAATTAACAGATTTTTGCATTCGGTTGAAAATTGTTGGTACAGTTCCTAACTTTACCATGGATTCGGTGGAAACAACAACAACATTTATTTCAGTGTACTATGTACAGCAGAGGCCACCCCGGCCTTAGCCTGATCGGTAAGGTAAGTACTAGGCACATTTACATAGCCATTCTGAATGTATCAGGGCAAAGAGCCTTGTTTATCCAAAGCGACCACGCTATTGCGATGAACTCGTCGTTATGTATGTACGCGCATTGCATACTGTTAGGCGTTTTAGAGAGTGAAAAAATAATAAACCCGATTATTTTAACCTAATTTATTTAATTAACTTTGATGTTATGTAAACTCGTCTAAGATGGAGTATTATATTTGTGGTATTGATCCCCGTAGGCAAATTACTTAACAGGTCGATGTAACCAAAGAATTAGCATAAAATATGCAGGGGTGTCCATTATGCCCTGACGGGTGTGTCCGTTTCGCCTCGTACCTTTCCTGCCAGCCCTAAAAAACACACGATTTACAATTCATTATTCCTTCACAATAAAGACATACTACCTGCTTGTAAATAATAGAAATACGTAGCTTGTATAAGCTTAAGTTGTAAGCCTACTGATATATGTTAAGTTTTTCTCTGTTAAACAGGCATAACGTACTCAAGGTGTCCAATATACCCCCAATCCCCCTATAACCCTGAATTTACTACTTTGAGAGTGACCCTAGGCGAGCATGTTGAGATAGAGGCTAATCAACCCTGTAAGTACAAATTACGTAATGAAATCTAACATTTGCTAGAATGAATTTTATTTTCCAGCAAAATTGGCTGTCTAGATTATTCCATTTGTTGTGAAGAATTTAAAAAACTAGGGTTACCGATGTAAGTGTTCTTGTGTAATGTGTAGACCTAAGTTGGACTAACTAAAAGCTTAGCTTTCAGCTTCGAACTACACCCAATGACACGGTGTTCTGACTCGTAAGAACCCGAAAGTTATCTCCAATAGAATCGAAGCGGACAAAAGTCAGTCTATTTACATTACATTTGCAACTTTTGTGGAGTAAAAGGGCATATAAAAAGAAATGCTTCAAGTTGAAAAATTTGCAGCGGGGCGCGGTGAATTTTGTAGATTCCTAGTTAAACCAATCGTACCGAATACTTACCCTTTACCTACAGCTCAGGACATTTTCGCAAATTTATCTGGGTGTTAAGTTTTTTGTGCTCTGGATTTGAATGAAGCTTATACGCAGTGGAGGCACGGTAAAGGCTGGGTATGCTGCACAATTCAGATCCCATTGTGATCCACTAGCCTCTGCCCAGCAACTCCTATCCCTACCTCCACGCGGTACCGGCCGGTAACTATGAGCAACCTTAGGGAAGATCGGGTAACCAACCCCGGTGGGAATTTTGGTCGTAGGCTGACAGGGAAGGGGGGGTTTGCTTCGGCAAACCTGAGCGTCTGTTCTCCAGGAGGAGCGGCTCACAACAGCGTCTGATCCCCATGTTAGGGGCGGCTGATCTACGTCCGAGTGCCAAGGAAGGGCTCTAAGCTCAACTGTGCACTATGGTCCTCCGGAAAGTAGGGGGTTGGTGTCAGGCCCTACGAGCCAGCCGTAAAAAACCATTGTAACGGAAAATCAGCAACAGAATAATACGAACCGAGACCAACGGCAACGACCCCAGCGAACAAAAAGGACTTGCGATTGGAAACTCGGTACGTGGAACTGCCGATCTCTCAACTTCATTGGGAGCACCCGCATACTCGCCGATCTACTGAAGGACCGCGGGTTCGGCATCGTAGCGCTGCAGGAGGTGTGTTGGACAGGATCCATGGTGCGAACGTTTAGAGGTAATCATACCATCTACCAGAGCTGCGGCAACACACGCGAGCTGGGAACAGCTTTCATCGTGATGGGTGATATGCAGAGGCACGTGATCGGTTGGTGGCCGATCGACGAAAGAATGTGCAGGTTGAGGATCAAGGGCCGATTCTTCAACTTCAGCATAATAAACGTGCACAGCCCACACACCGGAAGTACTGATCATGACAAGGACGCATTTTACGCGCAGCTCGAACGCGAGTACGATCGCTGCCCAAGCCACGACGTCAAGATCATCATAGGAGATTTGAACGCTCAGGTAGGCCAGGAGGAGGAATTCAGACCGACGATTGGTAAGTTCAGCGCCCACCAGCAAACGAACGAAAACGGCCTACGACTCATTGATTTCGCCGCCTCCAAAAATATGGCCATACGTAGCACCTTTTTCCAACACAGCCTCCCTTATCGTTACACCTGGAGATCACCACAGCAGACGGAATCTCAAATCGACCACGTTCTGATTGACGGACGGCACTTCTCCGACATTATCGACGTCAGGACCTATCGTGGCGCCAACATCGACTCCGACCACTATCTGGTGATGGTCAAACTGCGCCCAAAACTCTCCGTCATCAACAATGTACGGTACCGGCGACCGCCACGGTACAACATAGAGCGACTGAAGCAACCGGATGTCGCCTTAGCATACACGCAGAATCTTGAAGCCGCGTTGCCCGACGAGGGCGAGCTCGATGAGGCCCCTTTAGAGGACTGCTGGAGTACAGTGAAAGCAGCCATCAACGACGCAGCCGAGAGCACCATCGGGTACGTGGAACGGAATCAACGGAACGAATGGTTCGACGAAGAGTGCAGAACGGTTTTGGAGGAGAAGAACGCAGCGAGGGCGGTAATGCTGCAGCAAGGGACTCGACAGAACGTGGAACGTTACAAACAGAAGCGGAAACAGCAGACCCGCCTCTTTCGGGAGAAAAAGCGCCGCCTGGAAGAAGCGGAGTGTGAAGAAATGGAACTGCTGTGCCGTTCCCAAGAAACACGGAAGTTCTATCAGAAGCTCAACGCATCCCGCAACGGCTTCGTGCCGCGAGCCGAAATATGCAGGGATAAAGACGGAGGCCTCTTGACGGACGGACGTGAGGTGATCGAAAGGTGGAAGCAGCACTTCGATCAGCACCTGAACGGCGTGGAGAACGTAGGCACGGGAGCCCACGGCAACGGAAGGAACGACGACGCCAGTGCAGCGGAGGACGGAAATGAACTCCCACGCTGAGGGAAGTTAAGGATGCCATTCACCAGCTCAAAACCAACAAAGCAGCTGGTAAGGATGGTATCGCAGCTGAACTCATCAAGATGGGCCCAGAAAAGTTGGCCACCTGTCTGCATCGGCTAAAAGTCAGGATCTGGGAAACCGAACAGCTACCGGAGGAGTGGAAGGAAGGGGTAATCTGCCCCATTCACAAGAAAGGCGACCATTTGGAATGTGAGAACTTCAGGGCGATCACTATTTTGAATGCTGCCTACAAAGTGCTATCCCAGATTACCTTCCGTCGTCTGTCACCTAAAACGAATGAGTTCGTGGGAAGTTATCAAGCCGGCTTCATCGACGGCCGGTCGACAACGGACCAGATCTTTACCGTACGGCAAATTCTCCAGAAATGCCGTGAATACCAGGTCCCAACGCACCACCTGTTCATCGACTTCAAAGCGGCATACGATAGTATCGACCGCGCAGAGCTATGGAGAATCATGGACGAAAACGGCTTTCCTGGGAAGCTGACTAGACTGATTAAAGCAACGATGGACGGTGTGCAAAACTGCGTAAGGGTTTCGGGTGAACTATCCAGTGCATTCGTATCTCGCCGGGGACTGCGACAAGGTGACGGACTCTCATGTCTACTCTTCAACATCGCGCTGGAAGGTGTGATGCGACGAGCCGGGCTCAAAAGCCGGGGAACGATTTTCACAAAATCCGGTCAATTTGTGTGCTTTGCGGACGACATGGACATTATCGCTAGAACATCTGGAACGGTGGCAGAACTGTACACCCGCCTCAAACGCGCAGCAGCAAAGGTCGGACTGGTGGTGAATGCCTCAAAAACAAAGTACATGCTGGTAGGCGGAACCGAACACGACCGGATCCGTCTGGGTAGTAATGTTACGATAGACGGGGATACTTTCGAGGTGGTGGAGGAATTCGTCTACCTCGGATCCTTACTGACGGCTGACAACAACGTGAGCCGAGAAATTCGGAGGCGCATCATCAGCGGAAGTTGGGCCTACTACGGGCTCCAGAAGAAACTGCGGTCGAAAAAGATTCACCCACGCACCAAATGCACCATGTACAAAACGCTAATAAGACCGGTGATCCTCTATGGGCACGAGACATGGACCATGCTCGAGGAGGACCTACAAGCACTCGGAGTTTTCGAGCGACGCGTGCTAAGAACGATCTTCGGCGGTGTGCAGGAGAACGGTGTGTGGCGGAGAAGGATGAACCACGAGCTCGCTGCACTTTACGGCAAACCCAGCATCCAGAAGGTGGCCAAAGCCGGAAGGATACGGTGGGCAGGGCATGTTGCAAGAATGCCGGACAACAACCCTGCACAGCTGGTGTTTGCAACTGATCCGGTTGGCACAAGAAGGCGTGGAGCGCAGAGAGCACGATGGGCGGACCAGGTGGAGCGTGACTTGGCGAGCATTGGGCGCGGCCAAGGATGGAGAGCGGCAGCCACAAACCGAGTATTGTGGCGTAATATTGTTGATTATGTCTTGTCTTAATGATGTTGAACAAATAAATGTATGTATTATACGCAGTGGAAGTTGACCGATATGTCCAAACATTTTGTACTGATAAATACCACGAATGTTATTTATACGTAGAATAGGTTGTCTCAGGGGGCTTCGTCCAGCGCCTCCATTTTCCAACAGGTGATGGATAAGGTGTTGGCTGGTAATGAAAACGTATCTTGTCATTTGGACGACGTACTGATAGCGGGTAAAGACTTTATGGCCCAAGTAATAGACGGGGTCAAAAAGCCTATTTGCTTTACATCCTTTTCATTTAATTCATTATTATTTTACCCATGAAGGACACACTTTGGGTGCCATATTAGGAAAATAAGATAATAATGAATACCTAAAAATGCGCTATTTTGTTTTTCATTCCGAAAAATAAATAAACCATTACAAATGTCCAATAAAATAGAGCAGCACAAATTCATACTTACAATACTAAAAATAAAATTTCACTGCTACCCTAACGGGCAATAAGCTTCGATCACATGATGGCCTTGTTTCATCAATTGGTTTGGGCCCATCAGTCATTCCTGGAATTTTATTTGGCAGGTCGCCTTTTAGTTGATAGTCATTGCTACTGCTTTCATAGCTTGATTTTCTGCAGGAATATTAATCCTCACTGGGCCACCTCCGAATCGGGTCTTAATGCAAGGCGGCTGCATTTTGATGTCCGTGCAAGGGAAGCGGTTTGCCTGTCTTGCAGTTATTTGTCGCCAGAAGTGATCTGAAGGTATGCAACCACTCCAATTGCTTGGGCTGTATCCCTCCTTAGCGATGGAAGAGAATTATAAATTCTTATTTAAATTAGGGAATTTTTTTCAACGTGCAACATTCTGCATCAACAACCTGGGTACGATTTTCAACAAATTAGAAATAAAACTTATTCGTGACTATCGATGGTGAATAAGATCTTGTAATTCCGAAAAGTACTACCTATATTAATGAAGAGCTGCATTGTCCAGAATGACAATCCAGCTACAGGGTTGTTAACGTTAATCAACGATTAACGCCGTTAACGTTAATTTTAATTCAAATCAACGTCAACGCCGGTGCGTTGATTTTCTTGGCAATCAACGTTAACGTTAACGGGTTGCGTTGAATCAACGTCAACGGAAGCCGTTAAATTAATCGTTAACTACCGTGTGATTAATGCTGCTATATATATTGTTCAGGGGCCCGCATAGCCGATGCGGTAAACGAGCGGGTCCCAAGTAACCACAGCGCTGAAGCCTTATTACATGCAGATATACGGTGTATTTAGTGCAATCATTACTTTACATGCAAACTTAAGGTTGGTTTAAAGTGGAAGTGGGCAATTATAGAATCAAATTAGGATTATACTGGTATAATCTTGAAGCAGTCGCATAATTGCCCATTTCCACTTTAAATCAACTTTAAGTTTGCATGTAAAGTAATGATTGCTCTAAGTATACCGTATATCTGCATGCAATAAGGCTTCAGCACCGTGATTACTTGGGGTGTTCAACAGATACGATTCCCCGTCGGTCCAGAAATTTTTCGTAATTGTACTTTTCTTGGCTTTTTTGGCATAAAGTATTTTCCACGATACACGAATTCAAAATGGTCATGAGTAGAGAAGTTCCTTCCATGTTCTAAATGAATTATTGTGGAAGTGCTCATAAAACACTAATCTGAGAAGCAAACCTAGTCGAGAAGTTACCACAGAGGCAAGGAAGAGAGAGTGAGATTTTGTTTCTCAATTCTGTAGTGAGCAAAATAGTTTTTGGGCCAGATGCCGAAATCACGAGCTTTAGTAAGATTCGCAATGAGTCTTTCGATTCCCGATGTTTCTGAAAACTGATGGGATTTCTTTTACTGTACCATCTTTTTGGTCGATATGGATATCTTACTGGTATCAGAAGCTCAGCAGGACAGCAACGATCAGGCTGCCATACATACCTACCAGCTATTATTATTGCATTGCATTGTAACCGATAAACCTGTGGCCACGTGTAGTCGTAGGTTACTGTCAATCACAGCAGGCATGTATATGCTAAACGTCAGTGTCATTTGAAGCCATTTTATTATCAAATCTACCCGTGAGTGAACTCATTTGGCCAGATCAAAAAACAAGAAATTTTATCAAGATCTTTTTGCATTTTGAAAATTGCTGGATTACAGAAGACATTCCAGACCAATGTTTCTTCCAGCGGTTGATAGGCCCCACGTTGTGTTATTTTTCTCCCGGAGAATAAGGAGACCAAGAACTACTTCTACGACGTATCACGTTTTATTGCACACCACAGAGAGGCAGTGCTCCTGCTCTGTGGTGGTACTTTTCCAGAGCTGAAGACAAAAATAGTTTAAAAGTGTTCAAGGTTTAGGACTTCAAACGAAACCAAAACGCAAGATCCGAAGCTTAAGTTATCTCCAGCTGAACCTCCAAGGTACATTCAACGAAAATCGCCATAGAAAAACCTTTACATTATTAATCTGTTAGGGAAAATCAGGGGAAATAACTATCTGCAAGATTTTTTTTCTAAGGGTGACTTTAATCGCGAGTTTTATCTGCTTTTTGTATGGAACGATGTACATGTGCTTACGCAGAATTAGACCTCAACTATTGAATCCACTCTTGGCCGATTTTATTTTATTTTTGAGCTCATTCAAATTGACTCATAGGATGTCTTACATGCTTTATAAATGACCAAGCGCGCTATAATTTCATAAAATGACTCGTTATCCATCAAAAGGCGCCCATATTAGTGGACTAATAACTCCTCGCGCACTAGGCAAGGTTCCAATAGTCGCTTAAGGAGTTGCCACATATAATTTTGGGTTAGCTAATGGAACACGGGAGATGTGCTTTGGTCAAAATGAATGCATTATTTGACTAATCCTATCAAGTCAATTTAGAATGAATGAAATTATGAAGATAATCTTGCAATTTCCCCATGATTTTTCCTTTTCAGATCGACTGACGGCAGTTAAGGAATTAGAGAAATTAGGAAATTTATCAGATACTCATTCACATAATTAACGCAGAAGTAACGGAATCGTTGACGTTAAATCAACGCTCTGCGTTAACGTTAACGTTGATCAACGCGCCTGAAAAATCAACGCAAAATTCGTTAATCGTTAGAATTAACGTTAACGAATTAACGAAACGGCGTTAATCGTTGATTAACGTTAACAACCCTGATCCAGCAGCAGTGGCTGCCCTTTTCTAGATAATCTAACCTTTAAGGGTGCGCTATCTGCGGAACATGTTGCGATCCACCTCATCATCATTATCGTCATCATTTTCGATTTTTCCGTCATCGTCGTCGTCTCGGTCTCAGGACTGCTCGTCTTAAGCTCCATTGTCATCCGAATATCGATTCGAGAAGGGAACGGCCCCCGGAACCCAGTGAGATTGTCTCCGCTAGGGCGGCCAATCTACCTCTTGGCCGGGGAAATGAACTGCAACGAAGGAAACACAAGAAAAAAAAAACCTTCGTCGTTTTATAAGACTGCGGATTCGATAATTAATCATTCCGACTGAACCCGGAGGCCCCCAAATGACACTGTCACACACATCGAGCGAAAATCCGCTTCGTAGTTCGGGGAAGGGAGGGAGGGAATCGTCGATGATAAGAGACATCATCGCCTGGAGGAAGAAAACCGAGACGAACGCCATTCAGTCGCTTCAAGATCCGTCTGCAAGGAATCGATTTGTTCGGAGCAACAACAACAACGCTGAAGAATACGGCTGCTGGTGCTGGCTCGTGGTCGTGGACATTTGTGGAATTGATACCTTTAAAGAATGTTTCGTTCTTGTTGGGGTAAAAAGCGTTGCATTTCAACGAGTAGCGATATACTTTCGATTTCAGTCGGTTTGTGTGCAGCTGAGAAGCGTAATGCAATCAGAATGCGTTTTTGTTAGATGATGATAGAAGTGCTCATTCGAAACTGTTTGAACGTTTGATTTTTTTTTTTCAAATTTCAGAACAGGATTCGATGGAGTGTTGAGAGTTACAGGTGTTGCTTCTTTCACTTAAACTTCATATCCCCATTTGGTACTACACACTCAGAACATTTATTTGTTCAACATCACATCAGGACAAGACATAATCAACAATAGTACGCCACAATATTCGGTTTGTGGCTGCAGCTCTCCATCCTCGGTCGCGTCCAAATGCTCGCCAGGTTACGCTCCACCTGGTCCGCCCATCGTGCTCTATGCGCTCCACGCCTTCTTGTGCCAACCGAATCAGTAGCAAACATCAGCTTTGCCGGGTTGTTGTCCGGCATTCTTGCAACGTGCACTGTCCACCGTATCCTTCCGGGTTTGGCCACCTTCTGAATGCTGGGTTCGCCGTAAAGTGCAGCGAGCTCGTGGTTCATCCTTCTCCGCCACACACCGTTCTCCTGCACACCGCCGAAGATCGTCCTTAGCACGTGTCGCTCAAAAACTCCGAGTGCGTGCAGGTCCTCCTCGAGCATGATCCATTTCTCGTGTCCGTAGAGGACCACCGGTCTTATTAGCGTTTTGCATGGTGCATTTGGTGCGTGGGTGAATCTTTATCGAGCGCAGTTTCTTCTGGAGCCCGTAGTGGGCCCTACTTCCGCTGATGATGCGCCTCCGAATTCCACGACTCACGTTGTTGTAAGCCGTAAGTAAGGATCCGAGATAGACGAATTCCTCCATCACCTCGAAGCAAGCATGGGAACACTCACTTACAAAGAGTTACACTCACTTTTCACTTTCCCAGCTCAGAAGCGTGAAATCAAGAAACGATGCATGAACGACTTTTGTTTTGAGGTTTTATCTAAAAGTTTGTCGAATAGAGTTGGGGTCGCACACGCATACCGAAGCCGTGACGGAGCTGCGAAGGCAACTCTCCACGAGGTGAATTTAAATTACACTAAGCTCGTGGAGAGTCGCTTTGACAGCTCTGTCACAACTTTGGTATGCGTGTACAACCCCTACTCTATTCGACAAACTTTAATACAAAACCACAGGGCAAGAGTCGTACATACATCGTTTCTAGATTGCACGCTTCTGAGCTGGGAAAGTGAAAAGTGAGTGTACCGTATGCGTGATAATGTTTGCACCATCGTACAAATAAGGTACCCATATCACCTTTACACACAATGTCTTGGTTTTTATTGCATGCACGTAAGCTCTAACTCATATCACAGTAGGTTGCGGGTAAAAAAATCCGATTTCTTAAGTTTAAAATTTGCACCATGAAGGGGTAGCAGCGGTAGTCGGGACTTGTCCACGCGCAAATGTTAAAAAAGACATTTGAGGAGTGTTCAGGAGAACCGTAAAACAGTCTTAGACTGTAAAAAAGCAAGGGCAACTATTCCCGAAGATGTCCACTGGTCGTCCAAGGTTAACATGGATTAAGAAAGCTATCGCTGCCACCAAAAATAAGATATGGGTGAATTATATGCGCTCAATGAGAAAAATGGCAAAGAAGCGCGAAATCAGCCGTTAAGTCGCATGGCATATCGAAAAGGAAAATTACGGTGGTCTTTATGATCCTTCTACCATAGAAAAAAAAAACTTACATTATTACCAATGGCATCCAGGAGCTACGAGTAGCGCCATATAAGAAAGTCTTGACACGGTGCTCCATTTACCGTTATTATAAAATAAAATATACCATCAAAACCTGAAACGCCATTCTCTTTATTTATCTATCCTACACCTCTGGACAAATTTTTAAAATCATCGTTGGGCGAATTTTTAAGTTACGCCCTTTTAAAGGGCCTAACCTCTAAAAAATCGAGTTTTCTATAGAATAACATCAGATTTCTGGATTAAAGGCATCAATAACAGAAATTATCATGAACAACATTGAAATTTGGTAGTATGCATCCATATAAATATCCGTGGAGTGCATTTTGTATCAAAATTTGTCATTACGTCTATATACGGTAGAAGTTCTTAGGGCCTATAGAAAGTAAACATTACATTGGTGTAACAAATTCAATTAAAAGCATGTTGTATTGTGATTCCATATGTCAATAGATGTTCATATTACTCTCCGTTAAGGCGATAGTATTTACATGCTCAGCACCAACATTTTAAAAGGACGTAACCGATCTTCAACGCAATATCTTCTCCCATAGCAGATCGAATTTCATCTTTCCAAGGACACCAACAACCACTATCGGGAAGAATTGCATTTCCTCCGTCCAGTAGTGGTTGTACATTGCATCGGAGAGATAAAGGTTTGGTTTTGCCATTTTGAAATGTTAGCACTGATATATTAAGAGCGTACACTCTATACAGTAAATCTGCCTTAAAAACAATAGTCAAAATTTGTCAAAAATATTTGAGCAACCACAAATTAGACAAAAAGATGTATGTGTGCCACATATCTTCAGTTAGAAGAATAGAAATTCAAAATATCGAAGGGCCAAAAGACAAAAAGTCGGAACAGGCAACAAATAATCAAGCATAATATTCTGGGTGACCTCTTTCTTCTTTTAAAATATGTAGGTAAAACCTTTTGTCCCTACTAATTTAACTTTTCTATCCTATTGTCTTTCATTTTTTATTTCATTCCTGGAGCAACATTTGAAAAGGGCCCAACAGGTTTTGTGCCTTTTTTCGAAATCGCTTCAAGGGCTTAACAGCAGCCCGCCCGCGCAAATGAACACCGTTATCCGAAAGATCGATGTTTGCTCTATCTGAAAACTGTCTTAGTTTGTGTGAATAAGTTCATGGGAGCTCAGGAGCGACGTGTCTAGTCATTGTTTACCAATGCTTGCATGCCCTTTTCAAATGTTGCTCCAGATTTGTACGATTTATCTTTTCAGCTTCAGCATTTCAGAAGGACGTAACTGGTTGATATTAAGGCTCCTTCTTCTATGGATGTAGATTGCATGTCACCCCTCTAATGTAAGCTATCGAAAGAGGAGCATTCTTTTTGCCAAGAAGTGCCACGCCACAGCTTTGAAAAAAAGGTGTTGTTTTGGATAGCAGTTACGCGCTTTTGAAATGCTGAGGCTCAGAATACAAAATGTAGAAATGCAAAAAAAAAATCGAAGACAATATTGCGCGTTTCACCGTAGATTATCGCACAAAAATGTTCAAAATCGTTAATAGATCGTCGCCAGTACATCATATTGTGTTCGTGTCTTCTAAATGCGGAAAATAGCTAATGACTGACCACGCAGAAGACACCGAAACGATTAAATGTAACCCTGCATATCTATTTACATTTTTGCATAAATTTGGCGATAATTTTTCTTGTAATGTATAGTAGCAGTAGGTCGAAAATGTGAAGAATTAGCCTAAGTAAAAATTCACGAATGAAAAGTATTAAAAAAAGTAGGTCGAAAAAAATAAAATAAGTAGGGACAAAAGGTCTTACCTACATATTTAAAAAAAAGAAAGAATTTCCATGCAGCATTTTATGTGTGATTATTTGAAGCCTGATTCGACGGTTTGGCCTTTCAATGTTTTGGTTTTCTATACATTTAACTTAAGCCGTTTGACACAGACATTTTTCTTTTTGTTTAATTTGTGGTTGCCCATATTTGACTATTGTTTTTAAAGCAGATTTTCTGTATAGAGAGTGTACGCTCTTCATATATCGGTGCTAACATTTTGAAATGGCGGAACTGCTTGCCGAAACCAAACCTTTATCTCTCCGTTGCAATGTACAACCACTACTGGACGGAGGAAATGTAATTCTTTCCGGTAGTGGTTGTTGGTGTCCTGGGAAAAATGAGATACGTTCTACAGCTATGGGAAAAGATATTGTTTTAAGGATCAGTTACGTCCTTTGAAAATGTTGGTGCTAATATGCATGTGAATACTATCGCCTTGACGGAGAGTAATATGAACATCTATTGACATATGGAATCACAATACAATATACATACTTTTAATTGAATTTGTTACACCAATGTAATGTTTGCTTTCTATAGGCCCTAAGAACTTCTACCGTATATTGACGTAATGACAAATTTTGATACAAAATATACTACCAAACTTCAATGTTGTTCATGATAATTTCTGTTATTGATGCCTTTAATTCATGAATCTGTTATGAAATGTGGTGTTAATCTATAGAAAACTCGATTTTTTAGAGGTTAGGCCCCTTAAAAGGGCGTAACTCAAAAATTCGCCCAACGATGATTTTAAAAATTTGTCCAAAGGTGTAGGATAGATAAATAAAGAGAATGGCGTTTCAGGTTTTGATGGTATATTTTATTTTATAATAACGGTAAATGGAGCACCGTGCTTGAATTTACCCGAACGCAACCTCCGTTTTTTTCGATTTCCGAAAAACTATCGATCCGTACCAAATGCCAGAATCAATAGTTATTATAACTTTTGTTTGTTTGTCAATGTCTACACCATTAGGCAATGTCAAAATAAAAAAAAATAATTCAAAAATTGTTAATCTTGACTTTGACACTACCACAGATACTTTTTGACATTTGCGCGTGGACAAATCACGAGCTAGGTTGCCACTTAGTCATTATGCAAGTGTTAAACTAAGAAAATCAACACTTTTTATTCACAGCCTACTATGATATGAGTTATAGCTTAAATGCCTGCAAATAAAACCAATACATTGTCTTCACAAGTGAAACTGGAATTTTATTTAACGATGGTGCAAACATTATCACGCATACGGTAACTCTTTGCAAGTGAGTGTTCCCATCCCTGCCTCGAAGGTATCCCCGTCTATCGTAACATTACTACCCAGACAGATCCGGTCGTGTTCGGTTCCGACCTTTGCTACTTCGCGTTTCAGGCGGGTTTACAGCTCTGCCACCGTTCCAAATGTTCTGGCGATAATGTCCATGTCGTTCGCAAAGCACACAAATTGACCGGATTTTGTGAAAATTGTTCCCCGGCAGTTGAGCCCGGCTCGTCGCATCACACCTTCCAGAGCGATGTTGAAGAGTAGGCATGAGAGTCCATCACCTTCACGGAAACAAATCTGATCCTATTTTTATGATTCACAAATCATAAAACATAAAGGTTTGTCATTTTATGAAATCATGATCACGAATCATAATTTCATAAACTGAGCAACTACTATCATGATTCGTTGCAACCATTTTTCTGAGCTCGAACTCATGACCATTATCCGAGCAACTAATATCATGATTCGTTGCAACCATTTTTATGAACTCGAACTCATGAAAATTTTCAAGCGTTACGCGCACTCCACACACCTGTCAAAACGTGGTCATTCAGTGTGTGGTATCGCTGGCGAATGGTGACAAAAATGTAAAAAGCCATTATTTAAATGGGAATATAGGTTTGAATAGTTATTGTATTGTTCCTTTTTTGTGTTCTTAGTGGTCTAGCGTGGAATCGTGAAAACATTCTCCCAAAGAAACTGTAAGTAAAAAGAGTGCAGTAAATGTTTTCTTACGTTTTTTTACTCATTCCTTAAGTCTATTGCACGCCATCGTTCTCGTTACAGCTTCGTCCAATTCCGTTCCGGCTTCCTTTGGTCGAGTTCCGCCGTGAAACGACACCAGCCCCATCCCGACTACATCTTTCCGTTCTTGTCGGCTGCATAAAACGGCATAGGCACCGTCCCGACAGCGTCCGGTTACATTATTGTTCCGGCTCCGTTTAACGACACGTGAGTAAAAAAAACTCTTGAAAATGTCTTCTAAATGAGAGTAAAAAAATGATTTCTAAGTAACATTCAATTGCACGTCATTGTTCTCATTCCAGCTCAAACGGCTGCAGCTTTTAATCCTCGCCCGGATCCGTCCAATCCCGCACCACCGTTCCGACCGCATCCATCCGTTCTTGTTTCGGCAGCATCAAACGACGCAGGCACCGTTCCGACAGTGTCCGATTCCTGTGACGGCTCCGTTTAACGACACCGACTTTGCTCCAACTGCATACAGCCGGGCCTCTTCATTATTCGCCCCGTACCTATTGGACCCCGTTCCGGCTCGGTCAAACAGCACAATAGCACCGACCCTGTTCTGACTCCAAAAATTCCAAAAACTGTTTTAAATAAATGATACATCAACTAGAAAACCTATCAGATCCATAAGCGATGCGCACCTGAAACCATGATTCGAAATCTCCAAAGCATGATTTAGCTTCATGGCCCCAGAAAATCTGTCCGGTTCATAAGCGATGCGCACCCGGAACCATGATTCGAAATATTTAAAACATGATTTTACTTCATGGTCCTAGAACATGTGTCAGATTCATAAGCGATGAGCACCCGAAACCATGACTCGAAATCTCCAAAACATGATTTAACTTCATGGTCCTATAAAATCTGTCAGATTCATAAGCGATGCGCACCCGAAACCATGATTCGAAATCTCCAAAGCATGATTTAGCTTCATGGTCCTAGAAAATCTGTCAGATTCATTAGCGAAGCGCACCCGAAACCATGAGTCGAAATCTCCAAAACATGATTTAGCTTCATGGTCCTAGAAAATCTGACAGATTCATAAGCGATGCGCACCCGGAACCATGATTCGAAATCTCAAAAATATGATTTAGCTTTATGATTTCAGGAAAAAAATAACGCATTGGTAGCGTTACGAGACAATGGATCATACTATCATGATCATAAATCATGGTGTATTTTTATAAAACGAAAATGTACTAGGCTCATGAAATCATGAGTCGTTTTTATGATTTTTGGGAGCAGAATTTTACCCGTGTTGTCACAGTCCCCGGCGAGATTTGAAAGAACTGGATAGTTCTCCAGAAACTCTTACGCAGTTTTGCACACCGTCCATCGTTGCTTTAATCAGTCTAGTCAGCTTCCCCGTTTTCGTCCATGATTCTCAATAGCTCTGCGCGGTCGATACTGTCGTATGCCGCTTTGAATTCGATGAATAGGTGATGCGTTGCGACCTGGTATTCACGGCATTTCTGGAGGATTTGCCGTACGGTGAAGATCTGGTCCGTTGCCGACACGCCGTCGATGAAGTCGAGTTAATAACTTCTCACGAACTTATTTGTTTAAGATGACAGACGACGGAAGATGATCTGGGATAGCACTTTGTAGGCAACATTCATGATAGTGATCGCCCCGAAGTTCTTACTTTCCAAATGGTCGCCTTTCTTGTGAATTGGGCAGATTATCCCTTCCTTCCACTCCTCCGGTAGCTGTTCGGTTTCCCAGATCATGACTATCAGCCGATGCAGACAGGTGGCCAACTTTTCTGGGCCCATCTTGATGAGTTCAGCTGTGATACCATCCTTACCAGCTGCTTTGTTGGTTTTGAGCTGGTGAATGGCATCCTTAACTTCCCTCAGCGTGGGAGTTGGTTCATTTCCGTCCTCCGCTGCACTGGCGTCGTCGTTTCTTCCGTTGCCGTGGGCTCCCGTGCCTACGTTCTCCACACCATTCAGGTGCTGATCGAAGTGCTGCTTCCACCTTTCGATCACCTCACGACCGTCCTTCAAGAGGCCTCCGTCTTTATCCCTGCATATTTCGGCTCGCGGCACGAAGCCGTTGCGGGAAGCGTTGAGCTTCTGATAGAACTTCCGTGTTTCTTGGGAACGGCACAGCAGTTCAATTTCTTCACACCCCGCTTCATCTAGGCGGCGCTTTTTTTCCCGAAAGAGGCGGGTCTGCTGTTTCCGCTTCTGTCGAGTTCCTTGCTGCAGCATTACCGCCCTCGCTGCGTTCTTCTTCTCTAAAACCGTTCTGCACTCTTCGTCGAACCATTCGTTCCGTCGATTCTGCGCGTATGCTGAGGCGACATCCGGTTGCTTCAGTCGCTCTAGGTTGTATCGTGGCGGTCGCCGGTACCGTACATTGTTGATGACGGAGAGTTTTGGGCGCAGTTTGACCATCACCACATAGTGGTCAGAGTCGATGTTAGCACCACGATAGGTCCTGACGTCGATAATGTCGGAGAAGTGCCGTCCGTCAATCAGAACGTGGTCGATTTGAGATTCCGTCTGCTGTGATGATCTCCAGGTGTAACGATAAGGGAGGCTGTGTTGAAAAGGTGCTACGTATATTTTCGGAATCAATAGGCCGTTTTCGTTCGTCGGCTGGTGGGCGCTAAACTTACCAATCGTCGGTATGAATTCCTCCTCCTGGCCTACCTGAGCGTTCAAATCTCCTATGATGATCTTGACGTCGTGGCTTGGGCAGCGATCGTACTCGCGTTCGAGCTGCGCGTAAAATGCGTCCTTGTCATCATCAGTACTTCCGGAGTGTGGGCTGTGCATGTTTATCATGCTGAAGTTGAAGAATCGGCCCATGATCCTCAACCTGCACATTCTTTCGTCGATCGGCCACCAACCGATCACGCACATCTGCATATCAACCATCACGATGAAAGCTGTTCCCAGCTCGCGTGTGTTGCCGCAGCTCTGGTAGATGGTATGTTTACCTCTAAATGTTCGCACCATGGATCCTGTCCAAAGCACCTCCTGCAGCGCCACGATGCCGAACTCGCGGTCCTTCAGTAGATCGGCGAGTATGCGGGTGCTCCCAATGAAGTTGAGAGATCGGCAGTTCCACGTACCGAGTTTCCAATCGCAAGTCCTTTTTGTTCGTTGGGGTCGTTGCCGTTGGTCTCGGTTCGTATTATTCTGTTGCTGATTTTCCGTTATAATGTTTTTTTACGGCTGGCTCGTAGGGCATGACACCAACCCCCTACTTTCCGGAGGACCATAGTGTACAGTTGAGCTTAGAGCCCTTCCCTGGTACTCGGACGTAGATCAGCCGCCCCTAACACGGGGATCAGACGCTGTTGTGAGCCGCTCCTCCTGGAGAACAGACGCTTAGGTTTACCGAAGCAAAACCCCCCCTCCCCCCTTCACTGTCAGCCAACGACCAAAGTTCCCACCGGGGTTAGTTACCCGATCTTCCCTAAGGTTGCTCATAGTTTCCGGCCGGTACCGCGTGGAGGTAGGGATAGGAGTTGCTGGGCAGAGGCTAGTGGATCACAATGGGACCTGAATTGCCCAGCATACCCAGCCTTTACCGTGCCATCAGGGTTGCGTGTACAAATTATTAATTTGGCGCAGCAACTTGATGACTTGTCCACCATTAGCGTAAATTAGTTAAACTTCACAGTTAAGGCGTGGCCAACACTTATGCAGCTGTATTTAATTGGTGCGGCATCTAACATTTCTGCATCGTCTTAGCATCGAACAAGCACGGTCTTGCCATAAAATTATAACAAACGTATTGTACTTCTACTTCTTCTATACGCAATCCGCCCTGCAATGTGATACTTGCACCTTTCTCGATTCGCTGACTCAAGCCGGGCAGCGTTTTAAAAGGTGGGAGACAAATAAAACTGTTTGCCATTTTTTATACGCCTTCCAACAATCGCCGTTTTTTTATGGCTGCCGAGCTGGGGAAGGCACAGGCGCATTCAATGCAACCCGACACGACGCGATTGCACTCAGCCAGCAGCAGCATTCTCCTGATAGGGGGAGGAGAAATTGAATGAAATAATTTTGAATTATTTTATTGGCCTACCGGTCGTAAACTGGCGCGACGCAATGGTCCTGCTGTAGCTGTAGGTACAGGCGACGACGATGATGGCTACGCGCAACAACAGGGGGACGCAGCTTGCACCATGCACGATGCATCCGATGCGATGGTGGCCACGAATTGCAATGGTTCTGGATTGCATTGCAGCAAATGTGTAGAGGGGTTCACGATTGATGGTGGAGGTTAAATACGTGTAGGACAGTGGTTTCACATCGAGAACCAATGTATAATTGAAATAAATCATTCAATTACAGGGAGTGGTGATTCAGGCCTGTATACATATTTTCAGTTTAGAGCAGCCATGATGGCGTAGAGGACCAAACTGAAGGATCCCCTCCATCCATGTCCTGCTGGATTCTAGTCTAATGCTTCTTTGCAAATTTCGCTCCTGCAGCAACGAACATCGATGACTCGTTTTGAAGAGTCCATCACGGTAGCATGCTGGCGCTTAGCCAGTTTCCCGAGTGGTCCTTGCCACTCCCTTTGTCCTCGGAAGGCGGGCAGGGTCAACCCCACGTTCGCGCCCAACTGTTCTGCAAGCATTAAGAACTGATGCCTACGTGCAACCCGATCTGACCTGCTGAAGGCAAGGGCATCACTACCCTTCAGGCCCTATCAGCTGCACCAGAAGGTTGCTGACAGCAGGGTCTCCACCTGCCCCGACCCTTACCGAGGACCCTTTGCAACCGCGGGCTCGAATCGAATCCAGTAGGCCTACGCAACGGCAGCAATGCTACCAGGACTTCCTCTCCGCAGCCACTTGATCGCTGTATGGGTCGACGTCGACCGCATGGCACCGGTATGACCTACGAAGCCGATCTACCTGCCGAAGCCTGGCCACCTGTTGAACCGCATCTGAACCAGCCATTTTTCGAGTCCACGCTCCGCCTCCTCTGTAGCTCCTAGACAATATGGGTGAAAGCTGTTGAAACGGCATTCCAACCAAACTCATACCACCTACACATACCCTGGACAAGATTGTCCAGCGATGCGTCCTCATCGCATGTGGCGAGCATGCGGCCACGCAATGTACGAAAATGCGGGCACACGGACAAAACGTGTTCCGCGGATTCCTCCAAACCAGTACAAACCGTACATTCGGGAGAACCCGCATGACCGACACGATGCAGATACTGTCGGAAGCAACCATGGCCTGAAATGTGGCCTGTGTCAGGTGGAATGTTACTTCCCCAGGGCAACTGTTAATCCAACTATCTACCCTCGGTATCAACCTATGGGTCCACCTTCCTTTAACCATGGAGACCATCCTGGCAGTCCTGCGTATGCCTCCAGTGCTGCGCATTTCGAAGCACTCCATATTCTCCCTGATACGGATACCGATAGCCACCATACCAGTAATGACGCAGAGCGCGTCGTGTGACACGGTATGGTACGCTACGCACCCGCAACCCTCAAGCACATCAGCCTGTAAGTACTTTCCAGGCCCACGCCGGGCCGCCATACCTTAGTATGGACGTAGCAATACTAGCCAGAAGCCCTTACTGGCGTACACCACAGAGTTATCGGACATCATCCGGGACAGTGCCGCAATAGCTGTGGAGGCTCTTTTACAGGCATAATCAACGTGGCTACCGAAGGTGAGCTTAACGTCGATCATCACGCCCAAGTGTTTGACGGAGCGCTTTGACAGGATAGTGCACCCACCTACACTGATCTCCGCCTGCAGCTCCGATTTCCGGTTGTTCACAACCGTCACCTCAGTCTTGTGATAAGCTAACTCCAGTTTCCTGGACCTCATCTACGCCTCCACAACTTTCGAGTGGTTGGTAGTCAACTTCACCTCCTCGATCGTTTCACCGTAGACTTCGAGCGTAATGTCGTCGGCAAATCCGACAATCTCCACTCCCACTGGATACTCTAACCTCAACACCTCGTCGTACATGACATTCCATAACACTGGACCCAGGATGGAACCTGGCGAGAATCTTGTACACCGGTATCCCCAGAGGCAAGAGCGCATCGGCAATAGCAGACCAGCTGGCGTTATCAAACGCATTCCTTACATCTAGAGTCACTACTGCACAGAAACGAATTCCCCTCCTCTTAGGCTCGAGTGCTTTCTCGGTGGTTTTTGTAACCGACAAGATAGCGTCTACGGTGGCCCTCCCCTTCCGGAAGCCGTACTAGTTACTCGAAAGACCATTTTCGCCCTTGGTGAACCACAACATTCTATTGAGGATGATCTTTTCGAACACCTTCCTCGCCGTGTCCATCAAGCATATTGGCCTATATGCCGACGGGTCTCCGGGTGGTTTCCTCGGCTTTGGTAATAGTACCAGGCTCTGCCTCTTCCAAGCTTCTGGGAAAACTCCCTCGTCCAGGCATTTCTACATAGCAGACCTGAACATCTCGGGAGCCTCTGCAATAGCTACTTTTAAGGCCAGGTTCAGAATTCCGTCCGGATCTGGGGCCTTACCTACGCTAAGGGACTTTGCTATCCCCGCAAGTTCCACATCGGTGACCCTCTCTTCATCGCCAGTCCCAGACCCCGGCTATCCTACGAAAGGAGGCCAAGGACTACGATCATGACGAGGAAGAAGGCCTTCGATGATCCCTTACAACACCTCTGAAGATTGCTCTGTAGGAGCAATTACACCTCTCGTCTTGGCCATAACGATCCTGTAGGCATCACCCCACGGGTTCACATTGGCACTCTGACAGCGATCCTCAAAGCAGGCCTTTTTGCTTGCTCTTATCTCGATCTTCAGCGCGGCTTTTGCAGCGGCGAACACCATCCGCCGTTCGTTTCGCTCTTCCTCTGATCGTGCTCGCTGCATCCGCCGCCTAGCCCGTAGCCAGGCGCGGCGCAGGTCCGCAATCGCATCGGTCCACCAGTAAGCCGGTGGCCTCCCATTTCTAAAGTGGACTCGCCTAGGCATGGTAGCATCACACGCACGTGAGAGCTCCGCTACCAGCTCGTCGCCGTCTAAACCAAGTAAGCGGAGCGCCAGCCTAAATACCCCTTCGTCGAAGTATGATGTCTTCCACAATCGATACTGTAGCGAACCGCCAGGTGGTCGCTGTGAGTGTAGCTAATATCTACTCTCCAGTTCGAACTACTTGTTAAGCCAGGACTACTAAAGGTCACGTCAATAATTGACTTCGCTCCATTTCGACTATAGGTACTCTACGCACTGACATTAGCCAAGTCGACATCTAAGAAGGCCAGTGTTTCTAGTCGGATCTGACTCCGCCGGTTCGTGAAACGGCTTCCACATTCCACGGCCCAGGCATTAAAGTCACCTGCTATTACCACCGGACTTCGCCTTGTTAGCACGGTCGTTTTGCGGTCCGGCATTAGCGTGAACTGCTCGATCGGTCACCGCGGAAGCGCATAACAGCTACAGAAAAAGAACCCGGTTACTTTGGCGACCACGAAGCCCTCATAGGTAGTAGACACCAACTCCTGGACGGGGTATTTACCCGTCGTCCATATCGCCGCCATTTTTCTGGACTCATCCGCGACCCAGTTGCCTTTGCCGGCGGGTGCTCGGTATGGGTCCGCTTTGATGGCGATATCCGTCTCCCACTCAGAAACGGCCTGACAAAGCAGTTGCTGAGCCACGTCACAGTGGTTCAGGTTCAGCTGCGTTACCTGCACTGTGATTTGTTGTTCACTGCGACTTTCTTGAAGGCCGGGCACCTTGGACCACCAGTCGGATGTCTGTTGTTCGCGGATTTCCCAGGTACAGATCATGCAGATGGGTGGACTCGTGCAGCTTTGGGCCTTATGACCTTCAGTGCCGCATCGCCTACACAGTTTGCGCCTGTCGGGGCCTTTGCAATCCCACGACTTGTGTCCTAGTTCCAGACACCTGAAACAAATCTTCGGTGACTCGTGGAACGTCAGATGATAAACGCACCCGCCCTAGGGGCGGGACACCTCTAATATTGATTAGCGGTATTAAGCAGTATTAGGGAATATTAATCCCAGAGGAAATTCATTCTTGAACGAAGTAGGCCATACTTATGGAACTGGTTTTGATATGTCAACAGGCTCTCGATGAACGTGCCGCTTGCAGGTTGTATTAATAACACTAGTTTACAGCATTTTTGAACTCGGTAAGCTGATGATCATTTTTGGTGTAGAATCATGCCCTGAGTTCGAAAACGCGTAGGAAAAAAAATACAGTAGAGCGGAAATTTTTTCGACTTTCCATACATGGTTGATGATTTGAAATCGATTTTTGTTCTATTTCTAAGCAAAGTCGCTCACTTCAAACATCTCATTCTCCGTAATCAATGCTCCGATTGAGCTGAAATTTTTACTGTAACTCGCCTACATATGATATGTCGAATAAACGTCGAGAAAGAATTTTTAAGTTCGTTTTTTCTTATTGAAAAAAATACATTTCTTCAAAAAATTTTGGGAATTTTGCTAAAATTTAAGAAGATCGTCCCTAAAACTCGCCAGTATCTTGAATTTCATCAATCTGACGCAAAACCTGTATTCAGATGATCGAATGGTATTGTATTCAGCTTTTAATTTATGGAAAAAGATTTAAAATTGGTTGAACAAAACGCAAGATATTTGAATTTTACTAAATTACATATTTTGAAAAGTTACAAAACTCGATATTGAGCTAAAACTCAAAAACTGCTCTACATAAAATTTTTTGAAGGTCGGTTTCGAAATCAGCACTAAATTGTGCTTCAAAAATGTTGGTCGTTGACAGAAGTTCACGACTTTCATTTTATTTTGTAAACTTGTGTAAGAGACGAACCAGCTCAGGGCTGAAAGTCTCAAAAATAAAGAAAAAAAAAAAAAAAAAAAGGTTGTATTAAATCGGCAGAATATATCTCCTTTTGGCACTTCTCATCCTGAAACAACGATTCAGGACATATCCTGGCGGACTCGATCAGCGAACCGTGGTACCTCGCTTTAACACCTGCGTCCCAAAAGTTTGTATCTACGATCATGAAACGCACACAGATCATTTATACTGATAAATTACCGACAATCCTCCTGCGGATCAAAATGGCCAATATTCAATTAGCTAGGCCAAACTATCTCAAATTAAATAGCGATGGTACTCAAACTTGAAAGCTCATTGGAGTACAAAATGTCTTTAGTAGAAATATTCCCAGTTCAATGAATTCTAATTTTATCCCATTATGGACATATGAGCGGATGGAATTTGGAAACGTAGTCGACTAATTCAATTCAGTTATTTTTTAAATATTTATTAGAGATGCACAGAACAACAAAAGTTTTCCACGAGACAAATGCTTAGGACTTGTAGTGAAAGGACATCGAATAAGAGCTGATGAAGCCACCCTTTTATACGTCAAGCGCAAGGTCCAGCGATACAAGTTTTCGACAGCCTTCTCCCAGAGTGCATGTCAGCTCACGCTATTTTCACAGCTAAAATACATAAGCAAAAGAATTTAGAGAAATTGATTGAAATAATTGTGGACGATCTACAGACAAACCGTATTTCCACCTCTTAATTTCGTGACAGTTGGTTGTTGTATAAGTAGTCATGACATACTGCACAACAAATGTTTCGGTGAAGCATGAAAATTAGGAAACTAATATTTATTAGACGGTATTAGCGTCGGTATTAGGCAATGTCCCGCCCCTAGCACCCGCCTACCTTAATCCTCACTACTTTAACGGATTTTTTTCGTCCGTTTTTTCAGCTGAACCAGAGCTATAGCTTTAGGTTTATCCCTGTCGGCCCGGCCCCTTCCGTAGCCTAACGGCTACGCATCATTTTTCTCGGGCTTGGCACCTACTTTTATACGCCTTGGTTTGACGAAAGAGTCCAATAGTCAGGTGACCACTAATTCATGGTGTAATGCAGCTTTATGGTTATCGTGCCCAGGAACAAATGGTTAGGGGGGAGGGGGGTGTTGCTTCAGCAAACGGAACCTGTGGAGTACCATGGAGCCCTCCGCAGTATTTTCCTTTACTGCATTAATCGGAACAATGGCACAGTGGACCTTGTGTTATTCCGACTGATATAATTTATGTATCACTGGAACGTGCTATTTCAATCTAATATTTCCTTTACATGTCATCTTCCCTTTGCGTCTGAGAATTGATTGTTACCTCCCTTAACGTTTAGCCACTTAGCCATACTCTCTGCCACACTATTACATTTTCGTCTGTTTATCACTCCCATTCCCACAGACAGAAATAAACTCATGATTGTTTCCGGTAAGGCAAAATTTTAAATTTATTCTCCTTCACCATCCACCCACCGTGGTTCACGAGAACACGATTGTAAACTAACATTATTATCGCACCGCTCAAATCTTAGCCACATGGCAAACCTACTGCGACGAGCACCGTTGTCGTCGTCGCCGCCGCCGTTTACATGGTCCATTGGGTTTCGATTCGAGCCAAATAAATCACCAAATTAGAAATGCAAAGCAAACAACTACAGGGGATGGCCAAAATGTTTGGGATAGGCAACTTTTTTTTCTCTCACAAAAAAGTTCAACATGCTATAACTTTTCATAGAGTGCATCAATAAATCTCAAATTTTGGCTGTTTGTCAACCTATTATATGTGCATCATTGGTACAAATTTGGGCTCGATTGAATAATTTTTCGCGAAGTTAGAACCGTTCGGGTAAAACACTATTTTTTAGACAACTCATTTATGAGCTGTCATATCTCGTAAACCAGTTAACCGAATTAAATGAAATTTTGAACGTACACTAACAATATGCGTATACTTCACAAACCATTAAAACATAAATACTTTTTGTACGTTGAAAAAAGTTATCATGGATTGACACTTTTTGGATTTTTCTCGAAAAAATGTAATTTTTTTACGTCAATGTCAATGAATTTTAGTGTTGATGTCCAAAAATTTTCCACTTCTGTTCTCTAGTTATCTCTAATCAGATATATTAGAGCCTATTTAGATTAAAGGAAGAACACATTTAGTAATTTTTGTATGGTATTGTAAATTTGACTTATTTCCTCTATATGGGTAAAAATTTCAACCCGGTATAACTTAATTCGCCGTAAGAAAATATTATATTTTAGAACGTTGTATTAAGTATCAATATATTGTTGATAAACGTTAAAAAATTCATTCAATTCGGTTCACTGGTTTCCGAGATATGACAGCTCAAAAATGAGTTGTCTAAAAAATAGTGTTTTACCTGAACGGTTCTAATTTCGCGAAAAATTATTCAATCGAGCCCAAATTCGTACCAATGATGCATATATAACAGGGTGATAAACAGTTAAAATTTGAGAATTTTTTATGCACTCTACGAAAAGTTACAGCATGTTGAATTTTTTTGTGGGTGAAAAAAAAAATGCCTATCCCAAACATTTTGGCCACCCCCTGTATATCAGTTGGATCGAGCGAGATTGTTCTCCGGATCCTCCGTCGTCGTCGGTTGGTGTCGGTTGGTGTCTTTGAGATGGCTTCTTGCAGAAATTTCTTCTCAACGACGGCGAGGGCTGCTGGAAAGGTTAGCAAGCGCCACAAGTCTTCAGCAATGGCAAACAAAAAGGGTTAAGAAAGCAAGCAGCTGGTAAACATCGCTGAATCTTTCACTCTTCAACGAGCTCAATTGTGCCTTAATGTGATTGTTATTTATTCCGTGGGGATTTTTATGGAGAGAAATGGAGCAATTAAGTGGAACTCACGCTGTTTGGGAGATAATTTTCTCTATTTTTGCATAAAGAAAAATGATGTTGAAATTTGCTAGCCAAAGAATGGAACATAAACTTAAAAAAATTGTTTTGAAAGAAATTAATTTACATACATACATTTATTTGCTCAACATCTCATTTTGTATAAAACATAATCAACAATAGTAAGCCACACAACTCGACTCGTGGCTGCCGCTCGTCATCCTCGGTCACGATCAATTCTTGCCAGATCACGCTCAACCTGGTCGACCCGTCATGATTTCTGCGCTCCACGCCTTTTTTACCAACCGGATCAGTAGCAAAGACCGTATCCTTCCGGCTTTGACCACCGCCTGGATGCTAGGGTCGCCGTAGAGTGCATCAGTCCGAACTTTGCTGCTTGGTATTGTGGATTTAGCACTAAACTGATGTCGGAAGTAACTTCATTGACTTCCGCTGCCTTCCTTATGCGTTAACCCGTAGGCTACGGGGCTTACAACAAAATTTCAAACCGCTGCCAAAGACGCAAACATCAATATTTTTCAATGAAATTTTGAGGTCCACTTCACTGTTATTTGTAGTTTCAGTTATGCTGGGATCCACAAAAATTGAAGCCACGAGGACAGTTTTATTCCGGTAGACGTCTGGGTCAGGAGGGGTAAAAATTGCATAACCTTCCTTTTAGTAAGGCCCCATTAGTTGGAATTCAATTAAATTCATCTGGAAAGTTGTTAGTTCTATGTATTATTGTATATTACGTCAGGCCTGGGGGTTAAGATGTATATAGGTGGTGTAGAACTTTTTCCAGGCCTCCAAAATATTTTCAATTTTGAGTCTAATTTCTATGCGCTTGTAAAAGATTTTGAGGCACGCAAGAAGTAGATTTTTCTGTTCTAAGCAAGGTTTTAAGCATATTGAATTAAACTGTAAGTAAAACTTGATGGTAACATACTGTTTTCGTTAGAAAAATCATGTTTTTCACAAAAGTAACACGATTTTACAAGAAATTACCTACTTTTAGGCGTTTAATGTTTCACAAAAGGTACCGCAGTTATCGCCTAAAAGTATGCAATTTCTTGTAAAATCGTCTTACTTTCGTGGAAAACATGATTTTTCTAACAAAAACAGTATGCTACCATCAAGTTTTAGTTTATAGTTTAATTCAATATGCTTAAGACCTGCCTTAGGTAAGAAAAATCTACTTCATGCGTGCCTCAAAATCTTTTACAAGCGCATAGAAATTAGACTCAAAATTGAAAATATTTTGGAGGCCTGGAAAAAGTTCTACACCACCTATACACTTCTTAACCCCCAGGCCTGACGTAATATACAATAATACATAGAACTAACAACTTTTTAGATGAATTTATTTGAATTCCAACTAATGGGGCCTTGCTAAAAGGAAGGTTATGCAATTTTTACCCCTCCTGACCCAGACGTCTACCGGAATAAAACTGTCCTTGTGGCTTCAATTTTTGTGGCTCCCAGCATAACTGAAACTACAAATAACAGTGAAGTGGACCTCAAAATTTCATTGAAAAATATTGATGTTTGCGTCTTTGGCAGCGGTTTGAAATTTTGTTGTAAGCCCCGTAGCCTACGGGTTAAACATAACGTCGGAAGTAGTGCGCTGAATGGAGCATTACAGCTTTGCCAAGGTTCCATATATTCTGGCGATAATGGCCATGTTGAACGCAAAGCACACAAATTGACCGGATTTCGTGTAAATCGTACCTTGGCTGTTGAGCCCGACTCATCGCATTGCACCTTCCAATGCAAAGTTGAAGAGTAGGCATTAAGGTAGCTAGGATTTTTTTTATGGAGGGGGTCAGAGGGGCCTGACTTGAGAGGACTTTTAACCCGGGAGCGCTCGCGTAGTGTACTGAGTACACGTACTATTGAAAATGCACGCTTGTGGCACACAGCGTGAGCGCGGCGTCGATGCAGGTAACGTAAATCGGGGTATCATTGATCAGCGGAGTAACATTGATCGGATTGACTGACCTCATGAAATGTTCAAACAAGCATTTTGCATTGAATCAGTTTCTGCTATCGAATGGTATATCGTATTTTGCTATTATTTAGCTATTAAATGACATGTAATTCTTGAAAATTGAATTTCGTAAACATTGAAATAAATCGATGTTTCCATAAATGTGTTTCTTAACGCAATGAGATACATTGTCAAACATTCATGCATGGTATAAACACTAGTTACAATATGAGGTCCGAAATCACTGTATTACTTCAATATGATATCCTAGAGATGGATTGATTGAACGAAACTTTTATGCAAATGCTCTTTTTCAGTAAAATATACGATTTATTAAAAGTAGCCTGTCAAATCTTTAAGCAATTGCCTACCTTTAGGCGTTATTCGCGATTTGGAGGATTTTAATCTTAAAATAACTCAAAAAGTACATAACTTGTAAGAATTTGGACAACATATTCGAAATCAGCGACCGCGAATTTAGTAAGTAAGGGTATTTTCAAAACAAACGAATAATGATCACTGACATGATCAATGTTACCCCAAATCAACAAAATCAAAAATTAGATTGAAAAGCCTATTTAAATATGTTTAAAAGTTTTACAATACTTTTTCGAGTAGCTTAACACATAACCAGAGGGCCAGTACTTGTTTTAAAAATATAAAATATGTAACATTTGCTTTAACAAGAGAATTATTCAAGAAAGATCGAAAATTCTGATCAATGTTACCCCGGATTACGGTAGTCAAAGACGCGACTGCTCGAGGGTTAAGCGGCATAGGCGCCCGAAATGTGTATATGCAAAACGGTATCCCAGTTTTAAAGAATCAAAATTTTGAGAAAGACGTGTGTTCAGTAACAGGGAAGGTTTATTAATAACAAGTTTTTCAGTAGTTGATTGGGTCTACACAACATCTTGGTAACCAGGGTGGTGACTAGTCAACTGCTCCTACGATTCCACTCTTCACCATCTCTCAGTTGAAAGTTTCCAATCCAATCTTAATCCGCAATGTACTTAGAGTTGGGGCTGGTAGGGGCTTGGTTAGGAGGTCCGCCTCCTGCTCTTGAGTTGGCACGTACACAAGCTTTACCTTTCCTTCTGCTACAGCTTCTCTGATAAAGTGGAACTTGACGTCAATGTGCTTCACGCGTTTAGTTTCCTCCTTTTCCGCCATGGCAATGGCCCCTTGATTGTCCTCGTGTATTGGTAAGTTGGATTCTCCCAAGTTTGTCAATAGTCCGCTAAACCAGATTGTTTCGCTAATTGAACTGCTCATTGCGATATATTCAGCCATCGTCGATGACATTGCCACTGCGCGCTGCTTCTTGGATGACCATAGGACAGTACAGCCGAAAGCCTTGATCAGGAATCCAGATACACATTTGCGATCCAGCTCGTCACTAGCATAGTCAGCATCAACGAAAACTTTGATTGGTGGTTCATGCGGGTTTCTCTTAAATGTCAGCTTCATATCCTTGGTGACTTGAAGGTATCGTAGTACTTGCTTTGCATGTTTCCAGTGATCCTCTCCTGCAGCATCCTGGAATCTTACTAAGTAGCCCACAATGTAGCACAGGTCCGGTCTTGATCCCAGCATCAGGAACATCAAGCTGCCAACTAGTTCACGATACGGTTAACTGCATCCTCCGGTCGCTGGACGTAACTGCAACCTTGTTTCAGCAGGCGTACCAGCAGGTTTACAATTCTCCATTCCGAAACGTGACAGAATTTTCAGGATGAATGCTTCTTGAGATAAATACATGCCGCCTTCACCTCGTTCAATCTTAATGCCCGGAAAATGATGGAGTTCATTGATATCTGTCATCTCAAATGCTTCTCTAAGTCGCTTCTTGATACTTTCAACGGCTCGTAAATCAGCCACAATCACGAGTAAATCGTCCACGTAAATCACGATGAATGCTATGTTCCTTCCTTGTCCATGAATGTATACGCAATACTCGTGCCGAGAGCGAACGAAACCCATGTTGAGGAGAACTTCGTTGAATCGACCATTTTAGCAGCGGGGGGATTGCTTGAGACCATAGAGGGACTTCTTCAACAAGCACACCTGGGTCGGCTGACCTTTTACCCCCTTTGGAACACGCATGTACACCTTTTCTTGAAGAACGCCGTTTTAACGTTTATTTGGTGAACCTTCATATCTCGATGGGTCGCGGCAGCCAGAATCATCCAAATCGATCACCAAGGGCTCGCCGAATTTACATAAATCTTAAAAATAATCTTCATTATACGCCATATGGCGACTTTCTCCCGAATCCAGGATCCATTCGATGAACGATTCTGCCTTGTGATCCTTTCTTTCTTCCTGAGATGGAGCTAGCGCGATTTGTTTGTCCACAGGAACGGTCGTGACTTGAGCCTTACCATGTCGATTCTTCATCTTTGGAAAGAGGATTTTTTTGTGTCCCACTTCGCCGCATTCGAAGCATTTTCCTTGAAACTTGTTTTTCTCCTTGCATCTCGCCGGTTTCGCTGGAAACGCTGATCCTGATCTATCCGAAACCCCATCCACAAAGGAACCGCTCTCTCTTCCCGATCGCTTCTGTTCTTCAGCCAATAATCGTGTCATAGGCATTGCGTAGCTAGCTTTTTCTTTTTTCTCACTCACTCTCCCAAACAAACACGAGAAAGAGAAGGATGAAAGAGGGGGCACAGGCTTCCTCTTGCATCCCGCTCTTTCTTATGATTGTTTAGGAGAGTGAGTAAGAAAAAAGAAAAAGCTAGCTACGCCAATGGTCATAGGACGACGGCAGTGAAATGAACAGCTGATTTGCGGCATCCAACTCCGAAACAGTAGCTCCAGCTCCTTTTAACTGGCGGATCAGCTCATCAAAGTGGCGGAAATGGTCCATTAACGGTGTTCCTTCTACCATCTTCAATGTTGCCAGGTATCTTCAAATGTAGGTTTGCGTCGCAAAGCCCTTCTTCGCAAACGTATTCGCCAAGGAATTCCACATTTCCTTCGCAGTATCCTTGTCGCGCACATAGAGTCTGGGACCATTTGGGCAGGAGCACCTATTTTGGGCACTTGCTGCTACAACTCAGTTAATTTCACACATTTATTCGGGCATTTGTTCTGAGATACCTTTAGAGGTTCCTCCAGTGATTGTTCAAATGCTGTTTTCGAGGTTTCCTTCAGGAATTTCTCCAGAGATCCTTTAAGGTATGGCTGCAGGTATTCCTTCAGAGATTTCTTCATATATTCCTTCCGGAATTCCGCTGGATGTTGTTCCAATTGGACCATCTGGAATTATTCGAAGTATTTCTGCAGGAATGTCTTCTAGAGACTAGAGATTTTTCAAAAAATATTCCAGCAATTTCTTAAAAACTTTGAACAAAAATCCAGGAGTCGATCCAAGTATTCCTTCAATAATTTGTCCAGAAATTACTGCAGACATGGATTTCTTCAGATTGTTTAATCCAGGGACTCATGCAGAAATTCTTCCAGGAATTTTCTAAGCAATCTCTTCTGCGATTCCCTATGGAATTCCTCTAGGGATTGCTTCTGGGATTCATCATGGGGTTTCTTGACAAGTTCCTCCAGGGATTCACCCAGGAATTCCTTCTGTGATTCTTTCAGGAACAACTTCTAGGATTATTAAAAATAAATGCCTCCAAGAATTCTTCTTGGGATTCCTACAAGAATTCCTAGTGGATTTCTTTCAAACTTCTCCAAGAATTAATCCAAGACTTCTTCCAGGAACTTTTCAGAGAATCCATTAAGAATTTATCATGGGATTGCTTCCGAGATTCCTCCTGGTTTTTTTTTCAGGAATTCTTCCAGGGATTCCTTCAGGAATTGCTACAGGGATTCCTCCAAGAGTTCCTCTAAGTACTCTTTTAACCCTGAAAGGGATACCTGAGGTCCATTGGACCCCAGGCGCCTTTCAGAGTTCGTCTTTGATGGAACACACTCAGCGAGGTGACGAAACTGAGGCCATGAAGGTATCCCTTTTAGAGTTAAGGATTCCTTCGGGATTTCCTCAGGAATTTCAACGGTTTCTTCACAGTTTCGATTTCTTCAGTACCGTAACCTGGGGTGTAGTTGATCAGTGAGGTGAACCTGATCACTCAATTACCCACGGGTATTGGCTTTCAAGGAAATTACCATTCCATTTTAATGTTACGTCATTGGATTGTGAATGGCTAAAACATAACTGTTCCTTCCTGGAAAGCCGATATCCACGAGTAATTGAGTGATCAGGTTCGCCCCACTGATCAACTACATCCCAGTTAACGGTACTTCCTCACGGGATTTCTTCAGAAACTCCTCCTAGAATTGCATCTGAAATTGATCCTTGGATTTCTTCAGGAATTCTTCCTGGGATGCTTTTCCGGGAGTTCTTCCAGGATTTCGTCCAGAAATTTCTCTAGGAATTCCTCCAGAGATTCCTACAAGTGTTCTTCTAGAGATACCTTGAGGAATTCCTCTGGACATTCCTCCAGGAAATAATTCAGGGATTCCTCCTGAAAGTGCTCCATTGGTTCGTCGAGAAAATTCTCTAGGAATTCCTCAAGGGGCCTCTCTAGGAATTCCTCCAGGGATTCCTCATGGAATTCATATAGAAATTCCTCCAGGAATTTCTCGAGAGCTTTCTCAAGGAAATTCCCTAGATATTACTTCAGGCATTCCTTCAAGAGTTCCTCCAGGGATTTCTAAAGGGATTCCTCTAGGATTTCATTCATGGACTCCTCCAGAAATATCTTCAAGAAATCCACCAGGAATTACCCAAGGAGTTCCTTCAAATATTCCTCCAGGAATTCCTTCAGAAATAACTAAAAAAAATCTCCAGAAATTTCTCCAGGAAATCATAAAGGGATTCCTTAAAAAACTTCTCCCGGAATTTATCCAAGAATTTCTTCAGGGATTCCTGCATGAATTCCTCTTGAGATTGCTTTAGTATTTTTTTTTCAGGAATCCTCCAGGAAATCCTTCAGGGATTCCTTCAGAAATTCCCCCAGTAAATTCTCCCGAAATTTATCCAGGAATTATTCCAGGTATTTTCCCAGGCATTCCTCCATGATTTCATCCAGGAATTTCTCCAGGAACTCCTCCTGAAATTCTACCAATAATTCCGCCAGAAATTACCCCTGGTATTTTTTTTCAGGAAATCTTCCAGAAATTTCTCCAGAAACTGATCCAGGAATTCTTTCGGAAATTCCCAAATAAATCCCTCCAGGAATTTCTCCAGGAAATCCTCTATAGATTCCTTCAGCAATTATTTCAGAAATTTATTCAGAGATTCCTACTGAAATTTTCCAGGGATTTCCTCTGGAATTCTTCCAGGATTTCCTCCAGGAGATTATCCAGAAATTTCTCCAGGGATTCTTCCAGAAATTCCTCCCACAATTTTTCCGATGATTCCTCCAGAAGTACCTACAAGAACTCTTACAGAAATATCATTGAGAATTCCTTTCGGAAATTTCTCTAGTAGTTTCTTCAGAAACTTTTCCAGGGATTTCTCCCAGAATTCCTCTAGAGATTCTTCCTGGAATTCATTCAGGGATTCCTCCAGGAATTCTTCTAAGGATAGTTCAACGGAATTTCTCCAATAATTCCTCCAGGGATTCATCCAGGAATTCTTGTCCAGAAGATCGTCCAGGCATTCCTCCTAAGATTCCTTCAGAAATTGCCTCAGGGATTCCTCCAGGGATTTTTCCAAGAATTCAACCAGGAATCCTTCCAAGAATTTCTCCACGGATTCCTCCCAGATTTCCTCTAGGGAATACTCCAGGAATTCATCGAGGGATTACTTCAGGATTTCTTCCAGGGTTTGCTACAGGAATTCATCCAGGAATTTCTTCAGGGAGTTCTCCAGAAATTCCTTAAGAAATTTCTCCAAGGATTCATTCAGGAATTCCTCCGAAGATTTCTCAAGGAATTCATCTAGGGATTGCTCCAGGAATTCTACCAGAGGTCTCTCCCAGAGTTCCTCTATTGATTCGACCAGGCATTTATTCTGGGATTGCTCCATGCATTCGCCCACAAATTTCTTCAAGGATTATTCCTTCTCCAAATTATTTATTCAGAAATTCCTCAAGGGATTCCTCCAAGAATTCCTGTAGCGAATTCTCCAGGAAATCCTTTAGGTAAACTTTCAGAAATTCCTCCAAAGATTCTGCCAAGAATTTGTCAAGAAGTTCCTTAAGGAACGATTTCTCTAAGAGGTGCTTCAAGCATTTCTCAAAGTCTTTTTCTAGGGATTTCTTTAGGAATCCCTCCAGGGATTACGCCAGAAATTTGTCCAGAAGTTCCTCCATGCATTTCTCCTGAGATTCCTCCAGAAATTGCTTCAGAGATTCCTCCAGGGATTTTTCCATGAATTCTCCCAGGAATTTCTCCAGAAATTTATCTAAGGATTCCTCCAGGAATTCCTCAAGAGGTTTCTTCAGAATTTTTTGCAGGGATTCCTTTCAAATTTCCTCTAGGGAATCCTTCAGGAATTCATCCAGGGATTCCTTCAGGATTTCTTCCAGGGTTAGATACAGGAATTCATCCAAGAATTTCTCTAGGAGTACTCCAGAAATTTCTCGTGGAAATCCTCCAGGGATTCTTCCAGGGTTTTCTTCAGGTATTCCTTCAGAAATTCCTTAAATTTATTATTATTATTATTATTATTTATTTACGACACTTTACCATAGTAGGCATTCGTGTCGGGTGAAATTCCTTAAAGATTTTTTTTAAGAATTCCTCTACGAATTTATCCAGGAATTCCTCCACAGATTTCACTAGGAGATCATTTAGGGATTGCTCCGGAATTCTACCAGAGGTCCCCCCCCCCCAGAATTTCTCTAAAGATTTCTCCAAGGATACCTCCAGGAAATCGTCAAAATATTGTTTCAGACATTTCTCCAGGGATTCCTCCAAGAATTCCTCTGGCGATTTTTCCAGGAATTCCTCCAGGCATACCTTCAGAAATTCCTCCAGGAATTTCTCCAGAGATTCCGTCAAGAATTTGTCCAGAAGTTCCTCCAGAATTTTCTCGATCGATTCCTCAATGAGTTCCTTCAGCGATTTCTGTAACGTTTTTCTGATTTCTAGGTTTCGACCTAACGTCCGAGGTGGGATTGCTACCTTAACTATAGCTTCCGGTAGGGAAGCATTCTATATTCAGCCGCTGGATGTCAGATCGGACGCTGTTTGAGCCGCACCTCCACGGTGGAAAGACGTTCGAGGCGTACATCCTGCATCTAGCTGATGTCCAACAGTGCTGCCTGCCCAGGCTACACTACCAGAAACACACGACTTTGAGCTGGCCGTCTTTGTTATGGACTGACCCACCGAAGGCAACAGATGAAACAAATTAAAACTTTATGTCATTCTCCAGAAGCTTTCAGAATTTTCTGAGGAACAGCAAGAACGATGCTATTCTGGTTGATTCTTTTTATTAACTCATTTGAGCTGTTCCCTCCACCCCACAGGCGTAGCAAATACAGTCACGCAATCAAGGTTACGCTTCCTCCAAATTAGGAAAATATACTCCCAGAACGAACAACTCTATTCCCATCACGTCCCGCGGCATCAGCATCAAGACGGGGCCATCTTCCCTGGCGGAGAATCGTTATCGCTTCCAGAAGATCAATTTTCCGGTTGTCCAGTGTGAACTGACAGCTCCTCTTTGCCTGTGGAATGTGAACCACAATTAAATCGTAAAGAATTTTCCCCATGGCCAGATCTGTGACAATGGGGACGTCTCGATCTGTGAATTGCTACTCGAGGAGGAGACTAATTAAATTTTGTATCACCTTCGCGCTCCTTCCGTCGACGTCAACGAAAGGAATCCCCATATTTAAATCAGCTGCTGTTAGTGACGAGATCATTTTTTTCATCGGATCACTTATCTCCCGTCGATAGGATAGGAATCAAACCGCGATATGGTCATCATTACGTCTCGACCGCGATGGTCAGCCGACGAAAATATGGAAAGGAATCTGGAGGTTTCCATCGAAAAGTGTCACTGCCAGCTAGCCAGCCAGCCGATCGATGCTCATTATCATAAATACTTCACTCCTCGAGGCAGCAGTAGCACTCGACTGAAGTCGTTGACTTTTTAAAGTACACTTGTCGGATACCATTGGTGTAAGACTGGTGCGTGTAATGTGCTAGCAGTGGCCTGACGAAAACTATTGATTTTTCACTTGGTCATTATCATATTTTTACCATTAAAATTCTAAAATAACAGGAAGATGCGGATTCACTGAGATTGAAAAAGCTGTTCGTCGCCGTAACTGTAGAAACTAAATCCGAACTTTAAGTGAGTTAAAGATCTTGTCGTTGTTAGCATCATGTTTGCAGGTTCTTAACTTAAACATTGTCTGTTTTGAATTAAACATTGTATAATCGTTGATATCATATTCCTCTTGCTTTACTGATTGATTGAATCACAGTTGTAAGATAATGCATCACGTGCTATCAAAATTACTTTATTGTATTACGGCAAGTTTTTTTTACCCGCCACTATCCCCCACACCAAAGGACTCGTCAATGAGCCCCCTGGTAGTGGACGCTACTATCTCAGCTCTTTTCTGGCAACACAAAAACTGAACGAAAGTATAACAAACAAAAGAGCTAAGATTAAACTAAGAAAACTAAAAGAAATAAAGAAGAAATTATTTTAATTACAAAAAGTGAGGGGCGTGACATCCCAGTGGAACATATTGTTCCTTTTAAGGGAGCCACAGTGTACTTAAAATAAAACAAATAATAACAAAATTTTGCTTCTGGTAAAGTTGCAAATAAATCAACCCAGAATGTCGGTGAGACGCAATTTATAGAAGTGCTTTAACTTGCTTTTGAAGATATGACGATTTGTTACTTGCTTCATTTCATCAGATAATTGGTTGTACTTAATAGGCCCAATGATCGAAATTCGTGTTTTACCTAACGTAGTTGAAACTCTGCATTAATGTAAATTATTAGGACGTCTTAAAACGTATCTATGTGGTACAGACGGCATTATGATGGAAAACATTTCTATGAAGTGTATCGTGTACAAAAATTGCAGTTTGCAGTTCACAAAGGCCATTTATAGAGAAAATGTTATGTGAGTTGTCGGAGTAAAGCTGTAAAGTGGGAAACAAAAAAGGTTTTCTGTAGATAATTTTAAGGCATTAAAGAAGTACGCTAAGAGGTAGGAAACTACTAACTCTTCGCAAAATTCCACAACACAACGCGACTTTTTTCTCTACATGTTTGATGTGTTCTGACCAACTCAAAGTAGCATCCAAAAATAAACCTAGATACTTAAAAGACTGCACTTGTTCGATGGAGCATGAATTGAGAGAAACTACGAGATCATTATCAACGCTTTTTCTTGGTTTTTTTTTTTTTTTTAATCTTTTTGTTTATTGTCATTTATTTTCGAATTACATATTATCTACAAAAATCTGATATTCTTCAATTGTTTGATTTACTTGTGGGGTACTGGTAACATATTGAAACATAGCTCCTAACGTTTTCACAATTATATTTTTTGAAGCACGAGAAATTCTTGGAAAATCTGGAAACATGAACTGTTCTGGTTCTGTTCTTCTTAGACTAGGTTCTATTAGATGAAAGAGTCGTTTCTGGTACATCCAAATTCGTCTGCTGCCATCACACTTAAACACTCGATGTGTGACAGTTTCTTCTTCCGTTGGACATTGATTGCATAATGGACTGTTTTCAGGATGCTGACTATGTAGAAGAGCATTATGCGGTATCCTCTCATGGATGATCAAATACCACGTTGATTTTAGTTCCGCTGTTAGTAGTTTCGAGTGAACTGTTTTAAACACCGCTTTCCAGTTTCTTTGAGTTTTTGTCACTATAGATGGTTCTGGTAGCAGCGACAGAAAGTACTGGTACAGACCGTATCCTGATATGCCATCTAGCACACTTGGAGGCAAGTAAACGATTTCCTGAACAACTAACCTTACATGTTGAAATTCTGCCGGAATGCTGGATAGGTTGGGTGGGTTTGAAGACATTTCAATAAAGCCAGCTACAAATGGCAATTCATTGCCCATCTGCAGGATTCTATTCAGCAGTAGGGCTTTGCTCTTAAGCCCCGGTGATTGCAGATTTAGTCCGCCTCTTGATTTCGGAAGACACAAGTTTTGAAAAGCAATTTTGAAGTGTCCGGGATGACCCATCCACAGATATTTTCTGATTTCAGTGATGATCCGTGCCTCAAAGTTTTTTGGGAGGTATACGTTTGATGCTACATACCAAATTTTGGAGTTTACATACGTATTTATTAGTACCACTTTTTGTGTAAGTGGTAGGTTCCTAGGACTACATGCCCAAATTCTGTGCTTTATCCCAGCAAGAATTTCGTTCCAGTTTTGATCCCTGGCAGCGCGCGTATTCTCAGCAAAGTAGATGCCAAGAACTTTTATGGTATTTTCAATTGACAGCCACTCCGTTCTTTCCGTCAAGTTTACATTTCCAAGCATAAGGCCAACAGTTTTGTTTCTGTTCAAAACAGCTCCGGCTTCGTCTTCGAAATCACTGAAGATCTCTGATACTCGTTCCAGCATTCTCTCATCTTCCATGAACATCGAGATGTCATCAGCATATGCACAGATAATGGCTCTTGGGAAAGTTTGGGTGATCTTATCGAGCAGGGGTTGTAGATAAAGTACGAAACAAATCATTGAAAGTGGGTCACCTTGCCTGACGGAGCGTTTAATGTGAATGTCAGAAGATAGTCGTCCGTTCACTAGGATTTTTGAGAAAGAATTTCTCCAAATATTTTTCAGTAGATCCACCATGCCAGGATTGAAGTTCATTTTCTGCAGCGTAGAACATAAGAAATTATGATCCACGCGGTCGAAGGCGTGGTCCAAGTCAAACGAAACGAGCAATCTATTTTCTCTGCGATGTTTTGTCTCGCAGATTTTGTCAAATATTCGAGTGGTTGCTTCAAAGATGTTTCTGCTGCCATTCGAACATTTTTGTTGAGGCGAGAGAACGAGAGGTAACAGCGGAAGCATCCTCTGCTTTATGACTTTTGAAAGTAACTTAAAGTCAAAATTAAGTAGAGATATCGGACGAAAACCAGATACTATGTTGTTGCGATTGCCTTTTTTCTTGACGAGCACAATTACCCCATCCAGAAATTGTTTAGGAGTGTTACCTTCAAGAGCTTCGTTCAGCACTAACGTAATTTCTCTCGCTATGATTCTCCAAGCTTTCACATAAAACTCCTTGGGAAGGCCATCTGACCCAGGAGATTTTTTGGATGAACTAGATTTGATAGCGCTCAAGATATCTTCTGCTTCTATTCTTCTCATCATGGTGTTGTTTGGGATGTTATCAACAGGAATAGATTTATGTGGGACAAAATTCTCACCTGTTTCTGCGCTGCTGTTTCCGTAGAGGTCCTGGTAGTAACTGACAATTTCAGTTTCGATGTCCTCCGCTGCGGTAATGACCCGTCCATCAAGTGTAGACAAGTTGTTGACACACGTCCGAGATCTACGTGAATGGTGTTCTTGTAAGTGGAACAAACTTGTTTGTTCACCAGCAATGTAGGTACTGTTGTGTCTCCTTATAGTCGCCGAAAAGTTTCGCTGCAGCAGTAACATTTGAGCTTTTATCCGGTTGACTACTCCCCGTTGTTCTCGATTACCCAGAAGTTGACCATATGCTGTTTTCAAACAGCCACGGTAAATCTCCATAGTACCTCGAAAATCGTTGTAGAAGATAGATGTTCGCCACTTCAAAAATGATTGTAGTTTTGGTTTGCAGAACGATGTCCACCAGTCCATCCAGGTTTGAAATTGACGGCGACATCGTACCCAGTAGATCCATTTGCGTTCCAGCTCGATCATCGTATTCGGTTCATCAAGTATCTGCGGCATAAGTCTCCACACTCCCCTACCAATAGTTCGTCCAATACTCGGCAATACAATTCGCATGACATATGCTTTTTGGTCACTAAACGCGTTTGCTGTGAAGTAAGCATTTCGAACCCAACATTGCATTGTGTTTCTGACCAGAAGACGATCCAACCGTGAAGCAGAATCGGCTCTCACATAGGAAAATTCAACACGGTTTGAGTTAAGGGATAACCACGTATCAATTAATTTTGACGCTGACATGAGCCGCTTCAGCATTGGACTGTAGTTGCCCGATCCAGTAGAATCCGCCTCATTTACGACGGAGTTGAAATCTCCGCCCAGCACAATCGTATCCGAAAAATGTTGGAGGTAGTGAGCTACTGTTGAGTTGAAGAAGTTTTCCCTCGAAGCCCTGTTCTGCGCACCGGCGGGTGCGTACACGTTCATGAAAGTTACACCACTAACTTCAATCGAAATCAAGCGGGAATCTAGACTTCGTTGTACGTTATCGTAGTTTAATGGATGTTTAACAGCAATTGCAGTACCGCGTTTCCGTTCATCAATGTTGAATACGATGTCGAAACCGGGTATGTCTAAATTGGAGTTCTCCACTTCTTGAAGGAGAACTATGTCAAGTTCGGCAGATCGTACGAATGACTGAAACATGTCGATTTTGGTTTGGTTGGTTATATTATTAATGTTTATCGTACCAATATTGTAGCTTACAGTGTTCATTTTTAATGCCGATTTCGGGATCGTGATCGTCGCTTGTTGTCGTTGTTTTTAGTTCCCGGAGATCCAGGACGTTTGAAGTTTTCTTGTGGTGTGTTGCGAGCTTTTCCTACAGGGCTAATTTTCCTATGATCCTCCTCGACTAGAGAAGGCGGTGTGGGGTTGATCTCATCGTCGGTATCACTTATCTCGGTAGCAATGTCCATATCATTCGCATTCCTCAAAACGACATACTTCGTGGTATGACGGTTTGGTAGAAGAGAATTTGCATTTGTTGAGTCCAACCCAACGACCTCAACGATCGTAGGATTGTTCTCGGTGGCCGTTACAATCGTAGCAGCAGACATGGTGTTGGCAGGAGCGGAGGCGGCAGAAAAGATGGGGACGGGAACGGCGGCAGCAGCAGCAACAGCATCAACAGCAGCATTGGTGATACAGGAGACAGATGAGGAGCGAGATGGATTTGGTGAGATGGATTTCGTTTGGTCACTCATCTCTCCTGTTTGATGTGCAGATTCTGTAGGTGTTGGGTTGTTTACAGTTGACTGTGTTTGAGTGGTCACTAATAGCGATTTGGCGTACTCCGAGCATTTCATGGTGTAGTGTACGCGACGTCCACAGTGGCGACATGTTGGAATCTGATTTTTGTGTGTGCAGAGAGTCATTTCACCAGCCACAACCACATATGACGGGACTGGCTTTGTAATGCGCATACGAAGTATTCGCACACCATTCGGGAGGCCCTTGAAAAGTGTTTGCCAGGTATCATTTTTTATGGATAATACCTCACCATATGCTCTCATGTGTTCGACAATAGTTACGTTCGCCATGTCGAAAGGTAGGTCATGTAGTTTTACATCGACTGCTCCATCAGCAACGAAGAACGGAATTTCGTATATTGTGCCCTTGAATTCGATGGTATGTTTCATGTTATTTGCTTCAACGAGTTGCTCCACTGCTTCAGGTGAGTCCATCTTGAGGAACACACGTGACATGACGTTGTTGAGCTGCAAGCCTTTCACCTGCGACCATTTCAGTTTCACCTTGCTGGTGATAAATTCGTGGACACGTGATGGTTTTGGTTTTGTGGGGATGACACTGAAGTCAATAACTGCACAGTTTTTGCGATTGTCCATATTGTTGGTTGGATGGGCTTGTTCCGTTCGGAAAAGGTTGGAGAAATTCATCGGACAAAGTCCGATGCACGCAAACAAAACTCTTCACTCGGCTGTTCGTTATATACGTCTTTTCGAAACGAAAGCTGTGTGTCGACTAAAAAACGGAAGGCCATATATTTTGTTTTCAATATATTCAACGAAAGTAAATTTGATGTCAAATATTATGCTTACACTTTCAAATCATCATTCATGTCGTTTGCTACTGCTTGTATTTCAAGACGCGGATTAAAAAGTGCTGTGTCATCAGCGAATAGGCGAGGCACACCATTTAGTGAAAGCTTGCTAAGGTCGTTGATGTACAGTAAAAATAATAATGGACCAATATTGCTTCCTTGAGGCACTCCTATAGTAGTTGGCCTTAAGGAACTAACAACCTCGCCTATTGATACGAACTGCCTTCTATCTAACAGATAGCTGCGAATTATATCGTTGGCAATACCTCGGATTCCGGAAGCCTCAAGTTTCTTTCAAAGTATAGAGTGATTTAAGGTTTCAAATGCCTTCCAAAGATCTAAAAAGAGAGCTCCTACAAACCGTTTATTATCAATTCCTTTGATTACATGATGCATCATCAAGCAGTTCAGAAATGGCCGTTTCAGTGCTACTACCCTGCCTAAATCCATACTGGAATTTATATAGCACTTTATAATGATTCAAAAACGGAACAAGTCTATTAATAAGTAGTTTTTCTATTATTTTGTTAAATGTGGAAAGCGTTGAAATAAATCCGTAGTTGCTCACATCATGTGTGTCACCAGATTTAAAAATTGATACCACACTAGCAACTTTAAGGCAATCGGGAAAGGTGCCTGTATCTGTAATCTTATTGAAAATATGTGCCAAGATTCGGGAAAAATTTACACAGTTTTGTTTAACAACTTCGGCTGTGATAAAATCAGGGCCACCACTTTTCTTAGGAGCCAAATCGTTAATGAGTAACGTTACTTCGCTGGGGGATACGGGAGTTAGAAAAATGGAACCGGAAACTCGCTGCAAACAGGATAATAGATCAGAAGAACTATCAACTACGATGCGGCCAGCAAGTTCTTGACCTATGCTGGAAAAATAGTTATTGAACATCTCACAACCTTATTGGTTATTATCAATTTTCGTACCGTTATTCTTAAGAGTGATTTCGCCTGATTAAGAACTTTTCCTAAATATTTGATTGATGTGTGTCCAAAGCTTGGAATGTGGAGTGTTATTTAGTAGGTTTCATAATACAAGATTTACAGTTTTTTCGCTGCAATTACTTTATTAAAAACATGTTTGAGCAAATCTTGAAGATGGCGATCATTGGATTTTCCTTCGAGACGTTTTATGTAATTATTCTTAATTTTAATTAAACACCACAGATTAAAATTCATCCATGGACAAGAACTTCCTTTTGCATTAATATTTTTAGTTATAGTTTTTGAGTATTTATCATGCAAGGTTTTATAGGTGGATATGATGTTAGCTAAGCATAGATTGGCATCCTGAACGTTCTCACAGGAATCCAAATAAGTTTTACGAGGGTTTTTTTTATTATCTCTCCTCAAACAGTAGGACGTAAGTATCATGTAGTGATCGCTGCGATCCGAAAAAAAAAATGCATCATTCCTAGTACGTGACAGATCATCCATTTTACATACTGCGTGATCTAGTAAGTTAGCACTTATCGGCCTTGTAGGGAAGGTGTTGGAACATGCAAACCCATACGATTCCAAAAGTGACTTGTATTTTACAACCACATTATTGCCAAAGGCATTCATAGTATTTCATAGGTATATTGACATCACCAACAAGAAAGCAAGATCCTTTTGGGCTAAAATTATTCAATACGTTTTCCAAAATATCTAAAAAAAATATTCACATCGAATGAGGGGGGATACAGTGAATATCATAAATTCATTTGACAAATATTAACGAAAATGTGATGAACACCTTCCATATGTACATTACACTGAACAGTAAAATGAAGGTTACTCCTAACGTACACAGCTAATCCACGGAAAATATTCATTCCGCCACCGTTATCCATAATCCATGAAATTTACCTGAATTTCGTTGTGTATAGGACGGAAAAGTTTAAAACAACTGGGAAACTCAAAATAAAATGCGAAAACTTAGCAATTCAATGTTAAAAAAGCTTATTTATTGCCGCCTCGAAAATAAATCCCATTACAAAAGTATGTAGCCAGGTAAATAATTGTTTATTTTTTGCACCTTTGACATATGTATTCTCTCATGGAGTGGTTCAATAATCATCAACTGATAAGTAGATAGAGTTAATCTTAAAAGAAAGCCAAATTTCAGCTCTTAAGTGACAGAACTAGTCAGTGGTCCATCTTACCACCACCGCCCCCCTCCCCACCCCTTACAATGCGGGATGAGGAATCGATTCGACTTGATATCATAGAAGTGCACAATGACACCGAGTTATTTGCCGGTCAGCAACAGACACTTATGTGGAACGAGGATTAGTGCCTTGAACTTGCTCCGGCAAAACCGAAGACCGGTATCTATTGTGTACGATGAGTATGCGGAAGAGCTCTCATTTCCAGATATCTATCTTTGACACCCCAGGGTGTTTAGAGCAGGTACTCACGTAACACCCTTCATGAAAGCTACTAGTGAGTTGAGAAGGAGCGACAGACGTGGTGCCGATCCAAGCCATCTGTTGTATATGGTAATGAAAATCTTGCATCTTCGTGTTACTGAGGGCAACATACTTTCAAATGTATGGGAACGGCAAATGTAACGCGACAAGAGTTTCGTGGAAAGCCTCATGGAACAAAGTCGATTCTGAACTCAGTTCAGTACTGGTATCAACGAAAGCAGGACCTTTTCGCCATGATACGACAGCTGGGGAAGCCCACATTGCTCCTGACATTTATTGCCAGTGAAACCCAATGCCCGCTGCTTCTACAACAACTTCATAAACTCTCCAGTAATTATAGTGGGATTGACTGTACTGACCCATTGCAAGACTTGAACGCTCAATAGCGGGCGACGCTGGTTAAAGATGATGCCTTTTCATGTTACATTTCAACAAACTTGTTGATGTTCTTATTGCCATTCTATCTTCACCGAGGTTCAGCCCATTCGGTTCAGCCCCTATACCTTGTTCTGTACATAACCGCTGAGTAAGATATACGACTTGCCACTTCATCACTCGACCAGAGCACCTTGGTGTGAGTTTTCGAGTCATGGTTCTTGCCTGCAGCCAAATGAATACCACTCCATGCAAGTAACTGATCTTGTTCCAAGCTCTTGAAATTTTTATCACGATGGCCTTCAGCATTGGTGTATTGGCCAATTATGTCAATTGTTGAAAACTCCAAATAAAGCAGAAATGCATGAAGAGAAAATTTAATTTTCCCGAGATCAGTTCTGAGCTTCCGAGTTTCTTTATAGTAGTTCTTTTTCCATCACTAACATTCACAATGGGATTTGATCGCCACACAATAGTTCTGCACTTCGAAACATACTCCGTTTCTTCATTTTCTTCGTCAGATCCAAAAGGATCGTCTTCGGCAATTTCCTCTACATCCTTTTCCACTAAGGCCGAATCTGGGTCCGAATTGTCGGATTCTGGAATCACTCGACATGCTCACGCAGAGAATTCACATCATTGCACTACGAATGACCAGCTACTACTAAATTCATGTTGCAGTAATGCAGACACAAAGCAGTTTATCGTTATTTCACTAGCTATGCTGACACGGCTAACGGAACATGTAGGGTAATTTGCCAATTGTTGCACGGCTTAAAACTCGCCTATTGTTGCACAATCCATGCTTTTCTTATAGTGTGTGCAATAAATGGCGAATTTTTAGCCGTGCAACAATTGGCGACTTACCCTATTGTTATTATAGTATAGATTCATGCAAACTAATATGTAGTCGCAATCAATGTGATCAAATAAAAAAACGTATTACCGTCTACCCCCGATGGTTTGAACAATACTTCGTTGCAAACCAACGGAGTTCTTTTTTATTTTGAACTTCTAGTAACCCTATAGCGTCGAAAAACACATTGATGGTAACCTTATTTGCTGTTTTATTGTGATTCTGTGTTCCATTTCACTCCGTTCCATGGACAGAATGACGTTTGAACCATTTTAAGTTTGAACTTTGTGCAGATAAGCGTGGGTCAGATTAAAGGGCTATTCCCATTACGACTGTGCTTCTTCGTCATCATCGGGCCGGTATTTTTCCCTGCCTTTCTCCTCCACCGGTAGTTATTAGACCGAGCTTCTGATCATCGTTTACTGGAGCGTCATTTGCGGCAGCCGATTCTGCACCGGCTATTTCCATACTCCGAAGTCGAAGGCATTTGCTCAATCTCCTCCGATGATGATCATCGGTATGGTTCGCTCGAGAGTTCCCCTCTTGTAGCGACCGTTTCTCAGCCTACTGTTGACGGTCAAATCGATCGCTGAAGCATTCCTTAGATCCGCTGCCGTTTCTCCTTTCCTCTAAAATAGTTCGTCTGTTGGTGTCCGTTCAACGGTATTATTCTCCTACACGGTCAACCAGTTAACCCTTGAGTTAACCACTGATTTTTTTTTTAACAAGCATTCCTCAGTTTTTTTTTTCAAAGGCAGTAAACCACAAGCCGAATCTTGGGATGCTCGGGCTGGTTTAGAAATTGACCATCAACGACAGTTTTCCTGATCATCCTAGATAGCAGTGTAGTGTCGGTCGCGGTTGTGTCAATTGGCTGAAAATAACACTGGTCCATAAAACAGGTGACCTCCCAACAAATATTTTTGCTGTGCAAGAATGGAACAAACCATTCTTAAGCAAACTTTTGCTTAAGAAACTGTTGTTCAGCAGAGAATTCTTTCGATGACGTGCTGATAACATGCAGATTTCTCAACAGTAAAAATATGAGAAAATATTGCCAATTCTGCCAAACTGCTTTCGACTACCGAAGTCGACAACCCTATTGAGGGTTATGATAGACAAAAATTTGAGCCGCATAGACTTTTGTCCATACAAAAATGTTGAAGTTTGTATGGAACGAAGACCTTGACCAGACTCACCCTCCCCCTACGTGGTTTATGAACAGCACCTCCCCGTTAGGAACTTGATTCAGAATGACGTGCAGAGAATTTAAGAAATCGAAGATGTCCAATCCAAGGTTGATTTAACGAAATAGCGTACACCATGGATAGTACTATGTACGTGGTGGCAGTTCCTGATTCTGCTACCCGATTCAGTCACTATAATCAGGCTAAGTTCTTGGCTTGTGACGATTCCCTGTTCATGGAACACTATATAAGTTTGAAATTGGAATTCGACAATAAACCGAGTCCGTCGGATGTGCTGGACGAAAGAAACAGATGCGTTAACGCATTGTATATATGAAGAGTTTTTCGAAAACGTTAATGGTATCAACAACAACCCCAAAATCGTCGAAAGCAAAAACAATACATTGCGCGTCAAGGTGGCAGGATTACACTCAAAGATCAACGGCAAAGCGGCCAATGCAATCGTGGGCACCAGGATCACGCATGGTTGTACATTGCGTCGGCCATGTTCTGGCATTGAAAAGATGCTGGGCCCATCATATTTCCACAGTCGATTAAACGCTGTGCAATGGTTGATGCGCAATGCTGCAAAAAAAGGTCGTGCTAGGGAACTCAACTCAAACTCATCCAGATGTGAAGAAAGAAGCTTCCAGATAGGTAAACTAGAGAAGCATCTTAAAATAAACATAAATCGCCCGAAGATTAGTGGTTCCGGAAATTCAAGTAACGGTAATATGGTACCGTAATCCGGGGTCAAATTGATCACTTTAAAACTACTTTTGCGGATAACATCAGTGCCTGTTCAAATATTGCCAAAAGAACTTCTGTAAAACCAGTACCCAGTGGATCTCCATGGAACCATGTGACAGAATTTTGTTCAACAAATTTGAACTTTAAGTTAAATAACTTCAAATATCAAAATATTGAAAATGCCACTTTGGGGCGAAATTGATCAGTATACAATTAAGCATCGGTTGGAAAGAAAAATTTCCTTCACCGCTTAATTTTGCTCTTCTAAACCCGAATAACGCGTCTAAAATCTTACAACTAGTGAATTTAATACTTTAAATGCAAATTTAAATTTCAAAATTTCCGCTTAAACGCCTAAAGGTAGGCAGTTGCATTTGAAATAAGTGATTTCTATTACAATAACTGACAATTTCTTCATAAAATGAACTTTTTATAACAATCTCATGTTCTTATTAGCTGCATAACATCCCAACCAAGGCTCTACAAAAATGTTAAAACAGAGAATTCACGGGAAGTCCTGTTAGCAATTGATTGTTTAGCAGCAATGATTTCAGCTAAATGAGAAATACATTGCAAACTCCTTGAAAAAAATAAGGCAAAATTATTTTTTCTAAAAAATTAAGAGTCTACACTCATCTCTAGACATCTACGAATCAGATCCCGTAAAAAGTTTAGGATCATTGCGACGCTTACGAGTTCCTAGTATGGAATTACAACGTAGTACCAGAGTGATCAATTTGACCCCGGTTTACGGTACGGAATATGCTTAACGTTCCAGAAGCGTTGGACATCAATATTGATTTAGTAAACAAAATTGAGATTAATATGTATACTTCTAACATTGATACCAGCAATAGCGGAATCTAAATCTTTTGACCATCACATGATGTGAAGGCGAATATAGATGCGGCTATTACCAACAATACAGTTCTCGCGCTCACGCAAAAACGCCTTCGCTCAAAAATGTGTTCGGCCTGCACATTTTTAGTAAACATCCATGCCGCACATGACTGTGTTGTAGACACACATTTTTTTAAAATTGCTCGTACGCTCACATGAGCATGTATTTTGCAATAATTTCGACATGGCAACCTCATTGGGTTTATAAACCACCTTCAAATACCGAAAAATATCGATATTTTGCAAAAATGTGAGCGTATGTATGAGCAATTTTAAAAAATGTGTGTTTCCAACACAGTCCCTGTGCGGCATGGGCGTTACTCAAAAATGAGAGCTTTTGTTTTAGAGAGCTTAGTATCATACGGGCGTGTCTACAATGATCGTTTTCTTTTCATCCCGTAGTTATAATTTAGATATGGCAACTTCACTCACTAGGTTCATAATTCACCTTTGTGTTCCGAAAAATATTGATATTTTGCAATAATGTTAGCTTAGTAAAGCAGAAGCTCGTTTCACTATTAGAACCCTACAACATTCATTCACGAACCACATATTAGTATACTTTCTGGCGCTTTTCAAAGGAATGCGAGCTTCCGAGAAAGCTTCCCAAAGTTCTACCAGAATATTCTAGAATCTGCTTGATCGATGACGGTGAAGTGAGCAGTTGTGTGGAAAATGAACAGCAGTGGATCAATAAAGCAAGAGGCAAAAATTGATGCACTTTGTCTTGCGTGGCTAGATGTTTCCCAGAGCCAGAACCCTATCACAAACAGACGTAGGGGGATTAGGAGCATAATGGACACCCTAAGCAAATGAGTACGTTAGGCCTATAAAACATAGTTAGACTCAACATATTAGGCTGACACAAATTTCGATTTTCTCTTATGTCACCGCCCCCTCGGAAAATTTTGGTCAAAATTCAACATTTTGAGGGGGGACACAAATAAATTATTCAAGAAAATTTAAAATTTTAAGGTAAAATTAGAGTTGCACAGAAAATCCCTAACAAATCCGATGAGTTTATAGATTTTGCCGAATGGTTTGGATATTTCTTCGTCAAATACATTTATTATTTATTGTCCTCCCCCTTAGCGAGCCAACGAGTATTGTGACAAAAGAAGAAAATGAGATTTGTTCCGGCCTTATCAGTTGACTTACAACTTTAACTTGTTTCCTACGTACCGTAAAACGGGGTATCTTTGATAATGCTGGTAACTTTGATAGTGCGACAGGCATTGTATAGTTTATCTTATGATTCCTTCAATCAGTTAAGAAAAAGGCAAACGTAGATCAATTCTTTACATATGAAGGTTCATCTAAGACGTACGACATCGTTTAAACTATTTTTTCAATGAATGCTCTCTCATTCTCGATAGATCGATCATAGTGGATTCCAAATTTGGCCTTGAATCTCTTAACGAAGTGTGTTTTTACGAAATGGAAGCAATTTTGTAAATTGGGACATAGATCTTCATACACCGATAAACGCCTAAAAGTATGCAATGACATTGTAATTTCATGTACCGTAATCCGGGGTAACATTGATCAGAATTTTAGATTTTTCTTGAATAATTCTCTTGTTAAAGTACTGGTCTTTTGTTTATGTGTGAAGCTGCTCGAAAAAGTATTGTAAAACTTTTAAACACGTTTAAATACCTTTTTAATCTAATTTGTGATTTTGTTAATTTGGGGTAACATTGGTCATGTCAGTGATCAATGTTCGTTTGTGTGGTAAATACTCTTACTTACTGAATTCGGGGTCGCTGATTTCGGGTATGTTGTCCAAATTCTTACATGTTATGTACTTTTTGAGTTATTTCAAGATTAAAATCTTCCAAACCACGAATAACGCCTAAAGGTAGGCAATTACTTAAGGAATTGATTGCCTATTTTTAATAAATCGTATATTTGATTGAAAAAGAGCATTTTCATATAAGTTTTGTTCAATCAATCTAACTTAAGGATATCATATTGAAGTAATACAGCGATTTCGAACCTCATATTGTACCTAGTATTCATGCCATGCATGAATGTTTGACAATGTATCTCAGAGCGTTACGAAACACAGTTATGGAAAACCGATTTATTTCAATGTTTATGGAATTCAATTTTCAAGAATTACATGTCATTTAATAACTAAATAACAGCAGCTTACGATATAGCATTCGATACCAGAAACTGATTCAATGTCAAATGCTTGTTTGAACATTTCATGAGGTCGGCCAAGCCGATCAATGTTACCCCGCTGATCAATGATACCCCGTTCTACGGTACCGTAAAACGGGGTATCTTTGGTAATGCGGGTAGCTTTGATAGTGTGACAGGCATTGTATAGTTTATCTTATAACTATGATTCCTTGAATCAGTTAAGAAAAAGGCAAACGTAGATCAATTCTATACATAGACATACAAGCTCACCTAAGACGTATTTTCACTGAAACTGAGTTTATATGATACTTTTTGGGCAAAAATAAAAATTGTTGATATTTTTGTCATTTGTCAACCCCTTCAAACAATCTGCTATACGACTTCGATCAACTATTTTTTCAATGAATGGCCTCTTATTCTCGATAAATCCATCATAGCAAATTCCAAATCTGGCCTTGACTCTCTTAACGAAGTGTGTTTTTAAGAAATGGAAGCAATTTTGCAAATTGTGACATAAATCTCCATACACCGATAAACGCCCAAAAGTATGCAATACCATTGTACTTTCATGTAGGTAAATCATTCCCTGCATTCCAATTTTCCTCCATTATTCTCCTAGCAACAAATATGTGATCGTGATCGTCTGTAGACCTACTATTTGTGAAAGCTGCTTGGTATAAATCGGGTTCTCCTGCATATCTAGTGACTTCCGTAGCTATCTATTTGGCTTATATTTTATAAACTATATTACACAGAGATATTCTTCTGAAGTGTCTCTGAAGCCCCTGCTTTTGAATAGGTATTTGTGTTAATTTAAGCCACTCACTTGGTAATGTATTTTCTATATATGCTTTTTGAATGATTTCTATTATTGTTTTCTCCGTTTCCTCGTCCGCGTTTTTTATGTACTCCATATAAATCAAATCTGGTCCAGCTGCTTCACCATTACCTGATTTGTTTATAATAGCCTTTATTTTATCTGCTGTTGGGGGTGGTATTAGTGGGGTGTTATCCTGCTTGTTACAAAATTCAATTTCTGGCCCTTCGCTTTCTTTCAACATTTCGTTCCATACTCTTGTGCTTATATTCACTTTTCTCTTCTGTTTTTGTTTCTTGAAAGCTTTCAGATAGTGAACATAATTATGTGTTTTTTTATGCGTTGCCCTATATCAAAATCGTGAAGATTTTTAATTTTTATTTTTTTAATTTCTTCCTCTTTGTGTTCCCTAATTGCCTGGTTGAATTCTTGCCTCCTATTTAACAGCTTATATTTATAGTTTATCATATCTGGGTGTTTTTTGTAGAGATCCTTATTGTCACCTTTAACTTATCGAATGCTCTTTTTCTTTTCGGTGTTGTTGGTATTGTTGTTTTATTGGCTGCTTTTTTCATGCGTCTCACCAGTTCCGTGTAGCAATCCTCAATTGTGTGTATCTGTTCCTTTCTGTTTTGGATTATTTTGCAATTGTTCCTGATATTTTTCTTTTATTTTGTTGTTTTTGAGTAATTCTGTGTTTAACTTTGTCGGCGCTTGTTCCTGGTTTGTTTTTCTTACCGATTTTTTCAAATTTTAATCATTAACAGTTTGTGATCTGAATTTGAATCCACATTTGAATCCACAGTAAAACTAGCATTAATAACAGTCAAAAACTTCACCAATTCCCGTACCAAAATCCCATCTCGTTTCTATTTACGAGGGCGTCGGTGAGTCGAGGGCATCTCGATAAATAGATATCATGCCTTCCCTACTATCCCTTCTCATCTTCATAACAAATTTCTTATCGTTTCAGAGAGCGAGCAATGGCGCTTTAGCCTAGGCTTGTTAGCCAGGACACAGTGTAAATGCCTGTGCCCCATCCCTGAATAAAAATGGCCCAAGGAGTGACAAAACCTTTTAGCTGTGTCACTCTCCCAACGTTGGTGTTTTAACATACTAAAACACTTACACTCACATCAATACATCTTCATGTACTACTCAAATTCACTCACACAATCTGAATCTTGTAGCATCACTCGCTTATAGTGAATCCCAAATGAACCCATTTCAAATGACCAACTCCTTGACACTTATGGGGGTGCCGGTGAGTCGCTGGCCTTTCATAAAGTAGGTGTCATATCATTACATCCTTTCCTATCCTTGTAACGGAGAAGATGGGCGTGGCCGGCAATGGAAGTTTTCATGTCTTTTATTTCAATCTCCAATTGGATAGCTATTCCCTCCCAAATAGCATTCCATAAGCAGTTCGAATAGGAGTATTAAAGTTTTAACATGAAAACTTTCAGTATGCAATCTACGAATTTCCGTTACCATCCAAAAAGGTCGTTATTTTTATGTAATATCTGTCACAATTGGAATGAAAATCATCAAAAGTTCTTCAAACATATTCACACAGTTGATTTACATATATCTCTTTACTGTTGATATTTCTCGGTGAACGAATAAAACAATCTCGTTTTCTGCGTGACGTTTCGGCCTAATCACATTTCGGCCATCTTCAGACGCAATTTGATCGCCGCAGCTGATGCTACCTCCTCTCCAGCTGGGAGATCACGTACCACTTATCTGGTACGTGATCTCCCAGCTGGAGAGGAGGTAGCATCAGCTGCGGCGATCAAATTGCGTCTGAAGATGGCCGAAATGTGATTAGGCCGAAACGTCACGCAAAAAACGAGATTGTTTTATTCGTTCACCGAGAAATATCAACAATAAAGAGATATACTAGTTTACGGTGATTAAATCCAACAAGTACAGTTGATTTACGCCTGAAGATCTGCCATTGAACCATTCCACTGTAGCGTCCTCGGCCGTTGAAGAACGTAGATCCCATAGTGATCAACTTCACCCCGATGATCAACTAAATACCCCTCAGATTAAGGCAGCTTAAAATTGAAATTCTACTTCCACTAAATATTGCTAAAGTAAGCAACACTCCATTCTGGGTTCATTCATCAATCCAGGCTGGTGCGACCAGCGGCACCACACATAGGTCCGAAGCGTGTTCCACGAAGCCAATTTCATTCATTCATTATTTAATCAATCTCGCCGCCGACGAGATTGAATGGTGCATGCCCACCGCCAGTTTGTTCGGCCAAGCAGCAAAGAAGTTCGCCACGGTATGACCGACCCGACCAGCCATTCAACAAAAGAAAAAGGCGCGAAGAAAGCCACCATTGCTGGATGACCCAATCGCCTCATGCATCATCTCCGTTCTGGAGCTGCTAAGTCAAACACCAAATGGAAAAGGGAGCACACGTTCGTATCGTTGGCGTTGCCGGTGGTGGTCGGTTGTAGCCAGTAGTACCATTACGCTTGATTAATTCCGATAATAGCCAAACGGTAGCCCCGCACAATGAAAACAATAATTCAATCGATCAAGTGTAGCAAATTTCCTTCCTCCATCCGAGATTGAGCTTGTGCGGGTCATCACGTGTATGAATAGATGTGGATAGAGAGGTGCTTGCTTGGGATGGGTCCCTGTTAGGGTATCTGCACTATTTGTTGTGTCTAATTGTCAGTAGAGACCGAGTATCCATCTGCATCACCACGGTCGTCTCGGAAATGACTATTTGTTAGAAGAATAGGATGTAGTATGGGTATTTTTATAGAATGAGAATATATGCTGATCAGATACCCAAGAGGTGGTTCCTCGGGTTATGTGGGTTCCGACCCACTAAAAACTTCTTCCATACCTTCGCAGTACGCCAGTTAAGGATGACTTAGAGAAGGGGGGACCATACATGAGTACCTTCGCCATTTTCTCTGTAGTTCAAGTACGATTCGGGAGACCTTGGAAGTATCGGCATCTCACCGGTCCGCTCCCGTATACATCCTTTCCACAATGTTGTCAGGCGTAATATATCTACCGCATACCTCTTGCATACTCGACCTTCGCTCCACGAAGCGTGGGCATTCAAAGAGCACATGCTCCGCGGTCTCGTCGTAGTCTGCGCATTTCAGACATGTGGGAGAGCCTGCGTATCAAAATCTGTGCAGATACCATCTAAAGCACCCATGGCCTGACAGAAATAGTGTCAAGTGGAAGTTCACCTCGCCATGGGGCCTGCACTTGAACAGGCTCGGTATGGGCCTGTTTGTCCACCTACTCTTGCTGGAGGAATCCCAATCCCTCTGCCTTTTCAACATCGACGATGTTCTGGCAATCCGTCTCGTGCCTCTTGTATCGCGTCGCTCGAAACACTCTTCGCCCTCTGCCACCACTAGTAATATGGGCATCATGGCTGCTATCACGCACACCACGTCCTTTGAGGCCGTGTGATATGCGCTGATCACCCTAAGACCATTTCACGTTTCAGTTCACCACTAGCGCATTCGACCATGCAGCGGCGCTACTGCCACGAGCAGCTTACGCTTACTCGAGACTATTGCCGAGCTAATTGAAATTATCTTTGACAATGCCATTATCGCCCTTTTGCAGGCATATTCTACGTGGCTTCGGAATTTCAGCGTATCATCGATCATGATCTCCAATTGCTTCAGTGAGCGCTTAGAGTTGATCGTGCACCTGCCTGTGGTGACCACTGCCTGTTGTTTAGACTTGCGGTTGTTTATCACAACCACCACCTCCGTTTTGTGGTGCGCGAGTGCTAACTGTTTCGACCTCATCCAGCCCTCCACTATACCAATTGCGTGAGTTGCCGTCAGTTCCACATCCTCTATCGATTCGCCGTATACCACGAGGGTAATATAATATCACCGGCAAAGCTGATCAGCTTTACGCCCGGTGGAAGTTTGAGCCGCAATATGCCATCATACGCCGCTTTCCATAGTACCGGGCCCAGGATGGACCCCTGAGGTAGTACCTCCGCGGTGATGTTGTAGCTCCTCTCGCTTTCAGTGGTGTCATATATTAGCACCCTATTCTGGAAGTAGCTCTCCAGTATGCGACATAAGCTAACCGGGACTCCTAGTTGGTGTATGGCGCACTTGATGGCGGCCAAGATGACGCTGTTGAAAGCGTTCTTTACGTTCAGTGTTACGACCGCGCAATAGTGGATTCTCGCTCGCTGCTTTTGGTGCGCTATTTCTTGGTTTGGCCGTTTGGTTACAGCCCTAATAGCTACCACTGTCCATCGACGCTTTCGAAAGCCGATCTGGTTATCCGAGAGTCCAGAGTCATCGGAGTTCTCGGGTATATACCATCAGCCTCGACAGAATGATCCGTTCCAACAGTTTCCCGGTGGTGTCTAAGAGGCAGATAGGTCTGTATGCCGACTGGTGACCCGTCGATGGCTTCCCGGTTTTGGGCAGTGGAACCAATCTTTGCCTTTTCCACCTCTCCGGAAATTCGCCTTTGTCTAGGCACATCTGCATAGCCATTCTTAACAAGTCAGGGCTAGCCTCGACTACTCTGTAGACATCATCCCAAGGGGTCTTGTTGGCTGCCAGGCAGAGATTTTCAAAGCACGCCCGCTTACGCGCACTTATATATTTATTCAGTGCCAGTTTAGCCGCCCTGTAGGCCTCACTTCGCTCCATTCTACTGGCATCAAGAAGCAATCGATCTACAAACGCCGGCTTATCGAACCGCAAGGTCTGCCATCCCCGAAGACGCTCGATGACTTTCAGTTGTGGCCGTCTTCCTCTGTGTTCCACTTTGTATCGAATCACCAGATGGTCACTGTGCGTGAATCCATCGTCGTCCCTTCAGTCCGAGATAGGGTTTAAATCCGTGTTCATGAAGGTTACATCAATGATGAACTCTGCATCGTTTTTACTGTAGGTTTTTCTGTCGCCTACGTTTGCGACATCCACGTTCAATCTAGCCATAGCTTCGAATAGAGCCCAGTGTGCGTAAGTCAAGCGGATACCTCACGCAATTGCCCACGCATTGAAGTCTCCACCGATGGCCACGGGACTCAATCCCACTAGTGCGCTTGATAGCGAATTCAGCATAGGCGAGAACTGGTCTATCGGCCATCTGGGAGGGGCATGATAACTGCAGTAGTACACTCCGTCGATCTTCGCTATTGCGAAGCCCTCGTGCGACGTGGAAATTATTTCCTGGACCGGAAAAAGACCACTTGTACAGTAGTATGGGACAAATATCAAATCCTCGCTCCAGTCGACTTTTTAGATCCCATTTAGGTCCCATATGAACTGTGCAAAATTTCAGCGCAATCGATGAAACTATAATTTAGCGCAAGCGGTTCAAAGTTTTCATAGGATTTACTATGGGGAAAGTTACACTTTCAGATAAAAAAACCCAGAGGTCGCCCCTTGTCTCCTTAATTCAAATCGATCAACGTTTCTTGTAGAAAAATAATTTATGAAACTTTCCTTCGAAGACCGCAAAACAATTGGATGCTTATGGAAAAAGTTATTGATTTATTACCGATTAGTGATCCAACGAACGGCTTTTTGTTTTGTTTTATTAGCAGCACTGTAGCTGCTGCCTTGGCTGCTGCTGTTTCTGGGGGTGGTGATGCCTCCCGCCACCCCATGCAACCACGGCAGCAGCAGTGCTGCTGATAAAACAAAATAAAAAGCCGTTCGTTGGATCACTAATCGGTAATAAATCAATAACTTTTTCCATAAGCATCCAATTGTTTTGCTGTCTTCGAAGGAAAGTTTCATAATTGATTTTTCTACAAGAAACATTGATCGATTTGAATTAAGGAGACAAGGGACGACCTCTGGGTTTTTTTATCTGAAAGTGTAACTTTCCCCATAGTAAATCCTATGAAAACTTTGAACCGCTTGCGCTAAATTATAGTTTCACCGATTGCGCTGAAATTTTGTACAGTTCATACGGGACCTAAATGGAATCTAAAAAGTCGACTGGAGCGAGGATTTATTTTTTCCATACAAGCGTGTACCATACTATTGTACAGATCATCGCAAGTTTGGCCTTATCCGTTACCCACTTCTCGTTATCGGGAATCGTGCTTCATCATTCTCCGCCACACACAACACCGTTCTCCTGCACACCGCCGAAGATCGTCCTTAGCACGCGTCGCTCGAAAAGTTCGAGTGCTTGCAGGTCCTCCTCGAGCATGATCCATGTCTCATGTCCGTAGAGGACCACCGGTCTTATTGGCGTTTTGTTTGTGGTGCATTTGGTGCGTGGGTGAATCTTTTTACATCGCAGTTTCTTCTGAAGTCCGTAGTAGGCCTGACTTCCGCTGATGATGCTCCTCCGAATTTCACGACTCACGTTGTTGTCAGCCGTCAGTAAGGATTCGAGGTAGACGAATACCTCCACCACCTCGAAAGTATCCCCGTCTATCGTAACATTACTACCCAGACGGATCCGAGCGTGCCCGGTTCTGCCTACCAGCATGTACTTTGTTTTTGAGGCATTCACCACCAGTCCAACCTTTGCTGCTTCGCGTTTTAGGCGGGTGTACAGCTCTGCCACCGTTTAAAATATTCTGGCGATAATGTCCATGTCTTCCGAAAAGCACACAAATTTGACCGGATTTTGTGAAAATCGTTCCCCGACTGTTGAGCCCGGCTCGTCGCATCACACATTCCAGAGCGATGTTTAAGAGTAGGCATGAGAGTCCGTCACCTTGTCACAGTCCCCGACGAGATTCGAATAAACTCCACAGTTCACCCGAAACCCTTACGCAGTTTTGCACGCCGTCCATCGTTGCTTTAATCAGTTTAGTCAGCTTCCCAGGAAAGCCGTTTTCGTCCACGATTCTCCATAGTCGATGATCTGGTGATGCGTTATGACCTGGTATTCGCGGCATTTCTGGAGGATTGGTGAAGATCTGGTCCGTTGTCGACCGGTCCTCGATGAAACCGGCTTGATAACTTCCCACGAACTCATTTGTTTTAGGTGACAAACGACGGAAGATAATCTGGGATAGCACTTTGTAGGCAGCATTCAAAATAGTGATCGCCCTAAAGTTCTCACATTCCAAATGGTCGCCTTTCTTGTGAATGGGGCAGATTACCACTCCTCCGGTAGCTGTTCGGTTTCCTAGATCCTGACTATCAGCCGATGCAGACAGGTGGCCAACTTTTGTGGGCCCATCTTGATAAGTTCAGCTGCAATACTATCCTTCCCAAGTAGCACATGTTCTATAGGAATTATTTCGACTCCAATATGACCAGCTACTGTGTTTTGGTTCTTAACAATAAAACCGTTTTTCAGACAGATTCAGTTTCTTTTCTGAAGCGTAATCAATGTTTGTTGCATAACCGTATTCAACTATGTTTCAAAATGTCAAAAAAAAAACTATTCCAACTTAAAATTGGCTTTCCATGACCAGAAATTGTGGTCATTTTTTCTGGTGAAATAGGCATTTGTACTTCGATAAATTTAATGCGCCTTATAAACACGTATATTTGAAGGATAATAAAATAAAACAAATTAAAACCATCGTTTTACTTGAGCATGTGTAACCTAAAGTGCTTTGTTTTCCTAAATAATATTTCTAATTCCTGCAAAAAAAATCATACATCACGGATAAAAATGGGATATTTGACTGGATATTTTATAAATATTAAAAGTATTAATGAAAAAATAAATGGCATACTTGGACACGGCATGCTAAATGATTCGAGATATGATTAGAAATTAGCTTAAGAGCGATTCCAAGCAACAGCATCAAAATTTAGGACTTTTTTTAATTCATGATTTTCTATTGAGCTGAAACTTTGCACAGTTTTTCAGTTCCATCTAAATCACCATTTTTCGATATCATATCTTCATGTTGAGTCACGATTAACTTTTCAAAAGGGTGTATATGAAAATGGTTGAAAAATATTCAAAAAGCTGCACAGCAAAAACGGTTCGTTCGATTGTTATGATTTTTTCAGCAAAGTTAGATAACTAAATGGTGATTACTAAAAAAATACACACTGTAAAAAAAATATTTTTTTTGCATTAAAAAATATAATTTTTGTCACAAAAACTTAAATATCTCAAAACCCTATCTTTTTACCAACGTCATTTTTTTAGGGAAAATGGTCCGTTATATTAGCTTTCTACCATAAAAATTTGGTGATGGTAAACTAATAAACAAAAAAGTTATGACATTTCGAACATTTCACAATTTTTTACATTTAGTAGAAAAAAAAATTTTTACCGTGTAAATTATTTCGAGAATCACAGTTTGGTGCTGTTTTTTTTTGTTAAGGGTCTTGCGGGAGTTAAACAAGTTGTTTTTACGATATTCAATATTTGTGTATTCATTTGTATTATGTATATTATATGTATAAATATTATATGTATTTATATTATATGTATATACATGTAATATATATACATATAATATATATACATATAATATTTATACATATAAATGAATTCTCAAATTACACAACAATAATCATAGATTTGACACAATAGGGGTAAGAGAGGGCTAAGAGTTTTGGGTTTGGATTTTATTATGGGTTATGAGATCATGAAAACAGTTTTACTTATTTTTTATTTGATTTTATTTATTTTTTTACAATATCGAACACTTTGGCATTATTGTCAGAACAGTTTGAGTATAGTTTTGCTTTAATTTTATTTTCTGACAATGGAATGAAACAATGGAATTTTTGGGTTCCTTGGATCGTTTTCGCGTTATTATATTGCTCGCTGAGCTCTGAAGCCTTTATTTCGTACTCTTCCGTAGTAGTAAAACAAAATGATAATTTGGTTAAATCTTCTTCTTTTCTACGATTCGCCCATTCAAAAAGTTCTTTCGCAGTTTTAATTGGATGCTCACGTTCTTTGGCTAAACTTGCTCTTGTGGCCATGCGCTTTATTGTTCCTCCAATAGCATCACAAGGACCTTTGCCATGTGACGTAGCAAAAAAAAATGCCATTCTGCATCAATTCCGTACATTGATTTAAATTGACATAGGCTCGAAAAATTCTTACGGTTTTTGTACTGCGACGCTGCTCCATCAGACATAAAATATATCTTTTTGACTTCTTTATGTTTATCAACGCGTAAAAAGTTAATCATTTTGGCAATGAACAAGTTTACGGATATTGAATCGTGCCTTAAATCTTCGGAAATTACAATGAAACTAAAGTGTTCAATTTGCGAACTTCCATTAAAATAAATAACGAATGGATGAATTGTAGCTTGTTGCACGTTCCAGTGATGGGACTGAACTTCATCTTGCAATACAAAACTGTAATTTTCAGAAAAATCACAAATGACTAAAAATTCACCATTTTGTAACGTATTTTTCGTATTTTTTAAAAAGCTGGATTGCTCTGTTTTAATGAAATCGTGAGGGATTAAACTTTCTAATTTCAAGCAAAAATATGACACAAACTCATCTACAGGTTTTACAATTGTTTCTAGGTCACACCTATCCGTGGTTACCCATTGCTCAAATGATAACTGATCAATATATTTTTCTTCAAACTCACCGAATAAAGTATTTTCCAATAATGAAGAATCTGGACAATCCGAACAAGATCGTAGATAGCAATTTGATGTTGTATTTTCACACAAAAGACTACCAGTTAACATTTTAATATCCTTTGTTAAATTTATTCTTTTCAAACTATGTAAAATAAGGTTAATATTCTCATGGGTTGTGCACACACAAACATTATGTGTTCCTGAATTGGAAAGAAGCTTGCATTGCCTTGGCCGAAGGCTTGCAAATGAGGAAAAACCTACTTTAATATTATTGTGAATTTCCTTGAAGCGTGTGTAAGCTTCTTTCAATGTCGTCATCATTAATCGTTTTTGGATTGCTTGACGCTTTCCATCTTGTTTTACTGATACATAATCTTTCTGGCCAGGCATAGCTCGACTTACTTCATCATCTTCAAAATATTGAACTACTATTTCTTTTGCCTCGTCTGTTAACGCATTACTAGACCTAGTATTTTTGGTTGAAAGACAGTTATTCTTAAATAGTTTTGCCTCTTTTACTGTATATCTATTGGTTTCGAACTCATCAATGGCATCTTGAATAGACCACGAACTTGGCAGCATCGACAAAATCAATAATTTTTCTTTCCTTGTCGTGGCTGGATTCGAGAACCTTTCCTTCATATTCATAATTACCTCATCGTAGTCTGTATTTTCCACATCCTCAGGTCCTAATTTGAAGAGGTTTCTACGTACAGCTTCGTTTATTTCACGGTATTTTTTCTCTGGATAATAAACGTAGTCCATCTTCGTCCATTTAATCGGAGTCACTTTTATCCCAGCTATGCCCTCGTTAAAGCGTTCGATGTTTACCTTTTGAATACACTCATCTTCCGATTGATTTGTTGAAACAGATGTCGCTGATGGTACGGTGGCAAGGCTCTCTGCACTTGGAACTTCTAGTAATTCCTCAGTTGTTGTCGTTTTCGAACTTCCTGCGCCCTGCTCTTCCGATGATATACAGATTGCTCGTTTGTCAACGTTTAGACGGCAGGACGTGCAAATGCGTAAATTTGTATTCAATGTGGACATTGGAGCATAACCTGTCGCTTTCAGTTTATCTATGGTGCTTTCGGTGAGATTTCGTAACTCTTTTGAGCACTTTTTTTCTGCAAACGGCCTACAACAGTTGAGAAAGCGACTACTCATGTTGTTCGTTAGATTTTAATAAACAAAATCACTTTCAAGTTTTTACTGACTAGTTTGGTGTCGTTTACTTGACTGAAATAAACTTTTACTTTACAATCCTTAATAACCATAGCGGTAGTAATTTTTTGCTTTTTCGTGAGCATTGTCATGGTACCTATCATGCATTTGTTGTTGTTGAAGTTACTCGCTTCCTCCCGATATTTATGATTCTATTCTCTGATAGGTAAATTTTTGCAGGTAAACTAGACGTCTAGAGCATTGTCGTGGTATGCACCTATTATGTATTTGTTGGTGTTGCAGTTACTCGCTTTCTCTCCATCATAAAATCTATTATCTAAGAGGTAAGTTTTTTGCAGGTAAACTAGACGCATTCGTCTATATAAAACTTTTGTTTTGCAGCTTTTATCTTAAAAATAATATTACTTATGTTTCTTATTATCAACAGGTTTTAACCCTATTAACAGAATTTTTCGCCAGTCACGTACAATAAAAATAATGACACTATCAATACTTTTGATCACTACACTGGATCGCGTCTAAGTTTCTAATAGATGCTATAAGAGTTATGAATAATTAAATAAAAATATCATGAAAATAACTTGTTTAATTCATGCGGTAGCCTTAACAATAAAATCAGCATCATAATGCGATTCTTAGAATAATGTACACGGTAAAAAAAACATATTTTTTTTACTAAATGTAAAAATTGTGAAATGTTTGAAATATCATAACTTTTTTGTTTATTAGTTTACCATCACCAAATTTTTATGGTAGATAGCTAATATAATGGACCGTTTTCCCTGAAAAAATCACGTTGGTAAAAAGATAGGGTTTTGAGATATTTGAGTTTGTGTGACAAAAATGATATTTTTTTAATGCAAAAAAAAATTTTTTTACAGTGTATATTTTCTTAGCAATCCCCATTAAGTTATCTAACTTTGCTGAAAAAATCATAACAATCGAACGAACCGTTTTTGCTGTGCAGCTTTCTGAATATTTTTCAACCATTTTCACATACACCCTTTTGAAAAGTTAGACGTGACTCTATATGAAGATTTGATATCGAAAAATGACGTTTTAGATGAAATTGAAAAACTGTGCAAAGTTTCAGATATTTTTGAAATGGTCGCTCAGGATCGACTTGCGTGCCTCCGTGGAATCCCTCTTAATGCTTACCAATCTGGAAAATTTGTAAATGTAAATTGAGAATATTCTTTTTACAATGTCATACATATAGCCATCACAATTTATATGGATATGAATGAAGAAATTTTAAAGTGACATACACATGCAAAATTAACATTGGAAGAGGAAGCTCTGAATAAATAACTGTGGAAGTGCTCGTAGACTAACACTAAGCTGAGAAGCAGGCTTTGGTCCAGTGTTGACAACGTCAGAAGAAGAAGAAAATGTATTTCACATTTTTGGGCTGATTTTATAAACGAAAATTTGACAGGAGGTAGTGTCACTACCTCGTGAAAATCAATGTAATTATCAACATTGTTGTCGGTTCGTAAAATGGGTAATTTTTCATAAAAAAATGCGGTGAAAGTCGATAAGAATTTCCATCTAGAAAAATGGTACCGTAATCCGGGGTCAAATTGATCACTTTAAAACAACTTTTGCGGATAACATAAGTGCCTGTTCAAATGTTGCCAAAAGAATATGTTAAAAACTAGTACCCTGTGGGTCTCCATGGAACCTTGTGACAGAATTTTGTTCAACAAATTTAAACGTTAAGTTAAATAACTCCAAATATCAAAATATTTTAAAAGCCAATTTGGGGCGAAATTGATCAGTATACAATTAAGCATCGGTTGGAAAGGAAAATTTCCTTCTCCGCTTTATTTTGCTCTTCTAAAACCGAATAACGCGTCTAAAATCTTACAACTAGTGAATTTAAAACTTTAAATGCAAAATTAAATTTTGAAATTTCCCCTTAAACGCCTAAAGGTAGGCAATTTCATATGAAATAAGTGATTTTGATCACAATAAATGACTATTTCCTCATAAAATAAACTTTTCATAACTATTTCATGCTCTGATTAGCTGCATAACAACCCAACCAAGGCTCCACAAAAATGTCAAAACAGAGAATTTACGGGAAGTCTCATTAGCAATTGATTGTTTAGTAGCAATGATTTCAGCTAAATGAGAAATACATTGCAAATTCTTTGAAAAAATAAGGCAAAACTAACTTTTTTCTAAAAAATAAAAGTCTACACTCATCTCTAGACATCTACGAATCAGATGACGTAAAAAGTTTAAGTTCATTACGACGCTTATGAGTTCCTAGTATGAAATTTCAATGTAGTACCCGAGTGATCAATTTCACCCCGCTGATCAATTTGACCCCGGTTTACGGTACCGTAAAACGGGGTTTCATTGATCAGCGGGGTAACATTGATCGGCTTGACCGAGCTCATGAAATGTTCAAACAAGCATTTTACATTGAATCAATTGCTACTACCGGATGGTATATCGTAATCTGCTATCATTTAGCTATTAAATGACACGCAATTCATGAAAATTGAATTTCATAAACATTGAAATAAATCGATTTTTCCATAACTGTGTTGCGTAACGCAATGAGATACATTGTCAAACATTCATGCTTGGCGTGAATACTAGATACAATATGAGGTTCGAAATCACTGTATTACTTCAATATGACCCGAGCAGAGGAAAATATCAAAATAATAACAACGGAATCACAAAACCTGTTTTTATATCTCGGTTTGTTATTATTAACTTATTAAGTCATCACCGTTCCATAACATGTTCTGTTGGGCAATCTTATTTTGTTATGATCGTGCTCTTGGTATATTTTCTTTAAATTACATTTCAATAACATGTTTTGTTGTAGAACAAGTTCAGTTATTATTGTGTCATTGAGACTGTACAAACATTTGATCATTAATATTACAACATAACTAGATTTGCAATCAAAACTACACCATTCGAGATTTTTGTTGTTCACATCATTCCGTGAGGAACTGTAAGAGAAAATATTATTTTGTCATCATTCTTTCTGACATAACGTTTTAACTGTGATAGAGCCAAATTATCAGCCTTTTGTTTTACAAGCACTTTGAAAAGTATAGGGTAGGGCGGGGCAAGATGGGTCAGTGCCATTTTCGGGCGCATTACTCATGTTTTGATTATGTTAATAATTTTGTTAGATGACCGGCATGAATATACAAAATTTTGGGGCATTGATTAAAAAATTATTCACTCTCATTGGAAATAAAAAATAAAATGGTTTTTAGCCATTTTTCTTATGCGATACATTCCATATAATCTCCATATAAACGGCCGCGGGGCAAGATGGGTCACCTTCAATTTTGAACGTATTTCTGGAGCATTCAAAAGTTATTTATTTTTTATTACAAGACTATCTCATAAACTACTTCTATCAAGCGGAATGAACGCTCAAAGTTATAACATAAAATTATGATAATTTTTTAGTGAAAACATCGATTTTCAAGTCATCTTAGGACCACTCAAATCGTAAAGTTTTTTATATTCCAAATAAATTTATAAAATATTTACTAGTAGCTCTTGTTTACTCAGTATGAATAGGGAGCATATATGAATGCGGAACAAATCTTGTATTTTGACGTTTTTCGTTGAGAAAATGTGAATTACTTAAAAGGTGACCCATCTTGCCCCGCCCTTTTTTCACGGCACAAAATCGATCACTTTTTAAAACTGCTTGTTTAACATCATATTTTGTATTTAATGAACTTTTTATCGACTTTTAGCATAGCTAACTAGTGTATTATAGAGTAGCGGACGAATACAAACCAATACGATTTGTATTTACAAAGTTATGGTGATCCATCCTTAGGTGACCCATCTTGCCCCGCTCCACCCTACCTGTTTTTGTTTGTCCCAATTTCAGTTAAGTATGAATATGAATATAGAGAGTGTAATAGAGTGTTAGCCATTTTATGAAACATTTTGGATCAACTGGTGGAATTCAAGGACGAACAACACTTTATCGACAAAAATGTAAAAAAATAAGTCATCAAGAAGAAGAACTCTATTGATTATTATTTTTAGACATTTTATTTTTATTGATTTCACTGCATCGATCCCACTAAGATTCACTTGGATAAATGTGTCAATCAATGAGGTAATAATGTAAATTAATCTTATAAACAATGAACCACTTAACAAAGGGCTTCTAAACGTCGGTAGTTTTTCATCTTAAGTTGTTTGGAAAATAAACGAAAACTATTGTTTCTCTGTTTTCGATAATAAATCGCTTGCGACAACAATAGCGTCCCAATAATGAATGAAACATTTAACAATAGATGCTATTGTTGCGTATCCCATAGGGCACTGCATGAAATTCTCTCCTTCTCTTTCACTCCTACAGAAATTTTGAAAACAACAAGGCCAAGAAACGTCAAGATCTCATACAAAATCAAATCAGTGCAGTGCCCTATTGAATTCATATATGACTTTGGTGGAGTTCCTATCCGCAACAGAAGAAAAAAATTGTTTTCAGATTGTTATCAATAACTCATTCATATCAAAATTTGTTATTGAAATATTTTAAAAAATCGCTGTTATTAAGTTGTTATTAGAACTAACAAAACATGTTATTAAACAGGTCTTCCAGGAACATTTTTTTGTTATAATTTTTGTTATTTTGCCGCTTATGACAGACAAGTTTAGGACAGAATATGTTATATGTAAATAACATGAAAATAACTCTTTCCGTTACTCAGTTATTTTTCCAAAATAACACATTATATTATGCTGTTGCTATTCCCTTCTGCTCGGGGATACCCTACAGTTGGATTTAATAAACGAAACTTTTTTGAAAATGCTCTTTTTTATAAAATACACGATTTATTAAAAGTAAACTATCAATTCCTTAAGCCATTGCCTACCTTTAGGCGTTATTCGCGATTTTGAGGATTTTAATCCTAAAATAACTCAAAAAGTATATAACTTGTAAGAATTTGGACGACATATTCGAAATCAGCGACCCCGGATTTAGTAAGTAAGGGTATTTTCAACACTAACGAACATTGATCACTGACATGATCAATGTTACCCCAAATCAACAAAATCAAAAATTAGATTAAAAAGTCTATTTAAACATGTTTTAAAGTTCTACAATATTTTTTCGAGTAGCTTAACACATACTCAGAGGGCCAGTACTTGTTTAAAAAATATAAAACATGTAACGTTTGCTTTAATAAGAGAATTATTCAAGAAAGATTAAAAATTCTGATCAATGTTACCCCGGATTACGGTAATTGATCAATCAACATCTAAATTAACGACTCATGCAAAATATCTCGTTTTAGCAAATCAAATTTAATAGATTTAAGCATTTTATGTCAATGGGGTGGCTTGTATGGAAACTAACATAAATCGCTCAAAACCATCAAATTTGTTAATGTCTGAGTCGTTAATTTAGATGTTAATTGACCAGTTTATCCTTTGATTGGTTAAAAAAAATCCGGAATGCTGGCTTTCTCAGTCTTGGGTAAATCAAAACGGCAAGTTTTGCTTTTCTCGACGTTTCGGCTTTTTATTAAGCCTTTTTCAAGGGGTAAGCTGTCAAAATATTTCCATGCTTAATGGTTTGCAGTCAAAAAAGCCCAAAATCGAATATTTTGCCCTATAAATTGAGGTCTAGCTCAAAATTGTGAGGGATAAGCCCGGATTCGGATTCAGCGGCCCAAAATCTATGAGAGACACATAAGTTTGTTCTTGAGACAAACCAAAAGTCAATTTTTTTTTGTTATGCTGTGTGATCATACAATTTTCCCAGTCATTTATACTCATGTATCTCTCATAATGAAAACAACAGACTCGAACTCAAAGGAATTTAGTAGAGTGAAGAAAGTAATACAAATCCGCTCAACCATACATATCCCTTCACTTGTTTCACTATAGGTACAATAACCCTGAGAAGCGTGATCATAATAGGCCCCATCAAAGCGATGCGGCGTCACCGATTAGACACGGTTAGCGATGACTCCAGAAGAAGCCAGGTCGAATGGACGGGCGGCTGGCGGGCGGATGTACGCTCGAGGCTAAAGGGCATCATCGATTGTTTAGGAACTTTCGGGCGTTTTGCTTTTATGTAATTGAGGTGAGGCTTTGTTGATGAAGTTGTTCAAATAGAAAATTGCCCACTTTCTCTCTACCTCTAGCTTTATATTTTTGTAAAGATGGATTGACTGGAGGTTTGTAGAGGATGCGGACAGGTAGCACAAAGTGTATTAAGATATTTGTATCCCATTGAACCAAAACAAAACTGTTGTTCTTTAATCAATATACAGTGCAGTTTACATCGCCCAACTTGGTTTATTAGCCAGAGCAGCCATTGGTCGCCACTTGACAACAATTATGTTAAACATCTGGAGACATATCTAGGGTAATTTTCCAATTGTTGCACGACTAAAAATTCGCCAATTGTTGCACACCTCATAAGAATAACATGGAGTGTGCAACAATAGGCATGTTTTTAGCCGTGCAACAATTGGAAAATTACCCTAATAATATATTTGAGGCCGATATTCAGTTGCTTAAGAATGCATGCCCGAAATATCGATATTTTTTAAGTACACATGTCACGTTACCAGAAAGAAACGGTGTTTTATACTAACTCAAAACACAAAAATCCACAAATAAAAAGTTCCACACTGATGCTCGACCAAAAACAAAGTTGATCCAATAAATTATACATTCGCCGCAATTACATCCCAATAACAAGCAAACAAATTCCACAAAAGCACAAAAAGCGCACCGCCAGATCTCTGATTACCACTTACACGCAAAACGGACATGATCGCATAATCGAAGTGGTAGCAGTAGCAGCATGTTGTTGATCCGTCGTCGGCATGTTCCGATCTCTGGAACCGCTTCGATGTTTCGGGCTGGTCGTGTAAATGAATCGAATTACGTAGATAGTGGGTATGCAAAAACCACCGACCAAACGACCAAATCCAAAGGGAAGCAAAGCAGCCTGTAGTGCCGGCATCACGGTACGATGTATCTTATGCTGCTGCACATGGACGAGAAGGAAGCCTCCAACAAGTCAAGGTTCCACATTACATTACATAGGTACCTCATCCTTTGTCCCTCGAACACCCATCTCTCTGCGCTGTCTGCTTGGGCGGAAGACAGAATAGTCTTTTGTTGGTTTGGCTTTGCTTGGCTTGATAGATGCAGGCGATAAGATATATTTGTTTTCCCGCCTCTTCTTCCGTTTCCCACTGCTGTGCCGTTGTAACGTCCAGGATGGCCAGGATGGCGCAAGCATGGGGGTATCTATCCCCACACCACAACAACCAACAAGATCCAATTCGACCTCTTGGGTGTTTGATCTTGTACAATCACCCAACAGCATCACCAGCATAATCATCATCGTCATCGTCGTCTTCGTTCGTTGTTGTGTGGTCGACATCGCCTCGGTTCGGCAGCATCACATGTTTCGATTATATTACAAGCAGTAGTGGCCGCATCACGGTACATACTAGATTCAGAGTCCAGCTCCACCAATAGGGCGAACAGGTCATTTGTCAGATTTCCAACGAAATAATCTACCCGGATGGTGCTAGAAACCAGAAGGCTTGCTGCCGGATAGAATCCATTGATTCAAATCGATTATTTTTTGTGGTCGATTGTGTGGTTTGTACTTGGAATAATCCTCTGCTATTGGTTTTGTATTAGTTTTTAACACGAGTGGGGAGAAATACTACAGTTTACGTTGTTACACAATTTATTTTGTTTTGGCATGTAACAAAAAGTGAGGTTGTGTATAAGACAGAACCACATGGTTGACGTTGAATATCCTAAGGCTGGTTCTTCTTCTTTTTAAGGCTGATTATGATTGCTTTTGTATGCCTTTTAGCGCGAAGCAACGGACAAGAATTGGATATTTAAAAGTATTAAGGACAAACTTGTTAGAATCCCAAAATGGCCGACTTCAGCACCTACTCACGATTTCGAGCGCACAAATATCTTCGTAAACAAAACCAGCGGACCTGATCTTCTCATTTTAAGCTTATTACAAGTGAGCAAGAACAGAATAATGGAATTCACTGGCTGGTTGTTTGAAGCTTGCTTCTTGAAATTTGTGCATCTAAAGTTCTGATACACTGTTAAGGACAAGGTATTTGGAGTACATAGCTTCAACTTTCTAGTGCACAAATCTAAAGAACCGTCAAACATATCTGGCTGAAAATGTAGCTTTATGCTAGCTTCCGCACAATAAACATTGGGAATCTAGCAGTTCTTTCCGCCCTTCTGAAGTAGTGCAGGAAATATGCCATCCCTTCCCGGAGATTTGAATGGTTCGAAGGAGTTCACTGCCCATTCAACTTTAGATCGTGTGAAGATTGTATCCGGTATAGTAAAGTTGGTGTCTACAGTTTGTATTGGCTTATAGTTTCCATCAACTCCCGTACCATCTTCATCATCACTTGATAGTAAACTTGATCCAGGGAAATGAGTTTCCATCATTATTTTAAGTGTTTCGTTTGTATCAACAGTGAAACTCCCGTCTGTTTTCTTCAAACTTCCCAGGCCATTTGAATGGTTTTTGAAAAGAACTTTTTGCAGTTTTGCTACATCTGGGGTTTTTTTTCTATGTTTTCACAATAAGACCTCCAGGTTTTCCTTCGAGATTTTCTTATTTCTTTATTGTAAAGTGTAAGGTTTTGTTTATATTCATCCCATTTTCCAGAAACTTTTGCTCGATTGAAAAGTTTCCGGGATTTTTTCTTTAAGTTGTTTAAAGTTTTGTTCCACCAAGGTACATCTCTATTTGAGATTTCTTCCTTGACTGGACAAGTAGCACCATACCCCTGGATAATTTTTCCTGTGATATTTTCTGCAATTTTATCCAGTTGTTCCTGTGTTTCAATATTTCCATTTATTGTTACATTATTATTGGATTGCAAAATTAGTTTATAATTTTCCCAGTTGGTATTCCTAGGATTTTTGTAAGTCACTTTGGTTGGTTCACTGGCATTGTACTCAAACACTATGTGTTTATGGTCAGATAAAGATACTTCATCTGAAACATGCCAGCGCTTGATATTTGAGGAAAGCATTGGACTACACTAGGACTTCTTTTCTAGTTCTGGTTTCAAATGTTGGCTGATGTCCTTCATTACATAAATCGATGTTGTTCGAAGATATGTACTCAAAAAGGTCTTCACCTCTTTTACTAATGTCGGTCGGTGCTTCCCCATATTGTGTGGTGGGAATCAGCATCGCACCCTATAATAAAATGTTTATTATTTTTCTCGCAAAAACTGACGAAAGCTGTAAATTCAGGTGGAGGTACCTTGTCCACATCCCCAGGAAAATAAGCCGAAGCTATGTATGCTTCAGTTTTTCCTCGGGTTGTGGGAATCTCCATGCGAACTACAACTAATTTTTTTGTGATAAATTGTGTGATAGGGACAAACTGTATTCCCTCTTTTATTAGTAAAGCTGTTCGTGGTTTTAGACTATTTTCCTCAAATATAAGTTTTCCAACTTGCTTTGAGATACCTAGAACCTGGTTTTTATGAGCCCAAGGTTCTTGTATAATTGCTACGTTTATTTTTTCCTTTACAAATCTCCAACAAAGCACTCCGGTTGCTCCCTTAGCATGATGAAGATTTATTTGTATAAATTTCATTATTTTTTTCATTTCTATGGTAAGACAATGAAGTTTATTAGTGGACTTTTTATTTACTCCTAATAATCAATCTTATGGTACATTATGAATTGATTGTTTGTTGATTCTTTTCGGTCCTGAGGAATCCCAGATGCATTACGATCCTTTGTAGACTCTAATGGACTCTGGTTCCTCTGAGAATTTGTTTTATTGTGATCTTTGAAACGCCCAGAATGTTTTTGGTCTTTCAGAGTGCCTAATCTGTTTTGGTCCTTTTGCGGCCCAGAGAGAATTTGATCCTTTGAAAGGTCTGAACGATTCTGGTTCTTTGGCAGCCCTGTATCATTTTGGTCCTTTGATGGCCCTGAACGATTCTGGTTTTTTGTCAGTCCAGAACGATTCCGGTCCTTTGGTGGCCCAGAATGATACTGGTCCTTTTAAGGTTTAGAATGGTTCTGGTCCATTGGTGGCCCAAAACAGCTCTGGTCCTTAGACGGCCCAGAACGGTTTTGGTCCTTTGGCGGCCCAGACCGAGTCTTGTTTATTTGTGGCTCAGAATAGCTCTGGTCCTTTGGCGGCCCAAAACAATTCTGGGCCTTGGACGGCCCAGAACGATTTTGGTCCATTGGCGGCCCAGAGTGATTCTGATCCGTTGGCTTTCGATCATCTATGCTACTGTTTAGAGTTTGGCTATCGGAGACATGTACCTTCAACGAGTTTCCATGAATTCCGCTTGTTCCCGGGACACTAAGATCTTGTTGGTTCCCAGTACTTACGAAATCTTCCGGCTCCTGGTCTTTAGTATCATCGCTCAAGCTAACTTTCCCATTGGAATCAGGTTTATACATACCCTTCTTCCGTAGAGTTGTCTGCCCTAACTTGTAATTAATTAGGAAATTACACGTTCTGAAATGTTGCATGGATGCCTCATCCACAGTGAAGTACCATTCAACGTGTTTCTCATAGAGAATGCTTCGTTGAATGATCCTTCATTTGTCTGTGGTCGTTGTTTACACTTTGAGGAAAGAAACCTATCATCACGTCTAACCGTGGGATATCATCTGCCTGGACAACTGTTAATTCGGCGCCTTGCCATGGGTAAAGCGTAGGAATAACAGTATCCAGCCAATCTGCCGTTTCCGTGTCCTGACAGTTAATCAATGAATGCCCAGTCCGTTGCCAACAGTTGATGAACTTCGGCTTGAAGGACTCTCTTCTTTGCATCGCAACTTTTTCAAGAATGGACTCTTGTACCATGTCCATCTGTTCCGTGGTCAGCTGGAATTGTGGGTAGTTTTTCGGGAGAATTCCTACCCTCACCCATTTGGCCACTTCACCGTAGGTCGACTGTTGATTCGCATTTTGCTCGTTTGTTGTTGTTCCTGATCAGATGTTATCCATCCGTTTGTTGACTGAATGGTGAACCTGAAGTCCTTTTTGCTTTTTAGGGTTGGGATTCCTCTCACTGTTGCTGCTGCTGTTCATCCCAGACAACCAGTAATCGTATAAGATGTTACATATGATGATAAAGTGGAAGCCATATGCGTGCATACCTCCATTTAGGCGCATGTAAAGTGTACGCATATCGCCTCCACTTTGACATCTTATTCAACGTCTTGTACGATCACTGGTTGACTGGGATGTCTCGTGTTCTCTTCGGCGTCGACACTTGTTGTGGCATTAAAGCCATGGACAGTGCTTCCTCCCGATTATGCCCACTCAACAGCAATTTTCTAAATCGCTTCTTCTTCGCTCCACTTAGCTTCGGCCTTACAACTTCGCTTTCTCGGTTTCTGGGATTCTCTGGAGGAATGTTGTGTACCTCCTTAATGGTTACATTCACTCCATCCTCTTCATCGTCAGAGTTCAGGATTGAAGACGAAACCGATCCCCCACCCCCGATAACTTCCATTGAGACACTGTGCAGAAGATCGTCTTCTTTTAAAGCATCTTCTGTTTCCATCATTTCCGTCGCTGCACTTGAAACTGGTCCTTCATACGACTCCATTACTTCACACAGCACTTCAATATTTTTCGGTTTATTTTTTGAAATTCTTCCTTTTGGTTTTTTTTTTCAAATACTGTATTCAGACACACCGCGCACTAAGTTTGAGTGATCAGCATTCCTATCTTCACGCACAACAGTATCAGTCGCCCGATAGCACCAACCTCAGGCTATCGGATCTCCCGCTCTGCGATAGATCACTACTAACACACAATCGTAGTCGACGACAATGCCTCTATATTTTCGGTCCCCTCGCACTTCCTTCTGTCACCCTTTCTTTAATCTTCACACAATGCAATTATGATCCACAAAAAATTGCACTTTCTTCCGCACTTTTTGGTGAGAATTAATGCACTATTTAGGTTTTCTTCATATGCGCAGTGTAAATATGAGCTTCAAGTAAATCTTCACAATAATTCCAACCCGATTGAAAGAACTTTCAAAGAAAAATTTAAGAAAAAAACTGAGAGCACCAGATGCCAAGCGATATACTTTAGCAGTGTTGCCAGAATTTGAAGTCATCATGGTTCATGTATATTCTAATACAGTTTTGCAATACAAAATACCAAAATGGTGCATGTTATTCAAATGTGGTGCTGACATCACTAATTAGATAAGAAATGGTGCGTGAGATTAGCATGGATGCTTAGATGATTCTGTGAACATGGTTGTACATGGAATATTAAGAAATTGCATGTGTCATCAGTGTCAGTGCTGCAATAGTTGCAACCATGATTCAGTGATGTTCAACATTAAGGTACGAGAATTGCAAAAATGATGCATAGAATTAAATGTGCATGGAACTTGAAGATGTTGCATGATGTCAGTGTGCTGCATTTGATGGCGATGTAATTCAATTACTCTCAATATGGTGCATGAGATGCTATTAACCCTTGAAGGTTCGCATCTTTCGAAGTTCGTACCATGTTTCATGGATATATTTATTTATAAAAAAGGGGGGCAAGTGCCAACCTTCCCCTTTTCCCCTCCTATGCACACTAGTGCTGAACAAGGCGAGGGATGCTTTTGCGAGTTTAAAAAATGAAAGGAAGAACAACCAGATTAGTAGACGTACTAAAATGCAAATATTCAACTCGAACGTGAAATTTGTGCTGCATACGCCAGTGAAACCTGTTGCGTATCAGTGGAAAACACTCAACGGCTGTAGGTCTTCATCAATAGAAGCCGGCGGTATATATAATTCGTGCATGGTGGCCTCACAATTGGATCTCCAACTTGGAGCTTCATCGTTGATGTCATCAAAAGCCGATAGCGTCAGAAATTCTGTAGCGAAAGTGGAGGTGGATCGGCCACACTCTACGCAGGCGCGGAAACGAAATCTACAAGCAAGCGTTAAACTGGAACCCAACAAGACATCTCAGCAGAGGTAGACCCAGAGGCTCATGGCGGCGCAGCCTCAACAACGAAGTATCCCCTGTTATTCTCCATTACTCTGCTGAAAATTTTTCTCGGGAATCTAAAATGAAGAAAGAAACATAATTTGTGTTTTTTTTTTTGTATTTGGTTCCATCAGGAAAATTTACCAAAATATTATTTATGGTCCCGCACACCTCAATCGTTCAAAGCATAGCTATTGAGAAAATCATGATGGTAGTTCCTATAAAAGAGGTATATTCGATTATTTTTGTCTTTATTATTGAGACTTTCAGCCTATGACTGGTCTGTCTTTCGATATTTGAAATTTTCTTGAACACAAGTCCGTATCAATTGCAGCATTATTGTTTTTTTAGCCATGGCAAGATATCAAAATCTTGATGAAATCAAAAGTACTACCTGAAATAACTAAAAAATCCTCCATTTCTCATGACCAACCCATTTTCACGTGCTTCCTCAATTAAACGTTCTCAATGAAAACAAATTAGCGCCGCGCCGGTCAAGTATGTACTGGCTGGCGGGTGCAGATTCCATCCGCCAAGCATAGATAACGTCCATCAGGCGATCAACGATCAATCGATCTACCGTCGTCGCCTTTGAGCCGTCAAAACAACTCGTGTGTGAAGTAATTCGAATAAAACGTCCATTCGGTGGTCCCTGGCGTACTCAGTTCATCTTTGATGCGCCTCTTGCAAGTTCCAGACAGAAGGTGTGGATGTGCCAAGTCATCGCCCGCAAGCAGCGCGGAGTCTTTGTCGGGTGACGATGACGACAGAGCGACAAGTGAAGCACGTCAAATCAATTCCTTTGTTGTCCAGGACCGACCCGCGGCAGTCATCAATGGATCTGCTGCTGCTGTTCAGTGTTGACCCGCGTGCTAAATTCGACCTGGTTTTAAATAGCACCTCAAACGGATGACCGGCGCGGGTTCCTTTTCTTTCGGGCGAATAGCGAACGGTAGGTTGAAGGTAATTTGAACGGTAGCAATTGTCAGCTCCCGGAGGTAAGAGGGTGCTACTTTGGTGATGATGTTGGTGCAACTTAATAAAAGTTCATTGTGATTTCAAGAAGTGTATGTCGTACCTAGGCGGTCGTCGGTTGCTTACATTGATGGCAATAAAGAGTTTTTGGCGCAGCTTGACCATGACCATCACCAAGAGTCGATGTTAGTGCCACGATGGGCTTTGACGTCGATGATATCGGAGAATTGCCGTTAATTAATCAGAACGTGGTCGATATGCGATTTCGCTTTCTATGGTGTAACGATAAGGGAGATGAATTGACGTAGGCCGTTTTTGCTTTTCCAGCTCCTGGTACTCCTGCGGCTGTCATGATTTGACGTCGCGTCGTGATATGGGCTGGGGTCGAGCTGTGCGTAGAATGCGTCTTTGTCATCATCATGCTTTCGGAGTGAGGGCTGTGCTCATGCTTATGCTGAAGTTGAAGTATCGAAAATTTGATCCTCAATGTGTGCAGGATCAGAGAAAATACTTTTTCGAAGATATGTATTTGAAAGCTCGAAGTTTCAGTCAGCTCCACTGCACTGAGCGTCTTCAGTCCCAGCAGCTTCCTTACTTATCTTACTCGTATAGCAGTAGGAGTCGTCTCCTTGCGACTCGGTCCATGGCTGAGCGCATGCGCATAGCCAGAGAGGGGTAGAGGGGGGTTCGTTGTCCCACCCTGGCCACCAGATTTATTTTTTGAAATTGAGCCAACTCAAAGATAATCAATAATTCAGAGTTTCAGAAAAAAATGTCTCAAAAAATAAAATATTCTATGATTTAAGGTTTTGTCCACATTGATAACCTCTTTTACTCGAGAACCACAGAAAATTTATCCTGGAATATCTATAGAGGCTCATCCAGTGATTTTTCCAGTGCTTTTTAGATGATTCCTCCAAGAATTTCTCCAGGGATACCCAAAGGAATGTCAACAGAAATACTTTTAGGTATTTCTGCAAGTGTTCCTTCAGAGATTTCTCCATATATTCCTTCAAGAATTCCACTAGAAGTTGCTCCTATAATTCATAAGTATAACAGCAGGATTATCCTCCAGAATTCCTTAAAGCAAATTTCACCATAGATTAGCTAAAAATTATTACAGAAGTTCCTTAAAACATTGTACAAAACATTCTTTTGGGAGTCCATCCAAAGATTCCAACAATAATTCGTCCAAAACTCATGGGATTGCCTCTGGGATTCCTCTTGGGATTTCTTCAGGAATTCCTCCAGGTTTTTCTTCAAGAATTCCTCCAGGGATTCCCCGGGAACTTCTTCTGTGTTTTTTTTTTCAGGAACAACTCCAGGGATTATTCCAAAAATTCCTCCATGGATTCCCCCAGGACCACTTTTTAAGGATTTCCTCTTGGATTTCTACCAGGAATTCCTCCAGGAACTGTTTAGGAACCTTAGGAACGCCTCTAGGAATTGCTTCCGGAATTCTTCCTGATGTTTCTTCAGGAACTCCTGCAGGGATTCCATCAGGAACTGCTACAGGGATTCCCCAAGGAGTTCCTCCAAGAACTTTTCTTAGAATTCCTTTAGGATTTCTCCAAGGATTCTGTTACCGGTCCCGTCGAGATGGGCACCCTATCCGAAACGGTTCAACCACTGCAGTGACAAGCCGTCACTGTTGATAGGACATAAAAGAGAGGAGATCAAAACAAAACATGAACTATACACCGAACGTGGAATTTGCTACTCATGCTACATTTCATTATTGTCAATTATTATATCTTAAAATTATTGGTTTGTGCTTAAGACTAGTGTTTTAATCCTGCTTATGAACTAGTAAAGGTAACTATATTAAATTACATGCAAAGCTTACACATTAAATGCTAAAATATATCTACCAAACTTAGGCACTAAAACTAACCTAAGAACAAGTTGGACAGTGGTATAGAAGGGTCCAGAATTGTATAGGACACTGAAAAGTAAGATTACTTTGTATGATTATGTAAACCCTGAACTAAAACTTACTACAATTACAGTTTTGAAGCGGTAATAAATCAGCTGCAAAAATCAGTGGTCGCTCTTTCTTTCCTGTCGCAACAGATTCCATCTACATTTTTTTCAGAAATTCTTCCAATTCCTCCAGGAATTTGTCAAGGGATTCCTCCTCGAATTTCTTCAGAGATTCCTCCAGAAATCATTCCAGGGATTCCTCTGGGAATTGCTTCAGGGACTCCTCCATTAATTCCTAAAGAATTTCTCCAAGAATTCCATCTGCGAATTCATCCTCCAGGGATCCCTCCAAGACTTCTAACAAGATTTGTTTTCAGAGATTCCTCCAAGAAATCCCCCAAGGTTTCCTCAATGCATTCCTTCAGGACTTCCTCCAGTAATTGCTATATGGATTCTTCCAAGAATTTTACCAAGAAAGGAATTCTTCCAGAGACTTCTACAGGAATTTATCCAAAGATTTCTCCAGAAATTGCTTCAGGGAATCCTCCAAGAATTTCCCCAATAATTAATCAAGGAATTCCGTCGTAAGTTATGTCAACAAATTATCTATGTAGTAATTTTTCTAGGAAATCCTTCTGGGATTCCTTCAGAGGTTCTTCCAGGATTTTCTCTACCAATACCTTCTAGATTTTTTCAGGAATTCCTCCAAGAATTCTTCTTGGTTTTCCTCCAGGAATTGCTTCAGGGATTCCTTAAGGAATTCCGCTTTACATTTATGCCTGGGATTTCTCCAAGGATTCCTTCATAAATTCTTTCGAGGAATTTCTCCAGAATTTTCTTCTAGTAGTTCCTCCAGGAATTTATCATGAGTTTTTTTTTCAGAAATTTCGCCCAGAGCTCCTCTAGAGATTCCCTCAGAAATTCATCCAGTAATAGTTGCAAGAATTCCTCCATAGATTCCTCTAGAAATTCCCAAGAAAACCTCCAAACACTCTTTCAGGCATTTCTCCAGGATTTAATCCAGGAATTCCAGGAAATACCCCAAGAATTTCTTCAGGAATTCCTTCAGAAATTTCTCTAGGAATTGATCCAGAAATTATATCAGCAATTTCTCCAGGATTTTTTCCAGAAAATCTTGTGAGGATTTTTTCAGAAATTATTCCAGGAAATTCTCCACCAATTTCTCCAGGGATTTTCCCAAGGGTTCCTCCAGGAGATCCTTCGAAGATTTTATCAGGAAATCTTCCTGAAGTTCCTCTAAGGATTCTTCCACCAACTCATCTAAGGATTTCTTCAGAAATTCTTCCAGGAAATTATCCAGGAATACCTTCAGGATTTTTTCAGGGATTCCTCCAGGTATTCCTCCAGGAAATCCTCTAGAGATTCCTCCAGGGATTTCTTCACAAAGTTATTCAAGGATTCCCACAAGGATCCCTTCATGAATTCCTTCGAGGAAATCTCCAGGAATGCCTCCAGAAATTCCGCTAGAAATTCCTCCAGGATTTTTCCAGGGATTTTTCCAGAAATAGATTGATTGATTGATTTAGCTATATTATAGAAACTTTCAGCTCTTGACTGGTTCACCCCATCAGAAACAGAAAAATAATAGAATTCCTTTGGAGATTCCTCTAGAAACATATCCAGTAATTCTATCAAGAATTCGTCTAGAGATTTCTCCAGGAATTTCATCATTGGTTCCTCCAGAAATTCTCAGAAATTTCTCCAGGATTTTATCCAGGAACTCTTCCAGGAATTCCTGCCAGAATTACCCCAGGAATTCCTCCAGGAATTACCCCAGGAATTTATTCAGGAATTACTTCTGAAATTTCTCCAGGAAATGCTCCTGGACATCCTTCAGAAATTGTGTTAACAATTCCTCTAAGGATTTCTCCAGGCCTTTCTCCATGAATTCCACCTGAGATTCCATCACAAATCGCTTCAGGAATTTCTCCAGAGATTTCTCCACGAATTTCTCCAGGGATTTTCCCATAGATTTTTCCAGGAAATCCTTCGAAGTTTCTTCCAGGAAATCCTCCAGAAGTTCTACTTCCAGGATACTTCCAGAAAATCCTCTAGGGATTTCTTAAGAAATTCCTCAAGGAAGTTCTCTAGGAATACCTTCAGGATTTTTTCAGGGGTTCCTCCAGGTATTCCTCCAGGCATTCCTCCAAGAATTTCTCAATGGAATTCCTCTAGGAATTTCCCCAGGAATTGTTCCAGGACATCTCTAAGAAATTATGTCAGCAATTCCTCCAGGAAATCTTCTAGGGATTTCTTCAGAGATCCTTCCTGGAAATTCTCCAGGAATACTTTCAGGATTTTTTCAGGGATTCCTCCACACATTCTTCCAGAGATTTGTCCAGGAATTGCTTCAGGAGATCCTGCAGGACATTCTACAGGGATATTCCCAGAGATTCCTCCAAGGGTTCTTCTAGGAAATCTTCCTAGAATTTCTCAAGGATTTTTTCCAAAAATTCTCCTGGAATTTCTCTGGATTTTTTTCCGGGAAATCCTCCAAGAATGTTTCCACGGTTTGCTGCACGAATTCTTCAGGAGTTCCTTCGGAAATTGCAGATATCCTCCAATCATCTTTTCAGGGATGTTCCCAAGAACTTCTCCAGGATTACCTGATGATTTTTTTTTTAATTTTTTAAGAATTTTTGAAGGACTCATTTTTTAGGTTTCGTGCGAACGTAGGAACACACACAAGACGCGGTGCGAAACGGACTCAACACTTATCGTTTTTACAAACACAAAAAGTAATTACTTTTTCGTCGGCCGGTTTCGGGCTCAATGATGCCCATCTACAGGACGATGTTCAACAGGAGATGAAGAAAGAGGCGTTCCCCAAGGATCAGTGATCGCGGTCACCATCTTCTTGGTGACCATGAGTGGTGTCAGTTGACATCCTTTGCTCTAATCGATCGGACGCGTACACTTTTCGCTCGCACTCTTCGTTTCGAATAAAATGAGTATTGTTAGGAAAAATACTCTCGTGATCGACCTCAGCGTTCTTCCAGCGAGGCCTGACGCTGGGCAGGTTCATCAATTCCTGGAAAACGAGATCAAGCTACAACTCTCGGATGTTAGAAGTATACAGCTTCACAATTCCCGTAAATGTGTCTATATAGAAATGGTGGACCATGATACCGCGATGCGTTATCAAAAGGCACACAATATTAGGCGAATTTTTGTTTTTAACAACAAAAGGTTCAAGATTCCCGTCTACGTCGATAGTGAGGCAGTGACAGTGCGGGTACATGATCTCCCATCATCCGTGCTTCACGCCACCGTTGCTGCTTTTATGACTCGGTTTGGAGAAGTGATCTCTATCCAAAACGAGCGTTGGAGACAGTTCTTCCCTGGGATACCCAACGGGGTAAGACTACTACAGATGCGGCTTAAAGGCTCCATTCCATCGTACGTCACAATCGAAAACGAGATCTGTTTCGTTGAGCACAAAAATCAGCTCAAAACCTGCAAATGGTGCTCCAGGGCTGTTCATCCCAAGCAGAAATGTCAGGAGATAGCTGCAGCAGAAAAAGCGAATACAACGACCGAACACGAAACAGCGCAAGCATCCAAATCAACCAATCCATCAGCACAAACCGAAAAAATATTCAGTGACAGTGATTTCCCACCGATGAGCAGCAAACCGTGTTCCTCCAATAAACACATAACGGAGACGCGCAACAATGAGGCAAGCGACAAAACACAGGCTGAGTCAAGATCAGTAAGCGTACCTACGGAAACAATACAGAGCAGAGACGATGAGAGCTATGACGATGACGACGACGACGATGACGGCGGCAGTGGCGGCGGCGGCGGCGGCAGCTCTTCCTCGCCGTATGAAGCTGACGATACCACCACCAAACGAAGGATGTTAACTCGAAGCATGAAGGAGTACAAAAAAAGGTGTATTAATCAGGGTTCGCAGAACGATTGTGAATCCTAATGGTATTATCGGCCCAGTTAAGCTTTCGGGCGTAGTGGCCTATAAAATAAACGATTTGAATAAAAAAAAATAGATCGAACAGCGGAAAAAAAAATGAGTGGTGTCTTCGAGACAATACCGAGGGGCGTCTACCTGAAGGTGTACGCCGATGACGTCACCCTTATTGTGATCGGTGTGCACCCGAAGGCCATCAGGAAAAAGGCTCAAGCAGCTCCCACCACTACTGTCGGCAAATGGGCTACCAAAGCCGGATTCGATATTTCCGCCTCCAAATCGGCAAGACTGCACACATGTGCCAATAACCACCAACCGCCCCGGAAGCCCATTACCAGAAACCAGGAGGATATTCCCACAAGAAGGACCCTGAAGACCCTCGGGGTCAATGTGATTTACATCACATTGATCAACTAGAACTGAATGATAACTTAACTTCTTATCACTATGGTATTTGAGGAGTTAATTTGAGTTATCATTTTTGTTATGTTGGTTCTTAATTCAACCTCAATGATAACAAACTCAATTATCAAACGAATGATTACCAGGTAGCAGAATTTGTTTTCATTATGTTATCCGCCTTTGCTCGGGTGGGGCCTGCTGAGTGATGAGCTGAACGAGGGGTGTTTTGAAACTTCGTCACAGATTCTGTCGAACCTGTATTAAATATACTTTATTCATCTATCTCATTCTCACGCCCCACAGCTCCTCCTTTCCACCTAATGCATGACAACCATAGCATGCAAGCAAAGCACAGCAGTCATTTCAGCTGCGCTTTGATTCGCTGCTGGAACTCAGATCGTTGACGGATTTCTATAGTTCTTAGCACTAAACTACTTCATGCTGAGCAGTCAACTCGAAGTGAGCATTTGGATTCAAACTGTGCGCATCTTTAAAGTCGTTTAATTCTAAGGCGACCTAAGCATGTCACGAGCCAAGCACCAAACGACTTCAATTAGTAAGATTCTTACCACAACTAACCGTGTAATATAAAGCACTGCTACTAACTCTGACCTGTTGGTGCGGGTGTGATGGCATGAATTTTCTTCGTAAGAATCAGCTGTGATGTAAAACAAGCATGTCTAAGTATAAGATGCAGAATAGAACTGACACTAGTAATAAACACAAGAGGGTGGAGTTGACTGAAAAAAACTTGTCTCGTCTTTTTTTGCTTATGGGTTTTATTTGGATTAAGGACAGACTTGTTAGAATCCCAAAATGGCCACCACAATGGCCGACTTTGGCACCTACTCACGATTTCGAGGGCACAAATATCTTCGTAAACAAAACCAGCGCACCTGAGTTTTTTTATTTTAAGCTAATTACAAGTGAGCAAGAACAGAATAATGAAATACATTGTTGTTTAAAGCTTGCTTCTTGAGATTTGTGCGTCTGAAGTTTGGATGCAATGTTGAAGCGGATTTTCAAGACGTTTGTCCTTAAACTGTGTCTTTGTATGGACTGAGATGAGCTTTTTGAATTTAGGGTCGAAAGGTCGAAACTTCGATTTAACTTTAACCTCAGCTGTGTAGTTTTATTTGAAGAAAAAAAGTTTATTTCAAACACGTAATCTCACTGCAACAATGTTGCGTAATACCAACCGCTAATAATACACTTTTCAACATTAAACATTTCATTTGCCGTAATACTTGAAATCACGCCACCAACGGTTTTAGATTGCTAATCGTGAAAATGTCATCATCGAGCGGTTGTTAATGCATAAAATATGAACAATTTTCCATGGAATGAAAGCTTTTCACAATTTAGTGACCAACCGGGGACAAAAACGAGCGAAAATTCACTCCGCTCACTGCATTGCACACAAACCATCATCAAGCGGGAGATAGTGCCCAGTAATACTCCTTTAACATAATATTATTTGCTGAAGATTACGACTGGGTGATAACAACCTTTTCCACTCGTTGGTTAGTGAAATAAACTGCAGCCATTTTAATGGTGGAGACTAAGTTGTAACTGGAAACGATGTGCTCGGAGCGGGGCATAATGTAGGCGATTGATGGTATATAAACAAATAAAAAGCTGCATTATGAATCCTTAATAGTTCCCCAAGGACATGATGGCTTGGAGTTATCTTGGCGTGTAGTTCACCAGGGTAAATATATTGATTGTTCCTTACCAATGCTGAAAAGGGAGCCTAGCTCAAATCAGCATTCAATGGCCACCATCTTGGATTATGTTCTGCCATCTTGGATTTCAAAATGACGTTGAATCTCATTGAACTGCATTGATGGATTTGATACTGACTCTCATATTAGAAAAGGCGATTAAACACAAAAAAGAACAAACACTTTTAAGCATTTCAAAGACTTCCCTACGACTGTATATATCCAGTAACCATCAGGCAGACTCTGTATTACAGAGTGAAAGGTGCAACGGTACAAAAAAGCTCAAGTTCCAGCAATTCACCGACAGGCGTGTTTCATCCAACCCCAGTCTGGCACAAGAAATGGATACGGCAAAGCCCCGCAGCCGTGTATGCAATTCCAGTAGTGGGCATAAATGAAATATTAACGTTAAATTGAGGCATCGCATCGCAATTTATCATTTTGGCGTCTTCTATTTGCAGCTAAAGCATCACCACGCCGACACCTGGACACCTTTCGTTGGTGCCTTGCTTCTCACTGCACTGGTCGACCCCGCAAGTCACATGTTGCCGCCGGTGCATCGCTGGTGCATTCTGATGCAGAAGAAAAATCCTCCGTAGTTTTTCTTGGTGGACAACTCCCTGTCCCGACCGCTCATTCGCCATGGAAATTTTAAATTAAATGTACATTAGACTGGGTCAACAAAGTCGATTTTTTGGAACAAAGCTTTTTCGACTCATTTTAGCGTACAAAGTAACTGTGCAAAATTTGGGAGCGATTGGTTGCTTCCCCGTATTCCGCATTGCGATTGAAATTTGTATGGAATTTTGTATGGGAAAACGTGATTTTTTGCATTTTTCTCATAAATTGAAATTTTTCTTCTAAAACAATCTAACCAATGACGGTAAAATATAGCCTAGGGTATGCCGAAAAACTTTGCCGAAGACCGCAAAATGATCCGACACTTGTGAAAAAAGTTATAACGTCCAGATTGCCCGGTGGTGCTTAACATTTAACATGTAAAGGAATAACATCAATAATAAAATCGCAATTTTTGGCCTAAGTTTCCAGGCGAATAACTTTTTTCACAAGCGTCGGATCACTTTGCGGTCTTCGGCAAAGTTTCTCGGCATATCCTAGGCTATACTTTAACGTCATTAGTTACATGGTATTGAACAAAAGAATTCAACTTATGAGTAAAATGCAAAAAAGTACGTTTTCCCATACTAACTTCCATACAAATTTCAATCGCAATGCGGAATACGGGGACGCAACCAATCGCTCCCAAATTTTGCACAGTTGTTTTAGGCGCTAATATAGATTAAAAAAGCTTTGTTCCGGGATGATACAATCAAATTTAAAGTTTCTCCATACAACGTTGACCCACTCTAATGTACATATTTATTTTATTAATTTATTTCATTAGGAAAAGGGACTGCACTCCGGATCGGGACTAGTGGTAATGAGTTCTTTTTGCTCAGTAGTCGCGGTAGATCCTTTGCATCTCGTTTCAGTATACTTACATTTGCTGAAAAAGGTAAGTGGAGAGCGACATCGGGTTAATTATTTTACGACTTGCCAATGCATTTCACACTCGAAGCATGTGTGGTGGACGATGAAAATGCAATTACACTTTTATTGAGTGCCATTACTGGCAGTCATATATTAACGTATATTGTATATGCCAGTTTCGGTAGGCTTAGGTAATGTCAGCATTGTCGTCATTTTAGTAAACTTGTGCTGATTTCGATTTTGATCAACATCAATGTAATTCATTCAGCTCAGCAAGTATCACTGATATGACTGGAACCATAGTTTGAAATTTTCATTGTCAATGAGTACAATCAAGGGGGGGTTTGCTTCTACAAACCTTAGCGTCTGTTCTCCAGGAGGAGTGGTTCACAATAGCGTCTGATCCTCATGATCAACGTCCGAGGACCAGGGAAGGACTATAAGCTCAACTGTGCGCAATGGTCCTCCGGAAAGTAAGAAAATCAGCAACAGAATAATACGAACCGAGACCAACGGCAACGACCCCAGCGAACAAAAAGGACTTGCGATTGGAAACTCGGTACGTGGAACTGCTGATCTCTCAATTTCATTTCAGACCGCGGGTTCGGCATCGTAGCGCTGCAGAAAGTGTGTTGGACAGGATCCATGGTGCGGACGTTTAGATTTAATCATAAATACCATCTACCAGAGCTGCGGCAACACACGCGAGCTGGGAAATAGCTTCCATCGTGATGGGTGATATGCAGAGGTGCGTGATCGGTTGGTGGCGAACATTGGCGTAGCTAGGGGGGGTTCCAGGGGTGCCTGGCACCCCCTAGAATAAATTTGGCACCCCCTAGAATTTTTCCGTTAACAATCACCTAAAATTACAAACTTCGCACGATAAATCAACTATGTGTTAATGGCGCATTTGAACAAAACCCGAACTATACCCGGGATTACTGTGGATACTGTGAGAACAATCAACAGACTTATATTCATCAAATTAAGCACCAAAGTGATGCTTATTTATACTAGCTTATTATTTTGTTTAGAACAACGATAAGTTAAACATTATCATTTGGAAAAATGAAGTGTGGTGTATGACCAAAAATAACAATTTAATTTTAAACAATCAAATAATACAGTAATGATTACGGGTTAATTACAACACTTACTAATGCGTACGGGTGTTACGCAATTTTTTATTTTATTTTTCTTTATTATAGAGGTTTTCAGCCCTAGGCTGGTTCATCTCTTAACAGTTACGCAAATTGAACAAGGCAGGTAACAGAAAATTATTAACAGATTAGCAATTTGGGCTAATTTGGTAAATGTACAGTTAACTTGGATCGATCTGGTGCTCTTTACAGGGGATGATCGGGACAGGCAAAATTTTCTCTTTTCAAAGAATGTTCAACTAGTTGTAACTTTTCGAAAAATGCATAAAACATTTTCAAATTTTTACTGTAAGTTCATTGACTAGTTGTTTATCAGTGTTTCAAATTTGGGAAAGATTGGGCCATTCTCCACGAAGTTATAAAGATTTTTGAAAAAGGTAAAATTATCCGATAGCCAACTTTGAGCTGTTATATCTCCGGATTCAATGAACCGAATGAAATGAAATTTTGACCATTTATGACTTATATATTGAGCTATGAAAACCTGTTGACTTAACTTAAAATTCTTACCACGGAAGAAAATTATAACGATTAGATTATTTTTGTAATGAAACACCAAATTATCCAAAACTTCAACAACGTTTCAAAATTAAAGATGCAAATTATAGTTCATTTAATTTTCCTCTAATTGACTTATATATAAATGTGTTTTGAAATAAAGTAACGACATAGCCGCCAACAAATTGAAAAAGTAATGGTACATATTAAAAATAGACCAATTTACTAAAAAATCGTAAAAAAATTAAAATCGCTATAACTTTTTCTCTTGTTAAAAATGTAAAGCTAAGTCAAATGTTTTTCAAGGTTCATTATATAAGTAATGAATGGTCAAAATTTCATTGCAATCGGTTCATGAAATCCGGAGATATAATAGCTCAAAGATGACTATCGGATAATTTTACCTTTTTCAAAATTCTTTATAACTTCGTGAAAAATGGCCCGATCTTTCCCAAATTTTGACTACTTATACACAACTAGTTGATGAACTTACAGTAGAATATTCGATGCACTTTTCAAAAAGTTACAGCTAGTTGAACATTTTTTGAAAAGTGAAAATTTTGCCTGTCCCGATCATTTTGTCTATCCCCTGTAGGTTCAATTCACGGCAGATCCAGAATGATTTTTGTGACTGCTCTGGGTAGAGTCCCCTGATGTCAGCCATTTGCTTAAAATTTGCTTGGTTACATATGGAACTTTCACAGTTGACTAATTTAATAGACAATAGACACTGTCTCAAACCAAATTTCAACTTGATTTCCTTCCAGCTGGCGTTATTATAAATTGTCTAGCTCTTCTTGCTGCGTTGCAGAGCCTTGTTCAAATATAACAAACTGAAATTAATTATTTATCACTCAATACGCCTCATTTATAACTCCCAATGCTTTTCCAATTTTTGAGGTAACACAGTCTTTTTTTGGGGTTTATTATCGAAGTTACGTGTCATTCCTTCAAATTTAGTATTTTTAGGGCAGAAATGTTGCTCTGAAATACTTGCAGATGCTCTATTCAAAGACTATGAAATCTTCAAAAAATCACGTATAATACAGGAAATTTTAATATTTATCGCGACTACCCGTTTGATTTTCAGCTTGTGAATAATTTACCAGAATAATTGTTAGAAGTTTGAACTCTGAAAATTGCAAAATTCATAAAATTACACACAACACAGCACAGCAAATTCATATGTACAGTTCCAACTCAATATTCATTGAATCAACGCTGTTATTTTGAAATTTTGAATAAATTTCTTGTATTACAAGTAATTTTATGGAGATACGTAAAATACAGGAAGTTGGTGTTTTGGTGGACCATCAATGATGGAGATGAACATTCAAAATTAAATCGAACTAAGCATTTCTTTGGACACATGGTGGGCAATTATTGCAACCATTGTTAACTTCTTTAACAACTCATTCGGTTTTTCCATCAGTAACAAATTTGTAAATTTTGTCGACAATTCATTTGGGATTCGGTTATTCCTGAATTGCTTTGTGAATTTCTGAAGCAACGTTTTTGAAAATTGTTGTTCACAGGCCCGGATTAAGGATTGTGGGGGCCCGGGGCCCAAGCGGATGTGGAGCCCCCTCGGAGAGATAAGCAAAAAACTTGTTCTTTGTTTTCGAACAGTAACTTGAGCAATATGAAAAATAAAGTTAATGTTAGAAACCAAAAAAGGGTTTTGTGGGGGCCCTTGCCCCATGGCCCCCTTTAGATCCGGCCCTGGTTGTTCAATTTCTTTGGGATGTTTTGCGAAAATATATAACGAAATGTTTTTTGAAATTCCTTTGTAATTCCTTTGTAATTCCTTCGTTATTTTTTTTTATGTTCCGTGTAAATTCCTTTATTTATATTGCAATTTCTTTGAGAATCCCTTCGACCTTTTCTATAGTTTTTTTAAGAATATCTGCGGTAGTTCCATTGAAATTTGATCAGCAATTTTATTGAAAATTCTTTTTGAAACTTGAAATAATTTGTTTTGAAACAACGATGATTCCTCTGCAATACCTTTGCCATTTCTTTTTGCAATTGTTTTGTAAATTTCCTTGGCAGTTTTATTGTGATTTGTTTTGTCATTTTTCATGAATTTTTTCCTTTGGAAATTCCTCCGGTAATTTGTTTGGAAATTACCCTTTAAATATTATTAGTAAATTTCATTGGTAGCTTTTTCGGTAATTTCTCTAGTAATTCCTTAAGCAAAGGAGTTTTCGATGAAAATCTCAAAAGAAAATTCGAAGAAATACCCTCAAAACTTGCTGAGAAATTTCAGAAAGAATTCCCAGATCATTTGCTATATAAAATGCGTTTCCAATGGTGTTTCAAAAGTAATTTCTATAATAATAGCCAAAATAATTTATGAATAAATTATGAAAGATGAAAGATGAAATTAAGAAAACAATCGGCCAAAACCAATCCCAAAATAAATTGGTGAAAAATATTCCATAGGAGTTGCCGAAGCAATTTACGAAGGAATTTTCAATATTATGCAAAAGGAGTTTCAGAGGAAATCTTTTCCAAAAACCATGCCAGCGAGATTCTCAAATGACTTGTTGAAAAAAAACCATCGAAGGAATTTCTGAACGAATTTGAAAAGGGATTCGTCCAAATTGTGAAGAAATGTTCAAAAGAATGGAACACTAAAATAACTAAATCGGCCGCTATGAAATGAACAGATAGCACCATCGTAGATTTGACGTAACTCGACTGCTGTCACCATGTTACAGTGCATATACGGTGGCGCTTTTGTTTTGATGCAGTGAGTGGCGGAAAAGTTGGTTTCAATGATTGATTGGCGAAGATTTTTTCAAAAAAAAAACCGAAAGAAATCTCTAAGAAATTTGTCAGAGGAATTTTCAAAAGAAATACTGTATAACTTCCCAAAGGAATAACGAAAGACGATTCCTGATTTGCCTGATAACATTTTCGAAGCAAGTTTCATTGGAATTACCGAAGTATCCCGAAAGAAACTGTTGCAGGAATTCCTTAATTTAATAATGAAAAAAACTCGATGAATTATTTGTCTGATAACATTCACTGAAATTATAGATGTGAATTATAAAAGAATTACCGAAAAAGTTTTCAATGTAATTGTCGAGAAATTCCTCAAAAATATTATCAAAGAAATATTTAGTTACAAAGATAAAATAAATTAAAAAAAACGTACCGAAGAAAATCCCGAAAAAATACAATGGGAATTGAAAGACTTCACCGAAAGATGTTGATACCGAGATACCGAGAGGTGCTGGAGAAATTGAATAAAATGAATCTATGACAAAAGGTCGAAAGACATAAGGTCGAAGGACAAAAGGTCGAAGGACAAAAGGTCGAATGGACAAAAGGTCGAATGGACAAAAGGTAGAATGGACAAAAGGTCGAATGAGACAAAAAGTCGAATGGACAAAAGTTAGGGGGGGTCTGAGATGGCCAAATTTTGGTCTACGTGGTTTATGAACAGCCCCTTAGAGTGCTGCGTGAGAGCAATGAGAGCCCGCAGGTCATAATCCCAGTGCGCAATTTCTGCGCGCACGCAGAAAAAACAGAACTCAGTGCACACGCAGTGTGTTTAAAGGGGTCAGTGTTGTTTGAGCGTTTGGTGAACCGAAAGCATGCCAGTAAGTCCAAAACCCGCTAAGGGGTATCAAATCCTTGATATCAGAGACAAGCAGACATCTTAAGCTGGTCAAGGACTCACAGTTGATGAATATTTTGGTTCCAAATTCCACCAACAGGTGGTGCTAGTGAGCTAACAAATTTTGTTTTTCATATATATCAGGAAAATTTGCAAAACATTGCAACTAGCGCCACCTAACTGCAGAAACTCGAACCAAACGATAATTATCCTGAAAGCCCTTGATCTACCAAACAATTTTGCCGAAGACACCATCTTTCTAAAGAATCAGAATGCTGAGAAATGTGAAATGTAAAATTTGTACGCTATTTAGCGCCACCTAGCGGTGAAATCACACGGCCCATATTCTGAAAGCCCTTGACCAGCTGAACAACTTTGCCGAAGAAACCAACTCTCTAAGTAATCAGGTTTCTGAGATATATAGGATGGAAATTTTGTCAGTGTTGCATCTGCTTGTCTAAGATATCACATAAATCACAGACAAGTAGATGTGGCACTAGCGAAATTTCAATCTCATATATCTCATGATCCTGATTACTTAGGTTGATGTCTTCGGCAAAGTTGTTTGGCTGGTCAAGGGCTAACCGATAATAAGACTTAAGATTCAAAATTCTACCACTAGGCGGCGCTAGAGAGCAAACAAATTTTAAATTTCGCATATCTCAGCATCCTCATTTTGTAGAAAGATGGTGTCTTCGGCAATATGGTTTGGTAGATCAAGTGCTTTCAGAATAATTACCGTTTGGTTCAAGTTTCAACAGCTACTCGGCGCTAGTTGCATTTTTTGGCCAATTTTCCTGATATTTATGAAAAACAAAAATTTTTAGCTCACCAGCACCGCCTAGCGGCGGAATTTTGAATCTTCAATCTTATTATCGGTTGGTCCTTGACCAGCCAAATAACTTTGCCGAAGACACAAACTTTCTAAGTAATCAGGATCATGAGATATATGAGATTGAAATTTCGTTAGTGTCACATCTATTTGTCTGTGATTTATGTGATATCTTAGACAAGCAAGTACTTTTATACTCCTGTGGTACACACAGTGTTGCACTGGAAGCACGACTGAGTGCGCTCTCAACACGAATATGTGTGTGCACATTTTCTGCGCGCACAAAATGTGCACGCAGAAACTGAAAAAACATGTTTGTGCTAACATTTGTTTGAGCACTCATTTTGAGGGTGAGCGGGTGGTTTGTGTGTGAAAAAAGTTGCGTAGTTCACCCTCCCGTTGAAAGTCGTGTGTAGAGTGTATGTTTTCTCTTCACACGTTTCGCACTGAGGAGCATGCCATCTCTGATTCCTTGAAAGAAGAAGGATGAATCATAGATCGGAATATTCTCATTTGAAATCCCAATCATCAATGCGATTAAATAAAGTCAAGCAGTCTATAAATTAGAAAAGGACAAATCTCTAGGTATTATAGGGGTGATCCATGAAGTACGTCACGATTATAGGGGGAGGGTGGTTTGCAAAAGTGTAACAGTGTTGGAGAGTAGCTCACCACCAACTACAACCCTGGCAGTTATCTGTTTTACCATCGACGAGTTATAAATAGACAGATGAGCACGAGAGATTTCAATAGGTTCCACACGGCTGATTCCCATTATGAGGATGAACTCATGCCTCTCTCATCTCTTTATCTCCTGATCGGGAAACATCGCATCGGGATGCTGCTTGAGAGATTGAGGGAACGAATTAGATTGTAAGGCAATTTAGGTTTAGTTAATCATAAGCATCCAAAGAGTAGGGCACGCGTGTCAGTAGTTTTTTAAGGAATAAATGTATATCTTTACGTAGTCTTTTCAATATATGTGCAGTGTGTTTTAAATCGTGAATTCATGTATTGTGTGTAAAAACCAAGCCGGAAACCCCTCTGAAGCTCCCAGTCGTCCCAAGGAACCATAAGGTCTTCTGGAGATCGCCGTTGGCAGACGAATAGCCCATCACCCAGGAATTCGCCATTTGCACCACCACTGATGTTGGGTACAGGAATCCCCCCACATACAGTCCACTAATACGAGGTACGTTGGATCCCGACAGTTAGTATAGGACAGGGAGAGTGGGATCGAAAATTCTCAATTTTTGGCGTAACGCCTGTGTATGAGCAAACAAAATGATATTTTTTTCTTATACAGTATAATTATTAGGATCTACCTATCTATCCAAGAGGGGACGATCACTAAGCACAAGTAGTTAATGAATGTTTCTGCAGTACAGTTAGAAAGAACAGATATTGAAAAGAAGAAGGCAAAATTTCTGGTTGAAAAATAAGTCCCTTAGGAGTCAATAATTATTTCACTAACAAAAGTTAAAAGAACAGCCTATAAATTTAAGAAGGAAAAATTCCTGAACAAAAAACCAAACTAAATTGCCATTAAATGAATACTACATTAACAGAACTTGAAAGAACAGCCTACAAACAAAAGAAGGAAAAAATTCCTATGGAAATGTTAGTGACTGAAATGCATATGATTTCTATAACAGCACTACAATGTTTCTTTCAATGAGCGGCAACAAAGACTTCTCAAAAATGTTTGTCTTAAAAGCGAGAAATACCAGCTGGTAAATTGGTCTACTAAAATTCGACCTTTTGTCCCATTCGACCTTTTGTCCTTTCGACCTTATGTCCATTCGACCTTTTGTCCATTCGACCTTTTGTCCATTCGACCTTTTGTCCATTCGACCTTTTGTCCATTCGACCTTTTGTCCATTCGACCTTTTGTCCATTCGACCTTTTGTCCATTCGACCTTTTGTCCATTCGACCTTTTGTCCATTCGACCTTTTGTCCATTCGACCTTTTGTCCATTCGACCTTTTGTCCATTCGACCTTTTGTCCATTCGACCTTTTGTCCATTCGACCTTTTGTCCATTCGACCTTTTGTCCATTCGATCTTTTGTCCATTCGACCTTTTGTCCTTCGACCATTTGTCCTTCGACCTTCTGTCCCAAAGCCGAATAAAATATCTAATGGATTGGTGGCATAATTAAAGGAAAAAACTCTTGAGAAACTCCTAAAACGATTGGTGAAGGAACGCCCAAAAAATCCAAAGAATTTGAAATGACATTTAACAATAAGCCACTTAAACTCCATGAACTACAAAAAGAAATTATTAAAGGATATGCTGAAAGTTTTTTTTGTAACAAATTCCAAACTTATTCTCAAAGAAATTATCGAAGAGGATACAAAGCAGTTGCCGAAGAAATTTGTCAATGTCAAAGAAATTATTGAGGGATTTCCAAAAGAAATTTGAATTGTGCAACAAATTGCAAAACAATTTTCTAATAAATTGTCGGACAAATTTCTGAGGAATGCCGAAATAATATTTCCGAAAATGCAAACTTCTTGTATTTTACGTACTTCTTATTAAAAAAATCCCAACAAACATTATCGCTGTACAACAGATGAATAAGCCGCTCTTAAGCTTGATTTTGAAAATTTTGGCTGATTAAGCTGTTATTCAGCTATCATTGTTTCTTGGGATGGTAGTTTTTATGAATCATACTCTCAATTGCTCTTCAAAAATAAATTTATGCTTACGTACTAGTTTTCAACTTATAAAAGATAAAGACAGTCACTATTTATGTTAAGTTCAAATCGAAAATGCAAATAAGTATCCAAGTATTACAGTTGCTCTGGAAAGTTATGTTTATATTCAAATGATTGCTTGCATGCGATAAAACACAGAGCTTGCCGTGAAGTTTAGAATGAAAATAAAAATTTCCTATACTAACCTTATTTTTTGGAGATTTCTTAGTTTCTGCGGTTTACTGAGTTTATAGTTCACAATAATACATCATTTGTCTAATAGACGTTTTAAACACTTCACATTTATCTAGAAGGCCGAGTTCCACAATTTTGCAAATTAGATCAATCGGTTTGAGCGGCTGAAAAGCCACTAAATCTGGCACCCCCTGGGCACCCCCTAGGAAAAAATCCTAGATACGCCCATTGGCGTAGCTAGGGGGGGTTCCAGGGGTGCCTGGCACCCCCTAGAACATATTTGGCACCCCCTAGAATTTTTCCTGGACAGTCACCTAAAATTTAAAACTTTACACAATAATTCTAATATTTATTAATGGCACATTTGAACAAAACTGAAGCACACCTGGAATTACTGTTTGCACGTTTTGGTGTTTTGGATATTGGTAAGAACAATCAACAGACTTCTACATAGATTCCTCCAGAAAAACCTCTATCTATTCATACAGTGATTTCTCTAGGCTTCCTTTGTGGATTCCTCCCGATATTTCTTCAATAAACTTTCCTTAGGATACTCCAGGCAGTTCTGAAGGAGTTGTACATACTAGAAATTTCTACAGAGATTGATCCAGCAAATTCTGCTAGGATTTATTTGGAAGTTCTTAGTATAATTCTTCTCGGAATTCTTTTAGGGATTCCTCTAAAAATTTCTATTTGGATTCTCCGGTGATTCTTTCAGGAATTCTTTCAGAAATTTCGCATGGAATTCCTCCAGGCGCTTATATTGGCCTTCCTCCGGGAACTGTGGGTAGGATTCCTCAAGCAACTCCTGCTGTGATTCTTCCAGCAAGGGGTCGTGCACAAATTACGTCACGCTCTGAGGGGGGGGGGGGGGTTGAATAACCTGACGACCCATACAAAAAAAATTTAGATCTCATACAAAAAGTGTGACATAGGAAGGAGGGGGGTTGAAAATGGCCGATTTTTGCGTGACATAATTTGTGTATCACCCCCAATGTCTTCTTCCTCTTTGTTAGAAGAACTTCTTTTGAGATACCCCTGGCATTGCTGATCACGGTGTGTTGTGTTGAACAACTTTATAACAAAAAAATAAGTAAGTCTGGAATTTTGCCCAATGATACTTTGGACCATTCCCTTCAATTTGCTGGGTCGGAGGAAATCATCGTCGGCGTCGGTGGTGTAGTGGTAAGCGTGGTTGCCTCTCACATCAGTCGGTCGGGGTTCAATTCCCGTCGACGCCGATGGGATTTTCTGAGACATAAAATCCGTGATCACGTCTTCCCTCGGATAGGAAGTAGAGCCGTAGGTCCCGGCCCATGTGTTGATGGGTTCGATATGTAGGGTCCTCAGGTGTGGTGGCTGTCTCCCTGGGGCGTCGGAATTTAAGGCTTAGCTCCTAGACCCAGCCGACGTAAAACACAACTGGCGCCGAACGGTGCTAGTTGGCCAGAAAAAAGAAGAAGAAGAAGAGGAAATCATCCATCAGGGGGTCTAGAACAAAATTTTTTTTTGAAGGTTTTTCATGCAAAAACTGTTAAAAGCGCATATTGTAAATCATTGCATCTCCTACAAACAGTCACAACATTTTTGTCTTTGCAGATAGAACCATAAAAATTTCAGGCGTTTCGAAGTAGTATGCGTGGATGACTGTGTGAAAATTTCATTGAAATATGTTGAATGGTTTTCAAATAATAGCAAAACTATCAAACGCAATCCAAAATACTAAGCTGCTACTAAGTTCAACTAAGTTCAACAAAATATCTATATTTCTTTATATAATAATACATGAAAAATATTTAATTCTAAGCACCTTGAGTCAATATGATGGCGGTACTGTGGAAACTTGTTTTTCAAATGATGAACAGATACATAGTCAAACACATGAAAGGAAAATACACACACTGTCATTATGTAGCTTTTCACCAAAGTATTAATTATTTATTTCAAGAACGTGGTTTTGCGTATACATGTTCATTTTTTCCATTTTTTTTTAATGATTATGGTGTTATCTAAGTATCAAATTGCAAGCAAAAGGCTTTAGGGGAGCGTGGCGTAATAATATGGATTACAAAAAAACTGGTTGTTATTTTTTTTGAAAGATATAGATTTATGTTGAAAATATTCTACTAGTAAACAAAGCCCTAACAATGATCAATCACTCTTCCTCATGCTTGGCGGTTTCAAATTACATAGACAATATTTTTTGAGACATCATATACAAATCGATAAGACTATTGAAATCATTGTTATCAATTTTTTTCCTAGGCCTTATGCTAAACAGCCTAATTTTCATGCTTAATGGAGAAACATTTTCAATAAATACTCCGTTTTTTCAACTATTCTTTCAGTACTTATTATCAGTTATTTGTTAATAAATGGTGGCATAAGCAATAAGCATCATATTGCTATTAAATTCAAAGACAAACTTAAGTTTAGGTCCAACAGCTATGTCAAATATCGTGGAATAATCCGGAAACTATGTTTAGTACCGTAAAGTTGCCCTTGATCGAATATTTCCCAACTGAATTCTGTTTTGAATTCAGTTCTCGTTACTGTGTCCTCCAAGACAATGGTTTAATGTAGACTCATACCCACAACTTCAATGTTATTATGAGGTCTTTAACAGAGTTAACTACTTTTTATTCTTTGACTAAGGTGCAATACTATTTATTTTGAGCTTGTAAACATTAGTTACAAAATAATTTAGTTTCTGTACTTTTTCCTCGAAACAGAGATGTTTTCCAATCCTCGAGTGCCTTCCTTGACTTACCAAATAACATTCAAATATATTTTTAGGGAAAGCCGACATGCTCAGCAATCATGATAATTGTGTTTATTATAGGATTCGTATTAGAGGCATACTTGTACTTGTGAACATGTATACGCAAAACCACGTTCTTGAAATAAACAATTGATACTTTAGTGAAAAGCTACATAATGGAAGTGTGTGTGATTTCCTTTCATGTATTTGGCTATGTATCTGTTCATCGTTTTAAAAACAAGTTTTCACAGTACCGCCATCATAATGACTCAAGGTGCTTAGAATTAAATATTTTTTATGTATTATTATATGAAGAAATATAGATATTTTGTTGAACTTTTGCTACTAAGCTTAGTATTTTGGATTGCGTTTGATAGTTTTGCTATTATTTGAAAACCATTCAACATATTTCAATGAAATTTTCACACAATCATCCACGCATACTACTTCGAAACGCCTGAAATTTTTATGGTTCTATCTGCAAAGACAAAAAAGTTGTGACTATTTGTAGGAGATGCAATGATTTACAATATGCGCTTTGCATGAAAAACCTTCAAAAAAAATTTTTGTTCTAGACCCCCCGATGGATGATTTCCTCCGACCCAGCAAATTGAAGGGAATGGTCCAAAGTATCATTGGGCAAAATTCCAGACTTACTTATTTTTTGTTATAAAGTTGCTCTATAAACACACCGTGGCTGATGCTAGGATTTCTCTAGAAATTACTTCTATAATAGCTCCCGGAATTCTAAGAATTCCTCCAGATATTCCAGCTGTGACTGCTCAAGCAATACATGCGGTTCTTCCAGCTATTCTTCCACCAGAAATTCTAACTGTGGTACTTCAGAAATTATGCTTCGGATCTTCTAGAGCTTTTTCCTCGCTTTTTTGCTGAGACCTTTCCAAGCAATCTTCCTGGAACACATGCAGAAATTCCCTTGGTTGCTCCACCAGGGATTTCTCCAAGGACTCATCCAGAAATTTTTCCAGAGATTTTATCCAAACATTTCTCCAGAAAATCCTTATGGAAATCCTGCAGAAACTCGTTTTGGCCTTCCTCCAAGAATACCTCAAATAACTCCTCCTATGATTCTTCCATCAATTCCTCCAAAAATTCTTCCTAGTGATTCCTATACGAATTTATCCTAGCATTAAGGCTGGAGTTCTTCCTGAGATTCTTTCAGAAAATCCTCCTGCGATTCTTTCAGGGCCTTCTTTAGATTCTTCCCGAATACCTCTACCGGTTCTTGCAGGGACTTCTCTGCGTATTCCAAGGATTTTTCTTTGAATTTCCCCAGGCATTCCTAATAGGGTTTCTCTAGAAATTCCTGTATAGTTTTCTCCAGCAATTTCTGTTAGGATTTCAGATGAGATTTCTACAGTGATACATCCCAGAATCCTTCTATGAATACCTCCTGAGATTTTTCCTGTGATTTCTTCAGAAACTCTACGGTGATTCCTCCAGGATTTTTTATCCAAGATATTTTGTCCACGGATTCTCTTATAAATTTCCCATGGGATTCCTACAGGAACTCCTCTTGGCTTTCATCCAGGAATTCCAGCTGGATTTCTCAAGCTATTCCTGCTGTGGTTCTTCCATCAATTCCTCCTAGGATTCCTTCAGTCATGCTTACTGTTATACCTCCCAGAATTCTTCTAAGAATTTCTCCAGGGATTCCTTGAAAAACTTGCTGGGATTATTCAAGACAATCTTCCTAGGAGTCTTGCAGAAGTACCTTCGGTGTGTCCTCCTGGAAATCCTAAAAAAATCTGGGATTGCTCCAAATATTTCTTTTAGGACTTTTCCAGGAACTCCTCTTAGGATTCCATAAGCGATTCCTGCTGCTTCTAATGTTTCAGGAATGCCTCCTAGGTCTTCTCCAGAAATTCTTACTGTGATACCTGCAGGAATTCCTCTAGAGATTTCTTCTGGAATTCTTGCCGGGATTCTTCAAGTCAGTTTTCCTAGGATACTTCCAAAAATGCCTTTGATTCTTCCAGGGATTTTTCTAAAGATTCATCCAGGAGTTCATGGATTACTCTAGAAATTAATCATGGTATTACACTGGAACTCCTCTTGACCTTTTTCAAAGAATTCTACCTGAAGGAATCCCAATAGAAATCTCTAGAGGAATCCTTAAACGAATTTTGGGAATAGTTGGAATTTCCAGAGAAATCCTAGGAGGAATTACTAGAGAAGTCTCTAGTGAAATCCTATAGGAATGTACGAGAAAATCTTGTAATTTATTAGAAGGCACAGAATGTTGCTAATTGACAAAATAAGAGCTGAATTTGTGGAAAAAGAATCGCGTTCTGGTGGGATTCGGGAACACACGGCTCCGTATTTGCTAAACCGCAGTATGGCCATTTCTTTGAGGGTTCCTTCGGCATGTTTGTTTTTTTTTTTTTTTGAAAATTTCTACGGTAGTTTCATTGGAGCCCAACAGACATTTTAGCTTTATATGAAAGTAACAAGCCACTTTTAAGCAAACTTTAGTTTAAGAAACTGATATTCGGATAGTTACGTTTCTTGGGAATGCAATCAACAATTTCTTTGGATTTTTTTTTCAATATTTCAATGGCTATTCCTGCGTAATTGAATATTCTAGCAATTTCTTTTCGGTTATTTTGCAAATTTATCAGGCATTTTATCGTGATTACTTTAGTAATTCTTTATGATTCAATTATATTTAAATTTATTGCTTTCAAAAATTGCTGAACTGGAAATTCAGAAATTCTCAACTAGACTTGCTAAAAGAGAATCCTATGAAATTCACGAAAAATTTCCTGACAAATTCCCAAAGAAATTGCTGGAAAAAAATCAATCAAAATAACCTTAGAGTTTTCAAAGTAGTTGCCAAAAGAATTCATATGAGAACTACCAGAGGATTTCCTGATGGCCTTTTAAAGAAGTTGGCCGAATCCAATCTCAAAATAAATTGCCAAAATATATTCTACAAAAATTTCCACAAACATTCACAAAAAAAACGAAGAAATTCTCCAAGAATTTTCCGAAATCATCAAAGGAATTTCTGAAGGAAACTAAGAAAGAATTCCAATAGTGATTGCAGTGACAGATTTTTTAAAGAACCGCCAGAGATTTTTTTTCAAAGTAATTCCAGAAATAACAATAGAATCGCTGAAATTAACAAAACATCGCTTTTTTTCTTCCCCTGTCGGAGAAATTAAGCCACTCGTCCATCGTTTGAAAGACTACTAAAAAATTGGTGAAGGAACTGCAGAGAAAATATTTCAAAGAATTTGCCAATGAAATAAAAAAAAACCAAAGTTCCTACCCGCATAAACAATAACCATAAGATGTGCTTAACCACCCATTCGGGATACAATTTGAACAGTATGTGGTATTGTTGAACCGTCTACAGTACGGTCTGTGTATGGTGTTCGTTTATTCCACTACCCGAATTGCCAAAGAAATTTCCAAAGTAATTTCCGATAAAATTTTCAAAGAATGCGTAAAGGTGTTTAGTATCAAATTCCAGACATATTACCAAAAATTTTTTGGAAAGGAAATTGCCGAAGAAATTTGCAAAATTCAAAGGACTAAGAGATTTCTAAAAGAAGTCATAAATCAAATAAATTGCAAAACAATTTCCAAATAAATTGCCGGGAATATTCCCTGAGGAATTACCGAAACAATGTTTTGCTATTTCTTTATTATAGTATAGCATAGAATCAGAATCCCGAAGAAGAAAATCGGAGTTCGCTATTAATGTTGTGGTCAAACCAAAAATGCAAATATGCATCCTGATGCCACAAAAGTACAGCTTATTGGACGCAGTGGCTTAATTTTTACAACAATCACGCAGAAAAATGGCGCTTGTTTAAAACAATAAAACGCATGGTTGATTTTCAAACTGAGAATTTACTTATTCCAAAGTTATATTTAATTGTGTTTATTTAGAGTTTATCGATAAAAACAACCGATTACCATCTTTTCATATAATGTCAAAAATTTCATTTGTTTCAACAAAATAAAAACCATAAACATGGTCCGAAATCACTCACACATCTATAAAATGCTTACCCCAACATCGCCACAACGAAGAATGTGTAGCAAATCCATCACGACAACTTCCAAGTGCAGCTTTGGCCGTGATGGATAACGCGCAGGTACTCACGACAGCATCTACAAAAAGTTGATCGGTTTCGCCTTTTTTGTCTTTTTTTAGTCGTTCTCCTCCCCATCCGCTTACCGACGCTCTAAAAATAGATTTCCGAACTGCCGCAGCTGCCGCCGTCACCAAAACAATCACATTCCGGGTTTGTTAGTGGCAAAAGTGCAGTCGTTTGAATCAATCCATTATTTCATGTTGAAAATACCATATCTCTGTTTGTTTTAACAAACTGTCAAATATTTCGACAAATGAAAATATTTGTATTATCAAACAATAGAACAATTTCAGTTTAAACTAGAAATCAGTTTGTCGCTATAGTAAACTGAAAAATCGGTTGATTTGAACTAGAATTTAATTGTGTTTACAATTTATTTTTCGGCGTGATGGGAGGAAAAAAAAGACTCTTAAAATTATTCTTGAAAACTATCTTATAAGGGTTGTTATCATGCAACAAAACAATGAGGATGTCACGATGAATACAAGTTACAAGCAAATTTGTGGATATTTGATAGTTTCCAAGATTTACACTTCTAATAATTGCTCCGAAAATGTGTTCGTAATCAATGTATTCAATCCACAACCCCTTTTGTGATGATTGTAAAGTTCAAACATAAAATACAATTTCCATGTATTATACGTAATCAAGTTATCAAGTTCTCAAACTTCACATGGCGGGGAGAGTGTTAAGTCAGTACAGCCATTCGGATTAAAAAAAACTGTTCTTTAAAATATAGCGGGTTTAAATTGTCGGGCTAATTTGTCCCGAAGCGACGCAGCATATCACTACTACTAAGAAATTAAGGGTGGATCGATATTTCTTTTTTCAATAAAAAAAAAAACAAAACAGCCTGGAAGCCACTGAAAATGGCACCCTCCAGGCACCCCCTAGGGAAAAATCCTAGATACGCCAATGGATACGCCAATGGTGGCGAAAGAATGTGCAGGTTGAGGATCAAGGGCCGATTCTTCAACTTCAGCATAATAAACGTACACAGCCCTAGGCACAGCCCACACTCCGGAAGCACTGATGATGACAAGGACGCATTTTACGCGCAGCTCGAACGCGAGTACGATCGCTGTCCAAGTCACGACGTCAAGATCATCATAGGAGACCTAAACGTTCAGGTAGGCCAGGAGGAGGAATTCAGACCGACGATTGGAAAGTTCAGCGACCACCAGCAGACGAACGAAAACGGCCTACGCCGCATCGATTTCGCCGCCTCCAAGAACATGGCCGTTCGCAACACCTTCTTCCAGCATAGCCTCCCGTATCGTTACACTTGGAGATCACCACGACAAACGGAGTCAAAAATCGACCACGTTTTGATTGACGAACGGCAACATTATCGACGTCATGATCTATCTTGGCGCCAATCTTATCCAGGGAACCGTATAGTACATTTTTTTCATTATCGTCGCAATGCCTTTACCGTCATGACTAATGTTGCATACTACCGTCACACACTACATTCATGCTGCCTTCGATGCATGATTGTCGTTTACCATGAATGTAGCATATGACACCATAATTGTAACACAAATTAAGATGATGGGAGTACAGTTTTGCAATGTAGAGCTGGAGTTCCAGTGGTTCCGAAAACTGCGAAAGAAAAATTCGGATAACTAGTGCTAGAGGGTGTCAGGGGCATTACTTGGGATGGGCGGGGGGTGAAGTGGGGTGTTAGTTTAGGAAGATTTTGGAGGTGTTTTAGGAAGTTTCGGCGGATATCAGGACCATTACGAAGGCGTTACATTCCGTTTTCGGGGGTTTTTGGAGAGCTTCAGAGCATTTTCAGCAGATTTCAGAAACGTTACGGAGACGTTACATGGCATTTTTGGGGGTTTCGGAGGGACTAAAGTGCGTTACATGGGGTTTAAGGGCGTCCGAGGGGGATTTTGCAGGCATTCCAAGAAGCTTCAGAGCCTTTTCAACGGGTTACAGAAACGTTACGGAGGAGTTACATGGCGTTTTCGGGTGTTTTGGAGGGTCTAAGGTGCGTTACATGGGGTTTCTTGAGGTTTAAGGGGGATTTTAGAGACATTCCAAGAAGTTTCAGAACATTTTCGGCGGATTTTAGAAACGTTACGAAGGCGTTACATGGCGTTTCTGGGGGTTTTAGAGGCTCTAAGGTGCGTAATATGTGGTTTCTGGGGGTTTAAGGGGGATTTTAGAGGCATTCCAAGAAGCTTCTGAGCATTTTCAGCGGATTTGATTCCATACAGAGGCGTTTTTGAGGATTTCGGAAACCCCCAGTAGTGCCCCTCCCAACTAACTGTGAATGTAAACGTAAACAAAGCGTTCTCAATACGGCTTGATGCTGAGTTACTCTATTGTACATATGGACGGAAGCTTCTATGCAAGCCCTATACCAATGAATCTGGCAAACTTAATCCATATGTTTATGCTGTGCGAGTAGCTTCTATACCACCCAGTCATAGCTCTTTTCTCGACTGAATAACATTTTGAGAAGGCGTCTTTCAGCCTTTTCATAGTTGTTAAATAATAATTATACGGCATCCCCAAATTAATCGATTAAATATAATTAGGTTACTGATACCGTGACGCAATACATGTGGAACTGGAATTATCGCTTTTAAAATTTAATAACTAAAGTACTTGCCGTCACTTGGAATCGAACTCCGGATCTCCGGATCCACTGGTCGCGATGATGTCCTCGCTGCCACACTGCTATATATAAATAGGACAGAAAATAGCCCTTTTTGTTTCACTTCAGACAAGGCTTCATAATTGTGCCACAAGAAACCTTACCAAACTTCATATTGCTGCAAAAGCTTGTGCAACGTCAAACGCAATAATGTTTACATTGAACAAGCTGTGTGGTTGCGCCAACAGGTTCTCCATCACAGCTTCTAGCTGAAAGAATGTTCTTTGATCCTTTGGAGACGGATGGGTCACATTAGCCCAGCCGAGAACCGACCTTTACAAACGTGTTCTAGGCCAGCGAGATTGCATCCAGATAGGCGAAAACACCATCTCCAAAGGGTTGAAAGAGCTACGAAGCGCTGCTGTTTTGTGTATTCGGCAACATTAAAAACGTACTGTATAAAAGCAGCTGTTTTATTGGTTGGAAATCTTATTCGATTTGCACATCTTCCGGCAAACCTTCCGGAGTTGGATTAAAGTGCTATACAAGCAACCCAAATAATTTCACAGCCCAAAGATGGATAGCTGTAAAGTATTTGTGTAGTAGCTTTATATCCCGCTTGAAGTTTGTTTTGACAATAATGTTTACATCCGACAAGCCGTGTTGGTACCAACAGTTTCTTTATTACAGCTTCTATAATACCGCATAACGGCCTTTGAAGCGCTGCTGGTTTGTGGATTTATCAGTATTACGAACTGCACTGTATATTAGCAGCTGTTTTATTACTGGGGACTCCTATTCGATTCGTTCAAGTTTTCACATCTTCCGGGAAATCTCCCGGAGTTGGAATAGAGTGCAGTAAAGGCAGCCCGAGTGAAAAGTGATAGATTTCTGAAAGCCGAGTTTGGTAGCTGTATGGTGCTTGTTTTGCAGCCGTGTATTAGCTTATGGTTTATATTTGACTGGCTTCTCTTTTATTCAACGTTGACTGCTTCAATCCGATGGTTACGCAACAGAAAGCAAATAACTGAAGCTTATAGCGCTGAAAATGTTAGTTGGGCTATATTGTCCCCGAAACCCCAAGTGCCATATTTATTTCCAAAATGGCCTAGGATATCGGGTTTCAACATCAACTCAATTAGTCAGCTCCGAAAATATCCGCATGGCATTTTGATTTGTTAGACGTGGGCCGTAACTATTCAGTTGGGAGCCACTGACTTTTGTTCCACTGCTCCGCATTGGTGGTTGACCCTCAGAACGCACAATCTGAAAGTCTTTGTCTCCGCTTCTTTACACTTCCGGTTCCGAAGTTATACGCATATCCCGTTTGCTGTTTTCGGAACCACTGGTATTTCATTAGTTCACTCAATTTGCCAATCCACTACATTTTTGGCGTGATTAAAAAATGTCACAGTCACCCATGAATGTTTTTTCTGGTCATGCGTGAATGTTCTTGTTGCATGATAGTCAAGATCAGTCTTGTTAGAGATCACAATCTTTGACATCTTTCCGTCGATATTCGGCTGCCTTTGTCTGCAACATTCACAACACAAGCAACCAAACTACCGTACGAAACAAAAATGTCAAACGAATGCACTTGACCACGATTTCGGCTTCGGGAGACGGTTCGGCTTTTGTTGTTCCCGTCTTCTTCCACAATGAGAGCTGTGTTGGCCATATGTGTGTCGTATTCAACTCAACAAGCAAGAATAAACTAATATGACAATCATAATCGTAATTGGCTGAAATCCATGCGAAAAGCTAGAATAAGACAAATCTTATCGTGTCAGACGACATTGATTTGACCTTTGTTTATGTTTATTGATCTTCGTTCTACCGCTCGTGTTGTGTGTAAGAGGTAACGATAGCGCATGAATGTAACAAAGCAAGCTGTCAGCCGACTGCGGCACCGAATTGAAGGTAGTGAAAAGTGTCGAATGTTTACAAGACTGGTCAAGATCATACACCCACGATTATCATGTAAACTACAGTTTTTGACAGTACATTTTGGATCACTGCTCTGATCACTACCTAATAATGGTTAAACTACACCCCGGTACGATCGAGAACGGCTGAAGCAACCGGATGTCGCCACCGCATACGCGCAGAATCTCGAGGCAGCGTTGTCGGACGAGGGTGTGCTCGATTTGGCTCTCCTAGAGGACTGCTGGAGTACAGTCAAAACAAACGTAGAAAAGAGTCGACGAAACGATTGGTTCAACGAGGAGTGCAAAGCGGTTCTGGAGGAGAAGGACGTAGCGCGGGCGGTAATGCTGCAGCACGGTACCCGACAGAATGTGGAGCGATACATACAGAAGCGGAAGCAACAGACCCGTCACTTCCTCCGCCTGGAAGAAGCGGAGTTCGAGGAAATGGAATAGCTGTGCCGTTTTCAAGAAACACGTAAGTTCAGCCAGAAGCTCAACGCATCCCGCAAAGGCTATGTGCCGCAAGCACATTTGACGAGCACCTGAATGGCAAAGAGAATGTAGGCACGGGGAATCAAGGCAGCGGAGGAAATGACTATCTTGGTGCAGCAGAGGACGGGAACGAACCAACTCCCACGCTGAGAAAAGTTAAGCCATCCACCAGCTCAATAACAACAAAGCGGCTGGTAAAGACGGTATCGCAGCAGAACTCGTCAAGATGGGCCCAGAAAAGTTGACCATCTGTCTGCACCGGTTGATAGTCAGGATCTGGGAAACCGAACAGCTACCAGAGGAGTGGAAGGAAGGAGTAATCTGTCCCATTCACAAGAAAGGCGACCATTTGGAATGTGAGAACTTCAGAGCGATCACCATTTTGAATGCCGCCTACAAAGTGCTATCCCAGATCATTTTCCGTCGTCTTTCACCTAAAGTAAATGAGTTCGTGGAAACTTAGCAAGCCGGTTTAATCGACGGCCGGTCAACAACGGATAAGATCTTCACCGTACGGCAAATCCTCCAGAAATACCGTGCATACCAGGTCCCAACGCACCACCTGTTCATCGACTTCAAGGCGGCATACGACAGTATCAACCACGCAGAGCTATGGAAAATCATGGACGATAACAGCTTTCCCGGAAAGCTTACCAGATTGATAAGGTAACGATGGACGGTGTGCAGAACAGCGTAAGGATTTCGGGTGAACTGTCTAGTTTATTAAAGTTTTAACGGGGACTACGACAAGGTGATGGACTTTCCTGCCTACTAACATCGCCTTGAAAGGTGTTAAGCGACGAGTCGGGCTCAACAGCCGGCGTACGATCTCCACGAAACCGATCAATTTGTCTGTTTTGCGGATAATATGGATATTATTGCTAGATCATTTGGAACGGTGGCAGAACTGTACACCTGCCTGAAACGTGAAGCAGCAAAGGTCGGACTGGTGGTGAATGTGGCTAAAACAATGTACATGCTGTGGTAGGTGGGACTGAGCGAGACAGGACAAGCTTTGGCAGCAATATTACGATGGACGGGGATATTTTCGATGTAATAGAAGAGTTCATCAACCTCGGTTCCTTGCTAACGGCTGATAATAACGTGAGCCTTGAAATACGAAGGCGCATCATCAGTGGAAGTCGTGCCTACTACGAGCTATAGAAGAAACTGCGGTCAAAAAAGATTCACCCCCGCACCAAATGTACCATGTTCAAGGTGCTTATAAGTCCGGTGGTTCTCTACGGACACGAGACACACAGATCGAAAAATGAGTGTAAAATTCTGTGTTATATGATGCACATAATTGGAGCGTGGGATATCACAGAAGTTTACATGACATATCATGTAAAATTCATGAGTTATCATGTAAACTTCCATTATATGTCATGTAATTCAGCATGATTCTGAGAGATTACATGACATATAACACAAATTTACATGATACATCATGTAAACCATCATAACACTAAGTTTACATGACTAAAATGAAGTTTACATGACGTGTAAATCTCATTATTTTTATCTGTGCATGAACGATGCTCGAGGAGGACCTGCAAGCACTCGGAGTCTTTGAGTGACGCGTGCTAAGGACGATCTTTGGCGGCGTGCAGAAGAACGGTGTGTGGCGGAGAAGGATAAACCACGAGCTCATTGCACTCTACAGTGAACCCAACATCCTGAAAGTGGTTGAAGCTGGACGGATACGATGGGCAGGGCATGTTGCAAGAATGCCGAACAACAACCCGGCAAAGTTGGGGTTTGCTAACCATCCGGTTGGTACAAGAAGGCGTGGAGCGCAGAGGCACGGTGGGCGGACCAAGTAGAGCGTGATCTGGCGAGCGTTGGGCTTAACCGACGTTGAAGAGCTGCAGCTGCAAATCGAATATTATGGCGGCAAATTGTTGATTCAGTGTTATCATGAATTTGATGTTGAACTAATTCAATCAAAAAAGAAATGAGATAGAAATATTAAGATCTTCAATAGTTGTGGAAACCGGCACGAACCTCTTCTGTTTTCCCCTTGTGCTATTCAATACAGACCCACATGGATTAAAACCGCATTACAAGTTGACACGTGACGCAAAAGCGTTCATCTCACGAAAACCGGGCCGGTCACTTCATCGCCGTCATTCTCGTTCACCCGTGCCATAAGGGACAATCAGCCAGAGCACACATCCTCCAAGGAACCCAAATACCTACTTCGCCCAAAGACAGAGAGTGAGAGCAGGCGAAAGAGGAAGTACCCGTCAATGTTTGTGTAGCCTGGACGCCTGTTTTTCTGTCTGCTGGTTTTGCTGCCGTCCACTAAATAGCGCCAACCTGATCTACCGGGCCGTTCCCCCCGGTTGGTTTTCCTGTGCCCGCTGCATATTCTTGCATTTTGTTATCATAACTTAAAATATTTTCAATTACCATCGAGGCAAAAAGCAGTGGAATTTTTATTATATTACGAGTGGACTGTTTTTCAATTACTGTCCAATGGGTGTAGGGGATTTGTGGGAAAGAGAAATGGTGAATGGAGGCAGGAAAATGTCAACTCTGCGTCGCCAAGGACAAGGTGATTCACAACTTACTGCTGCTGAGCTGGTCTGTACAACTGCCGTTTGGTGATGACTTCAAGTCCGCCCCAAGTGCATGTCAGTTTGCCTCTGTATGTTGATCGAATGATTGCATTAAACTGGGGTAATTGTTCCATTATGGTGCAATTTTCCAATTGATGATTTTGGTTGGATTTTGCGCTGATGGTTTCACCTGGAAAATGTGAGATTGTTTTTTTTGGATCACTCAGGCTCAGAGTGAATTTAAATAATGCAATAACCTAGCATGGAACAACGGATAGTAATTGGAACATGGAATGTATTAACTCTGGCCCAGCAGTGAAAACTGGTACAACCTGGACTGAGCAAAGTTCCATTGGCAGAACTTTGGTGAATATAGATTGCCATCGGATCAAACTCTGATATATCCTGATCTACGAGGCAAACACAATTCTTATAGCCGTTTAATTAGCCGCAGTGCCAACGCCCAAGCTCCCCAATGGAAAATATCTGTGGTCAGATTCAGAACTCAATTTTGATAGGCCAACATTGGTGACATCAACGTTAAAGTAGGTTCCAAAAACTCGAACTATGTGCACGTCATGGGATGTCATGATCTAGAAGAAAGCTGTGAGAAACGAGGCATAACATTTGGTTGACCGGTGATTCCTGAAACGCAAAGTTTGCAAATCAACATTTAAATGTTCAAAAAAGATGTAGCGATGATCACATAAAGATTCTTCATATGGCACTTATCAATTGGTTAACTCGTGACTTACTCTTCAAGAGCAACGCGTTACTTCTAACACTTCATCAGATAACATGAAGGTTGGGCGATTGCGTATGTTCATCCATTCAATATCTAAACTACTAAAGTAGTTCATCAAACAGCAGCCTCTTAAGTTATTGTCTGAACTGCCCCAGATGACATGGTGAGCATTAACATCACTGCCAACAATTAGCGGAAGGTCTATTGAAGTGCAGTATGCGATGACTTGTTTGAAAGCATTCGTAGGTGATGGTTCATCATCAACCGATCAATAAACGTATTTCTTGTTGAGGTTTCCAACAGATACATCGATTGTGATAGCACATACATCTCTAGTGGTTAGTTCAGAGATGAGTTTAGCAACGGTTGCGTTGTTGACAAGCACACATGCTCGAGGCATGATACGCGAGTTTGTCGTTTCATTTTAACTGAAAGTAGCAAACACCGGGCTCGCTAGGTTTCCTAGATATAAATTCCCCTTACGAAAATAAGGTTTTGTACTAAGGTCGCTTGGGCTGTGTTGTTTTGTATAAGTCTACAAAGATTGATCGTTGCAGTTCTTTTATGCTGAAGATGGATCTGAGCTATCCTAACCGTCGCACAATACTCAAACTAGACATGATTAAACTATTTACAATCACAGCACAACAAAGAACAGTAGCAATAAAACCAGATCGGTATTGATTGGAAAACGCCTAAGGCGAGGATTCACAGAATACACTGTGTGAATCACATAATGCAAAACCATATAGATAAATATTTAAACTAATCATCAACATAATTCCGCCTTTATTTAGCTTCAAGTTCGAGACTAGAGCAAAGCAGCTGATTGTCTCGGAGAAACACAAGGTCCACTGTACCATTGTTCCGCTTAGCGCAGTAAGGGCAAAACACTGTTGAAGGCGCCCTGGTGCTCCACAGGCTCCGTAGGCGGTTAGGTTTTTATTAAATCTCCCCCAGCCTTTAATTCCTATGCACGGTAAGAATATAGCCGCATCACACCATGAACTAGGGTCATCTGTTTAGGAACAGGCGGTCTGTAGTGTTGTTATTATCATTATTAAGACAACCGCTACCGACACTACACAACTATCTGGGCTGATCGAGAGAAACAGTTAAGATCAGTGAAGAGAATTGTCAGACAAAAGAGGTACAAAACAAGCAACAAAGAAGGTGCGACGATTACTCTTTATCCCTATTGGTAACAGATAATGACATGATCTCGATTTTTTTGTTGCAGACAAAACGGAAGCTGAATTTGTTGCGCACCTTTCAACTCGTGAATAATCAATTATTGCTAACCCAAAGTCGAAACTGTTTGATGATAGAGCTTCACCAGAGTTGCAGTGTTTACCGACTCGATGTTACCGTTCGAAAATCGCAATGCAAGGCTTAAAAATCTCTAAACTCGTGGTGTACGATGTTAATCCCATTATTTTCAAGTTGGGACAAACTTATGTCGCATGGGTTTGTTTGTCGCAACAAATACAGGTTGCGACATTGTCATTATTGTTGCGCGATGGTTGAATTTTGATTCACTGTAAGATTGATGATCAACTTCATACGTGTAGTAATGAATAACATTAAATAAAAATGCTAATACTTGAAATAAATGTTGTAATGTAACTGTGCGTATTCAAATGTCGGTCCTACTCTATATACAATATATCATACGAAATGTTGTCGAACAATTCGTATCACATACACGAATGCCACATAAGTGGTAAAGTGTCTTTAATAAATATTAATAATAATAATAATTCGTATCAGTGTGGTAGGGTAGGGCGGGGCAAGATGAGCACCCTAAGGATCACGTTGAGTTTATTGAAAGTTAACACAATTTTTCAAAGTACCTCTCAGTAGTTCTCTTCTATATCTTGTTTTCTATCACCCATAAACATGAGAGGGTTAAAAATTCACAATAAGGATGATTTATTTGACTAAACAAAAAAGATGTTTTATGGTCAGTTCGAACATGCTACGGGGCAAGACGAGCACCCCTACGGGGCAAGAAGAGCACTTCATTGAAATCCCAATATTTTAACAATAAATTGGTCATACACTGATTGATATAGTGAACCTTGCGTATAGCTATGGTATCACGTTCTAAAATTATCACTTTTTTTTCGATTATTGAAAAAAAAAAATGCGGTTTTATAATACTTTATACAAAATGACCCGAAAAACAATAAACGATTATTAGGTTGCTTATTTTTAGAAATTTACTCAACCAAATAGTTGCAGAGGTTACGGAAACCTATGTTCGGCACTATTGAGTGGATTACAATAATTTCAAAATATTTTCTATATTACCATCAGGGGTGCTCATCTTGCCCCACTATAGGTAAATAACTAAAATTGAATAAATTTTAATGTTTGTTTTTAGAAAATATTTTCTAATGTAAATTAAAATGCTTTGCAGTAAGCTAGTAATGTTGGCTGATAACTAGAATTATGGTAAAAATTTGATTCTGACATAAAAACCTTATTTTATTCTGATGATTTCTTATAAGAAAATGCTAAAATTCCATGCTATCGACTTATTCGACAATATTGTTTAATTCGTTCATTATGAAGTACCTTTTATCAGGTTTACAAACAGGATGAACATTATTCTAACGGATTATGAAGTTGTTTGGGCAAAATTCATCATAAAAGTAGTAAAACGGAGGGGTGCTCATCTTGCCCCGGGTGGCCATCTTGCCCCGTCCTACCCTATACAACACATAAGTCACCCGGGAGAAGGAAGCAGAACACGGATGATGAAAATTGGCAACAGCGCGCAAGAGTCTCCGAGCGTAAGCTTGCAGCAGCTTCAATCGAACCGCACGAAGGGTTTGCGTGTGCGACAGAAAAAACGAAATAGAGAGAGAAGGGAGAGACGGAAAAGGTGAATGGTGAGTCAAAGGATGTCGGGGCAGTTTAGAGACAGATGCGTTGAGTGATGGTGGTTTTGTTTTATTGTGAAAAGTAAAAGTTTAAAAAAATGGTGAAATGAATTGAAAATAAAAAGAAAGTTGAATTGATTTCAAAAAGAATAGTTATAATATATGATAATAAGTGAAAGAAATTCCTACAATACGGACTCGAACAACTCGAGAATTCAGTCGTTCCGAAAAGTTTTAGGGGCGTTTGATAGCATTCCAAGGACGCTCCAAGGGGTTTAAGGGACATTTCATATGGATTACGTTGTTAAGGGATTCCTTGAGACAATTCACCAGTGGTTTCTTTAGAAATTTCTTGTGGTATTCTTTTTTGTGTAACTTTCAAAAGAACTTATGAAAAAGTCCCTGCAGAAATATCTGTATCCCGAAGAAATTTCTCAAGACATTCTTGGAGAAGTTTGGAAGAATTTTCAAAGGAATTTTTAGAGGACTTTTAAAGACATTTGTAGAGGAATTCCTGAAAATCTCCTTGGAAAAATTTCTGAAGTAATACATTGTCCAAATTCCTGAAGTAATCCCTAAAATGAGATTTATTTGACGATAAAGGTATTTCAGAAGGCGGAGGAGGAATTTTTGACAAAAATCCTTGAAGAAATATTCAGTAAAATCCCTGTATAAATCTCAGAAGTTACTCTATAACAAAACTCTTTAAGAATATCTGGAAGGATCTTTCAGAAGAATTCCAGGAGAAATTTCTGAATAATTTTTTGTAGAAACAACTGAAGAAACTCTTAGGGAAGCTTTTCGTGCAATTTCTAGAAAAGTTTATTGAGGATTTTTTAGAAAAATTCTTAAAGTAATCCTTTTACAAAATCTTGATCTTGGAAGCTATCCTAGAGCAATTCGAGTATGTATTTTTGAAGGAATTCCTGTAGAAATATTGGAGAAACACCCGGATAAGCCTTTGTAAGACCCTTAGAGAAAAACGCTTGGGAAAATTCTAAAGAAACTCATGTCGAGATTCTTAGGAATTATTTCTAGACATTTTTTTAAGAATCCGTGAAGAAAACTTTGTTTTTAGAAAAAATACCAGAGAAATTTTTGAAGAAATTCATAGAAGAATATCTGGAAGAAATTCTGAAGAATTTACTCTACTATTGCTTGAATCTCTTAAGGTAATAAAACAAGCACCCCTGGATCGAATTCTGCATGATTAAATATATGGATCAATTCCTGAAGAAATATCTGGACTTATATCTGCTGGATTTTTAAATGGAATATCTTGAACAATTTTAGAAAAATCTCTTGGTGTTATTTAGAAGGAATACCGTTACGAAGGAATGTGTTGAAAACCAGCTGAAAGAAAAACAAACATCTGAAACTATTTGGAAAAAATCTTTGAAAATTTTTGGATGAATCTTTGTAGAAAATTTTGAAGGAATGTACGAAGAGGTTCCCAAACAAATTCCAAGAAGAAAATCTAAAGTAATCCATCACGGAATTTTAGAAGGAACCCGTTGAAAACTTCATCGCAGAATTTTCGAAGGAAATTCTGAGGAAACTATTGAGGGAATATCTGAAGGCAGTCCTGAAGAAATATCTTGAGGAATCCTGGCATTTCTGACAAAATCCTTAACTGATGATTTTCTGACAAAAATCGCTGAAAGCATTCCCGGAGAAATACGTGGGTTATTTTTATAGGAATTTGTAGAGAAATTTCTGGAGGATCCTTTAGAGGAATTTCTGAAGCAATCGATGAAAGGTGTTCTAGATCTTGAAACTCTTGCAAAAAGAATTATTGGAACATTTTCTAAATAATTTTATGAAGCTATTTTTAAGGAACTCAAAAAGATTTTATGAAGAAGTTCTTAAATTCATTTCCAGGGTTATTTCTAGGAAAATCTGGAGAAAATTCAAAAAGGGAAACTTTCTCGTTTCATAATAAATTTATATAGAAACCTTCGAAAGCCTTCCTGCCAGAATGTTCTAAAAATTTCGTGGAACATTTCCTGAAGGAGGCGCTGTTGGAAATTATGAAGAAGCACCTGAAGAATATTTTCTATTCCATTCTATTCTAGTGCATGCACAGCCAGTATTGAAAAGCATTCTGGAAACACTAAAATTTCTTAGTATTTTCTTGTCAGTATTAACATTTGCAGCATATCAGAAATATGGCACAAATATTAAAATGGCCAGGCCCACTGTGCAGACTAATTGGGTTGAAGATAATTCAGAAAACTGTAGCACACTTATGAGTAACATGATTGACGCAATGTTTTGAATTTGGTTAATGAAGAAACGGGCACAACCTTACCAACCGTTTCATTTAATGAGGATGAATTTTGTACAGAGGCGTTGGAAGTGGCGTTGCTAAGAAAGTTAACCTTCACTTACCCGACCCCTGACAACCTATTTTCAAAATGCTGGCATTTCGTCAATTTACATTCGATTTTTCTGAAGTCGCCCTCAATCGATCATAAATTGGTGCTAGTTTATTATACTCAAGTGGCCATGTGATATCCGGAACCATGCCGGGGATATTCCGGATTGTACTGGGGTCAGGGAAGTACCGAAATGGTTAAAAGTGATTATTTCCTGTGTTATTGTGTTTGAATCATCGATTTTCAGCGGAATTTTTATTGCGAACAATAAAACATAGCTACGATAACCAGATTTGAATAAGTTGGCCCATCCGGATTACCATGACAGGTTCCGCGAGGGCCTCAGTGGGGACATTTCTGGTTTCCATCCAAAACCTGTCGTGCGACATATAAAATTTCATGATTTCGAATGACTGAGTCAGAAACGATACCCTGAAGTCTGTATCAACTAATATGGCCACCCCAGAACATCTATCACAGGTTCCACGGGGGTGTGATCGAGGACATTTCTGGTTTGCAACCAACACATGCCGTGCGACGTATCATTCTTCATGATTTCGAGAGAATGGGGCAGAAAAAAATGACTGAAGTATGTATCCACTTATGTGGCCGCTCCGGAACACTTGGAACAGGTTCCGCGGGGGCCTCTCAAACATAATAACACACGAAAAAATCACTTTTAGTCTTTTGGCAAAACAGACAACTCCCCCACCCCCTGACCCCAGTACAATCCGGAATATCTCCGGAATGGTTCCGGATATTACATGGCCACTTGAGTGTAATAAACTATCACCAATTTATGATCAATTGAGGGCGGCTTCAAAAAAATCGGATGAAAATTGACGAAATGCCAGCATTTTGATAATGAGTTTTCGGGGGTCGGGTACGTGAAGGTTAATGTACACTCCGATGTTTGTCTACCTGGGATGGGGCACAGGCATTTTGTCCTTGTGTCCTGGCTTGAAAGCCTAGGCTTGAGCGCCTTTACTCGCTCTCTGAAACAAAACAAATAAAAATGGCATGCGGAGATTTTAAGCACCCCTCTCCCCCATCCTACGTTAGAAATTGAATCCTTCCCAAACCCTGAAATCCTTATTCAATGGGCACCAATTACGATGGACGGATGATATGTGTCCACTATCTAAAATTACTTGCCAATAATAACAATATCACCCGTTTCCACTCACTTTTCCACTGGTGGTTTACAGCAACACGGCAGCTTACTCCGACGTTGTTTCTGGAATATTCCTCCGCTGACATCCTGTTATTTCTATGTATCATTATTTTTAATCTTGACTGATAGCTAAACCCTTCACATCCGGATCGATTGCACTGCGATTTGAATATTTTTTCAATTAACTCAAAAGATTCTTATTTATTCACTTTTTTGGCAAAACAGATAAATTTGACTAGAAAACGACTCAGCAAAAATTGTTACGTCCGTTTTCTTCCATGGCACATTACGCTCTTCTGGGGTTTATGTGTAGCCTGTTGATTAGACAAAAAAAAATAATAAATGAAATATCTAAATTGGGCACTGCACGAAACTGGAAATACCTTGCGAAAGTTTCTAAATGTATATTTGATAGATAGATAGTTCTCGTAAAGGTCCCGAGAATTTTCCTATACCCCCTGAAACTGGTTCTATAACATTTACCTGAAAACCATTTACCCGAAACACATTTACCAGAAAACCATTTAACCGAATGTAACATACACCCGAATGCCAAATACCCGAATGCGACACTTACCCGAATGCGACACTTTCCCGAATGCGACATTTACCCGAATAGTTTATTACTATGCCCAAATTATGATTTTGTGAATAAAGTTCACTTATTTTGTTCAATTTAAAAAGTGCATGTATTATTTTGTATTGTGGATCAGAAAAGCATTTTGAATATCAAGTTCCTCAAGAACCCATTTTATCAAATTTTCCCTGAAATGAACCGCGATAGGAATTCACAGGTCATATGCTTGAATAAAACTCATAACTGCAGCTTACATTTGTTATGTTAACGCTGATAGCGTTCACTCTAGATATTTACCCTTCTTTGAATCATATGCTGTTCTTTTGATAACACTAGTTTACAGCATTTTTGAACTCGGTAAGCTGATGATCATTTTTAGTGTAGAATCATGCCGAAAACGTGAAGGAAAAAAATTACAGTAGAGCGGAATTTTTTTCGACTTTCCATACAAGGTTGATGATTTGAAATCGATTTTTGTTCTATTTTTAAGCAACGTCGCTCACTTCACACATCTCATTCTCCGTAATCAATGCTCCGATTCAGCTGTATTTTTTACTGTAGCTCGCCTACATATGATATGTCAAATAAACGTTGAGAAAGAATTTTTAGACTGTTTTTTTCTTATTGAAAAAAATACATTTCTTCATATATTTTTGGAAATTCGGCTAAAATTTAAGGAGATCGCCCCTAAAACTCGCCAATATTTTGAATTTCATCAATCTGACGCAAAACCGGCATTCAGATTAGAGGTGGGCAAAACGGCTCACTTCAGTCATCGGAACCGAGTCGGATCAATCACTCTTGTGAACCGGATCTTCTGAACGGACCTGCGGCTCAGTCATGAATGACCGAATCGTACTGAGCAGTCATAACTTTACGACACGTGCTTTTCCCTCACGCCAAGCAAACACAGCTAAACAGCGGTGGCTCCGAACCCCAGAGATGGAAACACTCTCATCGTGAATCAACTCGCGAGAGTAAAAGCAACAAACGGTTTACTCACGGTGCCGAGAGTAAGCCGTGTGTGAGTTTATTCGCACACGCTTGCTTCACGAGTATGAAGCAAAACAAAAACAAAAACACTCATGATTTTTTAGTAGAATTTTAGTGCGATTTTAATAGCAAAACAAGTAATTATCCATCAGATAGTAGTGTTTTGTGCTTTATTGTTCCTGAAAAGTTAATCTGTCGGCCGTGTAAATTCGTTTTTTCACAAAATTGAAAAATGTTCAGAGCTGCTTCGCGAATCAATCACGAGTGCGACCAGCTTCGTTAGCTCGCGAATGAAGGAAGTGCGAATATATTCTGGCTTCTGTTATTCACGAGTAGGATAGCTTTGCGTTTGTGTCTACTCAGCTGCATTCCTCACTGTTTTCCATCACTGCCGAACCCTCACCACTACAGTCGTATACCAAGCGCGTTCTGTTCCCTGGCGAAGAATTCACGCATGCTGTCCGCTTACAACGCACACGATGCTCAATCGGAAGTTCGCAGATCCGTCCTGGGCGACCTGGCTCGAACGACCCAAACACGCAGCTAGGGGATAAGCGGATTCGGGAATGCCAAGAGAATGAGTGTCGTATGCTGTATCTGAGAGAATGAGCTAAGCAATCCAGAGCGATGCAAAGAGTAGCGAACGGTTCTTTTCTCGGGTCTATTGTACAGAGGAATGCGGACGGGTGATCCGGCTCTCTCTGGAAAAGAGCCACGGTTCGCTCATTCACTGCACGGATCCGGATCTTTTCAACGGATCCGGATCTGATTGCCCATCTCTAATTCAGATGATCGAATGGTATTGTATTCAGCTTTTAATTTATGGAAAAAGATTTGAAATTGGTTGGACAAAACGCAAGATATTTGAATTTTAGTAAATTCCATATTTTTAAAAGCTGTAAAACTCGATATTAAGCTTAAACTCAAAAACTGTTCTACTTTAATTTTTTTGAAGCACGGTTTTGAAATCAGCGCTAAATTATGCTTCAAAAATGTTGGTCGTTGTCAGAAGTTCACGACTTTCGTTTTATTTTGTGAACTAGTGTAAGCAAAGAACAGTTTATGATTTAAAGAAGGGGAAATCTCTGTTTGTAGGCCAAATGGTCATTAGTTCGAAACGATTAGAAAACAGCCCTCGGAAAATCCACATATCATTAGAAAATAATATTTGATAGAAAAGTTTGCAGATTGTTCACCGAACAGATCATCCCATTATTAAAAGAAGGAAAAAATCTTAGATGTAGACTTGGAATCCATCACTCAATCATGTAAGAGTGTAATTTAAAAGAACATCACATAATCGAAACAAGGACAAAACTTATATGCATCCCAACTAACAATGGTAGCTGAATAACAGCTTATTCAATCAAAATTTCAAAAATTAATCTTATGAATGGCTTATTCTCCTATTGTATAGCAACAATGTTTGTTGTGCAGTTAGTAGTTCGAACTCCAACAAAATATGCAGCAGTGCAACTCGTAAGAACAGCCTTTGAAGAGAAGAAGGGAAAATCTCCGAAGGATAGATAATAGTTTGGCCACCAAACAACACAGTGATACTATGTCTGTTAAAGAAACTGTACCCCCTTACCCCGAATGCCATCATAACCTCGAATAGGACATTATTTCAAAATCCATTTCCCCGAACGGGTCATCACCCCGATAGATAAGTATAATAGTTCCATAAAAGATATAGGTAGAAAGATGGATTCACGGGTCTCCTATGGAGTTAGTAGTTCGTCCGCAACAAACTAAATAACATTTCAACTCCAACTCGAAAAGGTAGCCTCTTATGAAAAGAGTGAATACATTCTATGGATAAATTACCAGTTTAGTCAGTACCAGCCGACCAACTCATTAACAGTTCACGGATGGACAATGTAAATTCGAAAGAACAGCCTATTTTTAAAAGAAGGCAAATCTCAGAAGAAGTGGATAATACTTGCGGTATGCCTGCCAGTTTGTGACCGTGTATAAAAGTAGCTAATTTTGCATTTTTTTTTGGGCGACGTCCTGATTGATTCGGATTGACGTTCGGGCTAATTGGATGGAGTCGTAAAAGAACAGAATATTAACAAAAATCCTTTGATTAAAATAGCATTGTGACAGCCAATTAGTTTTGTACCAGAGTGCTTGATGATCACTCAGTCTGATGATAATTAAGTCTAACCAAAGTCTGCTATATAATACCGGGCCATAACATATTTATTATTGACAAATCATATGGGGATCAAGAACACATTTTTTTTTATTTTTCGGGTAAATGTCGTATTCTGGTAAATGTCGTATTCGGGTAAATGTCGCATTCGGGTATTTGTCGCATTCCGGTATTTGTCGCATTCGGGTAAATGACGTTCGGGTAAATGTCATTCGGGTTAATGTCTTTCGGGTAAATGGTTTTCGGGTAAATGTTATAGAACCCTGAAACTTTATCCTCTGAAATGTTCTTGGGAGGTTTTCTGTCTCCCGTAAACGTCCCCTGCCGCCATTGCAATAGTAACCGTCATCATTGCATTTTCTTAGGCACGATGATGGTTCTGAATAGCTTTATCTGTTTTTATGCAGGGCATTGAAAAGTTCATAAAAATAACTGCATGAAAAGTAGTATTAGTGTATACAAATCCCGACCAGTGCTGTCATGGTAAAATCAGAGCTGCATCAGGTTACTCATGGTTTCTGAATTTCAGTGCCCTCTATACTGGTAAGGCCTCATTGAAGTGACTTCAATATTGCGCCTAATTAAGAATTATTCTGGGAAAACCTCTTAATGAGTTATTTTTTACTATTTCACTCTGTATTTATCGCAAACGGGGCATTCTTGTAAGAATTCATTTAACGAGTATAGCAAGAACTCTTTTAAAGATTTCTCCGAGAATTAATTTCAGGGTGTTTTTCTTCCTATTTACTTTTTAGCATTTTCTCCACGGAGACTGTACCCCGATGTTAGCCTTGGGGATTCCAACAGTTCTATCAATGTTTTTTTTTTTCTGGATTGTTCATTAATATAAATAAGATTCTCGCAGGATTTCCTAGAATGATTTCAGCAAGAATCCCTCTAAAAATTGCTTTAGGTATCCTTTTAGAATTCATTCATGTTCGTGATTTTATTTCGATTATTTTCCTGGAATTTGTGCAAAAACTCTGTCATAAATATCTCTAGGAATTTTCCTCGGGTTGTCATCAGAAGGTTTTCAAGAAATTTCTCCAAAGATTCACCTTGAATGTAGTCTTTAAGAAGTTTCTCCTGGAGTTTCTCCAGGGATTTTTTTAGAATTGTTTGTACAGAATGTGAATGTACAGAAGTTCGTGAATGTAATCGTTCATGAATTATTTTTTAACATTTTTGAAGGAATTGTTCCACGAAAATTATCACATCCAGGAAATTTTCTTCGAAATTTGCTTGAATGAGTTATTCAAAAGATACAATTCCAGGAGTTTTTTTTTTATTAAGTTCTCCAACTTTTGGAAGTTTCTTTTTTATTTTTATTTATAAATTCTGTAATATTTTCGGGAACCCTTTTTATAAAGTCCTCTTTTTTTTTGAAGACTTTCTTCTGGAAATTCCTCTGAGGGTTTCTTCAGAATTACCTCCAGGTATTGCTTAGGATTTATTCAGACATTTTTCACGGACTCTTTCAGAAGTTTCCTTAGAAATTTCTCCACATAATTTCTAGTTTTTCCAGGTAGGTATTCTTTCAAAATTTAATTAATATTTATTTTATTTTATTTGTTTCTGCAGTCAGGGATGGGAACACTCACTTGCAAAGAGTTACACTCACTTGCTATTTTCTCAGCTCAGGAGCGTACAATGAAGAAAAGATGTTTGGACGACTTTTGTCTTGTGGTTTTGTCTCAAAGTTTGCTGAATAGAGTAGAGGTCGCAAACGCATACCAAAGTCGTGACAGAGCTTTGAAAGCGACTCTCCACGAAGTGAGTGTAATTTACATTCACCTCGTGGAGAGTTGCTTTCGCAGCTCCCTCGCGGCTTCGGTATGCGTGTGCGACCTCTACTATATTCGACAAACTTTTAGACAAAACCATAGCACAAAAGTCGTCCATACATCGTTTCTTGATTGCACGGTTCTGAGCTGAGAAATTAGCAAGTGAGTGCAACTCTTTGCAAGTGAGTGTTCCCTTCCTTGTCTGCAGTATTAACTTTAAATCCAGACAGTACTTCAGGAAATTTTGTTACTACATAATCTCTTGAGAACTTGCTTATGAAATATTTCCAAGAATTCTCCAGAGGTATTCCGGGAGTTCTTCCAGGAAGTCCTTCAGAAAGTCCTCCGGTGATCTTTAAGAAATTTATTGAGAAATATTTTAAGTGTTTCTGAAATTTTTGCAGATATTTTCGCATAGATTTTTCCTTGGAATCGTTGTTAGAGTTCCAGCAGAAGTTTATCATGTTTTTATTTAGGAATTTAGGAGTTTCTTGTGCAGTATTTTCAAGTACTGCCCCAGTTATTCCTACAGAGATAATTACAGAAATTACTTAAGGAATATTTGTTCCTTAATTCATCAAGATTTTTATTGAAAAAAAAACTCCATTATTGAAACTATTATTGAACTAGGATCTCCAAAGGTATCACTAGGATTTTTTCAAGAGATTCCTTCAGATAATCCGCCAGGCTTTTTTTTTTTAGAAATTCCTCCTGGGATTCTTTCAGGAACTCTGCCAGTTATTTTTTAAGAAGTTTCAGAAATCCCTGGAGTAATATGCTGAAGGAAGTATTTCGACCTCAACTGTAAGGTCGTCTTCAGTGTCTTGTACTTGACTCGACTTACTCTTTTCTCTTTACTCGACTTACAGATATTCCCCTCACAAGCCCAGGTTAATCATCATCATCCTGAAGGAATTTCTCGAAAAAATATTGGAGGAATCCTTGGCGAGTATCTATTTTCAGTAGGATTTTCAAATAGATTTCTTGAGAAATTTCTGAAAAAAATCCATGGAAGCACTTTTTCAGAAATCGTTTGTTGAAATTCACAAGTTAATCCCTAAAATTCTGAAGAAGTCTCTTGAAGGTATCCCTGAAGAAATTTGAGAAGAAGTACGAGAAGGAATTTCCTCAAGTAGAATACCTATTAGAGTGGGTCAACGTTGTATGGAGAAACTTTAAATTTGATCGTATCAACCCGGAACAAAGCTTTTTGAATCTATATTAGCGTCCAAAACAACTGTGCAAAATTTGGGAGCGATTGCTTGCGTCCCCGTATTCCGCATTGCGATTGAAATTTGTATGGAAGTTAGTATGGGAAAACGTACTTTTTTGCATTTTACTCATAAGTTGAATTCTTTTGTCCAATACCATGTAACTAATGACGTTAAAGTATAGCCCAGGATATACCGAAAAACTTTGCCGAATACCACAAAGTGATCCGACTCTTGTGAAAAAAGTTATTCGCCTGGCAACTTAGGCCAAAAATTGAGATTTTATTATTGATGTTATTCCTTTACATGTTAAATGTTAAGCATCACTGGGCAATCTGTAGGTTATAACTTTTTTCACAAGTGTCGGATCACTATGCGGTCTTCGGCAAAGTTTTTCGGCATATCCTAGACTATACTTTACCGTCATTGGTTAGATTGTTTTAGACGAAAAATTTCAATTTATGAGAAAAATGCAAAAAAGCACGTTTTCCCATATTAAATTCCATACAAATTTCAATCGCAATGCGGAATACGGGGAAGCAACCAATCGCTCCCAAATTTTGCACAGTTACTTTGGACGCTAAAAGGAAAAGAAAAAGCTTTGTTCCGAAAAATCGACTTTGTTGACCCAGTCTAATACCTATAGTAATCTCAAGAACTCTTCATTGAATCTTTAGATAAATATCTGAATCTGAAGAGATCCCAAGGAAATTTGTGAACAAATCCCAGGTGGAATGAAATATAAATTTCTGGGCAAATATTTGCATAAAATCTTAGGGAAAAATTTACGTGGAATTCCTAGAAAATTTTATTGATGAGTTTTTGGAAAAAAATCCTGGAGAAATCTATTCATAAAATTGTTGAATCTGGGCCGATTTTCTTGAACACCGTTCATCAGAATATCGAAAAGCCATGATTTGACGTGTCGCATGCATGGAGTTCGATTCCCTTCTAAATTTGATCACTGCCGGAGGGACACCTGGAACAGATTCCGGGAAACTTCCAGAAGTTTTTTTTTTTATGTGGGCTTAGCCTACTGTCTTGCTAACCGTACAATTAGGTTATCGAAAAGGTCACGTTTTGATGTTTCGCATGCATGAGTTTGGTTCACTTTCATATTTGTCCACTTTTGGCGGGACACCCGGAACCGGTTCCGGAATACTATCGGATCAGATATGGTCTGATACTATTTCCCTGTTTACCGTTCATCAGGTTATAGAAAAAGCGGCGATTTGATGTGTCGCATGCATGGGTTTGATTCACTATCATATTTGGCCGCTTCCTATGGGACACCCGGAACTGGTTCCGAAGTGCTACCGGTTCAGATATGGTCTGAGGCTAGGTCCGAGGCTATTTTAGTGTTTACCGTTCAGCAGGTTATACAGAAAGCGGCGATTTGATGTGTCGCATGCATGGGTTTGGTTCACTCTTATTTTTGGCCACTTCCGGCGGGACACTTGGAACCGGTTCCGAAACACTACCGGTTCAGATATAGTCTGCAACTATTATCCTGCTTACTGTTCATCAGATACAGTGGCGTTTCGGTTTTATCACTATGTAGTCGTTTTAATCACTACTCGCCCAAATTCACGGTTTACTATTCGATTTTATCACGATTTTCGTTTCGTTTTTATCACACTTGTTCTAAAACATTCTGCAATCAAAATAAAATCAATACAGCATTGCCCTGTCCACCAAAACTGTTAAAAAATGTGAACTACGAATCATATATTTAACAGCTGAACGATTTTGAATAAAAAAAATTACATTGTTTTCTCGTTTCACCAAATTCACGGTTTCGTTTATATCACGGTAAACAATTTTTTGATCGTCATAAAACCGAAAAACCACTGTAATCGAAAATGCCGTGGTTTGATGGGTCACATATATGGGTTTGTTGCATTTTCATATGTGACCCCTTCCTTGGGTACCGGTCCGGAGCACCTAAATGGCCATAACTCCGGAATGGCTGAACCGATCTGAACCATTTTCAATAGAAAACAATGGGACAATATACCCGTGGAATGAACCACCGGTTGTTGAAATCGGTTAATATCTACTATCTAAAAATGAATTGTACACATACAAACACTCAAACACACACACATACATACACACAGACATCACCTCAACTCGTCGAGCTGAGTCGGTTGGTATATAAGACTTGACCTCTCCGGGGGCACCATCCAATTTTCGTTTTTGGAGTGAACATATAGCCTTTCGGTACACCTTGGTGCACAAGAAAGGCAAAAATCCCTTCTAAATTGTAAAGGAAACTATAAATTTTCCAAAGAAATTCCAGGAAAAATTCCTGAAGGGATTCTCAGAGAAACTTCCGAGGGCAGAATGATCTAAAAATCCCCTAGAAGATTTTCGGAAGTAATCACTGGAGTGATTTCTAAATGAAACCTTCAATGAATTTCTGAACGAATTCTTTTTTGAAGAATTTTCAAACGAATTACTTAAAGATTTCTGAAGAAATTTATTCAGGATTTCTGTAGCAGTCCATGCACATTTTCTAAATAATGTTTTGAGTAGCTTCGTAGCAGTAGTTAGTAAAATATCTGAATTATCGCTCGGACTAGTTGTTCAAAAATGTTGTTTTGATCTCAAGAGCTGGTTAGAGGGCCCATATAGCCGAGGCGGTAAACGCACGGGTATTCAGCATGACTATGCTGAGGGTGACGGGTTCGATTCCCGGTCGGTCCAGGATCTTTTCGTAAAGGAAATTTCCTTGACTTCCTTGGGCATAGAGTATCTTCGTGCCTGCCACACGATATATACAATACACATGCAAAATTGTCATTGGTAGAGGAAGCTCTCAGTTAATAACTGTGGAAGTGCTCATAGAACACTAAGCTGAGAAGCAGGCTTTGTCCCAGTGAGGACGTTACGCCAAGAAGAGAGAGAGAGAGCTGGTTATTCAGTGAGTAACTTGGAGTAACCTTGATAACATCACTGGTCACGACTGTTCCAATAATTATGAAACAGTTAACGGTAGAACCCCATCAGCAATGAACACTTCAAACTTGCCAACAAAAAAAACACAAATTCCCATAATTAGAGTGTAAGCTGTTTTGCATATACTCACCAATTACGTGCGAATCATTGCTGCCAAAAACTGAAAAGTAATCTGTTCGAACTTCTAAGCTAACTCTCTAATTTCGCCCATAATGCCTCCTGGTCGAAGATGCAGCCAAAACGCCAGAAAAAGAGCTGATTAGAGCCTTAAATGCAAATCACTTCCCGAGATATAACGCACGCACGCAACAATTTCGTCAAAATACCGCTATTCCTAATGATCGCACTCACGTCTTAGGTCTGGATCTGGGACCCTCAGCAGTACACCCTTATTCCATGGGGAAAGTATAGTTATGCACTCTGACAAGAGCCCCTAATCTATCGCGAGATGCGAGTTTCTCCTGCCGATAATGATGCCTCTTGACGAAAGAGAGATTAGCCTCTGATGCAACTCCACCCAGGACGAAAACTCCAAACCGACGAAAAGCAACGGTACTTTGCTTCCCTCCACGCCGTTTATCGATTGATCCTTTCAGACCGCCTGAAACTGCTAATGATTCACCACACCAGCCAGCCTGGCCCAGCTCGGTCATTAATGCTGTCTGGAAGCTGCGCAGCCGCTGCCGTTGCTGATGCATCGAAATGCTCCTGTTCATCATCATCAGCAGCAGCAGCATCCTTCGGTAGCCAATCGAAAAAATAAAATAAAATACCTACCGAGGAAATGGGAAAGAAGAGCCTCTCTAAACGTTGATGAGAATTTAAGCACGCACAGAGGAACGAAACCATCACGCGTCCCGCACTGCGGACGGATGGCGTTTTTGTGTCTGGCTGGCTGGTCCCGAAAATTGCAGCAGCCGATATTTACTGTTAATGCACCACGAGGATGGATGATCTGGCTGGACCCGCACTTTGCGGCAACGATTATGAACGTGTACCGAATGTCACCGAGCAGTGGTTCTCAAGCAGTAACTATGATGACCCTAAAAAGCACTATAAGAACCCTATGCCCAATGTCCAAACATGTCTTAAAGTCCTTTCCTTCAAATCCTTCTTAAGCCTCACTTCTAGACCCTTAACTGCTCGGAATACTAATTTCTTCTTTAAAAATGTGCCTAGAATTCCAATGCACATTTATTCCCCACGTTTCCTTCTTCTCTTCCTAGGAATGCGATTCCCTCTACCATCCCATCCGCAATGATACAAAAATGAAATAAAACCTTAAAAATCTCCGGGAAATTTTTTCTTTTTGTCGCGCGGTGCGATAAAGCCAATGCGCAAAAATTCTAAATCAAATCCACAGGTTTTCCATTTCTCCTTTGCTCTAACGCTGCTTAGTGGTGAAGGAGTACGGTGTGGTAGCCAAGATCAAGAAGAATGACGACGACGGCCTGACATCAATCCATCAGGGCCATAACGTTTTGGGCCAAATTCATCAAAGTCAGTCAATTTCGTCAACCGATTTGGTATGGATTTTCGCGGGCAGCTCCTAAATAGCCGTGTCTACCGATGTTATTTTTTTTGTGTGTCTTTTTCGAAGGATCACCGGATCGATCTGGTGTGTTGTGCTGGCAACGATTTAGTGCTGGCGGTAACTTCTTTTGCGCTGCGTGAAAAACAGTAGCTGATTAATTTGGACGTTTGATTTTTTTATTGCCTTGCGATCCCGTGTTTGATCACAGGGTTGAAGTCATGTTTTAAACATTTCATTATGAACTGTCTTATTTTAACTTTATCGGGTATGTTTTTTCATAGAATTAGGAAATCTGCTGATCAGATACCCACTTGTCAGCCAGCCGCAGTACACATCCTTTCAACAATATTGTTCGGAATGATACAGGATACAGGAAATATATGCAGGATGCTGTTGAAATAATTAAAATTGTAAGAAAAAATACACTGGTCTAAACAAGACTATAACCTATTATGTTATAAATTATAACTTATAATTATACATCGACTCTATAGCTGCTGTCTACAACAACCTGTCGGATAATGACTTGGTGCTCCAGTTCGGCGATTACAATCTGTCGCATGTCCACTGGTCCGCGGATATAGACAATCAGCTTTCGGTAGATCTGCATCGTTCCCGGCTGTGTCCTTCGAGTTCGGCACTGTTGGACGGATTCTGTTTCCATGGGCTTTTCCAGGTTAATACAGTAGTGAACAGTAGCAACTCGACACTCGATCTCGTTCTCGTTAATGACGCAGTTTTGCAGAATATTTCGCTTTCCGAAGCCGGTGTAGCGTTGACAGCGCTTGACAATCATCATCCAGCGATTGAGGTCCAAGTCTCTTGTCCTGTACCGATTGCATGTGATACGTTACTGGACTATACTGGGTACAACTTTCGAAAAGCTGATTTCGAGTCTTTGAATGCAGAACTGATGCAAATCAACTGGAGTCAGCTCGAGTTAATGGGAGATATTGACGAGGCTGTTGGATTCTTCACTAACTCCGTGCTGCAAGCAGTTACGACACACGTCCCGCCGCGACGGCCGCCCAGCAAACCGCCTTGGTCCAATGGTCGACTTCGTCTGCTGAAACGCCGCCGATCTTCTGCTTTGCGTTACTATTGTAATCATCGATCACAACAAGCTAAACTAGATTTGAACAGGACAACTCGAGAATACAGGAGCTACAACGCGTTTTTGTATTCTCGCTATAAGTTTCGAACAGAGCAGAGCCTCCGAACCAATCCGAAACGTTTTTGGTCATTCGTAAACTCCAAAAGAAATGAAGACGGCCTACCAACATCGATGTACCTTGATGAGGTCACAGCCAACTGTGCCGCCGATAAATGTGAACTTTTTGCTGCACAGTTCAAACGCGCCTTCAACGATTTTGTAGCTGGGCCTGCACAGGTTGAGCTTGCCTTACAAGATACTCCACGTGACGCCTTCAGCTACGACATGTTTGTGGTTTCAGAGCAGGATGTAGCAGGAGCAGTATCAAAGCTGAAGTCTTCATACAGCCCAGGACCAGATGGAATCCCTGCAGCCCTTTTGAAGAAATGTTCAGCTGTGCAAATACCGCTGATAATTCTTTTCAATCGCTCTCTAAGGCAGTGTGTATTCCCGAGCAGTTGGAAAAGATCTTATCTTTTTCCAATTTTCAAAAAAGGTGATAAGCGTGGCGTGAGTAATTATCGTGGCATTACTTCACTATGCGTGTGCTCGAAGGCTTTTGAAATTATCATCAACGACTCCCTGCTCAATAGCTGCAAACATTACATCTCTACAGACCAGCACGGATTCTTCCCTAAAAGATCCGTCGTCACCAACCTTGTCGATTTTTCAACCGAATGCATACGTGCCATGGATGCTGGTAAGCAGGTGGATGTGGTTTATCTGGATTTGAAAGCAGCATTTGCCGCGTAGATCATCGAATCCTTCTCCGTAAACTTGCGAAATGTTGTGTAACAGCTGGCTTTATTGATTGGTTCGAATCATACCTTACCAGACGATCGCTGTGTGTGAAGATCGGCACGTACGAATCGAGGCCGTTCACAAATCTATCCGGAGTGCCACAAGGGAGCAACCTTGGACCACTACTGTTTTCGCTTTTCGTCAACGATGCATCTCTCATTCTTCCTCCAGGGACCAGACTCTTTTATGCCGATGACGCCAAAGTATACATCGTTGTTAGTGGATTGGACGATTGTCATTGCCTGCAGGTGTTACTAAATACCTTCGAATCGTGGTGCTCAAGAAACTGTTTGACGTTGAGTGTCGAGAAGTGCCATGTTATATCGTTCAGTAGGAAGCGACATCCAATTCGTTTCCCATATACACTGTGCGGAGCCACACTAGAACGAATGCAATGTGTCCGTGATCTCGGTGTTCTGCTAGACGAAGAGCTGACATTCAACGTGCATTATAACGACATCGTCTCGAGAGCAAACAAGCAACTTGGTTTTGTTCGTAAGATGAGCCAAGGATTCAGAGACCCACTGTGCTTGAAGTCACTGTACTGTGCTCTGGTACGTTCCATTCTGGAATTTGCTGCTGTGGTATGGTGTCCATTTCACATAAGCTGGATAACTCGAATTGATTCCGTGCAGAAGAAATTCGTGCGATATGCTCTGAGAAATCTTCCCTGGCTGGATCCGGAAAACCTGCCTCCATATGCGGAACGCTGTCGTTTATTGGGGATTGATACTCTGGAGGACCGGCGTTATGCGTCGCAAGCCACTTTTGTGGCAAAATTGCTCAAAAGTGAAATCGATTCGCATAACATCGCAAACATCGATATCTACGCCCCTGAGCGGCACCTGCGTAACAGGAGTTTCGTTAGTCTCGGTAGCTCAAATACTTTATACGGGCAACATGATCCGACTAGACACATGACAATGAAATTCAGCCATATTTTTCCTATCTTCGATTTCAATATACAAACTTCGACGCTGCGTAACCGTTTTATAGAATATTTTAGACGTAATAAAATTTGTGCTGTTTATGTTTTAAGTATGTTTTTAAGTTTATATTCATTATTAAGACAATTTTTAAGTCAGATGGATCAAATCAAATATAAATAAATAAATAAATATCAAAATTATAACAAAATGTGATATGAATTTTAACCTCTGGATTACAAGTTTCCATCAAAATTTGATACAATTTTGTACCATTATTTTTCAAATGTCGAAGACTCAAAACTAAATTATAATACATACAATGAGTTATCAAACAACATTTATAACATAATTTGATATAATTGAGTTATAAGTTTCTGAAAACACCAAGGATGTTAAACATGATTATATCACAATAGGTTATAAATATCTTAGTTTGTTAGGATTCTGTTATATTTTTGTTACAATTTTCTAGTTGGGTAATTTCTGGAAGATTAAGATTTTTTTCTATAATAGTCCACTGATTCTTCAGGAAATTACCTACTCGTTTTAGGACTAACCCATAATTTTCTTCATACCTACCTTACCGATCAGGCTAAGGCCGGGCTGGTCTCTGCTGTACATAGTAGCCGCCTCCATTCCACTCGGTCCATGGCTGTTTGTCTCCAGTTCCGCTCTCTGCGTAGGGTCCGCAGATCGTCCTCCACTTGGTCGACCCACCTAGCTCGATGCGCTCCCCACGTCTTCTTGTACCGGTCGGATGACTCTCGAGAACCATTTTAGTTGGGTTGCTATCCGACATCCTGATGACGTGACCCGCCCACCGTAGCCTCCCGATTTTCGCTGTATGGACGATGGTTGGTTCTCTTAGCAGCTGATGCAGCTCGTGGTTCATCCGCTTTCTCCAAGTCCCGTCTTCCATCTGCACTCCGCCGTAGATGGTACGCAACACCTTCCGTTCGAAAACTCCAAGGGCGCGTTGGTCCTCTGCACGTAGGGTCCATGTTTCGTGCCCATAGAGGACGACCGGTCTAATCAACGTTTTGTAGATAGTTAACTTCGTGTTACGGCGAACTTTATTCGATCGTAGAGTTCTGCGGAGTCCAAAGTAAGCACGATTTCCTGCCACAATGCGCCTCTGAATTTCTCTGCTGGTGTCGTTGTCGGTGGTCACCAGTGAGCCCAAGTACACGAATTCTTCAACCGCCTCGATTCCATCACCGTCGATATGATTTCGTGGTGGCGTGCGCGCTGATTCCTCCCTGGAGCCCTTTGCCATCATGTACTTTGTCTTCGACACATTAATGACTAATCCGATTCGCCTGGCTTCACTCTTTAGTCGGATGTACGTTTCCGCCATCGTCTCAAATTTACGAGCAATAATATCAATATCATCGGCGAAACCAAGCAGCTGAACGGACCTCGTGAAAATCGTCCCACTCGTGTTTATCCCCGCTCTTCTTATTACACCCTTTAACGCAATGTTGAACAGCAAGCACGAAAGACCATCACCTTGCCGTAACCTCCTGCGAGATTCGAAGGGACTCGAGAGTGTCCCTGATACTCGAACTACGCAAATCACTCGATCCATCGTCGCCTTGATCAATCGTATAAGTTTATCCGGGAATCCGTATTCATGCATAATCTGCCATAGCTGTTCTCGATCGATTGTATCATACGCCGATTTGAAATCGATGAACAAGTGATGTGTGGGCACGTTGTATTCGCGGCATTTCTGCAACACCTGGCGGATGGCAAACATCTGGTCCGTTGTAGCGCGTTCACCCATAAATCCAGCCTGATATTGCCCGACGAACTCTCTTGCAAGCGGTGCTAATCAGCGGCATAAAATTTGAGAGATTATCTTGTAGGCAGCGCTCAGTAGTGTGGTCGCGCGGTAGTTCCCGCAATCCAACTTGTTGCCCTTGTGTAGTGCTCTCACCAGTGCTTCTCCACCATATTTTAGAAGCTCGCTTGGTAGTTGATCTGCTCCAGCGGCTTTGTTGTTTTTCAACCGGCCAACCTGCTCCTCAATCTCTTGGAGGTCAGGGGCCGAAAGTCTTTCGTCCTGTGCACATACTCCTAGATCTGTTACCACGCCACCTTCGGTACTTGCAACGTCGCCATTGAGGTGCTCATCGTAATGCTGCCGCCGATGTTGAGCCGCGGCGTTCGACTTCGACGCGTGGTGATAACTGTCGAAAGTTTTGAGCGCATGCATACAGCGACTAAGTAGTGATCCGAATCTATATTCGCACTGCGGTATGTGCGGACGTTGGTTATATCCGAGAAGAATTTACCGTCGATTAGAACGTGGTCGATTTGATTTTCTGTATGTTGGTCGGGTGATCTCCAGGTGGCTTTGTGGATATCTTTGCGGGGGAAGAAGGTGCTTCGGACTAACATACCACGGGGGGGGGGGAGTTTACGCATCGCTGGCCGTTATCATTCGATACGGCGTGCAGGCTGTTTCGCGTGATTAACGGTCTGTACATTTCCTCCCTTCCTATCTGCGCGTTCATGTCACCGACAACGATTTTCACGTCACGCGGCGAGCAACCATCGTATGTTTGCTCTAACTGCGCGTAGATTGCTTCTTTCTCGTCATCAGGTCTCCTTTCGTGTGGGCAGTGGACGTTAATGATGCTGTAGTTGAAGAAACGGCCCTTAACTCTCAACATGCACATCCTTGCGTTGATCGGCTGCCACCCGATCACACGTTGTCGCTTCTTGCCCAACACTATTAAACCTGTTCCCAGTTCATTGGTGGTGCCACAGCTTTGGTAGAAGGTAGCCGCTCGATGCCCGCTTTTCCACACTTTCTGTCGAGTCCAACAAAGTTCCTGCAACGCCACGATGTCGAAGTTGCGGGGATGTAGTTCGTCGTAGATTATCCTGTCACATCCTGTGAAACCTAGTGACTTGCAATTCCATGTTCCAAGTTTCCAATCGTAGTCCTTATTTCGTCGCGTGGGTCTTTGCCGATTGTATCGAGTCGTATTTTCTCCTATGTTATTCGCAATGGGATTTTTACGGGTGGCTTATTGGGCCTACGCCAACACTCCTGTCTCGCCGGAGGGCCATCGTGCCAGTTCTGTTTAAAGTCCCAACCAACACTGGGACGACCACGCTGATGGGGCTACCACCTTGGATCTAGCTGGGCGTGGTGCAGCGTTTCTTACTCAGCCGCTGGATGCCAGAACAGACGCTGTTTGAGCACCTCCTTGGTGAACAGACGCCAGTATAAGACTCAAATTTTGGGCCCTGGGACTGCTCGGTTCTGGAAGAGTACCGGCTTAAGCCCCAGACAGCTGGTCTAAGCCGCGGCCGTCTACGGGGTGGGACTCCAAAACCTCTTTTAGTCCCAGGTCTCAGGGCGTCTGGCGTGGGGAGGTTTTCGGGCGCGAGGAACCTGAACTAACAACTTTAATGTGGGTACAAATATATTAAAGAACTTACGTCAATGCCGAAAGGATTGTTCGGTGGGTTTGATGGCGGCGCAGGGTTCAGTTGGCGGGAGCAGGGTGGCGACGGAAGGGTTCGGTCGCAAGGGATCCGGGCTTCGGGGTCCCGAAATCGGCCCCAAAGTCCGGCCGGGGTGCCGGCAACTCCTACAGGAATGGCAGAAAACCCCTTCTTCGGCCGCTGAGGGTGAGCAAAGCGGTTACTGGAGATACTTGCGGTGATCGGGAGCGTTTGCTGTAGAACTCGGTGACACGTGGTACGAGCGACGGATGCAAACGGCAACGGCAGTGATGGCCCGCTCCTAAAACGACCCAGGGAGCTCGAGATCGACCACAATACCGGCCGGGATGGCGGAAAATCTGTTTGGGATCACCAGACGGCACGCCGAGGGTCAAGGGGTACTGGCTGAGGCTGTCACGGAAAATGTCCGCGTTCAAAAGGCTTCGTGGGCAAGCGCGCCGCAGGCGCTCGACGAGATGGTTCCGAAGGCCGGGAGTGCGGCCCACTCGATGGCAGTCTGGGCCTGGGTTAACGTGTCGCGAAGCGGCGACAGCCGGGTTACCGCCTGTTGATGAAGTGGCCGCACTTTGTAACAGTGGAATGGCGGTCACAACTTCTGTGGCTTCGTTGAGAGCTTGATCGCCTACGGTTTCTCCGAAGTCCAGGAAAAGCGAGAGTATGAACTCCGAGGCGGCTCTCTGATCGTCGGTGTCACGATCGGAAAAAAACTTTGACTGGCAAACTAGCCACTAATTGGTTGGTCGCAAAACGTGTCTTTCGTTCAACTGCCTCACACTAACTGCCTTCTCTCGCTCGGCGTCCGTATCTTCCCCGTCTTCATACGGACACCCACTCACTCACCCACTCATGGTCACCACGCGTTTACCTGTTTCCGCCCACGCGCGGTACTCATATTAGCAATCGCTGTCATCATAGTCGCTCATCCACCTGTTCTGCGTTGTGAATGTCAACCCACCGAACGCCGTATTTAAACCCACCGTTGGTTCGAACTAATTAATACAAATATTGTTCCCTATTTTCCCGCGCTCGATATGGTAAACTGAATCAAATGTTACTGCTGGTAACATATCCCCCCTCTGGTCGGATAAAGAAAGCTATTTACAACATACATACATATTGAAAGAAATCAGAAATTTATCGCTTAACTAATAATAAACAAAACACCATTCTCCCGAAATCAGTGAACAAAATTATAACAATACTCATTATATCACCCGTATACTAGAACTCTGACGAAACAAAACATGCATTGTTCTTTTCTCCATATCACGAGTACGTATCGGACTACCATAACACTCAAAATCCCCAACGATCATCCAACCAAAACAATAACATCGAACAGTTTGGGGCTCGTTCGAAGAAGCCTAATCTAAACAAACAACGGATTCTACTCAACGTTCCACGCAACACGCACTACGCAAACCGGGCCAGAGAGAATGATACCGCGCCGCGCCGACGAGCCACATGTTGAATGTAGGAAGGTACAATTTGAACTAAACTGGTGGATCTTTCACCGCTACGTTCGGATGCTACATAACTAAAGATCGGTCTTTTCGACCTAATTCGCCAACACTAGTTCCTAGAAAGACAATATAACATTTCGTGTTTCCCGTCTTTTATCAGGGCATTGTTTGGACTAAATACATAAACGCTGTGCGTCTACCCCTATTTCAAATAGGTTCGGGTTTTCGTGCAGTTTCACGATGTGAATAAGGTTACTGACCTATAGAATCGTTTTTCGTTTCTGTGAACCAAAGGATCAGTTTACCGGTAGTCCTCAACAAGAGAGGATCGACTTGCGCGCGCGACTTTAAAAAGGTGTGAACTATTGGACGTCTCCATTTCACTAAACAAAAAAACCATTATCTACCGATCAAAGTGACTCAGGATGCCTATAGGAAGTGCCGGTCCCGTCCATGCCCCGCGGAAAGCAGGATGGGTCAAAATGCTTTTCTCAGGCTAAAGGTGAGATACCCACTTAGGTCGAAATTTGACAAGGTTATTTAAAGGTCTAATATCATAAAATCTAATTACTTTTCAGCTCTGAGATTCAGAGACTCAGAACGCAACAGTTTATTGAAATGGAACTACGCTGGCTTAAGCAAGCACGCCGGCCAAACGCCGATGTTTCGTCCCTCCTGATCGATGAGCTCATACGACGACGAGCCATGCTTAGCGACCACTTTACAAGGTAGGAACTGGGCGCCTAACTTTGCATTATAAAACTCTAGCGCATTTGATAATTTCGTGTTCCGTTTGTATACGGTATCACCAACCGCAAACGGCTTCGCATGCTGACGAACCCGCAAATTATATGTACGCGACGCTTCCGTGTGAGCTTTTTCGAGGTTTCTACGGACTAGATGGAACATTTTTGGTGATTCTTCGCGGATCCGTGCTAGGCGCGCTTCGACCGACGTTTCGTCCTCGTTCTCGTAGTTGCTGTGTTCGTCTCCCTCGAGAACCACTTCCTCTCCCCTCGCAACACGAAACGGAGTAAATCCCGTAGAGGAGTGAACTGTCGAGTTTATGACGACTTCAATTTCGGACAATCTCGTATCCCACTCGCGTTGATTATCTCGCGCGTACGACCGAAGAGACGTGTTGATTGCCCGGTTCACCCGCTCTACGGGGTTGGCCTGAGAGTGGTGCCGAGACGATAACCAGTGTTTAATTTTGAAGCGATCTAGCATCGCTTTAAACTCTTTCGACGTAAAAGTAGTCGCGTTGTCGGATAACAGTATCGCGGGAACCGAGTTCCTATGGAACCAATGACGTGTAAGCTCTGTGCAAAGAGTTTTTGAACTAATTTTTGAGAATGGGTGTAATTGTACCCATTTCGAGAACAGATCCAACGCGACCAGGACGTATTGGTTGCCGGATTTAGAACGCGGTAACGGCCCGATATAATCGATCGCGATAATTTGCCACGGTCGCGACGGAGTCCGCATGTCACCCATTGGAGGTGTCGTAGAGGAGTTTGGAGGTTTGATCATTTTACAAACGTCACACTTTTGAATGTAGGTTCGTATTTGGCTCACCATTTTGGGCCAGTAGTAATGTTGACGAATTTTAGCAAGGGTTTTTTCCACGCCGACATGCATAAAATCGTCGTGACATGCTTTAAATATTGCGGTGCGCGATTCAGGGCTTGGAATTACCTTCCAATCGTAACGGTGATCGGAAAGATCATTGTTGAAGACAAACTTCTTTAGTTGTTCTCCATCAACTCGGAAATCGGGATAGTCGTCGGGTCGGTTTAGGACAGAGAGTTTCAGGTCCGTGTACCACGAAGATGGTGAAGTGGCCGATATTGACATAACGCTTCTTGAAAGCGCATCGGGCACGACATTGTCTTTGCCGCGCCGATGCACAATCGTCATGTCGTACATTTGAAGTGAAAGACTCCAGCGACTCAGTCGCGAAGAAGTCTTCCACTTCGTACGCATGATAAAAGTCAACGCGGACGAGTCAGTGACCAGTACGAACGGGCTGCCTTCAATATAGCCTCGGAAGTGTTCTATTGATAGTAGAGCGGCCAGCCCCTCCTTTTCGGTGGCATGGTACGCGCGCTCTTGCGTCGTCAATTTTTTTGAAAAATACTCGATCACTCGCTCCTGGTCATTGATCTTTTGTGTCAACACTCCGGCGACGGCGAGATCACTCGCGTCGGTGTGTATTATAAAGTTCTGGTCGAAGTCGGGACTTGACAGCACCGGAGAAGTGATTAATTTCTCCTTTATTGCCTGAAATGCTTCCTCCGCCTCCGGTGTCCATCTCACTGACTTCGAAGCGGACTTCAGAAGCTCTGAGAGGGCTGCGGTCGTCTTACTATATTCGGGGATGAACCTCCGATAGTAATTTGACATCCCGAGAAATCGGCGGAGTTTGGTGATTGTCGTGGGACGTTCAAACTCTACTATGGGCCTTATCTTCTCAGGGTTGATTCTCAAACCCTGAGAGGAAAGTATATAACCCAAGAAGGGGATTTCACTCAGGCAAAAGTGGGACTTTTCAAGTTTTATCGAGAGATTTGCCTCTCTCAGACGTCTCGCAACCTCTTCGAGAAGCCGGACGTGTTCCTCGAATGTCTCCGTGACTATGACGATGTCATCTAAGTACACGAAGACATTCGGTTCCAGTACACCGTGGCCTAACACTCGGTTCATCAATCGGGCCAGCGTGGCTGGACTATTGATCAAACCGAATGGAAGGCGGGTGAACTGGAACATCCCCTTCCCTTGCACGCTGAACGCACAATACTTCCTTGATCCCCGGGCCAGTGGAATCTGCAAAAAGGCCTCCGTGAGATCAATGGTCGAAAGGTAATTGGCGCGAGGCAAGCGGCCGAGAATGCGTCCAGGGTGCGGAAGGGGATAGGCGTCACGCACGGTCCTCTCGTTGAGCTTGCGAGCGTCGAGACAAAGCCGAATAGCCCCTGAGGCTTTTCGGATTGGTACTATGTTAAGTGACCAATCGGAGTTGGACTCTTCGATTATCCCGATTTCGAGTAATCGATCAATCTCCTCAAACAAACTCATTTGAATTTTGGGAGCTATGGGGTATGGGTAGAGGCGAATCGGTTTACACAGTTTGCTTTCCTCTTTAAGGACGATTTCATGTTCGCAAAGAGGCGTTGTGTCGAGCGTGTTCAAAGCCGGTGTTTTGAACTGCAGCTTCAATTTTTCCAGTCGCTGCTGCTGTGCTTCACTCAAACTCTGCGGAGTGGTTGTCGAAATGGGCTCCCCTTCGGTCCCGTTTCGCGTAATCGTGGAAATGGCCGGATAAATCCGAAACAGCCTCCAAAAATCCATCCCGCAAATACAGTCTTTAGTAAGACGAGGCGCTACTAAGGTGGGCAACACTCTTGTCTTACCATTGAAAGAAAATGGGAGGTGGACCTCGCCAAGTATTTCTAACGAGGAACCGTCCGCAGTTCGAAGTTCTACCGCCTGAGCTGGTTCCTTCAACTGTATGTTCTTTAACTTTTGGAAAACAGCTGCGTTGATAAACGTAAGGTTGCTACCGCAATCGAGGAGCGCATTGACAGAAATATCGAAAATCTTTAGTTGTGCATGGGGTCTATCATCAGTTATACTGTTCAGGGTTATTTTATGGATTTGGGGTAAGCTACCGTCTTCCTCTTCTTCGTCATCTGATCTCTGATTGTACAGGTAATAGAGATCAGGTAACCACGTTTCTGGAGCTCCTCCCGATCGCGCTACGTGGGGGCCCAGCGACTTTAGGGCTTCCCCAGCCCGTTTTTTAAACAGTATGGGCAATTGTTAGTCGTGAAACCAATTAACGCACACCGATTGCAAAACACTCTTCTGGGGATTGGGCATTCGGAGAGGTTGTGATACTCTCGACAGTTGAAACATTGCCCTTCCTCGGGTGGAGAGTAGTTGGAAATCAATTTTAGGAGAGCACTCGGTTTACTAGGCCCCGGTTTTGGGTCAGGCGGTGACCCTTCTGACTTCCCTGCCTTTTCGAATGGGTTGCGCTTTGAAGTTGGCCCCGGTTTAGAATCGGGTTTAGAATTGTTAGATTCGGGCTTTGAGTTTTTCGGGAGTGCTGGTGAACTTCTTTGTCGATTTTGATTGACAAAAGTCTTGCTACCCGTAGCGTTTCGACTGTTGTAGTCAATTGCACAGGTTTCCCTCTTAGGAGGCCCGAAAACTTTGGTAAAGGCGGAAAAATCTGTGGCGTCCAGATCTTTACCGATCGTCAACAGCTCCCTAAGTGTGGTAACATTCTTACCCACCAGTGCCTTGCGACAATCATACCTCAAATTGGTTTTTAGAACCTCTAGCTTTTCGGAATCGGCCAGGGGGTGACTCATTGCTTGGAACAGCTTGTTCACTTGCAGATAATACTGCTGAAACGATTCCCCCTTCTGCTGGCGCGTTTGGTAGATCTTGGTACGTAAAACCGAGTCGAGATCAGGGTGTCTGAACTCGTTTTGCAGTTCCTGTACCAGTTGTGGCCAATTCTGTAACAAGCGTTGATTTCTACACGAAGTATACCAACTAAGAGCGGCACCTTCAAAAAGGTGCACCGCTGAATCAAACAGGTCCAATTCAGTCGCGTGTTCAGAAAGCGCGAGTTGTTCAATGTGGGACAAGAACTCGTTGAGTCCTAGTCCATGGTCATTTCCTGAGTATTTTCTGACCTTCCACTGTGAAACGGGAGTCATTTTGCGTAGCGGAGCAACAGCTGGCACGAAAGAACCTGTCGGACCGACTGGTTGACGTGGAGGCAAATTGTTTTGAGGATTTGGAGATTGGTTGTGGTTACCCACAGCGAACGGACTAAATGTGAATTCATCAATCCGGCGTATGAACGACTCATTCCCATTTCCTCCCTGAGACACAGGTGGAGGGTATGAAATGCCGCCACTGGTCGAAGAAGTGGGGATCGTAGTCCAGCGTGCTTGTCTCCCATCAACTTGTCTTTGACTTTGTGATGAAGCCGGTCCAGATTGGTTAGGACGCACATCATCACTGCGAAAAGGGTTTGAAGAATTTAGTTGCGCCGAAGACGGCCTTGGTGGAACTGGAGGAGGAGGGCGCTGTTTGCGCATCTCTTCCTTCAATCCACTCACCTGAGAAGCTAACGCTTTTATGAGACTGCCAATGTCAGTCATCGCTTGGTTAAAGTCTGTTTTTGAGACGAATTGTGACGAGTCCGATTTCTTCGGTATAGTCCCGGTAGCCGTAGTCGCGGTTGCCGACGCTGGCGCTGGCACATTCTCGCCTCCTGCCGCTTCATCTAACAAAACATCCGATTCTGAGCCCGCTTCTCCACCCGTCATGAAAAATTCTTGTTCTGACCAAAAGTATTCCGAAAACAAATTCAACACCTTCGCAAATTCCTCACTGCTTCTGGATTTTAATTCACCCACTGCATGGTTCTTAATAATCGCCAGGCGGTGGCCCAAATGCAACAAACGGGACCGGCAATCCTCTACCTGAGTTCGCGGCTCTGACGACAGTTTTCGAAGGAGTTGAGAAAAAATTAACTTACACGCGTTAAGGTCCATTTCTGGGTCTAAATCGTAGTGAATGATAAACTCATGTCCATCATTCTCTTCTTTCATAATCTGGCGCAGCCTGCGCCTACGCTTCACACGCGACTCGTCGTCGCCAACTACAACATTTCGCAAAAGTAGCTCGTAATCGAGCTCACCGGGCTCGAGGTGGTCTACACGCATGCTGCGGTAGAGCGTCCCGAAATCGGGACCCGAAACCGACAACCGTGGCATTGTTAATGAAATGCCTAAGAAACGTGGAACGTGAAGTGTTTTCGCTGTACAAAATAAAGAATTTTACGGGCTTTTCAAATCGCGAACTTACCCGAAACTATTCTACGCTATCTGTGATGATTTTCTGACAATTGGAAATGAGCTATTTGTTTTATCACTCGTGTTAAAGAGTAAAGACTAATCGGTTTTGCCACGTGGCGCACTTTAACCACCGCGAAAAAATTGGATTTGTCACTGATTTCAGCTGAACGATGCGACCAGAGAGGTTTTATTTAAAAGGAATTGAAAATTACTTGAAAACTCCCCCAACGCACAAAAGGAAAGTATATCCGAGGATATATTTTCCCTCCTGAGATCCTCTACTAGGATATTCACGTTGGGCGCCAGTATAAGACTCAAATTTTGGGCCCTGGGACTGCTCGGTTCTGGAAGAGTACCGGCTTAAGCCCCAGACAGCTGGTCTAAGCCGCGGCCGTCTACGGGGTGGGACTCCAAAACCTCTTTTAGTCCCAGGTCTCAGGGCGTCTGGCGTGGGGAGGTTTTCGGGCGCGAGGAACCTGAACTAACAACTTTAATGTGGGTACAAATATATTAAAGAACTTACGTCAATGCCGAAAGGATTGTTCGGTGGGTTTGATGGCGGCGCAGGGTTCAGTTGGCGGGAGCAGGGTGGCGACGGAAGGGTTCGGTCGCAAGGGATCCGGGCTTCGGGGTCCCGAAATCGGCCCCAAAGTCCGGCCGGGGTGCCGGCAACTCCTACAGGAATGGCAGAAAACCCCTTCTTCGGCCGCTGAGGGTGAGCAAAGCGGTTACTGGAGATACTTGCGGTGATCGGGAGCGTTTGCTGTAGAACTCGGTGACACGTGGTACGAGCGACGGATGCAAACGGCAACGGCAGTGATGGCCCGCTCCTAAAACGACCCAGGGAGCTCGAGATCGACCACAATACCGGCCGGGATGGCGGAAAATCTGTTTGGGATCACCAGACGGCACGCCGAGGGTCAAGGGGTACTGGCTGAGGCTGTCACGGAAAATGTCCGCGTTCAAAAGGCTTCGTGGGCAAGCGCGCCGCAGGCGCTCGACGAGATGGTTCCGAAGGCCGGGAGTGCGGCCCACTCGATGGCAGTCTGGGCCTGGGTTAACGTGTCGCGAAGCGGCGACAGCCGGGTTACCGCCTGTTGATGAAGTGGCCGCACTTTGTAACAGTGGAATGGCGGTCACAACTTCTGTGGCTTCGTTGAGAGCTTGATCGCCTACGGTTTCTCCGAAGTCCAGGAAAAGCGAGAGTATGAACTCCGAGGCGGCTCTCTGATCGTCGGTGTCACGATCGGAAAAAAACTTTGACTGGCAAACTAGCCACTAATTGGTTGGTCGCAAAACGTGTCTTTCGTTCAACTGCCTCACACTAACTGCCTTCTCTCGCTCGGCGTCCGTATCTTCCCCGTCTTCATACGGACACCCACTCACTCACCCACTCATGGTCACCACGCGTTTACCTGTTTCCGCCCACGCGCGGTACTCATATTAGCAATCGCTGTCATCATAGTCGCTCATCCACCTGTTCTGCGTTGTGAATGTCAACCCACCGAACGCCGTATTTAAACCCACCGTTGGTTCGAACTAATTAATACAAATATTGTTCCCTATTTTCCCGCGCTCGATATGGTAAACTGAATCAAATGTTACTGCTGGTAACAAGCTAAAGTCAGACGGACAACAGTGCCCAGGCTGCACTACCAGCTAAGCACACAACTCTTAGCTGGCGGTCTTTGTCATCGCTTGACCCGTGGAAGCATGAGGTAGGAACTTGTGAGGACCACTAGCGTGCGCAGGGTTCTTGCTTAGGGGGGGCATTATAATAATGGTGCAATATATTGCAGACTAAATCTCAAATTGGACTATCACACTTTTTTTGGTACGCCTAAAAAGTGTGATAAAAGTGCACATTTGCCTCGGATCGTCTCGACGTCTTCGGTGCACTTATTCCTCTATTTACAAGGAATAAGTGCACCGAAGACCTCAACTCGATCCGACGTGACCTTGCGTTGCAATCACACTTTGAATGTGTGTGCACACTATTGTGTCAGTCCAATTTGGGGTGCAGTCAGCAATATGTATGATCATGGTGCAAAATAGGATTATGGTGCTACACGCAATATGAATTCCCAAGTACCGGTTTCAACATGTTGTGGTGCTAACATCGCCAAGTACTTCATATTGGGATTCTGAAGAAGGCTTCGGATGGTGATGATTTCAAGGCAATACGAAACTTTAATATGTAGTCATTATCTCGACTCTTATAAAAATTTGTAATCGTATCAAATACAATGGAGAATATCGAGAAAATTATCAATAATAGAAAACATATTGTCGTTGTGAAAGGATTTTTATCCTGGACAATTAGTGTTGCTAGAATTAGAGAATGTAAGAATTCCTAGAAAGAACATTTTGATCGGAATCCTTGTTGCAATCTACAGAGATTCCTCCAGGACTTCTCCAAAGATTTGTGCATGAGTTCCTCCAGGAATTCCCCCAAAAAATCTTCCAATAATTCTTTCGCGCCCGATGCTCGCCAAGTCACGCTCCACCTGGTCCGCCCATCGTGCTCTCTGCGCTCCACGCCTTCTTGTGCCAACCGGATCAGTTGCAAACACCAGCTTTGCAGGGTTGTTGTCCGGCATTCTTGCAACATGTCCTGCCCACCGTATCCTACCGGCTTTGGCCACCTTCTGGATGCTGGGTTCGCCGTAAAGTGCAGCAAGCTCGTGGTTCATCCTTCTCCGCCACACGCCGTTCTCCTGCACACCGCCGAAGATCGTCCTTAGCACGCGTCGTTCGAAAACTCCGAGTGCTTGCAGGTCCTCCTCGAGCATGGTCCTTGTCTCGTGCCCGTAGAGGATCACCGGTTTTATTAGCGTTTTGTACATGGTGCATTTGATGCGTGGGTGAATCTTTTTCGACCGCAGTTTCTTCTGGAGCACGTAGTAGACCCGACTTCCGCTGATGATGCGCCTCCGAATTTCACGGCTGACGTTGTTGTCAGCCGTCAGTAAGGATCCGAGGTAGACGAATTCCTCCACCACCTCGAAAGTATCCCCGTCTATCGTAACATTACTACCCAGACGGATCCGGTCGTGTTCGGTTCCGCCTACCAGCATGTACTTTTTTTTTTTTAGGCATTCACCACCAGTCCGACCTTTGCTTATTCGCGTTTCAGGCGGGTGTACAGCTCTGCACCGTTCCAAATGTTCTAGCGATAATGTCCATGTCGTCCGCAAAGCACACAAATTGACCGGATTTTGTGAAAATCGTTCCCCGGCTGTTGAGCCCGGCTCGTCGCATCCCACCTTCCAGAGCGATGTTGAAGAGTAGTCATGAGAGTCCGTCACCTTGTCGCAGTCCCCGGCGAGATTCGAATGAACTGGTTCACCCGAAACCCTTACGTAGTTTTGCACACCGTCCATCGTTGCTTTAATTAGTCTAGTTAGCTTCCCAGGAAATCCGTTTTTGTCCATGATTCTCCATAACTCTGCGCGGTCGATACTGTCGTATGCCGTTTTGAAGTTGATAAACAGGTGATGCGTTGGGACCTGGTATTCACGGCTTTTCTGGAGGATTTGCCGTACGGTAAAGATCTGGTCCGTTGTCTACCAGCCGTCGATGAAGCCAGCCTGATAACTTCCCACGAACTCATTCGTTTTAGGTGACAGACGACGAAAGATGATCTGGGATAGAACTTTGTAGGCAGCATTCAAAATCTGAAAAACCTGAAGTTCTCACATTCCAAATGGTCGCCTTTCTTGTGAATGGCTTTTGTTTGTAAAGTTCCACGTTCTGTCGAGTCCCTTGCTGCAGCATTACCGCCCTCGCTGCGTTCTTCTCCTCCAAAACCGTTCTGCACTCTTCGTCGAACCATTCGTTCCGTCGATTCCGTTCCACGTACCCGATGGTGCTCTCTGCTGCGTCGTTGATGGCTGCTTTCACTGTACTCCGGTAGTCCTCTAGAGGGGCCTCATCGAGCTCGCCCTCATTTGGCAACGCGGCTTCGAGATTCTGCGCGTATGCTGAGGCGACATCCGATTGCTTCAGTCGCTCTAGGTCGCCGGTACCGTACATTGTTGATGACGGAGAGTTTTGGGCGCAGTTTGACCATCACCAGATAGTGGTCGGAGTCGATGTAAGCGCCACGATAGGTCCTGACGTCGATAATGTCGGAGAAGTGCTGCCCGTCAATCAGAACGTGGTCTATTTGAGATTCTGCCTGCTGTGGTGATCTCCAGGTGTAACGATAAGGGTATCAGGTATCAGGTATCAGAAGGCCGGCTCCAGAGGCACGTTATCCTCCATTTGGGACATTTGTGCCATCGCCATACATATGAGCCTATTTCATCATTTACCTGAGGGAGAATGGGACAAGGGAGAATAGGGAAAGGGAAAGGTGATGAAATAGGAAGGGG